>NW_022145756.1:22509-709538 GCF_002938485.1 Sitophilus oryzae | reverse complement strand
TAGGTATAGACATAGAGTGATTTTTAGGACCATTTAAACTTATCATGCCGCCATTGTTTCTTAAAGTTAGGAACATTGAACGAGATCATTAATAGTAATTATGAATGTATTGTAAACCATAAAAATATTGATTAGATTTATTGATTTATTAATCATTTATTTTATTATCGATAAATTTTTTATGTGGCCACGGACCTGCAAATCCTCATAATTTGAGCTGTTTGACGAGTTTAACAGTTCATTAATAAAGTACTTTTCAATATTAAACTCCATTGAAAAGAAAAATCAAGCATAAAAAGAAAAATCAAGCATAAAATCAGAGAATCAAAACATCATACATTGAAAACATACATTAAAAATGCGTAAAAAAATAAGTTGTATAATAAATGTATTGAAATTTAGAAAACGTAAACATTTAACATATCCAGTATTTTACCAAACCGTTCCGTAACTAACAGATATTTTTCAGGAACCGCTATTTACCATAGTTTACCGGTCTGGTTCACCTGGTTTTGCAACGGAATATAGCCTTAGTTTTACATCGCTTGACGTTTAACGTCATAGGCTATTGGTTAAAAACCAGAAAAATATACGGTTTAAAACTAAATCTTAAACAACTTAAAAACGATTTATTTTGGGTATAAGAACATGTATAATCAAAAATGGGGGCACCCATTTAAAATAAGCAAGTTGCTGCCAACTTCCAGTATTTACGGAAGTGCCACCATATTGAAAATATTTTTATTCGATAGATCTTGTTGTGAAACAATGATATGCAAAAAATCTCCGATCTAAATATTGTAGGTCTCTAGAAACTTCTAATGCACGCCCAGCCTGGGACAACCTGTATATTCCACTTTGTTAAAGCTCTGGAACTGTATGATAAGTTATAATTCAAGACAGAGGGACGCAATAAATCTATCTATACAGGGTGGCCCATCGAAAACGTTCCGCAAGGAATAACGGCCAGGGTATTTTTTTTTCAAAAAATCCAAAAACACGTCAATTTTGTTTGTGAGGGGGACAACTTTTGCCCCAAAAATGATTGCAAAATCTTCAACCCTCTAAGCGGAGTTGTCACCTCCCAACTTTTTTCAAATGGGAAGGCGGGTCAAGTGGTGCCGCTATGGAAAGAGCTTTCTATTCTCTATATTTCCCCGCTTTGTTTTTGAAAATCGGTCGAGTCATTTAGAAAATATGAAGGATTGAAATTTGAAAAGTTTATTTAAACATTTATCAGAGTAAATTATAAAGAAAAATTCCTTCGACCAATTTGCTGTATTTTCTTATTATTTTTAGATGTTTACGCATTTTTTCACTTGCCACAAGGTTGCTGATCAGGTGCGGTAGTTGCTAGATAGCTGTTCTGTGACTTGTGAGTTGAAGTTCTTCTCAATATCGTTAAACTGACTAACTAACCTAACCTTACCTAACCTAGAATAGAATTTCCAAAAATACCAGCCCACACGTTCAATTTCTGAGGGTTTTGTGTGTGCACGTCGTAAAAAACCCTGAGGTTGTCCTCAGCCCAGTACCGACAGTTGTGCCGATTAACTACACCGTTCAAAAAAGAAAGTACACTCATCCGAAAACACACATTAAATAGGAAATTATTATCATTCGCCACTGGTTTCACTCATAGTTTCAATAAAATTGCAAGCGACAATCAAAATCGTCTGCGTTGAGTTCTTGTACCAACTGAATTTTGTACGGGTAGAACTTGTGTTTTTTTTTAATATCCTTTGGACACTTGTACGATTCACGCCGGTCTCATTGGCTAATTTTCTTGTACTCAGCGTATTATCCATGGCAACTTGGCCCAATGAATACCTCCATAGCTTCATTTACTACAGGCTCTGCCTCTTTTTATTCATAACGGAACCAGTTTCGCGAAATTTTGCTACTAACTCGCGAACAATTTTGCCATAAAAGTGTTTGTCAGGATAGCGTTCGTTGAATATGTGCGCAACCCGATACATTCATTATTATTAAAATAAAGTTCGATTATTTCCACTTTTTCTGCAAGTGAGTACACCATAATTATTAAGAAGTTTAACGATATTGAGAAGAACTTCAACGCACAAGTCACAGAACAGCTATCTAGCAAATACCGCACCTGATCGTTCAACCTTGCGGCAAGTGAAAAAATGCGTAAACATCTAGAAATAATAAGAAAAAACCTCAAATTGGTCGAAATAATTTATCCTTATCGTTTATTCTGATAAATGTTTAAATAAACCTTTCAAATTTCAATCCTTCATATTTATTCAATGACTCGACCGATTTTCAAAAGCGAAGCGGGAAAGTATAGAGAATAAAACGCCCTTTTCATTGCGGTACCACTTAACCACCCTTCCCATTTGAAAAAAAGTTGGGGGATGACACTCCCGCTTAGAGGGTTCAAGATTTTGCAATCATTTTTGGGGCAAAAGTTGTCCCCCTCGCAAACAAAATTGACGTGTATTTGGATTTTTTGAAAAAAAATATACCTTGGCCGTTATGCCTTGCGGAACGTTTTCGATGGGCCACCATGTATATATATAAAGGCCACGGTGATTAACTTCCCCCCTCACATACACCTTTATCTATTCTACTTGAATAGAACATTCTTAAGCTATAAAAATTTTCGACGTAGTTTGCAGTGAAAAAAAGCACTTTAAAAATCTTAAAATATAATTGAAGAAAGTAATTAAAAAAATCTAACCTGAATAATCATTTTATTTTAATTCTTTTAGGAACTATTAATATTTATATTACTTAGGGTATATAAAGTTAATAATATTATTATTTAATAATTATTATAATATCGACTTTCTATTATCTTTCATAAATAATTCCGACAAATATAATTTCTTGTGTCAAAAATATTTATGGTTGGCATAAAAAAGATATTCGTCAGTAACAAATATCGGTTTTATTTAAAAAAAAATATATTACTTTGTGCTGTCACTAATCAGGAAAATAAACAGAATCAATACAAAAATGTGTTTGATATTATCAAAGCGAAAGTTCTGAATTCTGAGTTTCAAAGAAAACTTTATAAAAGGCATTTTTTTGCTCCAACATTAAAAGGTACCAAAATGTTTCAATTTTTATTATTGTAATTTATTATAATTTTTACATATTTTTACTTAAAAAAAATACAAAAAAATGTATCTCGTAGGATGTTTATAAATATAGATATGAATAAAAAATATCGGATAAACATCTATTTTACATGATAAAATTCATAAAATCAAATCAAAAATATAAATCTCATAATATTTTTAAGTTGGATATATATATTTTTATAGCATTTAAAATTTTAGTTTTCTATACACAAGTTCTCTATTATTTATAATCAAGATTTTAAACTAATTTTTTCATATTAAAAAAAAATTAATACTGTTCATGAAAATCCTTACAATTTGTTTTTCTAGTATTCGTAATATTTCGAATAAGTTTATTTAGGTTATGTCAAAAAATTTGACAATTTTATGCAAGCATTTTTTTTGGTATTTTGAATGAGTTCTTAACTCACAGTTCTAGACATTTTTTTGTGCATTTTATATAGAAATGTGTTTGAAGGAAAAATTCCAAATAGATTTCAAAATAAAAACTATAAACATAATCTTTTATAGAAACTCATCACATAATATATTTTGTTGATTCTTTCTTTAGATTTTGGCATTTCTTTTCTCTCAGAACAGAAATGATTCACTTTGTATTTTGAATTAACAAATCTGAAAAATATATAATGCTGGTGCATTTAAATTGATTTCAAAAAATTCCGACCGCGGTGCTGTATACGGCAGAAATCAGAAATTTTCTATATGTATTTCACGCCGTTCAGGTTACAGTTCATGTCGATCGCATTAAAATAATATTGAAATAGTGACTTTGTATATTTAGGAATTTTAGTTTTTTGTTAGTGCAGTTATTGGGACTATAAAACACTCAAATACAAGGTTTGTGATGTAACGCTGTTTCGGGTAATAAAAAAATAAGTGAAAAAGAATTCGAACTAGGCGTTCTGTTGTGTTGTGACAATTTCAAATGTTAATAAAATTGCCGAAAAAATGTTCAGGAGAGCATAATTAGGGCGTTGTTGAATGCAATAACATTCAATAACTCAAGTTTCCCGGATATTTAACTGTTCCAAAACAACATTTTATAGCTTCATAGTTTCTGACACCGATTTGATAAAAAGCAAAAATGGATTCAAGCAGTTCGACTAAACAAGTGAATAAACAAAGTGCTCGTTACACAATCAAAAAATTAAATATATATGTATATAGGGTGGTGACAATTTTGATGCTCAACATTGGCATCTCAGAAACTACGAGAGATACGAAGTCGGTAAATAAAAAAAAAAAAAAAAAAGTTTTAAAATAAACAAAACAAATATTGTGCAGTTACTTGAAAATACGGAATATGTTGGGCCTTGTCAGTATTATGATGTCATGTATGACATCATAATATTGCCAAGGCCCGTGAGATGTGAGAAAGCATATCTATATTTCATATATATAAGCATTACGCTATCAAGACGTTATTATTACTGGGTGTTGATTGATAAGTGTTTATATAATCATTCTGTAGAATTGAGGTAACGGATGACTTCTGTTGTGCCCTTTGCGGTAGCATCTTCAATATTTACAAAGCTGTAGCCACCGAGAAAACGATTCCAGATCCTATACAAAGCCGGAGAGCGGCATAGTAAATGCAATATCGTTTCTTCTTCTTTTTTTTTCTAATCTTTGTAGATTCCTTAAGAATAACAACCCTTTTAGTTAGTGTGCAAAACTGCTGGTTAGTTTTAAAATTATTTACTAGTAGTAGCGTTACGTATAACATAGTTATACTATAGTATCCTAAAGATACAATTGATTGTATTAGTCAAATTAACTGCATCAATAAATTCTGCATATATCCAAGCAGGCATCACCACACACAATTGAACTAAATATAAAACTAGACACATAAGAAGTAGAGATGGTTTAACTCGACAGCCTGGCTACGATAGAGAGCATTATTAACTTTTAAAGGTAAAAATATATTTAAATTAAAATTATAAAGTTAGCGAAGCAGTACAATTTGGAAAAATAAAATAGGCTAAACTAGTTTTCTACTTTAAATTCTGTAGTGTACAGAATAAATATATTAAAAAATCCGATATACCTATCTTAAAACTAAATTATTATTCTAAATATACCTCCTTATTCTTTACTAAAAAAATCTGACGGTATTCTTTTTCGACTTCGAATTCCATTCGGTTGTTTAGTTCTTGCTTCCCCTTATTTTGTAATCCCGAGATGACTCGGCGAAAGTAAAAACATGAAAATAGGTAAGATATTTTTCTTAAAACGGATTTCATTAACATATTTTTGAATTCCATATTCCGACGATAAAACAGACCGTTTCCTTTGAGTACTATGTATATCGAATGTATAATGATGCACATTCAAATCGTCAAAAATATGAATTACAAATGCCGTTAAACGAAATACAAAAAGAAAGAAAAATATTATATAATGAATGTTTTTCAAAAGTGGCTCACCACTATAACTGTTATTTTTTCTGATCAAAAAAAAACAAGATTTGGTATGTCAGTATGTTGTGTTGTGCTGTAGTTCAAACTCTTCAGTTATATGTGTTGCGTGCAGTTCAATGAAAACAAATACTTTACTACCTCTACTTTGTAATTAAATAAAAAGCAAAATAAAACACTTGATCACCAATACACCAAAACACGTTACTTTTAACACCATAACCATATTCGGATCATATCAGATGAATAAAACCTAGTTCTTTTAACCATCTGAAAAAACTCCATCTATAAAAGCCCAATCTATAAATGGCGAAGATATTTTACTTCTCTTGATATTTTTGATAGCGATATCGATTATTATATTTATATCTTTCCATCAATTATCTGCGTTAGAGTAAAAAGGTAATAATAGTTGTATGAAGTCCTTAACCACAAACAACAGAAATATTAATTTTAGAACCTAAAATTTTGTATTTTAGAAATCGCGAATAAGTTTGAATTCTCAAAAAGGGTTAAGATAAGTTTCGAGGCACTAAACTAAATTATGCAAAACTACGACAAAAATTCTTATCCTTTTTGTGCGTCAAGGAAAGAAAAAACTTTGGTGCAACCTTAACTAAATTTTTGTTCTGAAGTTTAAAAAATACTTCTCCGTTAAATTTTAAAATATACGGCTTTTTCCACCAACTGACAAGTTAATGTAAGTTCTAAAAACTTGAAACTTTTTAAGGTGGAGTTGAAGAACTAATACATTTATCAAATATTTAATTGCATCTACAGTATGTCCCCGGATTGCCTCTACAAGAGGAAAAACTTTTTATTATTGACATTTTGAGAAAAACGCATTCCTCATAAACATTTTTGTCCTAAAATTGGCTAATCTCCTTTATACTTTTTCAAATTTCCATACCCTTTTAGAGAAAATTAAAAAAAAAACATAAAAATATAATTGAATGACTGACATTCTAAAAATCATAGGCGTTTCTATGGTGATATAATCTCGTTTTCATTCTTTGATAGATTGTTATTGATAGAATTTTAATTCACGTCATAGTTTTGCTGTTTTAAAATGTTAAATAGCACAAAAGTTATTTAGTAAAATGCTAGACAAAGGGTAATAATAGATACCGGAAAATTTGATATTTTAACAATAGCAAAAATATGACGTTAATCAAAATTAATAAAAATCTAAATAATATTACCATAGAAAAACCTTTTGATTTTTAAAACTTTCCTCTTCGACAAAGTTTCCAAGAAGCGCCGGTATTTGATTTTCTTTGTTTAACGTATGTGCAAAATGGACGCGTGGAGGCACACCTTCCTTTCTCCCGTGCAAAATAGTTGACAGGTTGTATGACACCCACCGCCCTAGAAAACATTTACAAGGTTGCAGGTTTTACAAGTTCCGACTTACGCAGAAAAGCCTATGAAGATACTGAGAAGTTAAAACATAAAACGATAAATGATGTGCGTCACTAAAATTTTGGCAAAGAGTGTCGTCCAAGTAGACTTAAATGCAAATCCCGTTTACTAGGCCAGCCACGCCCTGGATGAACATTCCCCCCACTACCCGCTTAGAGAGGACTACCTATATGGTGTTTCTAGCGACCGTAAAACCTAGAGAATGATAAACCGTATGAGAACTGTGGTGGCCCCAGTAAAATCTATTCTAATCAAATGGGGTTTGCTTGACAAAAATGGCGACAAATGCGACAGTGGCGCCTTTCAGGACATGGTTCAATGTTCTGTCTGCCCACAGATACGTACCCTCGATGACCCATGGCTGGCTAAACGGGAAGAGTTGGACGTAGTCCATTACTTGGCTAACGAACTGTAATCCGGATACGAAAAAGTAGAGTAAGACATCTTAAAAGTACATAATTTTTACCACTCGAAATTCCTTTTTATATTTCTTTTGCTTATATATATATATGTAATATAGATATGTTTTCTCACATCTCACGGACCTTGTCAGTATTATGATGTCATACATGACATCATTAACTTACATTAACTTGTCAGTTGGTGGAAAAAGCCGTATATTTTAAAATTTAACGGAGAAGTATTTTTTAAACTTCAGAACAAAAATTTAGTTAGGGTTGCACCAATGTTTTTTCTTTCCTTGACGCACAAAAAGAATAAGAATTTTTGTTGTAGTTTTGCATAATTTAGTTTAGTGCCTCGAAATTTATCTTAACCCTTTTTTAGAATTCAAACTCATTCGCGACGTCTAAAATACAAAATTTTAGGTTCTAAAAATAATATTTCCGTTGTTTGTGGTTAAGGATTTCATAAAACTATTATTACCTTTTTACTCTAACGCAGATAATTGATGGAAAGATATCAATATAATAAAAGATATCGCTGTCAGCCGCATGCAAAAATGTCAAGAGAAGTAAAATATCTTCGCCATTTATAGATTGGGCTTATATAGATGGAGTTTTTTGAGATGGTTAAAAAACTAGGTTTTATTCATCTGATAATGATCCGAATATGGTTATGGTGTTAAAAGTAACGTGTTTAAATACAAAGTTGGGGTAGTAAAGTATATTTGTTTTCATTGAACTGCACGCAACACATATAACTGAAGAGTTTGAACTACAGCACAACACAACATACTGACATACCAAATCTTGTTTTTTTTTATCAGAAAAAAATAACAGTTATAGTGGTGAGCCACTTTTGAAAAACACCCATTATATAATATTTTTCTTTCTTTTTCTATTTCGTTTAACGGCATTTGTAATTCATATTTTTGACGATTTGAATGTGCATCATTATACATTCGATATACATAGTACTCAAAGGAAACGGTCTGTTTTATCGTCGGAATATGGAATTCAAAAATATGTTAACGAAATCGGTTTTAAGAAAAATATCTTACCTATTTTCATGTTTTTACTTCCGCCGAGTCATCTCGGAATTACAAAATAAGGGGAAACAAAAACTAAACAACCGAATGGAATTCGAAGTCGAAAGAAAAAGAATACCGTCAGATTTTTTTAGTAAAGAAAATTGTATATTTTAGAAGTACAGAATAAGGAGGCATATTTAGAATAATAATTTAGTTTTAAGATAGGTATATCGGATTTTTTAATATATTTATTCTGTACACTACAGAGTTTAAAGTAGAAAACTAGTTTGGCCTATTTTATTTTCCCAAATTGTATTGCTTCCCTAACTTTATTTTTTTTTATTTAAATATATTTTTACCTTTAAAAGTTAATAATGCTACCTATCATAGCCAGGCTGTCGAGTTAAACCATCTCTACTTCTTATGTGTCTAGTTTTATATTTAGTTCAATTGTGGTGACGCCTGCTTGGATATATGCAGAATTTCTTAAAGCACAGCTAATTTGACTAATATAATCAGTGATATCTTTAGGATACTATAGTATAACTATATAAATACCGTATGATCGAGAAAAAACGGCGTCCAGTTGGCTGGGAAATGAAGATCGCTGTCATTTTATATGTAAATTTATATGGGAAATGTCATCGATCGTCATTTCCCAGCCAACTGAACGCCATTTTTTTTCGATCATACGGTATTATAAGTAACTTGTATACTTAATAAATAGTTTTAAAGCTAACCAGCAGTTTTGCAAACTAACTAAAAGGGTTGTTGTTCTTAAGGAATCCGCTCATTCTTGCAAAAAAGGTGGGTCATCATTAACTAGTTTAATCATTAGAATTATACATCAGAAGATTATACTTCCCTCACTAGTACCATAAAAAATACATTTATCTCTACTTTCTGTCTTATGTCTAATATTTAAGCACCTGCAGAATGCCAGGAAAGCTTGACCTAAATACGACCTTAGTAAATCGGGAAAGGTCATAACTAAGTCGCGTAAGGAATATCGCCAGACTAGCGGCGGTATATACTAGGCACTATACAGGGTTGTTCACCACATACGACACGGAGTATTGTAGCTAAACGATTAGATTTTTACAAATTGTAAGTTTTGGGTTCGTTGAAGGACTATTAGAGCTACAATTTAAAAATATTTTTACAAGATACAGAGTGTCCCAAATAAGTAAAAAATATTATACTTGTATTTTTTTTAAATGGAACACCCTGTATATTATTCTATTTTTGGATTCTACGATTGAAATAAAGGTAAATTTGATTAAGGTTTATCACTCTTAAACCTTACCGTTTTTGAAATATTTTCAATTTTATGAAATTGCTGAAGAAATTTTAAGGCTTCATTTCTCCAAAGGTATCAAAGATTTTAATACTAAATATTTACTGAAGATTATTTATTGGTCATATATTGTGTTGGAATAATAAAAATTTTACCACCTTATATAGAGTGTCCAAAAATTTATATTAAATAATTACTAGCTTTAAACAGCAATAACTTGTTTAATTTAAATGGAATGCCCTATATATTTTTCGTGAATCAGATGCACAATGTAACTGTCTATCAAATTGTATTATACTATTTTTTACCCATCTCTTCAAGTGTTCGTAGAAAATGCATTTTCTTTTAATTTAGACCTCATTTATCACTATACCCATGGAATATTGACATTTCAGATTTTTTTAAAGCAACATATATATGTACAAAATGTATTGCAAGCCCATTGGTATATAAAAAAAAACTATTTAAATCTTTGTGAAAGAGTACACCTATTAAATTAAATAAATTTATTAACTCATTAATTAAAAATACCTACCACCATTATTTCCGACCAAAAATTAGTCAATTACATACTTTTAAATTGTTTTAATTAACAAAGTATTCTAAATAAATGTGAATTTGGCTCAGAAATCAATATAATAATAAGTTATGAAACTGAACGTCTCTGTTTTTATAACCAAGCATTCGTAAAAAAATGAAAAAAATCATATATCTTTATAAAGTGTTACTTTTTACCACACTGTCTAATACACACACACAAAATTCAGTTTTTTACTATTTGGAGTATTTATTATTAATCAATGTAAACAGTCAATTAATGTAGTTTGAATACTGGGATCATATTAATTGGTCCTTTTTAACAAACAATATTTGAACAGTTTTTTTTTATTTTTTAATGAAATAAGCGAACTATATCGACAATAGTAGTTGTAATCTGTACTCTTTGAAAATTTGTTACATCTTTAAAAATAAACTAAAATATCAATATTTCATGGGTATAGTGATAAATAAGGTCTAAATTATAAGAAAATGCATTTTCTACGAAAACTTGAAGAAATGGGTAAAAAATGGTTTAATACAATTTGATAGACAATTATATTGTGCATCTGATTCACGTAAAATATATGGGGTGTTCCATTTAAATTAAACAAGTTATTGCCGTTTAAAGCTAGTAATTATTTAATATAAATTTTTGGACACTCTGTATAAGGTAGTAAACTTTTTATTATTGCAACACAATATCTGATCAATAAATAATCTCCAGTAAATATTTAGTATTAAAAACTCTGATACTCTTGGAGAAATGAAGCCTTAAAATTTTTACTGCAATTTCATAAAATTGAAAATATTTCAAAAACGGTAAGGTTTAGGTGTGATAAACCTTAATCAAATTTACCTTTATTTCAATCGTAGAATCTAAAAATAGAATAATATACAGGGTGTTCCATTTAAAAAACTACAACTATAATATTTTTAACTTATTTGGGACACTCTGTATCTTGTAAAAATATTTTTAAATTGTAGCTCTAATAGTCCTTCAAGGAACCCAGAACTTACAATTTGTAAAAATCTAATCGTTTTGCTACAATACTTCGTGTCGTATGTGGTGAACATGAGGCGAGATTGGGCATTCCTTTTAATGAAGTTAATGAAATACGGCGAATCTACAAGGATTAGAAAAAAGAGGAAACGATATTGTATTTACTATGCCGCTGTTCGGCTTTGTATAGGACCTGGAATCGTTTTCTCGGTGGCTACAGCTTTGTAAATCTTGAAGATGCAACCGCAAAGAGCATAATAGAAGTCGCCCGTTACCTCAATTCTACCGATTGATTATAAACACTTAGCAATCAAATTTTTCATAGCTAATAACGTCTTAGAGTAAGTTGCAACAAAACGGCATTCTGCTAATAATAAAACACAATTTGATGTTCGACAAGCGCCACTTCAAGCAATCAACCGACCAACTAATTTGAATAAGTTTGTGATTAAAACGTTAATCAAAGACATATTGAAAACAGTTACTGTCAACTTATTTATATTATTTACCTTCTTTTCAACCATTATGTTATGTTATTTACAGTACGAATTTGTGCAGTTCTCCAGTTTTTTTGAAACTACTCATACTTATACAAATTTACTTCCTCTCCCACATATAAATTCTCTCAAGTTGATGCTTCTTTTAAAATACTTTTCACTTTCTGGTTAGTATGCAAACTAACTAGCTATTTAGCTAGTTAGTTTTTGAACTAGCCAAGTATCCATTTCAGCCGTTAACGTATAAAAAGCAATAGCTCACTTGCCCACTACTCAATCATTGCTAAATCCCTAGCGAGTGAAATGCAATCAGTGGCAAACTTAAAATTCCATACAACACGTATGTTTACAAAAAAAAACAGAAAAAAAAACTTTATGAATATTTATTCTCCCGTCGGTTCCCGGTTGATCAAACCGCATCCATTTTTTCCTGTTGCCGTCACGTTTATATTTCATCGCTTCGCCAAGTCCGAACAATTTGTATTCTGATAACGGGGCGCAAACAATTATGAGCGAGACTTATCTATAATTTACATACCAATTAGTGCAGTGCGCATCGACCTTATTCCCGTGTAGCGTCGGCGGAATTTAATGCCGTTCGGGTTGTGTTTTCAAATTGAGTGTTAAATATGAATGGTCGTACGGTATAAAGTTGCTTGTAAACTAAAACGTACCCGAATTATTAGTTTAATAATGGATAGATGCTATACATAGGCTGCTTAAGGTCCTAAAACGCTTTATATCTAGATATTCATTTCTAGACGAATATTACTCAGTTTTATTGCGAAAAATTGCAGCCCATTTTATGGAAAGTTTGTATTAGTGTCGGTTTTATTTGCTTTATTCGATAATACTTTTATATTTTTTGAAATGAAGAGAAATTCGTTCTTCTGCACTGGATCCCAAAATAATTCAACAATATTATTGTAGTTGTTTCGCAGGTCTTAAGATCAATATTAAAAAAACTAAATCCATGAGAGTCTGTACGGAAAATGTCGCTAACTTTATCATTGGAAATTATGCCTATGGAAGAGGTAAATAATTTTATATACTTAGGTAATATAGTCTCAACCAACGGAGGCACAGAGCGATAAATAGAATAAACAAGGCCAGAATAACATTTGGAATGTTCAAAAATATTTAGAGGTCTAAACAGTACTCTCAACTTACCAAACATAACATTTTCATTTCGAATATCAAGTCAGTATTGCTGTATAGTGCAGACACCTGCAAAATTACATCGCCATTAATTAACAAACTCCAAGTTTTCATAAAACGCTGTCTGTGAGAAATTGTTGGAATATTCTGGCCAAATACTATCAGAAATGAGGATTTATGGAACTTGACCAACTTGAGGGAGGTGTATCGAAATCAAATTTGGAAAATGGAGGTGGATTGGTCACACGTTAAAGCCAAGCGGCAACAACACCGCTGGCAGAGCTATTGAGTGAAGTTCACAAGGCAGTAGAAGCACTGGTCGTCCAAGACATACATGGGAAAGGAGAATTTAAAAGGAGATCGAAGCAGTAAATCGATCCTGACGAGATTTCAAATCAATTGTCAACAACCGAAACCGCTGGAGAGTGTTTATTGTAGCCCTATACTTCACGTAGGAGTAAAGTAAAAATGAATGAATTGTAGTTGTTTTACAGAATTACAGATAATTTTGCTTTCCATCACGTTATTTTAATAAACTGCATTGAAAATGAGCATTCTGCAGCTTTTATAAAACACACTGTCAATTAGAGTTATAGATATTTTTAAGCAATTGTGCATTAATTTGTTAGAATGTTATTAATTCGTTAGAAATTTAAATAATGCACTTTTTTATCTTGTTTATGAAAATAAGCATAGAGTATATTATATTTTTAGAAATCTCATGACTAGACACAAAAAGCAATAATATTTTGAAATTTGCTTTGTATTTCAATAACTAAGAGGTCTAGGACAATTCTGTGTAGCATTTAGTTTCATAAAGAAGTAGCAAAGTGATATGAACACCGCAACTTTGTATCACTACCCATAAACGAGAAACCCCATAATACACATTGAAATGGAGTCCAATTTTGCTTAAAATCATCTCTGTTATTAGTAAAGCTAGGCTGTTCGCACAAACCAGTTCCACTTTTTTCTCAAATGAAAGATGCTGTACACAACATTTTCATAGCCTTTTTCGTTTCTGAGCTACAAGTACGATAGCTTCCAAGATTTAGAAATAGCGGTAGAGAATTAAGTTTCCCTAATATAAAGAGAATTTATTAGTGGCTCTCAAAATAAAACAAGAGATAGATAGTAGTAGTATACTTTTAATAATTTTTTAGTTTCTTTTATTATATCAATCATGGCCTACTAATAAATATAATCTTTTAATAAAAAAGATTCTGTATTGCAGTAAATAGAAAAAGTAAATATAGAGTAGGGTGGTGACAATTTTGATGCTCAACATTGGCATCTCAGAAACTAAAAGAGATACGAATTCGGTTAAATGGGACAAAAGTTGCGTAATTAGAAGTTTGACAAACACCTATGAAGAAAACTCCGGTCATTAGAAAAAATGAAAGTAATACATTTATTTTAAATGACAATATCTTCAGAACTATTGTATCTGTTGCAACGTACGTTGATAGTTTTATATTTTTGACTTCGGCCAATTAAATGCCGTTTTCAGAAATTTAAGCCTTCTAGATTTCGCACAACAGTCAAGTTTATGTTTTCTTATGGCCGCCATTTTGAATATTTATACTATTTGATAGAGCACAAAATAATCTATACGTTGGTATCTAACTTTTGTTCATTATCATATAAATTGAATAAACAAAAAATATATAGCTAACATATAAAATGTCAAATGGATTTCCGGGGCATACTTGACCTTAGACGAATTTTTAAAAAATCTATTTTTTAATGAATTTACACAATAATTAATAAAAATTAGATACCTCTGTATAGCCTTTTTTTCGCTCTATCTAATATTATAAAAATTCAAAATGGCGGTCATAAGAAAACAAAAACTTGACTGTTGTTGTGCGAAATCTAGAAGGCTTAGAAATTTTCTGGAAACGGCATTTAATTGGTCGAGGTCAAAAATATAAAACTACCAACTTACGTTGCAGTAGGTACAAGAGTTCTGAAGATATTGTAATTTAAAATAAACGTACCATTTTCATTTTTTTGACATAAATCCGAAACTAATCAAGATACCGGGATTTTCTTCAAAGGTGTTTGTCAAACTTCTAATTACTCAACTCTTGTCCCATTTAACCGAATTCGCATCTCTCGTAGATTCTGAGATGCCAATGTTGAGCATCAAAATTCTCACCGCCCTGTATATGTTTTTGAGAAGCTTATGGCAAGCCATAAGCAAAAAAAGGTAAAACTAAAAATCCATTTAGTTTTATCTCCCCAGTTGTTATTGATCATATTATATGTTCCCTGTAAGAAAACATAAATTTAGTTTATATCTTTAAAAATATTCTTTTCGTAGAATAACAGACTACGCCACTGTATTCTACGTAAAAAGTTCTCCAATAAACAGTTTTCACCTTCACGATACCTTTAACAACAACAGAGATACATGGGGTGTCTCAAATTGCCAAATTTTCAAAAAGAGCCTCTGTAGCTCAGAAACGAAGGGGGCTGTGAAAATTTTGTTTACGACATCTTCCATATGAGACAACAAAAAAGTGAGACAGGTTTGTGCAAACCGCATCCTCCTATCTTTACTAATAACGGAGATACCGTATGATTTCAACCAAAGTGGGACACCTTGTACAAGACGGAAAGTATGCACTATGTCTCCTTATTTCCTTTATGCTTTATATTTAAAAATTGCATGCTATCAACTGTCGTCTAAAAATGCATGTTATCGCGACCCTCACAAATGGGCATTATCAAAATAGGACCTCTAAACATATGTATAGAGCGACAATCCGCATTTTGCCCGTTCAAAGACGAAATTTCTTACATCGTTAACTTGCGTCTTTATTGTTCGTAAAGGGAACTTAGGAGCAATAAAACAAGCACGTTTCGCAGAAATGTTTTAAGAAGCACAAAAGTTTATCTCGTCGGCCATCTGCTTTGCATATTACCATAATGCCGACGTTTTATGTAGGTCTTGCTTGCTTGCCTCTGCTTCTGCGGTTATCTAGATATTATTGCATCAGAGGCAGTAACTAGATGCCCCGTTAAAAAGAGGATATAATATTTAGTATACATAAATCTATTTAATTGTGAAACTTGACTGTTAGTTTTATTTGTCTATTCAGAAATTATCTCTCCATAATTAATATTTAAAACAATTTAGTATGTAACAAGGCTTTGAATTGTAAAAAGATAATCTATCTTCTTTCTTTTCTAGTTCTATAGGTAAAACTGGAGTATTTCAATTCTAAAAATTCAAGAAAATAAATTAAACGGTTAGTTTTGAAGAAAACCTTCTCTTCTCCCTATTTACATCCTTGTCTTTTAGTTTAATTTAGTGAAGCTATTCATTTACAATCTGACAAATGGATCTGAAACAACGGAGCAGAGGAACGCAGTTTTCTACATAGCCGATTTCGTTCATAAAATATACAGAGGCTTGTGGTGTTTTTATCAGGAATTTCTATAATATTTTCCAGTAATTCTTATCATGTTATTTTACTTTAAATGTATCTACATTTTGTTTGGTGATTTTCTAAATATAGTAATATTTGTTAAAAGACATGTTCTAATTGAAGAGTGGAAATACCAAAGTAGGTAAGTGCAAAATTTTTCAATATTAAGTTATTGCATTAGAAACGTAATAAATACCATGCTGCATGTCCTAACGAAAGTTACAAGTGCCAAGCGAAACCGTCTATCTTTTATGTATATTATATGCATTTTAAAAGATATTTTAAAAAATTATTATTTTCAGTTCTACTGTGTTTTTCTCGTTTATCTTAAAAAAAAATATTTTTTGCCACTTACCCCCTTTCGTATTTCCACTCTTCAATTAGAATATGCACAAATCAAATTAAAGGTATAAAATACAATATAATAACACCCCAACTTTAATTTCATATTTATCAATATTTTTACTATTTCGGAGTACAAATGACCCGTAGGAAAACGCTTAAGCATGGCCGCCGCGTGGCAAAGAAACGTGGGAGAAACGCCACCAATAGAGTTGGTTGAATCCGGGACGCCATAATGATTTTTGAGGCACAGAAAGTAATTTTTATTACGAATAGAACATGTTTTTTTTTTTCAAACGCCACAAATTAGTTTTTAAACAATTTCAAACCTTCCAAATAATATAAAAATACTTAAAAGTAATACCTTGTAAATAATTATACTCTGGCAAAGGCTTCGAGATTTCCGTATGTAAGGAGAGTACAGTAACGTACTGAACAAAGAGAGTACAGTTAAAATGTTGCCAAATGTATGAAATAAACCAAGTAGGTGAGAGCGCCCAACAAATTGACGTAGCATCTCACGTGGCACGTAATCTGGAAAGTAACATGCATCTAGCAAGTTACGTCGAATTGAACAAACGATAATAAGTTTGTCAGCGCACACTGAAGTAGCGCTGTCAGAAACGTGTCATATATCATTGTATCATGCCATGCCACTGCTTCAAGAATAGATCTTGTTCTACTTTTCGCCACGTGCTATTAACACGTTACTCGAATTTAGTAAAAATCAAGGATGATTTGGACTTCAATATACGTTTTGTATTATTGATTGGCGCTTATCTAATCAGCACATCAAAGGTTTCTTTTTTCATTCTATAAAATGCTTGAAATCTTTCTGGATATATATTCAATTCCTTAAAAATACTAAATCCACTATTCCTTTGTGCTTTTTTCCTAAAGGGGTGTTTCCAATAGCGACGCTTTGGATAATTTTGATTCAAATTGGATTAGGTTTACAACTGCTAACAAATTTTTATCCTCTTAGAACGACATGTTTACGCCACTGCCACATCACTTATATGTGCGCTTCCTGAAAAAAATATGCAACGCTATTGCCATATCATTGCCATGTATGTGCAAAGTCATATGCTACGTCACTTTGGTGGGCGCTTTCCCTAACTGTGCACATTGGCAGATTCGTCGCGGCCGAATGCATAAATTGATAAATTTTATAAATTGAAATCCAGTACCATCCAGTACTTAGAATTCTATGTAAGGATGTACATCATGGCGTTCAGCTTTACAGTTTAATTACGTCTCGTTATACTTTATTTGTTTATTTATTAATTATTGAATCGAATCGTTTTGGTATTTCCTTATAGCTTGTAAATTTTTAAATACAAGTTAAGTAAACAACGACTCTAAAATTCTTAGACGTTTACCACTTTTGGTAAAAATAAATTAAACTGCGTTGGTGGTAGACAGTGATCGCGCTTTTAGAATTCACAAATCAATATCTCAAAATCCATTAGAAATAACTGATTGTAGTTATTTTTAAAAAACTTTCTTAACGTTTCTGCTATATGTTCTTCGCAGACAGTATGCGAAAATCTTTAAAAATAAAAAAGTTACACGATTGCTGAAAATTGCTATGCACTAAAATAAATAGACGCGTTTTTAAAATCTTTTAAATGGAAAAGAAACAAACCTGTCGAATTTTTCGCATTTAAACATCTTGTTAAAGGTACGAATTTCGAAATAAAAAAAAGAAAGTTTTAATATCCAAAGTAGTTTTTCAGTTATCGCGTGTTATATGTTAAGAAGTTCAGTTTCCAAATTACCACGATTACTGACGTTTTTTCATTATAAAAGGAATGGTCACCCTAACGATATTATATAACTCGATTTCAGATGTCCAGAATCATATCTAATGATTTTGTGTAGTTATCTTTCCGGAAAAAAGAATTAAAATAAGAGCCTTTCGTCCGTGCTTCTACTACATTAGCCAACTAGTGGCAACGCTGCAACAACACACCGTCGCATTTTTCTTACTCAGACTTAATAAGATCCTTAAACGATTCACTTCCACACATCTAAATATCGACCCAAAAGTAAAATTTGCCAGCACGGTATATCGAGAAACTATGGTTACGCTCGTTGAATTTGACACTTTATGTCAGTTTAATCAGAAGTTTAATAATATATTTTCGTATTTTTATGCTTAGGCGTAAAAGTGCTTTAATTTTATGCCTAGATGTTAAAATTACTTTTTTTGTATTGTCAATGACGTCCCAAAAACTAATACTTTTGTGACTTTTGAAAAAAAAAAATATATTATGTAAAGGCAACATTGATCCATCTTGCTTTTGTATAGTTAAACTTAGCAACATCGATTTTTTTTTGTCCGCATTTCTCTTGCTGTTTCAGATCCATTTTTCAGATAATAGTAGACAAATGTCCGGTTAGTATACCTGTTGCGGGTCAAATACTGCTTTATGGAAATCGCCAAAATGCCACTGTTGCATTCTTACTCTTCACACCTTCTTCTCATCGAAAATATTTCAAATGAAAGATTATTGACGACAAAAATAAACTAAAGATACTGAAAAAAGGTGGTAACGCGCAGATATAAATAAAGAAAAATCATTATCGCTGAATGACCTAGCTCTCTCCCTCTTGAGATATTTTTTTCCAGGTGGTCTAATGGATCTGCTTTTAGGTGAATAAATATTTAAATGGATTTAGTGTAGGGTAGTATTACATATCATTAGTCAAGTTAGTCAACCTCTCTCTGCTCAATGGCAGGGGGCGGTGAACGCTAAAAGGGAAAAGTAGATATGAGGAAAATAAATTTTGTATAAGGAAATTTTGCGAAAAGTGGGAGAAAGTGCGTGGGCTGTTGTGAACAGCGACCTATCATTACGAGTATTTGAAATTTTCAAGGGACTAGGGGAACCTTGAGAATTTTTAAGACACTTTTCGTATTCAATGATAAGTAATTTGTATTCAGCGTGTCAGACAATATATTATGTGTATCATAAAACGCTGTAGACAGAATTTTTACTCCAAGAAATAAATATGTAAAATTATAATATATCTGCTAAAACTTTTAATGTTATATCAATAAATACAAAGAATGTTAAATGTGTCAATTAATTCCCCCAAAAAACCTAGACATTTTGTCACTGAAACAGATACCTAAATAATTACAGTACGTCTATTCGGTCTGTAGCTACATCCGTAAAAGGAGAAAGAGAATTCCCTATCAGCGAGCAATTCACGGGAGTCTTATAAATATTTTAAATATCATTACTTGTTTATACAAAAATTTCAAAAAATACCAAGTTGGTTATAGTTTTTTCAACGTTTTTCCACGTAAATGAAACATTATCTTTATAAAAATTAAAAAGAAAAATAATAACAGATTAATAAAATCACGTAACTATTTTACCGACAGCGACTGCACTGTTCTCCAAGCTCGCTCTGCTACCGTTTAATCGATCTTCCTCGCAAAAAAATAGACGATGCATCCCGTTAATAAAAAATCAACAAATTTTCAAGTAGACAATGTAATGAGTGGGCGGAGTGTTTCTCGTGGAATCTCTGCCGTGTATATACCGGGTGCGTCTCAAAAGTAGCTCACTCCTATAACTTTTTTATTTTTTCAGATAAAAGAACGAGATTTGGTATGTTAATGTATGACATTAATTAGGATTGATTGACGTGCTCAATTGTTTTTGGCCACTTTCTGTTTCACCGGAAATTACAACAACTTTTGATTTTTAAATAGCACCCTCGGTTTTTTCTACTTTATTCGATAGAAAATAACATTCTGAATAGAATAGCCATAAATATTATATGTCAACTTTTGACATTCTCGCTTAATAAAAAGTTGTATTTTAAAATTCAATCTAGAGTGCTATGGCTATGTTAAAAACATTAATTCTTAATCAAGGAGCCTTGGAAAAATAGATTTGCTCGTCTAATGTTTTTAGTGTCTTGTCCTGGCCAGTTAGAAAATGCTCAAATCGTATTTTTAATCATATCTCAATTTTTTCAAATGGAACGATGGTGGCTCATTAGCATATTTAGAAAAAGATTTTTTTTACGATTTTTATGATTATACCACACATATTTGATATTTCGAGTCAAATTTTCGTTACGAACCGCAAGTTATAATTTCAATTAAACCATATGAGAAAATGTCAAAAATTGACATATGATATGGCATTCTATTCAGAGTGTTATTTTCTATCAAATAAAGTAAAAAAATAGGGTGCTATTTAAAAATCAAAGGTTGTAGTCATTTCCGGTGAAACAAGAAGTAACCGAAAACAATTGAATACGTCAATCAATCCTAATTTATGTCATATGCTAACATACCAAATCTCGTTTTTTTATCTAAAAAAATAAAAAAGTTATAGGGGTGAGCCACTTTTGAGACACACCCGGTATAGGTAGCGATCTATAAAATATATTTATATTTATTTAAATATGTTTTGTAGTATATTTTTCATAATCCAATATTGTGTCTGCAGTCTTGAAATTTCTTTCATAGACACTAATACAGCAGACGTACTTTATAAAGTATTTATTTTGAATGCTACTGGCAATTTATGCTGGAAGCACTGCCAACTGTTGTGTTATATCTTCCCCCTATTTATATCAGCACCATGTCGCTTGCAATTATATGCTCTACTTTTTCAGGATTCTTATGCAGCTCGAGCTAGTACAGGTGGAATAACTAGATTATCTCCTGTCAAGAGACCCATTGTAGTCTGCAGTTTAGTCCTGGTGGGCAGTAGTCCGTTTGGGGTTTAATGCCAATGAGGTAGGATCCAAATGGAAATCAGCTACTCAGCGACCATTCACTTTTTTTTTAGCAAATTTGAGAAATCTAAGTAGTTTGGCCATTTAAAAAATCTGAGCATATACGTTTGAGTTTTGTTTTAGTAATATTAAAAAAAAATTAACTGATTATTATATATTATATAATAATCGGAATATTTTTTTAAATATTAACCATAACACGGTAAAAGCTAAAACGTAAAACTAAAAATCCATTTAGTTTTACCTCCCCAGTTGTTATTGATCAATTCTGAATTTGTTTGATGCATTGTTTAACTTAAGCATCAGCTCATTTCGGTAGGATACAATGTACACTGACGTTGTAACCTAATTGTTGCTCATTGTCCGCGTTATTTGTTGCTATATGTCTCTTATCCGAGGAAACAAGTAATTGTTAAGCGATACTCTAGCTTTTATCTAGTCGAATTCGGTAATTGGAATAATTTCACCATTAGTTGTAGGATCTACCATACTCTCGTAATAATATAGCTTCCTACACACAGAGGCATACACGGACGTTGTGGAAGGTATTGTTATTTACTGTAACATATTCAAGTTTGATCATCAACTAAGTCAAGCCGTGTATTTAATTTAAGTAGAATTAGCAGTGTTCTAATACCCAATTTAGCATGCATCAATGAGTAATCTATTATATCAAAGGTTTTGGATACACATATTCGAGTATTCGTATCATTTAAAACATAATCATACAAAATATCATAGCTATACTATATAAGTTATAACTAATTTTATATAGTATAATTCAAAAAGTAAATCATTTTAATGTATTTTCGGAGTATTTTTACACTTATGTCTTATATTTGTTTTGTTTTAGTACTAGAAATACTACTGAGATCAATTTTATGTAAAATTAGCTGTCGCAACCTCGACATGGCAAATCGACACCGAAACAGCAATAGCTCTTGAAGTACCTAACTTAATACCTTATAATAAGACTTATCTTAGTAGAGAGTGGTTCGCATAATATACAAGATTAATTTGTTTTTTATTCATAATGTTTTGCAAATTAATAATTTTATTGGATGATTAATAATTTGTGTATATTCTAATTGTTTGGCACTTAAATAATAATTTTAATAATTTGTGTATATTTTAATTATTTGGCAGTCCTTACTAATATTATAAACGCCAAAATTTGTTTGAATATATGGATGTATAGGTCACTGTTACTCTTTCACACGAAAACTAATGAATGGATCTTAATGAAACTTTACAATAATATAACTTATACATCAGAATAACACATAAGCTATAAATTAGGGGTAGTTCGGTACTTCGGTAATTTGGTAGTTCGGTAGTTTAGTAAATTTATACTTCGGTAGTTCGTTATTTCGGTTGTTCGATAGATCGGTATATCGGTAGTTCGTAGTTTGGTGGATCGTAGTTTGATAGTTAGATTAATTCGTGTATATTCTTAATATTTGCCCAATGAATAATTTTGTTGCATGATTAATAATTTGTGTATATTCTAATTGTTTGGCAATTAATTAATGTTTTTAATAATTTGTGTGTCAATTAAATAATGTTTTTATAATTATTTGCCAATCTTCACTAATATTATAAACGCGAAAGTTTGTTTGGATATATGGATGTATAGCTGGATGTATAGATCTTTGTTACTCTTTCACGCAAAAGCTACTAAATAGATTTTAATGAAAGTTTAGAATAATATAGCTTATACATAAGGGTGGCCGGCCGTAGCGCAGGCAGTTAGTGTGTCAATCTGCGGTGGGAGAGATGGGATGCTACTGGGTTCGATCCTCAGCTAGTATGGTCGCTTTATTTATTTAAATAAAAATATTGATTAGAATAACTAAAACTGGCTCTAGTACTATAGACTATGTCGTGTCGTCGTTGTCGGAATTCGTTGACTGTAGAGTCCTTCACTCAGGTTTCTCTGATCATAAGGCAGTATTGACAACGTTTTTGCCACAATCCAAATGCAAAAATACCTCGCGCAAATTGGGCCGTATTTTTTCGGATAAAAATTTTCTAAATTTTTACCACCTATGTCTAACAACTGGTTGTCGTCTCGGCTGACGTCGACTCCGAATTTCCTAGATTTATAAATACCTTGTCTAATCTGGCGTGCAAGGCGTTTCTTCTTAGGCCTATCAAAATTAAGCAAGGTATGCCCTGGTCTACAACAGGCTTGCGTATATCTGCAAAGAACATGCTCTCATTATCGCATTTAAAAAAATTCACAGACAGCGTTTTCTTTCATAATTACGTTAAACTTTATAAAAGGGTTTATAGTAAGACTATAAAAGCTGCCAAGGACATTTATTATAATGGGAGGCTAGCCAAATCCGGTAATGTTGCTACGGAGACTTGGGCTATTCTAAATGATCTAAGGAATAAGACTTCTTCATCTGGCACAGTCTTTAATTCCACCTGAAGATTTAAACACTTACTTTGTCAATGTGGCCAAAAATTTAGTGAAACAATAAACTAACTCCTTCTCATGATTCACTTTCATATCTCCCTAACGCAAATGAGAATTTACACAGTTTCTTCTTCACGCCCGTAGGAGCTCCGTAGTACAATTAAAAGTATTAAAAAATAAATCCTCTTCTGGGACTCTCAAAATGTTCTCTGAACTTCCGGAATGCACGTTAATCTATCTTACTACTTTAATTAACGAATCATTCCAAAAAGAAGTTTTTCCAAACTGCCCGATGGTCGCATCTTCGTTATGCCCTTCCATTCTGGGGTACTTGCTGCGCGACAAAATTTGATCGTATTTTCAAACTTCAAAAGAGAGCAGTTCGATACTTATTGGAACTGAACAGTAGAACTCACTGCCAGAATTTCTTTAAAAATTTCAACATACTGACTCTTCCTTTCTTATTCGTTTTTGTGAATCCGTTTACCTAATCCGCAAGCACATATCTGCTATTCCGGAAAGGCCTTCTCACAACTATCCACTTAGGAATTCGGAGCACGATATTTATCTGCCAACCCCGAACTCAGAACTAGTTAAAGGCTCAATACTGTACAATGCCAAGAAAATGAACAATCATTTGCCTTTGAATATCAAGTCACTTTCATTCTTTCCCGCATTTCGCAAAGCTCTGAAATTATACTTACTGGAGAGAGCCCTATATGCGGTAAACGACTTTTTTGTTGATGTTTAATCATGAACAATTTTGAATTTTAAAATTTTGATCATCTCACACACTGGTTAAAGGTCTAGTATTTAATATTTAATATTTTATAACTCTTGATTTTATGATATATAACATGATATTATCCATTTTCAATTTTCCTTTCGTAAAATTTTCTACAATGTCCATGTATGTTTTATCTGTAATTTTAATGACGTAAATGTTTTTGAATTGATTTGTATTTTATGACATTTTTCTATTATTTGTATATTTGTTTTTGTGCTTTTTTGTTTTGTAAAAGCTTTGTCGATGAAGCTATTTTGGCTTTTTGTACAATAAAGCGTTGTTTATTATAATAGAATTAATGCAAATTTCTATATATAAGAGCTTTGATATAAGTAGGTACCAAAATAATCAAAAATCCCATCAAAAATAAAATTAGAAATTTGTTATTGCAGATTGCGATTATTTTTAAATTAATCCTTAGCATTCTTCATTCTCATGATATTGTAATCTTCTTCTTTCTTCTTGTCATTTATTAATGGATTCAATATTTTGTATTTTATTTGTTAATTTTCTTTCATTTTTAATTTTAGTTTTTTTTTTCATAAATATATAAATTACACATTAATTATTATATATATATATATATATATATATATATATATATATATATATATATATATATATATATATATATATATATATATATATATATATATATATATATATATATATATATATATATATATATATATATATATATATATATATATATATATATATATATATATATATATATATATATATTTATTATTACATATAATAAATTACACATTAAATTGCACATAACATAAATATTTTCTTAGGTAAATTATATCTTTATTAGATATTTTAACTATTTAACCAGTCTAAAACCATTCTTTGTGTAATGCTCACCACCAAAATTAATTAAGTAAATTGGAACGACGCACGTCATTGGTTTACTTCCTTAAACCTAATGGCATAATCGTATTGACGCAATACGTAAATATCAATTATTTCCCCTGGTAGCACCTCCGCCTTTAGAAGACCGAATAATTTCGTGCACACAATTTTCCTGTCACGTTTGACGTGGAAAACATACAATTTCTATAATGGCAAACACGAAGCTTCGTAGCTTTGTAAGTCGGGCCTGATGAACAGCGGCATATTATTCCGGTAATGCGCCTTTTATATTCAAAAAGTTTTGACTAATACATCACGGCAATAACAATATAATTTCTCTACTTTATTGTACAAAAAGTTTCAAATATAGATTTCTTAATCCCAGAGTAATACTTTTTGTAAGATGAAAAGTTATTCAACAATATTCTATCTCTAAACAAACACAATATTCCCTAAGAATTCTCCAAACAAAATTATTAAAGAATTTACCATAAGACATTCAGAAGGAATAATAACGAATTTAGAAATTAATGTCGAAATAAAACGGAAGTTTTGACAATAAAAACCATATAATATTAATAATATTTCTTTACCGATAATCGAAAATTAGAAGTAATAATAAAGTCTACTGAATAAATAATATTCTGTAAACTTAGGTAAAAAGAAGATTCAAAAAGAATCATATGATTTACCTACGTATAACTACGTATAAATAGGCCAAATTCAACCATTTAAAATAATAATTTAAATACTTTCTAGGTGGAATTTGTTATTTATATATTTTAGTCAAAAATGTATTAGTAATAGTAATGGGTATAACGATTCTTTTTAGTGAATCGAAACACACGATTCAATTTCTCATATTGAAACGACTCCTACGATTCGTTCATTTGAACGAACTACATGCACAATTTATATAAAAACACTGAATCGTAACTCGCACTACCGGCAATAATTTAGTTGGACACTGACTTAATGGACCAGAAAATGAAGTACAGTCCTTTCATTTCTTTTTTCAACACTTTTTAGGCACTGGCGTTATTGGATTGATTATTTTACCAATACTATCAAATTATCAATAAAGACTTATTAAGATCAATTTAATATTTTTAGAGCATATTTTAATTCCCATTTAATAAACATAAATATAATAAATAGTATAAAATACCCCATGATCGAAAAAAAACATCGTTGAGTTGGGATTGGAAATGAACATTGATTACATTCTCCATCTCATTTTACATATAAAATGACAGCAATCTTCATTTCACAACCATCGCTGACGCCGTTTTTATCATATTAAGCAGTAACCAACAATATTTATTTGGAGTTGCATAAAAGCATATTTTCGTCTTTTAGTCCATTTAGTAACATTTAATGGTTTATAGTCAGTAAATATTATTTTAACAAAAATATTAACGTTAAAATTAAATGCATTACAGATACTCACGTACTAAACATAGTATAAAGTTTTTTCTTGTAAATAACTTTCTTATTGTTTGCATTTTATGTCCATGATGTTTGTTTAGGGCTTTTATTCAAGCAAATATTGGTGCCCGACTCTATGCTTATATCACCGCCGCGCCGTAGAAACGAACTAAGTCTCATTGTGAACCGATTCAATTCTTACGACTCTTCTTTACGGCTCAGTGTTCAAATTTTATAGATTCGTGCTGCCCACGATTCAATTGAACGAACCGTATTGTAAGCAACGAATTAATTCTCGCGATTATTTGAACGAACGAGCCGTAGATACGAACGATCGCATTATGATCCGATTCAATTCATACGACTCTTTTTTACAGCTCATCGTTCAAATTTTACTCTCACGACTTTTTGAACGAGCGAACCGTTGAAACTAACGATCGCATTGTGATCCGATTCAATTCTCACAACTTCTTTTTACGACTAGTTAGTTCAAATTTTATGTATCCAAGGGTAGATAACCAGACAATTCGGTAGGTATGGCTGGCTGCATTATGCGTATATGTCGTGACAACGATAATAATCTGTAGTTGTAGTTTTTGTTTATAGTGTGCCTGCTTTTTGAATAAAAGTTTACTAAGTTTTGTGTTTACTCCTGGTCTATTCTCAAGCCTAGTCTCTGAAAAATAATACAACACCGTGCTGGCCACGATTCAATTGAACGAATCGTATTCTAAGCAGAGAATCAAATCACACAATTCATTTTTAATAATCGTTCAAATGAACGACTCTTTCAATCTTTGCCTGCATCTAATTAGTAATCATAAATGGTTAAATTTTACCCCACACTTGTAAGAGGCCCGTGTAAACTTGCATTTGTATTGATTTAAATAAAATTTATTCATATAAAGTTAATACTAATTTAAAAAGTTTCTTCATTATCTGTTTAGTTTTATTCAACATACGTATATCCAGTAATAGCAGATTAAGTAATGAATTGAAGTTATAAATTGAAACCTTATTATTCTTGTTCAAATTTAGCCTCTTGTCGTGTTTATTCGATGTGTGCATGTAGAACTGCCGATCACGTAAACAAGGTAATATTTGAGTTGCGTATCACGAAAGCTGTTTAAACTTACCTATGCAATCAATGGTAGACCTATAGGGAATTAAAATTTCTTATTTCTAATGTTAGAATGTTAGCATATGGAGAAATTAATATTTTTGAGGTTTTATGATAATTGTTTTCATTTTGTCATTGCATTTTATTGAGCCTACTCAGGATCTACTATACTTATTGCTTCTGGATTGTAATGCTTGTATAATTTTATTGATTATGATAACAATTCATCAAATAAACTACGCGGTTTTTATAAACACGTCGAAAAATATTATTCAGCCGGATATGTGTTTCTAAGAAAATTGATATTTAATTAAATGGTAATTGATGTGCTTACATTGTTATTTTCCAACATATAGTTTATAACAACCACACAAGCCAAACAAATATAGATGTAGGTATAGATTATGTATGATATTTATAAATAGCTATGGTAATAAATACCTAAAATGGTTCTGCATTTTAATGGCACTTATTTTTTAATAGCTTCAATATATGTAGTTATTGAAGCTATTAAAAATGTTTAATACCTTCTAAACCTTTAACACAGGGTGATCCGAATTATTATATTCCGCAAAACTTTATTATATATTCGGCAACATATTTTGCAGATAAAACTATAAAAGTACTTATAAACTAATGTTCTAAAATGCTTCATTTCGGAGATAAAGGGTGTAGAATTTTCATTGTTTACTTTGATTTATTCCATATAATTTCTAGACTAACGTATATATTTGGATAAAAATTGGTATCAACAAATTTGATTTTGATGTCAATATGACTCCTACTTTTAGGGGTAGTTTCTTATATATTTTTTACTAGTTCGAAGAGTAACAACTTTCAAACGTTTACAAACCATACAGGTACGTCAAAAAGACATACCTGTATTTAACTACTGAGTGAAAAAATATACATTTCCGCAATTTTACTAAAAAATATATCTTGGTAAAAATCATTACGAGCAACCGTTCTCATGATATTAGAAATGAAAATTATTATCAATACATGTCTTTATTGACAAAAAATAAACATGTTGACTAGACATCTACTTGACTGAAATGATAAATTTGGGAATTTTTTGTTTGTTTAAATCAATCATAAAGTTTTCTACAAAAAATTATGATAAAACAGTTTCCGTTGAACTTTAGACATAAAAACATTTCCAGATTTATTATTTCAATCTATACAAGGTGAGTCTTAAATTTAGGTATAGTATATTTTAACCCCAGGAACACGTTTATGGCGTTTTTTTCGCGATTTTTTTAAATATGGAATATTTTGAAGAAAATATTGGAAACTATTTTAATTTTTAATTAAAAAACATACCTAATATCTTTATAATATGGAAACATAGGTAATATTAATTCACAATCGCGCTCTAAAGTTTTTGAGCTGCACGTTTCTTGTTCTGTATATTCAAAGTTTTCAAGAATTTTAAACAATTTTGTGACAAATTTCAACTTACAATATGTAATTTTTACAAGTTTGATTGGGCTATACTTTGCATCTACTAACTGAAATAGAGATATCTTTAAAAATATATAAAAAAATATTCTAAAATTACTAGAAGGAAGTGTCTAAAGTTGAATTTCAGTAATTAATAATTTCTTTAAACGGAAACCCCAGCTCGTTTATTCCGAAACTATCTTCAGCCTTAATTACCATCCTAATGTACCGCAAAAAGTCTACTTGAATTTATTTAAGGCAAATTAACGGTACCCAAGCACTTAAAAAGAAAATCGCAAAATAAAAACGGGAGCGGAGCAATCTGTCCCGGCCCGAAAACCACGACACGGCATATAGCAATTACTTTAAAATTCCGCTTAAATCCGCTGTTTTTACTTATTCCTACCTAAATTAGAGAGGAGAAACATTTAAAAGGATTATCGTTGAAAATAAAACGCGGAGGCATTCGCCGATAAGAAGGTGATGAGAAGAGTGGCGAGCAATTACCCGCATTCCTTTGTTTCTTCGCTTATTTGCTTTTATTAAACATCTTGAAAAGGTAGGGTGGAATCGTGGATTAGGACGCCCTTTACTGTTTTGCTTCGGACGTGATAGTCTTTTTCTAAAGTTTGGTTTACACTATAATATTTCTATTAGATTGAATACAACCTCTGAGTATTTATCATCGACGTCGATTAAGAATGAAAATTCAAAACAAGGAGTATAATTAGCAACAAAACAGGTATGACCACGAAGGATTTTTTTAATATGGCTGGTTTAAATTCTTGTCTATCAGTGAAGTTCTATTAGTACCCAATTATATAATTATATGTATATCTATTAGGGTGTTTCAAAATTAAAATAAATATTTTTTTTCTTATGGCGTTGAAAAGTTGAAATTGTTGTTATTTTTGATCGCCGATATATTTGAGACAGTTGATTTGAGGAACTTTGACCTTCAGACATTTTTTGTAGAGCGTGAAATTTCCTATACATCTTCTCATGAGGATGTTGCGAAAACAAACCATTCCGAAGTTATTAAAATTCAAAAATAAAAATTCAAAATTTCCGTATTATTTAAAGGAAAAAAAAACAAATAAATTCAGGCTCACTTTAATATTAATGTTAAGGGTTCTACTAGGCGGCAAAATTTTTGTTTTTAAATGTACTGTCAACTTTCCAACACCATTAGAATAAAAAAAATTGTTTTTATTTTGAAACACCCTAATATGTATACAGGGTGTCCCAGAAATAAGTGCAAGTATTTTAACTAGTAGTTTAGTTCAACCCCAGAAACACGCCATGAGGTTTTTTTCGCGAAAAAAAAATTTGAAGATTCGAAATTTTTTGGATTTTTTTTTAGTTTTTTTGTTAAAAATATAATTACTTGATAATATGGCAACATAGGTATTAGATTAAATTTAAAGTAAGAAAATCCAGAAAAGATCCAGTGGTTCTCAAAATTTTGGGAAAAAATCATTTTTTTTTGGAAATTTTCAAAGTAAAACAACTCCTTTATTTTGGATTTATTTAAAAAACGATAAAGAGAAAATATGTTTCTTTTATCGAGATCTACCAGCCCTTAAAATACTTGCACTTATTTCTGGGACACCTTGTATAACACAATTATTTAATTTTTTTTATTATATTGAGACAATGCATGTTATAATATATTAAAAGTATTAAAAAGATAATTCTGATAGCAATATACCGTGTGGTGCATCGGAACACGGGAGATAGGAAATCACAACATGTAAATTTTGAAAGGATCTAATATTATCCCCCCAGATAATTTTTTGCAAAGTTCTATTAGACTTTGTTGAAGAGGCGTTAAAGTTGTACCTGTGTGTGGAATTTGGTTTCATTGGGAATAGCCATTTAAAAAATATTTGCAAAAATCTGCCTTTAAATTAGTAAAATTTTTAATTCGGCCCAGAGAAAACTACAATTAAAATACCAGCTATAGTTAGGTTGCTTCGGCATCTTGTACACCGCGCACTAAAAGTGGTTCTAAAAAGAACAATATTCGATTGCAAGGCCACCTAGTAAACAGTTTTAAGCTCAAAGTATCAGACCACAATTGACTTAAACCAAAAACTCGTAGTACATACGTAAAGAGTCAAAATGTAAGGGAATAAATAAATATATTTGGCAATTTGATATTTTTTACCGCAGAGCTATCACCTGAATCGCCAGCGGGAAATTTGTGTCAGCCCGGCGCACAGTAGAACGATCGTATGTTTGATGCTGGACATAACACTTAAAATCGTATTTAAACTTTTAATACAAATTTCTTCAAATACATATTTAGAAGGCCATAATTTAATCAACTAAAATCGAATTTTATTGAAAAATTCACCCAAAGCTATATATTATGGTATACAATATATGCGTTTCTTGTTAAAAATATTTAATATGTGAGAAGTTTATGAAACAAATTATGGATTAAATAAATGACTTAATTCATGTGCCCCATACAAAAGTTTTAGCCCATATTTTATCGAATAATTTAAAAAAAGTTTTGAAACATTTGGGTGTTTATTTAACTCTATTCCCCGTGAAAATATACATTTTTCAGCGAAATTTATTATAGTTTGCATCTTTCTTTTGTAATTATCAAAAAGTCCCACCGAGTCCCGATTAATTGTTGGTGGGTACGACTTCTCTATTTTATGCTTAACTTATAAATACAAAGTTTTATTGCAGCCGCTTGCAGCAAAGATGGCTATGGAAAATTTTGTTTAAAATTTAATTTTTTGTGATACACTATACAATAATTAAGGAATTATTGTTATTTAATAAATGTTGGTATTAAAGAACTGGACAAATCGCAAGGTCATAATTCATATAGAATAAAAATATAATAAAAAGTTCATTAAGTTTTGGAATAAATATGAAATTATGCAGTTTAATTTGTAATAGTCAATTTAATACGGAAATTCAAATAAAATATATATTCTGGAAAAACACCCCTGCACTATTCAGTAAGTTATCTATAATAAAGTTATGATTATTTTTAACAAATCTGAAGATTTTAGAACACATTTATTCAAAAAAATGTCTTAAGTTAGAAATTTTGCATAATTGCTGAATGTCCAGCAAATTGCATTGCGTCGATCCACTGTGCGGCGCCGAATAGTCCATGGCTGAAAAAAAATACCCGGCATCGATGACTTAACTAATGTTTATTTGGTATCGCTCATAAATGTGTTGCGAATTATCAATATATTATGTTTTTTGACTAAAAATTAAAAAAAACAATTTTGTTTAAATTCCAAATTTTCAAAATTTTGTTCGCTTTTTGTCTCGCAAAAAAACTCATAGTTGTGTATGTGGGGTCGAATTATAATACTCCCAAAAATATTTGCACTTATTTAGGACTCATCCTGTATAACTACTTACTTAGTTAAAAGTTAGTCTATTACTTTTCATGTTTTTCATGTTTCAGGGTAAAATCGCAACTGTATTTCTAACTTCCAAGATTCACTATAATCTCACTATATAAAAATCCTGACACAATTTCTTTTCATATATATTTTGCATCATATTAGTTATAAAATTAACTAAAAATAATGTAAAATAAATTTAGAAAAGTAAAAAAAGTCCTCAAAAATTTAAATCACATTTACATGGCGTTGCTTCCTAAGGCATCAATCTTAGGTAATATAAAAATAGTATTATGTAAACATAAATATATAATAAAAAAAACAAAGAATTATAAAAAAAATTATTGGATGCACAGGAATATATTTAACAATATTTGTATTATGTCTTCAAAACATGTTTAATGGTATTTATATTAGATTCTCTATTTCACTCTATTTACCATTTACTGCTACAGATAGTATTAAATTATTTAATACCCCAAATAAGCGCAGATCTATTTTAATCCGACCGCATTATTATAAATAGAAAATCAGTTCCTTGCCGAGGATTTATCCCTCTAAAGAACCTATCGCAAACGTAATGTAAATGAAATATGCCCCCATTAGAGGCTCCCTAAAGCTTAGGAGTAGAATCGTTAAGCTTTCTCAACTAATCGTGAGGCACGAGCCGTAATATGCCGAAAGCTTAGAGGAACGCAGGATTTGAGCGAGATTCCCTGCGGAACTTATTATTTTTTTATTGTAAATTAAGGATTTCTTTTTGTTTTCGGGGAGTTATTTAAATAGGGTCATTAAGATTTTTCGCTTTGAAGACAAAAGAATGAGTGAATATCATATACAGACTAATTATGTAAAAAAATACAAGAACTTGAAATGGCAATTCCTAATTATTATAAAATACCGTATGCTCGAAAAAAAACAGTGTTAATGGCGGCTGATCAATGACAATTGATAATAATTTTAGCGAGGTCAATCTTAAGAGGTCATATACTACAAATTGGCATAAAAGTCAAACATTAACACTAATTATAGAAAGATTAAAAAAGAATATAACGTTTCCAGACGCACAAATCCATTTCCTACAAAAAATATATTCTCAAAATAAACTACACATTTAAAAATCATTTTTACTCTATATAAAAACAAATTACAACCTTCTTGAGCTCAACTGGCAGTAAACGACATCAAGAGATAAAGAAGAGTACGGGCCAAGTAAAGAGCTTCGTCTAGAGCCAACACCTCGATAAAATGATCATCGATTATTATTCCCCAGCCGATTTTTTTTCGATCGTATGGTACAATTATTACACAAAAATAAATTGAAAATATATTTAAGATTGGTTGAATGCCTGATTTTTATTGTTTAACTATATCGTGATAACATGTTTACATAGATAGTTAGCAAACTTCATATAAACAGGAATTTTTATAAATTTTGAATTAAGTTTGGTAAATATGTTACAGTAAGTATCAAAAGAAAACATTACTTTATCACAATACACCAAATCACTTCACTTTAAAACATTTCGCTAATAATTGGTTACGATCACCAGCAGATGATTACATCTCAAATTAGCAAGTATCAACATATCACAACTTTTTTGCTACAAAGAAAAAAAGGAAATTGTAAAAACAGCAATAAATTTCAAATCAGACCCCTTTCCAATCCATCTTCCCAACAGGAATAACACATTACACTGCAGAAGATATAACTACAAAGACGAGACGTATTCAACCAATTCTATACGACTACACGACTTCGTCGCGAATCAGTCTAATCTAGATGACGATACTATTTTTTTTGTGTGGTGTTGAGGTCCATATGACATACAGAAAAAAAGAGAATTTTACCACGAAGTATCGGTTTCTTACCAATTAAAAAACCCTTTCAGCAGCTATCACTATCTACAACGGAATCCGTTCTCGCATTACTTCATTATAGTGGCGTTCTTAGACATTGTTAAGGAAACTTAATATTTTATATAAAATTATTTTCTTTTATGTAATTTCTTAGATTAAGATTAATTATTTTAATTTCTTTAAATTTTAAATGTCTCTGTGCGGTTTCTCCCATCTATTAACGTAATTTTCATTGATAAAATAAGACCAGTCAAACTAAAATTTAAAATTAATACAGTCCACAACATTTCTGCACAGACATTATGTCTCACGTTCAGAAACTTTTGTCATTTTGATATATTTCATAAGTCCCAATGCATTTTGCCACTCTTGTTCACTTCCTACTAGACATTTTACCACTGCCTAACAAAATTTTATTTCCCGTCCTATTATAGAAGTCCTCTCTTGGTTTCTGCTATCTACAACAATAATTTAAAAGGGTGTGTTTGGATTGGTCTTCAACTTGACAGTAATCGCAGTCCGGAGTGTCGATTTTTGTTCTAATGTATACACATATTTTAAATAACCGTGTCCCGATAATATGTGGTTGGTTAGGTTAGGTTATCGACCTCACCATAAGATGGCGTTATCCATTTTTGCAGATTCGGAATGAGTGTAAATGTTCACCTTCCATGCCTTCCGCCTGTCCATTTTTCCATGAGTTGTGCTCTGGCTTCGTTTTTAGTCGATGCATTGTAGACTGCATACCTCTCTTGTGTCAGAAGGTCAATCGGAGGAATTTCGACAATAACACCAGAATTATACCCTGAGACACGGCCTACTTTAACAGATTTACAAAAGACATTCCTGAGTTCAATTACCACATATTTCTCTAAGTTAAGTTTGGCAATATGCGTTATTCCAGAAATGATTACAAAGTGGTGTAAATTAGACCTAAGTACTGGAATCCTTTATGATAGCCCTTCCTTATCAGAGCAGTTTTTGAATAAGGAAGTAATGTAGTTGAGTACCTAGGTCGCCTCAACCTTAAATCGTTACATGGGATTCACACTCCTGAGGTAATAATAGGCGGTTGAAGCGTAATGCTAGCTACATTACCTTCCTTGCTCACCGACCGGCTGTAGTATGGTAAACTGTACCTCACTACTCCCAGGGGGTAAACTCTATACCGGGTGGGTCTCAAAAGTGCCTCACCCCTATAACTTTTTTATTTTTTTAGTTAAAAAACGAGATTTGGTATGTTAGTATATGACATAAATTAGGATTGATTAACGTATTCAATTGTTTTTGGTCACGTCCTGTTTCACCGGAAATGACTACAACTATTGATTTTTAAATGGTACCCTCGGTATTTTTTTACTATATTCGATAGAAAATAACTCTCTGAATAGAATGGCATATCATATGTCAACTTCTGACATTTTCGCATATGGTTTATTTGAAATTATAACTTGCGGTTCGTAACGAAAATTTGACTCGAAATACCAAGTATGTGGTATGAAATTATTCGTAAAAAATGCTTTTTCCAAATATGCTAATGAGCCACCCTCGTTCCATTTGAAAAAATGGAGATATGATTAAAAATACGATTCGAGCATTTTCCAACTGGTCATGACAACACACTAAAATCAGTAGACAATCAAATCTATTTTTCCAAGGCTTCTTAATTAAGAATTAGTATTTTTAACATAGCCATGGCACTCTAGATTGAATTTTAAAATACAATTTTTTATTAAGGGAGAATGTCAAAAGTGACATATGATATGTCATGCTATTCAGAATGTCATTTTCTATCGAATAAAGTAAAAAATACCGAGGGTGCTGTTTAAAAACCAAAAGTAGTAGTCATTTCCGGTGAAACAGGAAGTGACAATTGAATACGCCAATCAATCCTAATTTATGTCATATACTAACATACCAAATCTCGTTTTTTTTATCTGTAAAAATAAAAAAGTTATAGGGGGTGAGCCACTTTTGAGACGCACCCAGTATACGGGAGCTATTATTATTGAAATTATCTTAGATAATTATTGAATAACGTACAGTTTTTATACGTTTTTGTGGGTTCGGTGGGTACTTAACCTAAAACACGGGATCAAATACTTAAACTAATTTATTACACGTCTATAATTATAATAAACAACTCAATTATAAAACACTAATGACTACAGCTATGGTCACTATTCAATCAACAATACGAAAATTGTTCAAACTTCAAATTTTAAAACTAACTGACACCGCTCTCTTCCCGTTTCAAATACCTTATCAGATAATATTTTACAGTTAAGTCCCTTAACTTCTATTGAGAACTAGAAAATTCCTTTGATTATATTCCAATTTCACACATTGTCCAAGAGATGGTGTACCTTTCGAATTTATCTGCTAGAAGGTGGCGCTTCAGTAACTTTCTCATTTCATCAAAAAATGTCGCTACGCTCTTTGACAATATCTTCGTAATTTTATTTGGGGATTTATTTGAATTTCCATTAGAATAAAAAACTATATTAGAAAATTAAATTCACTATAAGGTTTTGAATTAACACATACCTTGTCGATTCAATTGTCTTCATTTCATCACACTCTCACAGTCTCCTCTCAATAACTGTATTCCGCTTTCCATACACCGTAAAGGTTTTAAACTAAAATTTACATATTAACCAATTTCGGAGCGTATATATTCAGATCGGTAGTCTAGTTATTGTCGACCCGGGCGGCCTATTTACAAGCCTTTTAAATATTTAAATTGTTTGGGATTGCATTTTAGTTTTAGTTTTATTTGCGACATGTACACGGCCTCGTCTCTTAACTTAATTAAGTTGTCGCTAGGGCTCGCAATTCACCACCCTAATAGCTGGTGTATATCGGTTTTAGATAAATATTGATTCTGCTCATTGATTAGTTTATGCTGCGCAAATACGTTGTTCGCTGCTATAATATTATATAGTTCTCTCCAGTTTGATTAAATATCCACGTAATACTGATACTTCACAAAATACGACAGCATAAGTAAACATAAATATTCAGATCGTAAGAACCATATTTGACTTTTCAACAATACTCAATCCTCAAGTGTTCAATTTAAACAATTTTTATTATTAATTAATGCTTTGTCAAAATTATTATATTGTGGCCATATACCGTGTGTTTCTCACTCCCTATAACTTTTTTTATTTTTTCAGATAAAAGAACCATGATTGGTATGCTAGTATATGAGATAAATTAGGATTGACGTATTCAATAATTGTTTTCGGTCATTTCCTGTTTCACCGGAAATGACTACAACTTTTTATTTTTAAATGACACCCTTGGTATTATTTTACGTCATTTGATAGAGATATATTCTGAATGGAATGACATATATGTCAGTTTTTGATATTTTCAATTAAAAAAATAGCATTTTAAATTTCAGTCTAGAGTGCCATGACCATAAATGTAACTTTTACTCAGGAATGACAATTTGACTCAAAATACCAAGTAAATGTACAGTTACCTGAGAATGCCAAAAGTTGACATATAATGTTGTTCTATTCTGAATTTCATTTTCTATTTATAAAGAAAACACACATCGGGATTGTCATTTAAAAATCAAAAGTTGTAGTCATTTCCTGTGAAACAGGAAGTGACCGGAAACAATAATTGAATACCACAATCAATCCTGATTTATGCCATATAGTAACGTACCAAATATCGTTAATTTATCTGAAAAAAATAAAAAGTTATAGGGGTGGGCCACTTTTGAGAACCACCCGGTATATGTACAGGATGACTCAAAATTTAAGATAATTATTACTATTTTTTAGACGATGAATCTCTAGGGCGTTAATCTCAATGATTGCACAAAAATACAGTAAAAGGGGTTTATTTGGCGTAAATCGAGAACAAAATACAAAACAGCTGTTTATGCCAGGCGCACGCGGAACAAGTGAATGATCGGCTGCTGACAGGCTTCAGCGAGCATTGTGCGTCGACCGTGGCGCCCTCCCACCGATCGTCGCTGGTCACTTGCCGAACTACGGCCAATACTCGCGATCCCTATTATGCGAGCGACCAGGAGCGCGAGTGTTGACTGGTGATGCTAACACTATTTATTTCAAATATTAATATTAATTTAGAATTTAAATATTTAAAAGAGCTTTTATAATTTTTTAATATCAAATTAATTATGGCAACAAAATTAAGAGTTAATAAAAAAATTGCTTTCGCTGCATATTTCACTGAATGCCTTGACGTTGATTGCTATAACTCTATATTGAAATTTGAATCAACTCTATACTTCTAATTTAAATAAAAATACCAATTTCGTCTGGTATTTTACGAATGAATGCCTTATGTAATATATACCGCAAATAACTCCGAAATCTTTAAATCTTAGGAACAATTTAAATACAAAGAATGCATATTTTATGGCCTAAAAAATACCCTATGTAATATAATGTGAAGAATTTCCGTTAACAGAATTATCCTGTAATCCTTAGTCTTTAGAAACTTATAGTTAAGTATTAACAAAGTTAAATTCACTTTTAACATTGAAAATGTTTCTGTTATCCTATATAAGGGAGCCCAAATCGAATTAAAATGCTACATTTGCCACACCATGACGTCATATATACAAGGGTATAGGAAATCTCGGCGCAGCGGCGGCAGTCGGCCAGCGCGCGCAAAAACCATTACATCGCTAATTGTTTATTGATATATCTTATTAGTTTAAAAGCAAAAAATATGGGGTTTGCTTTGATACCTTGTCAAGACATGAGCGAAACTTTTAAATTGTTTCTTTTTTTCATTTAGGCCTTCGTTTTTCGTTAAATGAAAGTTATATTAAAAAAAAATCTCTATTTTTAAACCAAATTTTCGCATGATTGAAATGATTATTCATGTTTAAAGTTTTTTTTTGGTCATAAGCGCTAATGGAAATGTTTTTTTGTAAATAATTATAAAAAATTACTCCCTACGAAGACTTTATTCTGTACTGGATCAAAAAATAAGTATTTGTTTTCTCTATACGGTGGTATTAATATATCGATTTTTGATGATAGTGCCTTTTTACCCTGTTTAATTTTGTACTACTTTCGGAATAAGGGTCCCCATATCATGTACTGTGATGTACTGTACTTCCATCCCTGAAAAATTCAGCTTGTGACACCGAAGTGAGAGGTAACGTCAAAATAAGCTTTAATCTACCTACATCATCATAGGTAGGTGTAGGTACTCTAGGTAAATTCTACCTAGACAGTAGCTGAACTAGCTGACAGTAGTAATTAATTTGTTATCCGATAAGTAGTTGTCATTATATAAGTTTAATCGTCTTATACCTCCTATAACGGTAGGTTTTGGATTTTTCCTGATTGGTTTGTTAAACAAAAATATACTGGGCATATAAATGTCTGTTACAGGTTAATTCGTTAAAGAAATATGTTACACACATATTATTTTAATAATAATAGTATAATAGTAATGGCTATATTATGTTATAACACATTATTGAATTAACAATTGAAAACAGTATTGAATGTACTTATTTTAACCAATGCATTGTTTTGTTTTTTTAATCTCACAAATAAGAAATATTTTATAGTTTTTATTATAAAAAACAGTGATTATACAATTTATTTACACCCCTTACACTGTTTTCTGTAAGGGGTGTAACCAGGAGTATATTTCGTAACCTTTTACGATATAAGAGGGCACAAAGTGTTTTATTACTTAATGCTTAAAATTTAATAATATATTTGTACATAAAATAAAATAGACTAGAAAGTCAATTAATTAATATTGACGTAATTACTAAATAAGTACAAGATTTTTTTTCTAATTATTTTAGTGTATTTTTAGTCACCGAATTATAAAGGAGAGATATCCAACCATTGCATTATTTTACTCACAAATAAATGTTTTATGGTTTTTATTATAAAACAACGATTAATTTATTATACACCCCTTAACCCAAACACTCCAAGGAGGATATTTCGTGACCCCGTATTTAAAGTGGACAAGGTTTATTAGTCAATGTTTTAATTACCCAGCGTCTTTAATAAAAATCTAATGTAATTTTTCATAGAAATGATCTGACATGAAAAGCAAATTTTATCAAAAAACTTTTTGATTATCTACAAGGAGTAAACCGCTGACAAATGTCTGTATACTAATGCCAAAGTAATGCCAAAAATACAAATTAAATACCAAAATTTCTCATATAATGCCCCACTAATGCCAAGCTGATTCCAATATAATACCACTAATACCACGAATAATATGTAACACATTTGTTTCACGAATTAACCTGTAACAATACTGGTAGGTACGTGCACAGATTTTTTCCTAGGTAACTTAAAAGTCGTTAAAAAGTCTAATTATATTTAAAGAAGATATAATTCCAACAAATTACATTATAAGGCCAATAATGCACAAGTAATACCATTAAAATTTTAGCGTTTTTAACTTGTGTAACATATTTCTTTAACGAATTAACCTGTAACAATAGTGGTAGGTACGCGCACAGATTTTTTCGCTAGGTAACTTATTAAGTCGTTAAACAGGCCTATAAAAGCTATAACAACATAGGTAACTAATATTTATAATTTAATTCGAGTTTTAATCTCAAATAATAAATGTTTTTACTGGTGTATTTCTGAAGTGTTCATTATTAAAAGTAGATATTCTTCAAGTTATGCGAAGTAATAAGTAATGTTTCCGGTGAGACCGCGTATATGTCACCGGATTCTGGTTAGTATAAAGACTTTTTCTATAGAAAGAGTTTTTTCTATATTTTCCTTTCAAAATAAGACTAATTTCTTCTTATTCTTTTAAATATTACAGTGTTTCTTTTTCCTAAAATGTTATACTTAATTTTCGCTTAAAATTAAAAAATCACAAATGGAGGAAAATATACGTTATTGAATAAAGTTTATACAAATCACTTTACCATAACAAAAAAGTAAAAACATGTCATGGCGGAAGATATTCAGGTGGCATTTCACACATTTATCTATTAAAATCGAGATTAAAATAATAAACTTGCGAACATGTTATACACGAGATAGAAAATTTCAGAATCGATTAATACGCAATACGCTACGCAGTCAACTTATTCCTATGCGCGGATGAGCGTCTTCAAGACTCTTCCTTCGGCCAGGGTCACGACGCCGTCGAAGAGGAATCGGCCTACGTTTGGCTAAACAGGCTGGACACGGAGTACGATATTGGCGAGTCTGACTATTTATAAAAATTTGCAAAGTAAAATATGTTGGAAAAATAATTAATCCATACATATATAAAAGCTCAAAGGGTTTTTTTGTTGCATCCATCCCGCCGAAACCGCTTTACCAATCTTGATGATTCTTTTTTTAAATGAAAAGTATATATGTGTAGATTTGTTATGAAGTATTTTTATAGTGCTTAATGGCTATTTCTTTGTATAAAACGACTAAATACTAAAACATACCTGAAAAACACCTACACACAATACCTCCAGAAATAAATTATTTGTCATTGTCAGTGGTGTGTCAGTTAGATTATATATAACGTTTTTAGATATTTTAGAGTGAGTTCATGCCGCCAGCTTTACATACATAAATATTAGCACAAAGGTTCGTTTAAACGACATTAGTGAATTAGCTACACAAAGCGATTTTAGGAAATTCATCCTCTTAGAGAGTAAAATTATCTCGGAACAGTTTATTGTATGAAAATTCCTTACTATTTGGTCTAGAAGAATGAAATCCTACAAAAAGAATTAGAAGAAATTTCTGAAATTCATCAACCAAATGGGTAAAGTTAGTAAAAATTTATATAAAACTTGGTGACCTCTGGATTATACACATAAAAATTGGCACAAAGGTAAAGCGAATTTATGAAATTTATACCCTTAGGGAGTAGAATAGGGAATGAAAGTTTGCTGTACGAAAATGCAATACTATAACATTATAAACCAGACAGTATAAAATTTTATACAAGGGTTTATTTAGTGACATCATAACGAAATATATCGTCCTCAATTATCCTTCAAAGAATAAAAAATAACCTATAAATAGAGTATTAGTGCTCTTAATAAATAAAAAAAAGATGAAAAATAAAAAACATCTATGCTCACTAGCTTTCTACAGGGTCCGGCAATAGTGCGTCGGTCATCTGTAGCTCCTAGAATAAAAAACTTGGGAATTTTGTTTAAGTGCAAACCTAAAGTATGTACTAGGATGTATTTCAGGAAAATATTTTAACTTCTATAGAATGGCCCAAAAAAGTGTGAGTGGATTGGGATTATTTTTTTTTAATGGAACACCCTGTATATTATTGCATTTTTGACTTCCTTTCAGACCACTTTACATAATCCTAGGATATGAGTAATAATATTTTGATAGTTTCAGAGATATTAATAAATAAATAAAAAATGTATGTTTTTCAGCCTTTCTTAAAAAACAATATTAAAAATACAAGAACTGCCCTGAAATCAAAACTTCATTAAGTATTTAGTTTAGATAGTCCGTACTTACTTTGCTATAAATATGGTACTTGTAAATCATACAGGACGTTCAAAATTCTACGCCAAACTTTCTAAAATATAAAATAATTTTTCTTCGTTATTTTAAATGGAACACCCTGTATATTATTTTTTCAATAGATTGAGAATTAAGAAATGAACATTTTTTGTATTTAGAGTACTTCAAAATTTTTAATGGTTTCGTAGATATTTGCGGTTTTATATTTCATATGGCATTTTCTACAGTAAATGTTTATCAAAGCCACCCAATAATTTTTCTCTCGTATTTTTACCATTGAGAGAGCCATATGAAATAATACTGCGTGTATCTGGGAAACCATTAAAAATTTTGAAATACTTTAAATACAAAAAATGTTCATTTTTTAATTCTCCATCTACTAAAAAAATAATATACAGGGCGTCCCATTTAAAAAAACAAAGAAAAATTATTTTATATTTTAGAAAGTTTGGCGTAGAATTTTGAACATTCTGTATGATTTAAGATTGCGATATTTATAGCAAAGTAAGTTTAGACCATCTAAAGGAAATACCTAATATAGTTTTGATTTCAGGACAGTTCTTGTATTTTTAGTAATTTTTTTAAAAAAGGTTGAAAAATATATATTTTTTATTTATTTATTAATATCTCTGAAACTATCAAAAAATATTTACTCATATCTTAGGACTATGTAAAGTGACCTGAAAGGAAGCTAAAAATGCAATAATATACAGGGTGTCCCATTTAAAAAAAATCATTCCGATCTAGTCACACTTTTTTGAGCCACCCTATAGAAGTTAAAATATTTTCCTGAAATACATCCTCGTACATACTTTAGGTTTACACTTAAACAAAATTTCCAAGTGTTTTATTATAGGAGCCACAGATGCCCGACGCACTATTGCCGGACCCTGTATAAAGAAGTAAAAAATCATTTAAATCAATGCATGAACGATTCGAGGTGTAACGCGAACGTAGTCGCGAGAAAAAGCTAGTAATTTATTAAATTATTTTATTTAACTCATTAATTTTCATTGAAAAGGAATTTTTGTAATTCGCCACTATATTAGTTAAAAACTAAGAAACTCATATCAAATTTAAGTTTTGCCATTTTGACTTATACTTTTTACAAAATCTGAACACATTTTAAAAGAAAAAAAGTTTTTGATATTTGTGTAGATTGACTACAAGTTGTATAACATAAATTTCTACGACCGGTCTACCTAGTGGTCTGCAGCATCGCCTTGTGGTGCAAACGTGGGCCTATTAATCTGTGACGTGACGCACAACAGCCAAGAAAAACAGAAGCGTGGCTAAGAATTTAGTAATTTAAAAAAAAGTCTTAGATACAGTAGTAGGTATTAAAAAGTTTTGTGTTTAAATGGGGTTTGCCTTTAACAGTTAAAAAATTATATCGTAAAGTGTAACTTTCCGTAAGAATTATTTATCTGCATTGATCATGATCTGTCATCATGTTAACCTGATGTTTTGTATGTTATTTTGTTTTTTTCGAGGTTTTTTTGCTTGCTTGTTTTACGGATAGGTGCGATCACATAATTATTATTGATAATGTTTTATTTAATGTTAACACTACTACTTTTTCAGTGAATCTTTAAATCTGTTGTTTTTTGTTAAGTTCGTTATTTAAACATACGTATTTAATTCACTCATATTAACACTAATCATATTTTTACGTTTTTATTCATCATTTTCAATGCCCGGTTGCATCTTTGTAAAAGACTGTGAATTTTTTTCAGCTATAACAACAAAGTGTCGGTAAATAAAAATAGCAGAAGGCATGTCAATCTGTAATAGCAGAATAGCATGGTTATACTGTAGCATTTTTTACAAAACATTACCACTGCGAACGGCAGCTTTTCATCGGAGAGCAGTCATGGATAAGGTATTTCACTAGAGAGAAAACTAATCAATAACAATAAAAAAAAATATAGATATTGGGCGCCAGGCATGTACAGAGAAAGAAAACACAGTTGTATATTACTTAAAACTAATGACTATATTTATTCAAGATGGACTGTGATGGTAAATAGCATTGTACAATTTTAATAATTATTATAGTGGTTATATGTCAACGAAAGTGGTATTAAGAATTGTACTAAATATCTATGAAAACAAGTATGATAAAATACAAGACATGTAAAGTTTAAGAGAATATATGAAATGTAGCATTACTTTAATTAATTTGATATGTTTTATATGATGTTAATGCAATAATAATATCTATAAAAAAGTAATACTATTACAAGGCGTAATGTAATGAAACCTAAAATATATTGTAACTACTAAATCATATTGTAACTACTAAATCGACATAAATATTCTTAATAATCTAACCACTAAATATAGTCTGTACGATATTATTTAAAATGTACGTTATTAAGTTAAGACTGAAAATCGACTGAAAACCAAAACCTAATTCTACACTTAGCTGTTCTTGAGGCAATCCTGTTTCGAAGAGTAGCAGCATGAGGTAGGCTCATATCTCTGCACTGTCTGTCGGCGATCCTGTTGGCCAAAACAACAAAAGAGGCCAGAATGAGGACACCATGAATCAATACAGCCGTAGCTACTGATTAGGCTTAGAAATGGGAGCGAAGCAGCATGGGGCTTACGCTGTATCCATACTGTGACAATATGGGGACACTACCCGTACCTTGGAACACTACTAGGACCTTGGAAAATGTCCGTAACTTGGACCATAACCTTGGACACAGTCCGTCCATAAGATAACGGTACAGGGGAACACTACCCGTACCTTGGATACTACTAGGAACTTGGATAATGCCCGTACCTTGTAAATAGTCGGTCCATAAGACAATGTACATCCATAAGATAATGTACGTCCATAAGACCCTAAAAATACGAAACTCTTGTTTAAAATCAAACAAGATCTAATAAGCAAAATAAACCTACCTCGAATCACTTCCGAGGGCTCAATAATAACCAAAAGAACTGTCCTTTCTTCCATGTAACATTCTGGAGGACAAAAGAAAAGGGACGCCAACGTGCCAGCAAAATATAAATACAGGTTAAGTTGGGACATCCAAAACTCTACCCTAAAAATATTCAATAATAATATCGAATCAAAAAAGATAATATCTCATTTTTACCTGTAGCTTTGAAATAGCAGCTGATTCAAATTATACAGCAAGATTAAAATAATTGCAATTTCTCCAAGCAGGGCTCTGAAGGTGACAGTCTGTCCCGAGGCCAGACAAAAAGTGAAGTTAAACGCGGGGAGGCGCCTTGAAACGATGTTGACAGCGCTCCACAGAACAGTGAAACGATAACAGGGTTGCTGACCAGAGAACGTAAAAATTACGCCAAGCGCGTCAAATAAATTATCAGGCCTGAACGATACGGAATCCGGTGATGATAGCCCAGACATCATATATTATATATATAAAAAAGACATGTAACGAACTAAAAACGTTACAATACTGCATAGTGTTTGCAAATAAAAATTGCTTACTATATGCAGAACATTACGCGGAATCCAGTTCTGTACAAAAAAAATGGAAATTAAAATTTAAAAAAATACTAAAAATGTTATCATTACATTTTCTAGAATACCCTGTATTCAATATTTGTTTTAAGAAATAAACCATGCGGCATTTACATGAAACTCTTTTGCATATCCTCGTCAACAACGACAACTTGGGCTAATGAGCTATTTGTACAAAGTTTTATATAAATTTCCTCATTTATGCCGAAAGTAGCATTAAATAATTCTTTCCAAATAAAAAAAGAGGTGAGTGATGAAGTAAATCTAAAACTAAAATTTCAAATTTACCCAACAAAATGCAGTGAAACAGTGGCATCTGTAATGATTTCGATATTACACATAAAAATAAATTTCTCCTTAATAATAAATAAATTGAATATATTTTCAAATTGATGGCTATAATATCAGTTATATTATCAGTATACTGGTGGTTATATAGTATTGGTGGCCTTCATTGATTATTTTATCTTTGTTAACTGATAAAATATTAGATGTTCCCTCAAACATTTTGATTAAATGTCAAATATTAAACCTTGAAGATACAAAATTATAAGTAAATATTAATAATCAGGACGTTTCTTGTTAGTCATCGCTTTGTTCCATGCAAATATTGATGTTGGAAAGTTTGAAGAATTAAATGAATAGTAACCAAATTTAGAAGCAAAAATATATTCCTTCAAATATTGGTTTTAATTTAAGTAAATTTTTGATTTTTCCTCTACTCTGGAAACTGTTTAATTGTACTGTTTTACACCAAATTACTGGCACATACCGCCCAGATAGATATATTTAAATTGCTTGATAAGATAGTGTAGTACTTAAAGCAGTGCTGATAATATAATTGAAAGTATTTATTTCTTTCCTTGAGATATTTACCGACATTTAGTTTTGATATAATATATACTAAAAAGAATAGGGGCATATTATTTTTTAAGGTAACGAAAATTATTCATCTGTTTTAGGGTTAAATTGATTGGCAGTGTTAGAGCTTTAGAAACATTAGTATACATCGATACACCTTTAAATAAAATTTGTGACAAAATTAACGTTAAAAATCAGTATCGATATTTATGTCAGGCTTCAAAATATATTAAAGAAAAAGAGGGTCTGCAGTACATTATTTAACTTCATAATGTCGTAAAATTCATTTTTAATCAGAAACCTACTCTGCATCGATTAATAATTGACAAGGTAAACAAATAAATCGAAGCGTTGACTAAACCAACTAAAAGGGTAAAGCAAAAATAAGCCACGACAGATGTTTACTTTCCATTAAAACATGTTGATACTGTATATATCAGGAATATCCCCATCCTAGGAACTTTAAACCGATACCATAAGTTTTATAGAAACTAAACGTAAGCATAGTACATATTTAAATTTGACAGATTTGATAATTCTTAAATAATTTACCCGAAAAATTACAAAATGGCGGAGAATATTAAAAACAAACAGGAACAAAATGGAAATCAATAATTTATACAGGGTGTCCCAGAAATATGTGCAAGTATTTTAACTGGTAGTATATATATAATTTCAACCCCAGAAACACGCCTAATTTAAATTTTTTCTTGACATTTTCCGGGAAATTTAAAAAAACTTTTTAGTGCCACTTGTTTATTCACCTGAGATTTCTCTACGGTGTATCTAAATCTTGCAATGTTGCAACCTTCTATGTTATTCACATTCTACATAGTTCTATATTTATTAATTGATAGACAAATTTCTACCCAAAAAATTAGGAATGTTAAATTTAATCTTTTATCAGTGCTCATTATTTATAATTATAAAAAAACAAATTAATTATTTTTAGTACTTACCCTTTCAATGAAAACTTAACAAAAACCACCGAAAATTAACAAAAACATTACGTTTATGACCTTTACGAAAATCTTTGTTATGCTGCAAAATAACTTTATTTTGGAATAAATTTAATAAAATGATTCATCATATTATTCACAATCAGGTCACAAAAGAGAAATTCCTAAAATGTTTATCGTAATTCAGAATTCAATTTATCGAAAACAGCCCAACGAATAATCGATTCATTTTTATTTTGTTTGTTTCCTTTCATGGTTCTCTGTTTTATTTTTGAAATTTAATACGAATTTGATTGCTTCGAGTGTCTTGAATTTGAAATTGTTGAAACTACGGCAAACTCGCTTAATATCGTCGCATGACGCAAGCTCGACATAGCACCTCAAAGAACAAAGGAGAAAGGAGCAGTTACCAGTTGACATGCGGCACTTTTGGTGAACTATTGACTGTCGATGGTATTGTCGAAGTACATCGAAAAGGTAGCGAAAAAACAAAATAGATATTTAATTCTTAATTGTTGAGTAATTTTTTTTTAATTGTTGAGTGAAACATGTATTTTCTTAGATTAAAAGTAATTCGTGAAGTAGCGATAAGAGACAATAATTCTCAACATTTATTTATTCAGAAAGGTATTCAAAGTAATGTGCGCTTTTGAGTGTGTTTTGTAAATCAGTGGTTCAAATTGTGATGAAGCCTATATGAAAATACTGTGTTAAAAATAAGGACTGTTATTTTAGACGTATAAAAAAATTATAAATATTATTTATAAAATTATAATAGCATGTACAAGTACAGTGAAGTGTATTTTAGTTAAGTTTGTATCGAAAAAGAGAACTGTCACAATTACATCGATCTGTTATAAGTATCTTTTTTTAATGTTGGGTAAGTTTTTTAATGCAATCTTAAAAATGTAATGCATCTCTGCATTCTCTGCCAAACTCCTCATTTGGTGTGATTTTATGACTTATTTTTAAGCATAGACTTTCTTGTTCATATGGCAACACAGGGCGGCGAATTACCTGAGATCCGGGCTTGATCCAGGTAATTGGATGTAGTTGGCGATATCTGCCGACCGGCGGTTCTCAAAATGTTGCTATTAATTTTTAAAATTTTCAAAATTAAATAACTCGGCTATTTTTAATTTATTTTAAAAATGGTAAAGAGAAAATATATTTCTTTTGGCCAGATCTCCACTCCTTAAAATACTTGCACTTTATATATAACGCACAAACAATAATTTATATATTATCAAACAAATCCTAATATTAAGACACTTAAAAAAATTGTGACCGCACGTTAGGAGGTGACCTTCCGTTAGGAGGTGACTAAAACTTGAACTATTTTACCTCACCTAATACCAGATTCTACACGTCCGCTCCCATTCTAAGTTGTAACAAGATTGGACGCCGTATTGTTATTCCGATATTATTGACAACACTAACCCTCCCAACGGTTCTAGGATATGCTAATTGCTCTCGTTAGCTCTCCCATTCCCTGGTGCTCTGGTTTGAATTGCAGAGAACTAAACCGAGACTAGCACATTATTAAAACGACCCACTCGGTGTGTACTGGGTGATTTCTGCGACTTCAACTATTATTTCCTTTAACATCCAGTAATTTTCTTTTCTACCTCTGCTTTAGTTACACTGCTCTTATGTTGTATAATAGTATATCTCCAAATTGATGTAAAACAGCTTCCATTTTTTTCTAAAAACGTAACAAAGAATTACAATTAAGCAGCTAACTAATATCAACTTTACCTACTCTTTCTATTTATGTAAGTATATTTTTATTGCTCAGTTATTCGTGGTCTATTTTTGAATCGTGTGTTTTAAATTAAATTGCGTTATATCTCACTTTATAAAATTAAATACTTAACAACTCTGTCATATGTCACTGACCGTTATCAAACGTAAACTGGTCAAAACATGATAACGATAATTTTTAAAAAAATATATATAATATCAGTCCAAAAATATTTTTATTTCAAATTCATCATTATCTAGAACTCTAAAACAAATATTTTAGCGAAAAATATTACCAAGTACTTATTATAATTTTATCTCTATAACTATTTGTTTGTGAATTATTTACGTATATTTAAGTCTGAGTATTTAATCGGAGTTAAAGTAAAATTGGCTACTATACAATACCACATATTACCTTGTAATATGATATTTAGCAATAAAGAATTATATTTTTTTATATTTAATACGGTATTATATTTGGAAATAAGTCCCTATATAACTTTACAAATGCAGTTTGTCTTTTATTAATGTATTTGACGTATTTTGCAAATATTATAAGTATTATATGCACGTTAAACTTTTATTTAAATAAAAGATATACGTAGCTAATGTACTAAATTGAAGATACTTTTTCTTTATTTTTTTCTACGATTTAGGGTGGCTGCAACGACGCCGACGCGCAACGTAACATAATCCTGCTGTTAAAACATAACAATTGGTTTTTACATATAAACACCAGCTGTTATGTTTTAACACCAGGATTACGGTATGTCGTTGCAGCCACTGCTACTGGTATATTTTAAGGTAAGAAATTAAATATATTTTTGATATTACTGAAGAAATAAAAACTTGTTTAAAAAGATCTTTAGAATTTATAGGTTATAATTTAAGAATAAAAAAATAATGTAATAATTACGCAACTCGCTAAATAATTTTTATATAAAAATATTAGTTATAAACGGTTAATCATAGATGCAAATATTGTGAAAAAATGCATCCAAAAAAACTTTTTAATAATTAATAGAACATTTAGCTATATAAAAAATTAAATTATTTGGAACATTTATTGACATTAGTTAATTATTTCGGTTCTATGTTGCTAGTTTACATATGTTGAAATTTATATAGAAGTTAAATATTAATATACGTTCAATATATATTATATAGAAAGTATACATAAATTATATAAGAAGTTTTTTATTAAAATATTTTGACACTTATGGGAAACATGTTTATTTTAATTTTCTCACTGTTTTTCTAGGAGTAAGTTTTAAAAATAATGTTAAGTTCACTTAGTAGTAAAGTCGTCAAATTCATTTTATCTTATAATTAATTAATACAAGATATTTAATATGAAACGTAGATGTCATAATTATAGTGTTAGCCACCAACTAAAAATATTTATTCAACTACTTGCTACTTATAATTTAGTAATTTTTTTCTAAATAAAGGTGGAATAAAAATTCTTATAAACGATCTTGCACAACAGTAGTTCAAAGTATTAGCCCAAAAAAAGTAAAAGTGAAAGTGAGTAATAATTTATACTTAAGTTTTCAATTTTTGTGCAAAATAACATGGAGTTTATTGATTTCCATTTCAAAATGTATTAAAACTTATAATAAATTTTACTAGTTATTATAACAAGAACGAAACCAATTTTGTTTGATTCCTAGAAACCTAACTTAAAAATCCTTAAATCATTGCCGTATTCCAGAAACACTAAATTACCACTCATTTTACTCTTGAGACCCATAACGAAACTTAACTGTATTAAGGACAATCATTTTTTGCCCCTTCTTTTCTACCTAAATTCCAACGTGGAAGTTTTAAATGTTTTATATTAAATTAGAGCTACCTTTTCTCGGAGCCTTGAGGAGGTTATGATTATGAAGTTTTAGCCCTTTATAACGTTATCTTGAGAACCATTTTATTAATAAAGCTCTCTTATATAGAAACATTATCTCTTGCAAATTTCCCCAATAAAGCCCCTCTTGTAAATATACGCACAATATCACTACTTTAATGTTAATTAGAATGATGGAGATGGAAACCGAACGATTTTATAATTTTTTTATATAATGACATTTCTAGAGTATTTACAGAGGGCACTTCTATACATAGAAAACCAACACACAGGACAGTATTTAAGTTTTCATTCAAAATATTACAAAAGAACTAAGAAAGGAATCTTTTTTTTTTCTTTTCCATCGAGTGAACATTGTATGCAGTGACCAAGCGTCACTTGTTGCTGAACTAATTAATATTAACACAGCTTTACTTCAGAACGCTTACTTTGGGAAGTCCACGGAAAAAATGTAGAAAAAGTATCTATTGATACTTGTCTCTCCACTATCCGATAGCGATTAAAATTTCTATTGAATAGTTTTGCTTTTCGTATTCTCTCATTGAGAATGAACGGTATGGCTGAAATACTAATTTGTTCATATTGACACCAATACGGTATACTTATACCGTATGATCGAATAAAAGTGGCGTCAGCGATGGCTATGAAATAGCGATCGATGACATTTCCCATATAATTTTACATATAAAATGACAGCGATCTTCATTTCATAGCCATCGCTGACGCCGTTTTTATTCTATCATACGGTATCTGACTTGTGGCGGGGCAATTACGGCTAATCATGTAATCGTGACCTGTGTGTGTTACCAGATATTATTTTTGCTGGTCGCTACTAGAGCTGGCGAAAGTTCCCAAAATGAAATAAGTCACCAAATTTTTCATCATAGTAAAATTCAGTCCAAAAAAGTAGAAAGAAAGCTTTATCTGTTAGTCTTCTCGGTTAAATCGATTTAAGATGTAAAGAAATTCAAATTTCAAATCGAAACAAATTGTAACAGACAGAAAGGGACAAACGTGTGTGCAATTCAAATGGATATCGTCAATTCAATCGATTAATGTAATTGCCGTTTTCGCCTTTTTGGGAAGAGATACTAAATAAGAAATTTTTACGCTAATATTAGCAATGCATTGATCCAATGGTGTCAGAAATTTCGTGACCCAAATTCCCAAATGGCAACTTACGATTTTTTTAAAATTGAAGTCACCTGCGCAATCTCAAAATCGCCCAATTTGTGATAAATTGTTCACTCTGGCAGCACTGTAATCTGGTGATATATACCAAGGTAATTAATTTAATAACCTTGACTCACCAGCTACATATACCGTGCTGGCAACTGTTACTTTTGGGTCGGTATTTACATGCGTGGAAGTAAATCGCATAGGGATCTTATTAAGTGGGAGTGAGAGAAATGCGACGGTGTGCTGTTGCGGCTAGTATGAAATAAAGCAAAATCACGACTGCAAACCGCTCACGACTTTTTTCGAAAAGATAACTAGATAAAATCATTAGATATGTTTCTGAGCATCTGAAATGAAATTATAAGGATATAGTTGGGGTGTTCATATTTTTTATAACGAGAAAACGTCTGTAATCGCGATAATGTAAAAATTCATCTTTTTAACACATAACACATAATAACTCAAGAACCACTTTAGATATTGAAACTTTTTTTATTTTGAATTTCGGATCTTTTACAAGATGTTTAAATAAGAAAAATTCAGTAGGTTTGTTTTTTTTTCATTTAAAAATTTAAAAAACCCGTCCATTTACTTTTAGTGCATAGCAATTTTCAGCAATCGTGTAACTTTCTTATTTGTAAAAACTTTCACATACTGTCTGCGAAGAAAATATAGCAGAAATATTAAGAAAGTTTTTGAAAAAAACTACAATCAATTATTTCTAGTGAATTTCAAGATATTGATTTTTAAATTCAGAGTTTTAATAGCGCGACCACTGTCGAACACCAACTTAATTCCACTTAATTCTACCAAAAGTGCAAGTGTTTCTAACTTAATTTTCAAGGTATAGTGAAAATTACAACGACTAGTTAATAAATAAAGTATCACGAGACGTAATTAAATCGTAAAGCTGAACGCATGATATACACCCTTCTCTACAATTTTAGTTAGTATTGACACAAATTAACTACAACAGATGCAAAAGAACACCGAATTACGCGTTCAGGTTTCTGTGACCTTCAGAAAGAGTTTATAGACAATCCGCATCATTGTATAGTTTGGGTTATTATTTGTCTGGGTGAAAATAATCTGCAAAAATATGTTATCGAGGCATACAAAAAGGTCCACAGACTTCGAGGCATACGAAAAATCAAGTCCATTTAGCGTGTATCGCAATTTTCTCACCTTAAAAAATTAGTTTTTCATAGCTATAGCAACTGCAGCGACTATGAAAAAAGCTGTGTGATTTTCATAGAAAATAAGGGCACCTGTAATTCATTTGAGAATGTTATAAATCGCTAAAAGAGGTTTCAAATCTCTTTGATTTCTATTAATATTAAATAAATTTTTTTAATTAAATTTATTAAATTTATTTTTATTATAAATAAAATTAACTAAAATTGTTAGTATCATTAAAAACAATTCAAATTAAAAAATTGTATCAGTCAAATTCCCTCATTTAAGGTGAATATTAAAGTAAATATAAATACAGCTCATTCTAAGCTCTACTTATCTTTAAGAAAAATTTAAATCATTGTTGCATTTGGGCCTTAATGCCATTTCGAATGAACAATAGTATTAATAATGTACATTATAATAATAATAAATTTTATATCATAGTGTGTATTAAAACTACTAAAACACTTTTAAATTGGTATTATATCAACAACTAGTTTTTTAATCCAAAAAAAAAGTTACCAATTTTCTCAATTAAAATATTTGTGGTCCTGAAAAGGACCTTCGTTTTCCCATGTTCGCCAAGGTAGGTAATGGGTAAACGGTAAAAAAACAGGATAATGAAATTTAAAAAATTACAAAAATTGTTCAAAAGTGCCTCCCTCTTGCATTAAACAATAACCCAAACGATCATAAAATCCCCTCCTCACATTGGATAACATATCAGGGGTGACAGTATCAAAGGCATTAAATATTTTCTGCCTTAACTGCTCCAAGTTTTGAATTTCTTCATGGCCGTAAATTTTAGATTTTATGTACCCCATAAAAAGAAATCATTCACCGAGAAGTCAGGTGAAATTAAACGTCAGTCTAAACAAAACTGTCATTTTTGAAAACTTGTCAAAATTTGGACACACGCTAAATGGACTTGATTTTCCTATGTCTCGAAGTCTGTGGACTTTTCTGTATAATCTCACAGTAATTTAATAGATTGCTCGTCACATATTATATCAGCTCGTAGGAGATTAGGAAAAAAAAGATATTTATAGTATAAAAAATTAATTTATTTAACAAAATTTAATTAAAGATGTGACAAAATAGTTACATTTCTATTGGTTCTATCGGACTTTTTTGGACTATATAAATCTTTATTTTTTGTAAACTTTAATGCATAAAATATTTTCAATCTAATAAATAATTTAATGATGTAAATAAGAGGAAATTTCTCACATGGGTGGTCAAATTCTATAGTTTTCATTATATCAAAGAGCCTCTGAATGTTTTCTTCAGTGCAAAACTCATCAAAATTTAATATAAATAATTTTCCAGCCTGTAAATAAAATGAACAAATTTTTCCACTTTCATGATCAAAGGCTTTTAAATGGGTAAATAATTTCGAGTTATCCAGAGATTCGGATTCTTTTGCAAATTTTAGACAAATATCACATTGATGTATTTGAAGACTCTTTTTAATGATGTAGTCAAACATAATTAAAGGCATTTTGAGTTGAAAACATTTCTCAGAGGCTGTTTGATATAATGAAAACTATAAAATTTGACCACCCATGTGAGAAATTTCCTCTTATTTACATCATTTAATGATTTATTAGATTGAAATATTTGATGTATTAAAGTTTACAAATAAAGATTTATATAGTCGAAAAAAGTCCGATAGAACCAATAGAAAGGTAACTATTTTGTCACATTTTTAATTAAATTTTGTTAAATAAATTAATTTTTTATACTATAAATATCTTTTTCTTCCTTATAAATAAACACATTTGCATCCCATTTTAAATAAGATATACAAATTACCAAAACTTAGAAATAACAGTTCAAAAGTTCAACAAAAATCCTACACGCGTTTTTAAAAAGAAACATATAACCACGCACTATGTCATTCCAGCAAGCGAATACGACACAGCATAGGTTTCCGGACTAAACGACTGGTGTATTTACACCACTCAATAGGCGTGTCGGGTTTACCGAGCGGTTTCCGATGCAGTCGCTTTCTTTCGCATCTGTTATAGGTAATTTGTGGTATTGAGGTATACTGATTGGGTCAACCGCGACGAATCTGCTGTATCCTCTTCAACGTATTTTAGCAATGTGCACAGATTCTCGGTTTATTTCATATGTTTGGCAACGTTTTCACTGTTCTGTCTTTGTTCAGTACATTATAAACGCATTGTACTCTTCTTACATACGGAAATCTCGACCCAAAACTATCCTTTGCCAGCCCTTAGTATTTATCATACTACGTATGCTTCCTGCTAATAGCCAATTTTGATACTTCAACAATTGAGCACTCGGTAACGAATACAAATATGGGATACTAGTATTAAAAATATTTAATAGGTACTAGTGTTGCAAAGTATCGGTATTCGACGTCACTAGTTACAACTGACCAAAAATGTTGTGGAATGTTACCTAAAATTAAATATTAAGAAAATTAAATAAAGCAATGAAAGTTTTAGTATCAATACTTTCTTTGTTGTTTCGTTTCTTAAACTTTCTTAAAGATTTATTATAAAATGACACAATAACTTGAAAAACTGGTTATATCTCTAAAGTAGCGCACTATATATATGGTTTGATACATTGTAAAGTATGATCGTAAGTATTTTTAGCACATTTATTTCTTTTCAAAACATCCAATTAAAATTCAAGGCCAAGAAGTATTGTGAGAGTTAGTCGAACGGCACGTGAAAAAAGTTACATGCAACAACTTCCATATACATCAGGTGGAACCTTTTAGAAAGTTGAGTGATTGCCTTAAGTAACGATAATGGCGGACGCGGTTTTACTTTAAAAATTACCCACCTGGCCGTAGTACGTTTTGTGTAAAGTGGTCCCGGGCCGCTGGGAATGCCGTTTATGCAATATCCATTTTGTTAAGAATCAGCTAATGGTATACAATTCCGTGAGGGTCGGTCGGCTTCACCATCATGCGATAAAGAGCTTTTTAATATTTCTTTGATCATGCGACGTGTTTTTCACTGGCGGGTGGCGTTGTTTGCCCTTTTGATGGATATTGCGGCTGAGAGTTTATTAAACTTTTCTCACGGAGCGTTTAAATATAATTTTTGGTTTAATACATATAAACCGGATATGATTCGACTTTTGTCCGCTAAAACATCGTAAAGTTTAATAACTTAAAACTTAGTCCTGTCATAATGATATGCCTGGGGGATATATACGTAATGCTGTCACTTCTGCCATGCTTCTATATATTTTTTTAATTTTTTTATTTGACGATTTGACTTTATCTTATCTCAGTCTACCAAAACATTAGCAATTAATTACGTCTTTATACAGTGTAATACTTAAATCAGTGCAAATATTTTTGGGGTATTATATTTTGACCACAGAAAACACATCTATGAGATTTTATTTCCAAAAAAATTGAAAAATTGTGAATTTTTTGAAAAAAAGTTTTGTATTTTTTTTTAGTTAAAAATCATAATACCTTGATTATATGGCAACATAGATTATAGATTAAACTTATAAGAAAGAAAACCCAGAAAAGATCCAGCGGTTCTTAAAATTTTAGCAAAAAATTGATTTTTTTAAATTCATAAAGTAAAATAACTCGGTTATTTTGGACTTTTATGAAAAACGGTAAAGAAAAAATAGTTTCTTTTATCGAGACCTGCCAATCCTGAAAATATTAGCACTTATTTCTGCCTCATCCTTTATATACGGTTAGTGTTATTTATTTTTTTATATTTTGGATTTACATATGGTTGTTTTCTGTATAACTATAAAAGAATAACTTGCTAATTGAAATTACCATCAGTTGCTCCAAATATTTTAAAATTTTAAAAAAATGTATAACCATTTTTTAAACTGTATTAGGTCATAATTTCGGAATTTTTGATTTCCAAGTTCTTGGCATTTAAATTTCATCTATGAATTACAAATAGAACAACAAATATATGATAGAAACAAACAAAAACAACAATTTTTATTTCATGAAGAAATTCTAAATAAATCGAAAAATAAAAAAGGTATTTTTTTGTAAACACTAAACTATTTTCTAAAAATAAACGCGTTACAAAAGAAAAGACACTATTTACGTTTTTATTAATGTCACATTTTAAAATAATAAGATGTAATGATATACGTAGTTTATTTATTAAAGGACAATGGCCCAGATACATCAAAACACTGGTGCATAGATTAACGAAGCTAAGCAACGTTGGACGATGCCAGTGGATGGATGGGTCACCATCGGGAAACTCTGTCATGCTGTTGTTCCATGGCAAGAGTGTAAAATCTATTGCACATACATTGTTCATTGATGCCGGTTAGAGGCCGGATGAGATCGGATATCTCGTGGGTAAGAGTCGAACTAGACTGTCGTCAACACAATGATATGTCCGAGGGGCTCGGTTCATATTCCGCGTAACCAAAATGGGCTCCGTTAGATTACTATTTGGAGCAAAAAGGAGGCACTAACTTAAAATACTTTTTGCTTCTTTATTAAACTTATTTTCTTTATCATAGCAAAACCTTTGAAGGCGGGTAAAAGGACAATAACTCACAATCTTTAAGTTGTTTAATTTAAATTTATATATAAATATATATAAATTTAAATTAAACAACATTATAATAATATAAATATATAAATGCTTAAAAAAGCAAGGGGGCGACATGTTTCGGGAATTTAAACTATTTCCATCATCAGGCCCAGAGCTAGAACAATTACAGAGGTCAAATTTATAAAATACAATCACAACCAGTTAAAAAGTCAATGCCATACCTCAATGCACAATGCAAAGAAATTTACTTAAGCATTTGTTAAATTTATTTTGAGAGATATATATTTTTAAATATTTTATTAATTGAATTTAATTAATTCTCAACTTACATTACTAATTATTATTAATTATCAAAAATAAAGAAATATATAAAAAAATATATCTCTCAAAATAAATTTAACAAATGCTTAAGTAAATTTCTTTGAATTGTGCATTGAGGTATGATTTGCTTATTGCCTTGTTTTTTCTTTCAATTTATCTAATTATAGTTGATTATACGGCTCCCCTCACCTTATGACTGTAGTCTAGTTGTTTTTAATTTTTCAAATTTAGCATACCATATTGTTATCTGTGATTGAACAATTTTTGTGATAGATATAATTTTTTGACTTTGTAAAAAAAATTGATTTTTTAACTTGTTGTGATTGTATTTTATAAATTTGACCTCTGTAATTGTTTTAGCTTTGGGCCTGATGATGGGAATAGTTTAAATTCCCGAAACATGTCACCCCCTTGTTTTTTTAAGCATTAAAATTTAAATTAAACAACTTAAAGATTGTGAGTTATTGTCCTTTTACACCGGCCTTCAAAAGTTTTGCTTTGATAATATGTACTTACACTAGGTTAGAGAACGTTTAGTTTTATTTTCTTTACTTATAAAATTTACATTAAAACAGAGTTGGGGATAATTTACTAATATTTATTAGGATGTATCATAAAAAATAAAAGTTTAATGGTTTATAGGTCTTTAAATTAAGTAGTCCTTACATATATTGCATGTCATAACATATATTAAAGTAAACTCGTTTAGTTTTAGGTCTGTCATTTCATAATATTGTCTATAATAAATAAGTAATTTTATAAGAATCTTAATTCTAAGGGATATTTGAATTTTAATTTTGTTTGGGATGCCGAGAAAATAGGAGAGATAACGAGCGAATTTAACGTATTCTACGGCCATTGCTAGGGTTAGTATTATCAATGATATTTAAATAACAATATGGCTACCAACTTTGGGGAAACACTGAATTAGAGAGGAGGTGCTGAATCTCAGATTAGACGGGCACTGGATCGCTTAAACTTTAGGGTCAGGTCTCTGGGGAGATGTCATCTAATTTCACGTATAGTTGTAGAATATATATGAACACGACTTGATGATTGGTTAAATTCGAACGGTATGGATAGATGTAAAGATAAAAAATAATAAAAAAAACTTAAAATAATATTTTATGTTATGACTAGGGCGCGAACAACAAGTGAATCTATTACCTAAGCTTATTTTTACTTTTTTGTATAAATAATAACCACAATACACCAAAACACTTGTATTTTTGCACTGAACGCGCGTTGCTCTAACCACCTGCTAATGATGCTAACTTGGTTAGCGAAACGCGCGTCCTATGCAAAAATTAAATGTGTGGTGAATTAGTGTTTTATTTTGCTGTTGTGACACCAGAGGTTAGGTTAGTCATTTTTATTTTGAAGAAGAATAGACATTTATAGACAGTAGTTTATTTAAACAAAATATAGATTTTTATATTAGTAAAAAAATCGTATGGAAATTACGGGAAATTGACTAACTGAAATACTAAATAAAATCCCTAAATTATCTTGAAGAAAAATACAATATGTGGAGTGTCTTTGCAAGAGGAAATACTTTTTTATTATTGGAATGTTGAGAAAAATGCATTCTTCATAAAAAAAAAACTGCTTCTTCTAAAATGGTTAATACCGTTTATACTTTTCCAAATTTCGATACCGTTTCAGAGAAAATTAAGAAAAACATGAAAATATTTTGGTTGAATTTCTTTTAAGGCCTAAAAATCAAAAGGCGTTTCTATGGTAATATCAATTCGATTTCATTCTTTGATAGATGGTTATTATTAATTTTGATTAAACTCATATTCTTTGCTTTGTTGTTGTTAAAGTATCATATTTTCCGATACTTATTATCACCCTTTCCGTAGCATTGAACTAAATAAACTTTGTGCTTCTTTAACATTCTAAAACAACAAAGAATATAACGTTAATTAAAATTCTATGAACAACAATCTATCAAAGAGAGAAAACGAAGTTATATTACCATAGAAACGCGTTTTGATTTTCAGGACTTCATGTTTTTCTTAATTTTCTTTAAACGATATGGATATTTGGAAAAGTATAAACGGGATTAACCATTTTAGAACAGGCAAAATTTTTTATGAAGAATGCATTTTTCTCAAAATGTAAATAATAAAAAAAATCCTCTTGTAAAGACAATCCGGGGACTCACTGTATTTTCTTTTATTAGTTACATTCACATTTGAAAATGTATTATTCATCAACAGATAAGCATTACCTGAGAAGTTAAAAAATCAAAATGACATAAAGTAAATTTATTAACGTATACACACAGCTTTAGTATAGCGTATAAGCAAGAGTTTGCTATTAGTTAGTTTTTAACAATTTTCTTGTTTAACCACACTACTGAGAGCAAATAAAAATGCTTTATTTGTAACATTTATAATTATCATATTTTGGAAAATAATTGTATAAATATAACGATTGTTGATTAATATATGTATTTCTTCGTAGTCCAGTAGTTCAAAGTAATATCCAAAAATAAAAGGAAAAAAAAAACAAATCATTAAAAGATAAAACGCCCATCCATATTAATAAATCCACAATAGCATGGCGTGTGAAAACTGTATATGTTTTCGGTACATTTTTCATCATAATTGGTCTTTTGACTGGCGGGTATATTTACTAAAATGTAATATCAGAGTGAAACCCGGTTTTGAATTTTTCCGTGTATCATTTGATAAATGGCTCAAATGAACCTTTCAAAATAAAAAGCTATCTGTATATTATAAAAGCGATTTAAAAAGCCATAGGTGAACAAACGGATGCATGCTGAATTAATTATTGTTCGCTTTTATAAATAAACTAAGTGTGATTTATTTGATGTAGCTTCATAAATTTTAATTTGAAAGGCTATTTATGGTAACTGGGAATAGTTGCCGAGAATTCGATGGGGTTCTTATAAATTTGAAGAAGAATTTCAAGCAGGAATTTTCCAATAGTGTAAGTTTATCTGGAAAGTAATCTAAAGTAATCTAGTAGAAGTCTAGTAAATTAATCCAGTAATAAAGTAATTTAGTAAAATTTAAAACTTTATGTTTAGTCCAGTAAGAATCTAGTAAATGCATATATAAGTACTAATGAAGTAAAGTAGTAAACTTATTTACAAAACTACTTTATTTTCAAATGCGGATGTATGCAACTATGTGCGCATATTTGAAGTGAAACAGTATTAGTGAAATAATATTAGCTATTAAATCGAAGTACATGTTTGAAAAACTATAGTTTGAAATGTTGAAAAAGTAATAAATTAAAAAGATTTTTTTACGCACAAAAAATAGTTTTTGACGTGTAACAAATAGGATTTCATATGTAACAAATAGTTTTTACACGGAAAAAATAGTTTCTTAAGTGGAATAGATTTTTATGCGTAACAAATAGTTTATTACGCGTAAAAATAGTTTTTTAGGTGCAACAAACAGTTTTATAAGAGTAAAAAATTGTTTTTTACGTGTAACCAAGGTTTATAATATTTTTACTATACATACGTATAATATTAAATCACATTTTCTTTTTTTTTATTTAATTGTTTGTTTCTAAAGCATAGTTGGATTTCTCTTATAATTGTTAGCACTGCTCGTATATTATTTAACGAAATTGTTTATAAATGTGCCAGAATATCAGTAATTTATTAATACTGTTCAATGATAATATAAATAGTTTGTTTTTATTTTATTTTAAACATATTCAGTGTTCATACCCATTTTTAATTTTATCAGCCTACCTCTAACCTTGTACAGGGTGAGCGGAACTCGATGTCTTACCTGTATTATGAGAAAACGAAAAATAATAAAAAAATCTGAAAAGAGGTTTTTAAAGGGGACTAAATAAAGTGTATTTTAAACCAAATTTGCATATTTCTTTATATTTGGAAATTGATATAATGACGTTATCGATTTTTATTTTCCCAGAAACATACCTATATTTTGGAATATTTAAATAGAGCTGATTTTTCTGAACAAATTTTATAAACAACAGAATTTGCTATCTCATTTCGTTAAAAAAATACAAGTAAATTTGTAAAAAAAATAAAATTTTAAAATTCGCTGTCGTCACGATTTGAAGTAGCCTTTAAAAAAATAGAAAAGTCGCATCTGTCAATAATTAAGCATTTTTAATTTGTGCTATTTAGTAATTTTACCTTACAAAACACAACTGTCATAAAACAAAATATATTATAACTATTACAACAGAAACAACGTATTGTACAGGGTGGGTCAAATTCGACGCTTTTAAATGGAAACACCCTTTTCTATAGGAGATAGACGAAAACAAATATCTGGAACTCAATTTTCATCAAACAGTGTCTGGAACTCAATTTTCATCAAAAATATGATGGTAAAAACCGCACAACAATATCTGTTACCGTTTCGGAGTTACGGGGTGTTTTTCAAAAATGTGCATTTTTAACAAATCGCTGTAACTTTTTTACTATGGAAAATTTTGTATTTCTATGAAAACATTTCCAAAGCATCTTTTTACGTAGAATTTAATGGTTTAAGTATAATTTTTTTAAAACTAATAATTTAAGAGTTATCATCATAAAAATTGATTTTTTATTTGGGACACCCTCTATATTTTTAATTAACTGAAAAGAATTTAAAATTACTTTTCCAAAAATATAGCACACTTGATACTTTGTTATAATCCCCTTCGAAATACAGAATTTTTTAAAGTTCGCCACTTTTAACTAGTAGGCTTTGGATCCCTTATTGATGATATGCCCTTAATGGAACTGGAAAACATATTTTTCCAGCAAGACGACGCACCGCCTCTGAACGCTGAAGTTATCAGAAAGTTTTTGCAGCCAATTTCAAGAAAAATTGAAATTGAATAGCTAACCAAGATCCTAGCCGTTGGCCGTCGAGGCCGCCTTGACTTAGTGCCCATGGATCTAATCCTATGGATATATTTGCGGAAAAATAAAGGTTCCTTATTCTTCCATATAATCTAGACACGAATTAGAAATACTTAGCAGTTATGAGAGGGAATCTTTCACCCCTACTGAGTTAATGAATTCCGCGAGAAATGTTCAAAAACTGCCCCGTCTGTCCATAACAGAAGACGGTCGATATGTCGAACACCTGTAGCAAAATCTCATGTCTTGATTTGCTATTTATTTTTATTGTTATTAGATATACGATAGTTTAAATGTGTTGATGTTGGTTAAATATATTTTAAATTGTTATAAAATTCTGCATCTCTCATAGCAAATATTATTTTCGTTTTAATTGATTCTCACAGCTAGAATTTTTTTTGCATTACAGCCGGTGCCGTTCAAAGCCTACTTATTTAAAGCGGGCGAATTTTTATATACTCTATATCTCCAAGAGGAATCGAGCAAAATATCAAGTGTGTTATTATTTTTGGAAAGGTAATTTTAAATTCTTTTCAATAAATTAAAAATATACAGGGTGTTCCATATAAAAAATCAAATTTTCTGTTGATAATTCTTAACTTATTAATTTAAAAATAATATACTTAAACCATTAAATTCTACGTAAAAAGGTGCTTCGGAAATGTTTTCATAAAAATACAAAATTCTCTATAGCAAAAAAGTTACAGCGCTTTGTTAAAAATGCATATTTTTGAAAAACACCCCGTAACTCCGAAACGGTGACAGATATCGATATGCGGTTTTCACAGTCATGTTTTTGACAAAAATTGAACTCCAGACACCGATATTAGTTTTTGTCTATCTCCTATAGAAAAGGGTGTTTCCATTTAAAAGCGTCGAATTTGACCCACCCTGTTTAGGCAATCACTACATCAAATTTTCAAAATGCCCACCTCCTACTTCTAAACACTTATCCAATCTACGCCTTACTTCTCTCACTAAGAAGTTACCTTCATAAGCATTTCCCTAGATAATTCGTCGCAAGCATTTCTATTTTTTTCTTTTAAATGTTCCAAATTAATAAATGGTGTTTTGTAAACTTTATTTTTTTAGAATTCCCCACAAGAAGAAGTCTAGTGGAGTTAAGTCCGGTGATTTAGGAGCCTACTGCGTCGGTCCATTTATACCTATCCAATTTTCTCCATAAGTTTCATTTAAATATTGTTGGACAATTTCTGATATATGCGGTGGCGCTCCGTCATGCTGGAAACACATGTTTGCTCGCAACCATAATGGCACATTTTCAAGAAGCACAGGAAGTTGTTATTGAAGAAATTGTAAATATCGCTCTTTGTTCAAATTTCCCTCGTAAAAATATGGACCAATCAAATGCCCATAATTAATACCACACCAAACGTTGATTCCGAAATGTCCTTGATTGAGATGACCTTGATCAATCGGGTTGACAAAATGTGGATTTTCAGTAGCCCAAAAATCTTCATTTTTTTATTGGGCTTACCATTGCTCACATAACGGCTTTCATCCATTCATAAGGCATGTTCAAGCAACCGATTGTCATTATCTAAGTTTACCATCATTTGGGCGATATAATTAATTCTTCAGTGTTAATGTTGATGACAAGTGAAGTGACGTCTGACAACTGAAGTGACAAGTTGTGAAATTTATAATCATGATAACCGTTTTTTTTTATTTTTTTTTCGCACAGAACTGTATCAAATTCAACTCACGACAGGCTTTCCGAATCGAGTTCCGTGGATGGTCTTCAAAATACTGCAGAGTGGTCGCAACGGTATTGTCAGAATTGACCCTTTTAACAATTTGTTTTCCCTTTCTAGAAGAAAATGCCTCGTTATTTGCACGTAAATTGCGTTACAATCGTGCAAACATTTTTAAGCTTGGAATAACAAGTTCCGGATATCTTCGTGCGTATAACTGAACTGCTCTTCTAGGATTCTTCTGAGATTCGCCATAAACTAATAACATGTCAACCTTTTCGTTGTGCGTGAACATTTTTACAAGGCAAATGACAATAAAAATTGTTTGACTGCTTGTTAATAATTAGTTTAATTGACAGATGCGACTTTTCTATGTTTTTTCAAAGGCTACTTGTTTAAATCGTAATGATTGCGAATTTTAAAATATTATTTTTACAAATTTGCTTGAAATTTTTTAACGGAATGAGATAGCAAATTATGTTGTTTATAAAATTTGTTCAGAAAAATCAGCTCTATTTAAATATGCCAAAATATAGGTATGTTTCTGGGAAAATAGAAATCCATAACGTCATTATATCAATTTCCAAATATGGAGAAATATGCAAATTTGACTTAAAATACATTTTATTTAGTCAGATTTAAAAACCTTTTTTCAGATTTTTTTTTATTATTTTTCGTTTTCTCAAAAAAGAGGTGAGACATCGAGTTCCGCTCACCCTCCTGTACATTTAATATTCTACAAGTTAATTTAAGATTTTTGTTCTTTGGACATTTTATTCGATTCAACCTAACTTATTACATAGTAAACTTACATAATATAAATCCAATAACGGAAATATCGCTAAAAACATTATACGCCTTCCTATGGAAAGAATTTCTCGTTTGGCATCGCTTTCTCGGGTTTGATTGAAATATTTCGCATTCCTTTATACGCAACGATCGATGTTTTATATCGTGTCGTATTTCTTTTTTTTTTCTTACTGAATAAAAATTCCATCGGCTGTAATAGGATTAATCAGAAGTTAATTTACAAAATAAATTATTAGTGAAATTATTCAGATTCTTTTCCTCAAAGAAAAATGTCGCATTTTATACTTCTGGATATTTATTAACTTCCCGGATATTTCTTATATTAAAGAAATATATCTTTACATAGAAACGCTTTCTTTAATTTTCAGAAAATTATAAGAGTTCGAAAAAAGAATGTCAAGTAAATAAGATATTTATGTCCATTTAATTTGATTTAAGGCTTTTCTTATTTAAAGTATAGAGACGTTGTTCGTTTTTTCATTATGATTTTTGCATTTTAAAAGTCTACCCTGTGTCCAGTATACCATGCATGAAGGTTGACAAATCTTACATTTGCAAAGTTTTCCTTCTTTAAATAACCTTTAAGTTCCTTAATTCGTTCATTTAAACATCTACATACATACTGCCATTACCCGCTGAGGAGTATTCGACACGTATCAAAAGATGGTCACGCAAAGCGTTTTCTTTCATGAGCTTTTCTGTGACTGAAAAGCCCGATACGTGATGTTATATGCCTACCGCACTCCGAACATTCAAAAATCTCATTGCTTTGTTGCCTCATTACTTTTTGGTTGTTGCTGTTAACTGAGTTTACAATTCTTCTCCATTGAGTTCTATTGTGAACTGCTTCTTCCCAATGATTCTGCAGTTAATACCCTTTAAGTTTTCGTGGAAAATGTACCTTTTGAGTTATCCACCCGGCCTCCTCTTACTGTCTATAAGCTCACCGTAAAGCAGAGATTTCGGAATACGGTTTTCTTGCATTCTGCATACGTGACCAGCCCATCTTAAGCGGGATTATGTAACATCTAAAACTATTACCAATATCAAATTTCTCATACTCAGATGTTTAGTGCAGGTAGATTTGTTTATTATTCAGTGTTTATTGGTTCAGTGTGGTCAATATGGATCTTATGGATCAAATTTAAACCAATTAAGTTAATTAAAAAGCTAATTCTAATCAAGGTGTCAATGGTATTAGGATGGGTTAGGAATGGGCATTAGATACAGATACAGATTAGATTAAAAGACTGAGGACAAAAACACGTACAAAATTCATCACAGAACTTCAAATACGCTAATGACTGCGCTCTAGTTGCAAAAATGTTACGGCAGTTACAAGAAATGTTGAACACATATACCCGGGCACACGAGGCTTTGGGTTTTAAGCTGAACATCGACAAAACTAAAATCATGCGCACTCCCCTGGAAAATCACAACTATGCTATAAAAATTGGAGAAGAACTATTGTAATATGTAGCGGAATTCAATTACCTTGGTAGTTTGATTTCGGAATAGGCCAATATCGACTCTGAAATTCAGCACAGGATTAGCCACGCCTCAAGAGCATTCTGGAAATTAAAAGTCAGGGTTTTCTTCAATCTTTTGACTTGAGCACTAAAACGAAACTTGCAGTATACCGAGCAATAATAATCCCGACCATGTTATACGGAAGCGAAACCTGGGTGCCGTACCGCCGACACATCAATACTTTAAACTAGTTGAAAGAGAGATACCTTAGACAACTCTTAAGAATCAAATGATTCCACCATGTCTCAAACGTATCGGTCCTAGAAAAAGGTAACTGCGAGAGCGTTGAAGTCATGATTACAAATTCCCGCTTAAGATGGGCTGGTCACGTATGCAGAATGCAAGAAAACCGCATACCAAAATCTCTGCTTTTGGTGAGCTTGTAGACGGTAAGAGGAAACCGGGTGGTCAACTCAAAAGATACAACGTTTTTTCCACGAAAACTCAAAGGGGATAAACAAGCAGAATGAGTGCGAAGAAACAGCGCACAATAGAACGCAGTGGAGAAGAATTCTAAACTCAATTAACAGCGATAACCAAAGAGTAAAGAGGCAACAAAGCAATGAGATTTTTGAATGTCCGGAGTGCCGAAGAGTGATAACATCACGTAACGGACTTTTTAGTCACGGAAAAGCTCATGAAAGAAAAAGCCTTGCGTAACCATCTTCTGATTCGTGTCTAATACTCGTCAGCGAGTAATGGCAGTAGTATGTACAGGATGGCGCCTCTCATACGCCGCGGAAAGTCCAAGGCAGGGGCGGCTCGTAGCACTGGAAGATGGTGAAGCACATTAGAAGAGAATTTTTATTAGTATGTATATAGGGTGGCCATTAGTACGAGGAAGTCCAATATCGTCGTAGTTGACAAATATATGAAAAAAAAGTTGTATATAAAAAAGTGCATATCCTAAAAAAATATTTCTTCTCCAAAAAAAATTCAGCATACATCACACTATTGATTTGTTTGAAGCACTATATATGCGGGATTTCCTTGATAATTCATATTTGAAAAATTTCATTTTTTGGAAAGTGGTAAAAACCTGGTGTGAATTTAACTTATTGATATATTATTGCTTAAGTATGTACTATATAGCGAGGTATGTAGGACAAAAGAAGAAATCCGAGAATTATTTTATACAGGGATTTTTTTATGGCGCGGTCAACATTGCAATATTATAATGCTATATCTCAATTTGTTTAAATGCAATACACACTGTATATTATTTTTAGTATTTTAGATACCTACAGACTTAAAAAGCGCACATTTTTTTATTTAAAATATTTCTAAATTTTTAGCAGTTGCGGAAATAGCCTTATGTAATATAATTCGCAGTATTATACCTATTAGATAGGGCTATTGCAACTAAATTTTTATCAAAGCGACCTCAGGATATTTTGTCTTATATGTTAATCTGTATGGTAAAATTTTGTTTTTCTACCCATCCTATAAAAATAAAACAAAATGAAATCTGTAACAGGTTGCTTTACTTTTTGACTATACACAATTTATGTAGAAATGAATCGAAAAACTTTACCTGGGGGGGTCCTCTGATGATGCATAGTCCCTCTAAATCATCATATCAATCAACAAGTCACGGCCCACTTTTTAGGTATTTACTTATTAATACGTAATACCTAATCAGTAAGACGAGTAATTAAACATGCAATTCACATTAAAAAACGTATATATTAATCAATTAAGAGACAAAACAGTGCAATAACCGGCAGAGTTAATTCAAACTCTGATTCAAACTAATCCAAATTACCAAATAATGCAATTCCGCATTTTCAGTCTGTCGCCTAAAATCTCTCGGGCTGATAGGGAACTGATCGGGAAGTGATACATATTTTTAACGAACGGCTTTAAAGGTTTAAATTTACATTTGAGGCAATGAGGCTCGCCTCAATACGGTCCTTTTACGCGCTGCTACTCCATACATATATCTCTCTTCAACTAAACGGTTTGCCTATGCTTTTTTTTTCATTTTATAGATTTAAGATTCCAGTGAACGCTGTCGCTCCGTCATGCGTCAGTGCGATATACCACAATACGTTAGACAAGGAAAGGCAAAGAAGAGGCAAACCTCTGCACATATACTTCTTAAAGAACAAATGAGATGGGTATACATCGTCGAGTACGTCGAGTTTGTCGCATATGGGAAAGGAAGCGCGTTTAAAGGAATACCATCGACGTAATTTATTGTAGAATGACGGATAAAAAATACAGTTATTATTGATGCAAATAGGGAAAAAAATATAAAATTGTGATTAAAGATGGTATCGATTAATACGTGTAATTTTTCAAATGTATTGGTGAGGCACTGCCTCATCTGCCTCATAGGACAAGCCGCCCCTGGTCCAAGGAGAACGGTAGTTTATATCGAAATGAAATCTTGGCAGCATATGTAGGTTAACTGAAAGCATTTTATAACAATATATAAATTACATTTACAGGGTGTCCCCAAAAAAAGTTACATATCAAAGTTGTGTTTTTTTCTAATAGTTCTAGTTTCCCTATATATTAATTGATTTTCGGATTCTAGGAAATAGAGGTGAGTTTTATTAAAGAAGCTTATATCCAAAATCTAAGAATTTTGACATATTTCTCGTTTTGTGAAAATGAAGATTAAATTTTGGTAACAGCTACCTAAATTTTAGTTGATCTTGTATAGACTGATGTTTAATTACAGTAACCATTGTATGTTAAACCAAATTGTATGTTTAACCAAATTTTTCTGGTGTTCAATGGGGAATTTATGTATCTTCAAAGTATTATTAAGGTTGTCTACCCCTCAGACAAAGATTTTCCTAGATATTTTAATTTTTATGATTTTGCGTCAGTAGATCTTATTATTTAAAAAAATCTAGGGGGGGTGGCTGTGTGATATACCTTTTTTTTAAATTGTTTTAACAAACTTTTTTTTTAACAAAAATTAAAGAATGTAGAGTAAAATACTCAACGGTATTAAAAAGATACACGTTTAAAACATATTTTAATTATTACAGAATTAAAACTAGATATAAAGCTATAATTATGTGACGAAAATTAGCTAAATGAAATCAAATACTCAAAATGCTTCCTTTCCTGTTAACTGCATAAAATGATTGGATCTTTTTATTTTAAAAGGCATAAGTGGAGTTCTACCTCGAAAAGCAGCTACAATAGTTTCTCTCATGTTGTCGAGAATAGTTGGTCGAGTTTTGCCTACCCCTAACTGTCTTTAACATATCCGCATAAAAAACAGACTAGTTAAAATCAGGAGCATTTAAGTATTCTATTAATTGGTAAATGCACACTGCATTCACTAACTAACAGAATCATATCAGTTCTCCCTGATGTAGGTTAAGTTTGCATTTTTGGCAAATATCTGAGAAGAGAATTTTTTGGCAAATATCTTTTTTTTTGTGTTTTAGCTGACACAAAATGATAACTAGTTGTTAAAGTTGGACTAATTAGACAGCTATGTTGAAGTAACGTCAGACATATCAGAGCCACGTAGATTTTATCAAATAATAAAGATCTACTCAAATTAAGTCCTGTAAATAAAAATATCTAGGAAAATTTTTGTTTGAGAGGTAGGCAAACTTAATAGTATTTTGAAGAGACATGAATTCTTTATTGAATATCGGAATAATACACTTGGTGTTCCATTTAAAATAAAAGAGTAACATGCTTTTAAAGGTGATGTAAAATTGTAATTTTGTCTCACCCTGTATAAATTTTTGGATCAAGTTTTAATTTGATTTAAAGTACAATACTTAATTTAACTATATATTAGGCTATACCGGGTAAATTCCAGTTTAGGTATGTAGGTTTTATTGTAATTTAAACATTGTTCTTTATTTCTATAAAATGTTAAATATGTCACCTTTATTTTTCTCCCAGAATCCGAAAATCCATTAATATATAGGGTGTTCCATTACAAAAAAAACACAACTTTGATTTGTAACTTTTTTTGCGGACACCCCGTAGAACTCTCTATATTTTTAAAAAGTGCTCTGAATTAACCTACATGTGCTCACAAAATTTCATTTTAATATAAGCTACCGTGCTCCTTGGAGCCTCCGCGGCGTATGAGAGGCGCCACCCTGTATGTGTGTAGGTATATACGATAATATTTATTATATATAGAATACAACTTTCCTATGTGCTGACTCCAGCATTTAAGCAACCAATAGCAAAAGAAAACGTTTAGAGACGTCCGCTCCGTAAATAAATCTATCCATTACAAACCGGACCCTTAAGCCGAAAGATGACTGACTCTAGATCCGGCCTGGCGACGTCCTCTAAACCGAGAAGGCCGATCCGGTCCATTACCGAATGCTGTAAGATCTTCCGCTCGAGTTCGACTTATTGTTATTTTATACAATGGCAAAAATACAAGTACGAAATGTCGAGCGCATCGTGAATTGGTGCGCGGACGAAAAACGTGGATTTGAGGGAAAATGGCGAAGAATAAATCCGGTCCCCAAATTCCATTTTGAGGTCGGAATTAGGAAATGTGAAGACCGCAAAAGAAAATACTGTAGAATTCTGATTATTCGTGCCACGGATTTTTCATTATTGAAATTGCATTTTTAAAGTTTTATTGAAATGGCAGAAGATGGGTCAGAAGATGAAAAATATCGAAGAATTTTAACACAGAACACAGACCAAAGTAACTGACTTTTAAGGCTTTTTAGGCTTCGTAACATCCAATAACAAGTTGGCCGCGAGCATACATACTTGGACGTTACAAAGCCTTCCAACTCTACTTGAATAAAATAGTGTTTATTATGTGAGACGCGTGCGGCATTATTTTAAGTGCTGACAGCATTCAAGTGTACTTGGTTGAGAAACACAAAATAGTTTTATTTCCATACCATTTGAGTGAAATTGTACTAAATATTAGTGTAATTATTTTTTTATTGATTTTCATTTCAAAATGTATTATAACTTATAATTGATTTTACTAGTTATTATAACAAGAACGAAACCAATTTTAATTGATTCCAAGAAACTTAATTTCTTAAAACCATGATGTATTCCAGAAATACTAAAGCTATTAGTTTACTCTTGAGAACTAAAACGAAACCTAACTGTAGAACACTTGTATTTGAACACTTATAAATGTCAGCGTGAAAGTTTAAATGTTTTATATTAAATTAGAGCTACCTTTACTATGAGCCTCGAGGCGGTTATGATTATGAAGTTCTTAACCCTTTATAATGTTTTCTTGAGAACCCTTTTATTAATAAAGCTTAGAGGCATTAACTCTTGCAAATTTCCTCATTAAGCTGTCTCATTAAGCCTCTCTTGTAAATATACGCAAAGTATTACTACTTTAATGTTAATTAGAATGATGGAGATGGAAACCGAACGACTTTATAATTTCCTTATTTAATAACATTTCTAAAGTATTTGCGGGGAGAATATATTGGCACATCTGTATATAGAAAACCGACAGACACAAAACAGTATTTAAGTTTTTAGTCAAACCATTTGTAAGCAACTAAGAAAGAAATAGTTTTTTTTGTCATCGAACAAACACCATAATATGCAATTATCAAGTATCACTTATTGCTGAAAGTAATATTAACACGGGGATCAGCAGAAGATGCAATATCCTTGCTCTCATAAACTATTTACAAAAGCCTGGATGAGACTCAACCTGCTCTTGTAGTTTTCTTAGACCTAGCAAAGGCTTTTGATATCGTCAACAACAAATATCTTTTAGATGCACCAGAAGCAGTTGGAAGTACAGGTACAACATTAAAATTATTTCCAAGCTACCTTAATGATAGAATACAATGTGTCGAAATAGGCGATTTTATAAGTAATAACAGAACAATTCATTATGGTATTCCGCAAGGCACAGTACTCAGACCAGTTCTTGTCTTACTTCTCATAAAAGAATTATTAATCCTCCGTTACACGCGCTATGAGGGAATCCCTCACAACATTGGTTTTTGTACGAGGAAATTGTTGTAGTTAATACAATAACCTTGAGCGTCCAGGTATGCCTTCGGCATCGTTTTTAAGTAAGGAGGAATGACGTTGCAGAATATTTAGAGCGATCAGTATGGTACCCCATCTGATCGAAGTGATAGTGTACTTGATGTGAGCGTTTTCCTCACTGCGCGTGCAATCACGTTCGTCTGTAATTTCACGTACAATTTTGGTTTTTGTTCAAATATTTTGGTAAGTTTGTGATGTTTTACTAAAATATGATTATTAATTACCTAATAATCATATTAATATATGATATATAATATGATTATATTTTGAAAAGACTGGGTATTGAAATGGCACGACGTAAATATTTAAAAAACTTAGCCTTCGAGCTCTTCGAGCTGATTAAGCCTCATCAAATGTTATGAGCATATATCAGAATACTCTCCGTATTGTTGAGAATGCAAATTAGGGACCATTTGGAGATTGAAGATAAAGCTGCGCCGCTGGAAGTGCATCGTGAGTCTAATAAATGTGCCTACTGTCCTAAGAGAAAAAAACCGAAAGACTCAGACAAAGTTCTGTAAGATGTACGTATATGTGTAAACTGTGGGCGATTTGCAAGAAGCATACAAAAACTTTGTATACTTCCTATTGAAAAATAGAGAGAAGAATCTGAGTAGATGTATTCGTTATCTATGAAACTTTTCACGCAGGTTTGTATTATCATTTAGGTATTCACTTTGTTTTGATAAATAAATATAATTAGTATGGATTATGAGACTTTCTTTTATTTGTACATATAAGATTATGTAATTTTGTGCATACTGATATTCATTCGCCCATTATACTATTTAAATTTATGTATGTGAGGGAAACGCTCACACGCGTGCAACGACGTTACAGTAAGAGACGCGTGTAACGGCGGGTTAACGACTAATCTTTCTTAACACTGCAATTGTATTTCATGCTGATACTTGGGCAGAGTTAAAAAACAAATTTTAGACAGATATTAGAGCAGTTGATCAAGCTCTTGACCATACATTTCAAAAAACACACATTTCTTCTATTCGCATAGATCACACGAGTATCTAGTATAATAAGGCGCACATGTAGACTGGTAGACCAACATTTACGATGGAATGTTTATATTTTAAACAATACAAAAACTTTCGGAATGATAATTAGTGAAATTAAATATTTAGAAAAAATATTAGATATAAAATAACTGAATATAATGTATTATTCTTTGGTGGAATCAAAGTTACGATATAGTTCTTCGTTTGGGGCATTGCTGTCGGAATCCACTTAAGACAAAGCTCGAAGATGTAAAACAGCACCTCCTAAAAAGTATGTATAATAAAAATTACAGATATTCCTCGGGCCAACTTTATGGAGAAATTTATGACCGAGACGCGCCGTGATTGCTGTTTGTTTTTTTATTGTAATCCATGTTGTCAATAATATTTCTTAATCAATCACGAAATTAACAAGCTAATTAGTATACTAATCAATAAATCTCTCGAGTAAACAAAGTGTTTATTTTATGGATTAAATTGTGTACATAGGTCTCAAATAATATTTATATATAAAACAATATTAGTTTCAGTACAATTAACGCTTATTATTTATTGAAACAAAAACCTATCCCAATTATTTTACATTTATTTATTATACATATTAATTCTTATAATAAGACCTCATTAATGTGTTTGCCAAAACCGAAAAATGATGTTTCTGAAATCAACATTATTAATACAAAAGGCCACACTTCAAACAGAATTTTCTAATACAGACACTCCAGCAATACTCCACTAAAACAACAATTATTTTCTAACTTTTTATACTAACTAACCTGCGTTTAACCGCTGTTGGTAACTGTTTCCCTAGAAAAACAGGGTATCTTTTCTAATGCCAGCTAAAAAAATTAAAAACCTGTTGGGTTAGTGAAGGGTTTCTCATACTCATTTCAGGGTTTGGAGTGTCTAGATCAAAAGTGTCTGAGTCTTTATCAACTATCGTCATTGTCATTAGGACAATGTAAAAATACTACAGGAACTAAAGCTGGAACACAAATATTTTGATATGTTTATTTGTTAGTTAGTAGTTTTACTTATTAAAATATTTATTTTTATTTCAATTACTAATTGATTAAATTTGCATTAAATTACAGTGTATAACTCTAAAACTTCTTTTACCTACTTACTTTTACTTTACCTATTAAACTTTTATCTACCTACCCTACCAAGTATCGAATATATCCGTCAATGGTGAACATTGAGATGAAATCTCATTTTTTTTGTTTCTCTCCCCCCTCCCCCACACATATAAATAGCGGTCATTTATGCTAGTTTTCAATATTTTATTTTAGATGAGTTTTTCAACTAAAAAAATTCTTCTTGCGACCAGTTCTCGTTTTTTCAAAAAAATCGAATATGGACATAGAATATCGCGGTTTTAATCTCTACATAAATAATAATTTAATCTTATATATAACAGTATCACAGCACCAGTTTGGGCGCTCATCTTTGATGGAGAAAAATTAAAAATATTGAATAAAAAAGTGATTTTAAGACTGTGTTGAAAACTATGGTCTAAGCTTTTATTAATAAATACAACGAAGAAGATTTTTTTTTTAAAAAGTAGATTAATAGCAACTACGAGTACAGTTTTGTAATGAATATCTACAATCTAACTATCTTATTTTTTCAGAGTTGGTGTGGCTTTTTGGCGTGAATTTTGTGTGAGTATATATTAATCGTAATCGCTTGATTAAAATGAAATAAATTTTTAACCTTTTTTAACTTTGTTTGTAAGTGTATTTTATAACATGACTTTTTTGTATGGCTCTCTCAAAGTGCTTGTCTATTTTGACTGTGATTTCGATTATTTTAGCTTTTTGAGCCTGACGATGGGAAGTAACTGATTCCCGAAACACGTTGCCCCATTTTTAAACAAAATTATTTTTTGAAATAAACATTTGAAAAGATTGTGCGGTTTGGAGTCCCCTACCACTCGTTAGAGGTTTTGCAATTACTACCTTTTAGTAATATTAATTCATTAATTATAAGATAAGTCATATTAATTAATTTTACAGCAATTAAATTTTACTTAATAATGAAAGTGAAATAAACTATTGCTTATAACATTTTAATATTTTTAGCTTTTAAAAGCGTGTCGGGCTCGCCCACCCAAGGATTTGTAAAATAAAAACTATATTTTTTATAACTTAATATAAAACGGTATTACTTGCCAAATTTCATAGTTCTAGATCAACGGATATAAATTTTGATTCCCTTGAGGGTGTTAAAATATGTTTTTACGGCATTTTTTGTACGTTAACTTAGAAGTTTGAATTTTTCACAGCTCCAAGGGACTGTAGACCGGAGTATATGGTTTGCAGATAAAAGGGTCTTAATAGATAGACGGACAAAGTGATCCTATAAGGGTTACGTTTTACAGAAATATTAATTTTATACAAAACCCGTTGTCGGCTCTCTATGAAAAAAATAATTTGTGGCTTGGTAGTTATGTACCATTTAGTTTTCTTTTTTAATTCGGAAAAAAACATGTCAAAATGATTCAATAGTTTCCAATTAATTATTTTGAGTTTGAAATTTTTTCTGTTTTATTTAGATATGAATAAACCTCCTTGTCTATCTTAAACTATTTAAATTTAGATATTTTACGTCTTATTACAAAAACATTGTTCTTCTGTCTCCAATATTTTGTAATGATGATATAGTAATAATATATAGAATAAAAATATGCAAACGTACTGAAGCTATATGACCGATCAAATATATTTCTTTACAAAAACCAAAATCTGCCGAAGTAAATCTACATAATTATATCAGTTACTTACCGTATATAAAAATAAAGAGCCAATACGAGTCCAGTTAATAAACTGTCACTTAGCGGCGTTAGAAATCGAGTCAGTATTTCTCAATTCTCAGCAAACTAACTTTTTCACTTAAAACTATCCAGTTCAAGATCACGAGATTACGCCACAAAATCCTGACTAGACAATTAAAACTGTCCGCAACTTCTTTCTTCCGTCAACGGAAAAACTTCTAAACTTTTCGGCGTGTTTTCTTTCTGGCCTGGACTCGACAAGACAGTCGTCGTTCGTCGGAAAACCCCGCGCGCCGAACTGCGGAACACAGGAAAGAATTTCCACGGCTTCTGGAAATGGAACGGGGTACGCGTGCGTGGAAGAATGTTTTCGCGCGTATACCCGTTAAGGTAATCTACTCGGAATTTTGTTTTGTTTTTAACATAAGGGGGGCATGTGCCTAAGAAAACGTAGACATAGATATTATGAAGCTAACCAAACCAAACCAAACCGATTTTGCTAGCCTAGACATAACTGGGGCTATTTCGGTTATAACGTTTTTTTAAGTACATAATTATAATTTTAGAAGATATTCATAAAAAACTAAATACTAGTTGATTAAAAAACAAGTATACTATTATTATTGCAAATTATAATTTATCTTCTCATGGGTATATGCCTATTTAATTTTCTGATTATGTAATGGGCTATGGGAGTTACTCACTTGTTTCGTCGAGCTGCTTGAATACCATTTTTGTTTCGATCAAATAGATGTGAAAAGTTGTAAAGCTAAAATTGTTGTTTCGGGAGAGTTGAATATCCAGGAAAATTGAATTATTGAATGTCATTGCACCCAACAACGCTCTAATTACGCTCTCCTTTAACATTTTTTTTGAAATTTTATTAACATTTGAATGTCATCCTGTTCAAAACAGTTTTCCGTCTCCAGCTCCTCTATGCCCAGGTGTATGAGAGAGTTTCTGACAATCAAATCAACAGACTCATACATTACTAGAGCGCACTGGTATTTACACAACTCCGACATCCGCACCGACTTCCGCATCGACTACATCCCTAAATATATTAGAGATCGTGCCTTGAAGTTCTACCGTTGGTTCTAGGAGAAGAAAATTGGTACCATCTCTACATCCTGTTAGAAAATCATAAACTACACCGTTCTACACCATAAAACTCTTAAATTACAATTCCAAGGACTATAAAAACTTCAAATATCCCCATGCATCTGAAAACTATTCTTCTGAACAATTAACTTTGTCTCCCCCCTCCTTCCTTTAAAATAGTCTTCCCAAAAACCCTATAAATAACCCCTTTTTTTCTCCCCAATATTAGTAGGAATAATAGCTGATCATACTTCGGCAGCTGTTTCCTCGGAGATGGAATATTTTTAGTGATTAACAATCCGAGTCGCACAACGTCTAGGGTTCGTCTTTATGATCTCCCACGAGATGGTGGTGGGAACGTTCACTATTCGCCTATAAAAGGTTCTTAAAAAAAACGTTTAAACCACCCCCTTAACAAAAAAAGTGTACAATATTTGTGTATTATTACAATGTATTGATTTAAACCATAGAAAAACTAAAACAAATATTATATAATAAATAATATTATATAAATATAATATTATTTATTTACTATAGATTTTTCTATGACTTAAATTAACTCAAAGCAAACAGCGGCAGTATTTTACCGCACCGTATATTAATTACATTTACACCATCAAAGCGGCTGTACTATTGGTTGGTGAAAACGCTCGCAAAAATATACGCTTTGTAGGAATCCGATATTTAAGTGGTTATGTAATAAATATTTTTTTTCAGCATTTTCTTTCCCCGCCGTCCGAAATCGCCATAGAAGCAATCCACTCTAGAAAGCAATCCACTAGACACATTTAAATTCCTAATAATTAAAAATGTACCTATCTAATATAATAGACTGTCTATGAAAACCAAGAACCAAATAACAAATGAATCCGTTTTTTATTCAGTCAATTATTATAAAAACTTAAATAAATCATAAACAGATAAAAAGGTACATCAATGTTAAACAATTGAAAATGTATTTCAGCTCCTCAAATTCTATTTTAGACAAAATTGAAAATATATCATAAGCAATTAAACTTAAATATAAAACATTATAAACAAAATCTATGCAGAATTTCAAAAATGATAAAATATACACTTCTCCAGCTCGCAGTTGATGGCATACCAAGAATTTACAACTTTGAGAAACACCTCACTGTAGTATTGAGTAATAAAAAGGATTGGAAGAAAGAAACTATGATGAGGAAGGAACTATGGAAGGAAGGAAGTATGAGGAACGAAAGATGCTCAGCATGTAAAATACCATACCATAACGTGGTATACTGATGTTTCCAAAACCAAAGCAGGGAATCTCTCCGAATCAGTGAGCACCAACCCTAGCATCCTTCTGGCAGAAATATACGCTATCGAAAGATGCGTACAATTTATCTTAGATAAGAACTATCGAAAATAGGAAATAGACATCTTATCCGATAGTCAAGCAACACTAAACGCGGTAAACTCAGTAAACATCAATTCGAAGTTGTTTAAAGAATGCCTAGAGAAGCTCAACAAATTAGGCAAAGAAAATAAAGTCCTCTTACTCTGGATGCCTACTAACCAAGGGATAGAAGGCAATGAAAACCCAATGATGTAGCTAGACAAGGAGCGAACACTCCACTAACTGGATCAGAACTGTTTTCCAAGCGGGATTTTTCTTTGGATTGTCACGGGGTTTCTAACAGGACACTGTCTCATCAACGAATACCTCAGTAGGCAGAAGCTGAGAAGCAACGGCGATTGCAGATTCTGTGGGAAAAATGGGGAAACACTAGAACACCTTATCACTCTCTCCTTAAGCGACCTGGAGGACACTATCCACTAAACATCACCACCTCGCTCCTGCCACGTCTACCTGGACCCGCTGGACGCATCTCCTCAAGTAGACGCCGGACTGTTCCTTTTTGTTTCATTACCCTTGCTCTTCGCTGTGTTTTGCCTCTAGTATATTTTGGGCCAGTTTTGAGATGGCTTCAAAGTTTTCTCTTCTTTCTGTTACCGATTTTAAGAAGGTATCTGCGGAGATGTTGCCACTAATCGTCATGCGTGCTTCACATCTTTCCTATTCCCATCTTGGACAAGCAAACATTGTGTGTTCTGGACTATCATTGGGTTCAGCACAGTATCGGCATTTCGCGACTTCCCTCTTTCCAATTTTACACAGGTAACTCCCAAAATTTCCGTGGCCACCTTTTTGTGATACTTCCCATTCTGCCTGCCACTGCTGCACTGTGCGGTTTCTCTCCATCTCTCTGCCTGCTCTGGTTTGTACTTCACCCTTGAGAAAGAGTCGTTCTCTTTCTCTTGAGAGAAGATGCAAGGGCACCAGATCCGATATCACCAAGGCTGTCTCAGTTGAAGTTGTCCGATACGCCGAGCAGACCCTCAAAGCCATGACTCTCTGTGCACCTTCAAGTCTTTTTTTATTTACGTGCATATTGGTTGCTTCGTTCCACACAGGTGCTCCATACATAATAATATTCTGGTACGCATATGCTAACACTCTTCTCTTTGCTGATGTTGGGCCCCGAACGTTTGGCAGTATTGCGGACAACGCTTTAGCAGTTCGTTGTGATTTCAGACACACCTCCTTGATGTGCAGGCCCATCGTGAGTGCACGTCTATGTGGAATCCAAGATAGTTGACTTGCTTTACTGGATTTATTATTATATCCTTAAAATTAAACCTTATATGGTCAACTTTTCTCTTGCGGCTCAGTAAAATCGCCTCTGTTTTTTCCACAGCTATTTCGAGTCTGTGCTCACTCATCCATCTGGCTATGATCTTTAGTGTATCATCCACAGTCTGCATTAGGTCGAGGTCGTTTATTTTTTTGTTTCTTTTAGTTTTTTTTGTTATTATCACAGCAAGATCATCGGCATAACAGATCAACTCTGTCCCACCTGGTACAGTAAGCTCCATGACACTGTCGTATAATATGTTCCACAGAGTTGGCCCCAGCACCGAGCCCTGTGGGACGCCACCGAATACCTCTCTTTCATCTTCTCTATTGAGAACTATAGATCTATTATCAAGATAGCTTCTTATTATGTTCACCAAATAGCCACTTATGCCCCATCTTCTAAGTTCTTTAATAATTATTTCCCATGACGCGCAATTAAATGCATTTTTAACGTCGACTAAAATCAAAGCATTATGCCAAGTGGCTTTTCTTTTCACGATATCCGATATTTTCTTCATTGCATGTGTGGTTGATTTCCCCTTTACAAATCCATACTGGTTTAGATGCATACCATTTCGTTTCTTCCTAATTTCTTCCAAGAGTCGCGTATTGATGAGTTTCTCATAGACTTTCCCGATTACATCAATGAGGCAAATCGGACGATATTTTGGTGGATCATTTAGGTGCTTCCGGGGTTTCTCTATTAGGGTTAATTTGGATCTCTTCCATTCTTTAGGGAATTCATTTCTCTGAAGAAAGTTATTGAAAAATGTTCTAAAATATTCTACATTGTCCAATATTAGCGTTTTTATCACATTTGGTGGCAAATTATCATAGCCCGTAGATTTGTTAATTTTTATATCTTTGGCAGCATTTATTATATCTGAATCACAAAAAATATCACATTCTCTTATCACAGTTTGTATATTATTTGGTTGAGTCCAGGTTTGTCTCTCATATACAAATAGAGCGTTAAACTGTTTGATTTTTTCTTCTGGGTCCATTTGAACTCTGGGTGGCATTTTTTTCATCTGGGATGTTATTATCTTGTATGCTTGACTGTAAACATTTTCTTGTAAGTCATCGCAAAGTTTTTCCCATGAACTTATTTTTGCAATTCTGATCTTTTGAGATAGATCCTGCTTTGCTTCTTTGTAGGTACGTTTATAGAGCTCGCGAAGATCATCGTTTCTTGTTTATCGTTGAAACCTTCTTCTCTTGTTTTTTACTTCTAAAATGTTTGTTTGGATATCTTCGTTCCACCAGTACGGCATCTGGAAGTCTTCATCACAACGGACAGTCGGAGTACTTTTATGGCATGCTGCGCGAATTATTTTTGCCATTTTGTAAGCTGACATAGTTGGTGACTTGCCCAGTATGCTATATTTGAATGCTTCACTAAGCTTAACCTTATTAATTTCTCCGTATTTATACCTGAATTTTTTTCCTTGCGAGTTATCTGATGGTATTTCGGTAAAAATAAACTTGTGCTCTGTTACATCCGGATCTTCAAGGACTTGCCATATGGGTTTCATCTGCAGTAATCCATCGCATACTATTGACAGATCAATATACGATGTGCCAGATGTTCTGACAAAGGTTGGGTAAATTCCGTCATTTAGTACGGTTAGGTTATTGATCTCGCACCATTCCAGTACTTCCCTGTCTCTTCTTTCAGTGCAATTTCGTCCCCAAACTTCATTTTTGGTGTTAAAGTCTTCAGTGATCAGTAATTTTGTACGAGGATGTTTCTGTTTCAGCTCTAAGGTGGCCTCTTGCAGTTCAAGCATTAATGCGCAGAAGCTGTCAAAAGTTATGTTTGGGCTCAGGTACGCTGATATTATACAAATCTCTAATCACTGCGAGTGTGCCAAGACGACGACCATCCGTGCCATGAACTTTGATACGGCTGATGTCGAGGATGGAGAGCTGGCCTCTGTGGCGCCGTCTCAGATATTGGCTTTTGTTAAAGCCCCGAGACTGTATGGTGAGTTGTAACTCAAGAAAGGGGAATACACAATATATCTGTAAGGTCCCGGTGATTAACTCCCCTCCTAAATATTCTACATTCCCTCCTCAAATTCCATTTTAGACAAAATTGAAAATATGTCAAAAGCAATTAAAGTTGTATATAAAATATTACACACAAAATTTATGTAGAATTTCAAAATTGATAAAATGTAGGTCAGAGTTAATTCTGCATAGTTAAACCGTTAATGACAAAATGTTAAATATATTTAAACCAAAGAAAGCAAATATTAAGACGTAAAATAAATTGTAAAAACAATTTAATGTCCATAGCTAATCCTTTACCTTATTTTTTACCTTTTTTAAAACTAAATTTTTATCTTTAAATTTACTTTTTTACAATCAAGACATTGTTCGTCATTGTAGTTTTTACGGTCTTTAAAAGGGAACTAACTTTTTATCGTCACTGGTCTCATTTCCTTTCTCAAGATATCCGCAAAGTTTTATGACAAATTTTATATCTGCGTCTAAAGCAATAAGTAGTAATATTCAAAAAAGGCTATAACAGGAAAACTAATATGTATAATGTAAACATACTGGTATGAAAATTATCTACACATTAAGTATTATTTACATTTATGAAATTTGTGTAGCTAAAATACTTCAATAAAACCAATACAAGTGCGAAATTAAACTTTTTAAACAAACTGAAGTTAATTATAAAAATATTTTTGAGTATATAGGTTTTGAGTAGGTTTTTCTTCTTTTTCTATTTCTTTCAACTAGGCGTATATATAATAACCGTAAAGTAAGGTAGTTGATAAATTGTAGAATGTTTAGGAGGGCTATTGTGCGTTCCCCTTTCTGGAGTTATAACGGGTTATAACTCATCATACAGTGCTTGTATAGATCAGTCTCAGTGCTTGCTGAAAGCCAGTATCTGAGAGGGATCCACAGAGGCCAGCTCTCCACCTTCAATATCAGCCGTACCAAAGTTTATGGCACGAACGGTTATCGTCTCGGCGCACTCAGTGATAAGGTGTTTTGGTGTTTCCCCATTTTCCCCACAGAATCTGCATTTGCGTTGTTTCTCAGCTTCAATCTACTGAGGTGTTCGTTGAGGAGACAGTGCGCTGTTAGAAACCCCGTGACAATCCAAAGACTGTTCTTACTTAAACAAGGAAAATATTCGATTTTTCTCGGTCGTAAGTTCTGAGAAACTTTTTCGAGTGTCTTAGACCGTTGGGGGATTCACATTCCCAGGTTACGGATGGAGTCCCGCAGGTTCTTCAATTCCATTTATGCTGGTTTCCGCTTGGAAAGCAGAACGGTTCTAGTCCAGTTAGTGGAGTTTTCGCTCATTTTCTAGCTAGATCGATTACTTTTTCATTGTCTTCTATCCCTTGATGAGCGGACACTCAGAGTAGGAGGACTTTATTTTCTTTCTCTAGTTTGTTTAGCTTTGCTAGGCATTATTTAACTAACTTCGAATTGATGGTTACTAAGTTGATCGCTTTTAGTGCTTCTTGACTATAGGACAATAATGGCTATTTCCTGTTTTCGATAGTTCCTATCTAAGATAAATTGTACGCATCGTTTGATAGCGTAGATTTCTGCCCGAACGATGCTGGGGTTATTGGATCTATGGTTCTGGGCCTATTGGTTCGGAGAATTTAGTTCTCGACCCCAATTACTCCTATGCTTTGGTTTTGGAAGCGTCGAATTACTAAGTCTCGTTATACTTGATAAGTTATCTACCGGATGCGTCTCAAAAGTGACACACCCCTATAACTTTTTTATCTTTTCACATAAAACAACAGGATTTGCTATGTTAGTATATGACATAAATTGGGATTGATTGACGTATTCAATTGTTTTTGGTCACTTCAGGTTTGACCGGAAATGGCTACAACTTTTGATTTTTAAATGGCACCCTCGGTGTTTTTTTACTTTATTCGATAGAAAATGACACTCTGAATCGAATGACATATCATATGTCAATTTTTTACTGAGTCACTCAAAAACAAATTGTATTTTAAATATCAATCCGAGTACCATGGCTGTGTTAAAAGCACTAATTTATAATCAAGGAGCCTTGGAAAAATATATTTGATCGTCTATCTATCTAAATGGAACGAGGGTGGCTCATTAGCATATTTAGAAAAATCATTTTTTTACGAATAATTTGATACCACACACTTGGTATTTTGAGTCAAATTGTCATTATGAACCGCATGTTACAATTTCAAATAAACCATATGCGAAAATGTCAAAAGTTGACATATGATATGTCCTTCGATTCAGAGTATCATTTTCTATCGAATAAAGTAAAAAAAAATACCGAGAGTGCCATTTAAAAATCAAAAGTTGTAGTCATTTCCGGTGAAACCGGAAGTTACCGAAAACAATTGAATACGTCAATCAATCCCAATTTATGTCATATACTAACATACCAAATATCGCTGTTTTATGTGAAAAAATAAAAGTTATAGAGGTGAGCCACTTTTGAGACGCACCCGGTATAACCTAATTTTACGTTCAATTTAACTTAATTGTGGGCAAATTAATGTACAGAGATAGACTTTATACTGAAGAAGCAATAGTGCTACAAATTACAAACATATCACAAACGTATCATATTGTGCCTTGAGAACTAACAAAAATGCTGTTTTCTTTGTTTGTTGTCAGAATTACATTTCCAGTGATTTATTTTTTTATTTTGTATTTTCGGTGATTAAGATGCCACATCTAAGCGTGTTACTTTCTGTTAAAATTGTTACTTTATCCAGTCAGTGTTGCAGATTAGAAGAGTTTGCGCGGAGACTACATATCCATCAATGAACTGTTTCTCATATAGTAAAAAGATACAATGAGACTGTAGAATACAAACGGCGATCTGGTCAAGGACATAAAAGATGTACAACACCAAAAGATGACTGATATTTAAGAATATAGTCTTGCGAAATCGGTCACTTATAGCTCCGTATTTGAGAAATGAGTTATTTGTTAACAGACAAGTCAACGTAAGTGTCAAAACAATAAAAAAAAAGACTAAAATAGGTCGATTTAAATTCTAAACGTTCTGCTAGAGTCTCTAGGCGAAAAATACAGATGAAAAAAAATACAATACAATTGTGGAAGCCAGATGGAGGTGGTCGATAGTACAGAAGATCTGGCAAACGGTTCGCAGAATGTAATCTTTACGGTTAACGGTTCGCAGAATCTAACCGTTAGTTTTGGTGACTGTTTCGTTATGCTTTGGCGAGGCATTAGTTCGGCGAGTCGTATTAAGCTTGTTGACGTTAATTTAAAAATAATACTAAAGCCCAAAATCCAGCTCCTAACTTAATTGTAGAATTAAGAATTGCTTACTCAATATCCTTGAAGATCATGTTTTACTTTATGCGGGCTTAACCTAGCAGATAATGCCCCCGCCCATGCTTCAAGAACAGTGTGCCGATAGATACCTTGAAGATGTTGGGATTGAGGCACTAGACTGCCACCAATGATTCCTGATGCTAATCCTATAGAACATCTATAGGACATCCTGAAGCGAAATATACGAGCACGAAATCCAGCGCCTAACTCAATTACAGAACTACGAATTGCTGCACATGAAAAATTGAATAGAATTCCGCCAGATTTTCTGCGCGGCATACCTAGGAACCTAGGAATACACAGGCTAGGAACATCACTCAAGCTAGAGGATAAAACACTAAATACTAAATAGTTATTGTATATATGTTGTAATATTGTCCTTATTGTTATTATTTCCAATTACATATTATAACCAAAATCAGACTGTATTATTCATTCCTCTGCGAATCTATTGTAAAGATTCTTAATTTATTTTGCTATAATATACGTAAAACGGTTCAGTACAACGGATATAACAAAAAACACAAACAGGGTTAAAAAATATAAAATAAAATATGGAATATTTTTGTCTGTGAGTGTATATTTTTTGTAACTAAATCTGTGAGTTTCCACATTATTTCTCTACCTATTAGTCGCATCGCGAGATGTAATAAATAATTAAAACAAACTAAATTTTAACGCGGCATATGTGTTGTGCTGCAACCAGTTGCTATATGAAGGCTAAAAGCCCATAAAGTAGACTCGTTGTACGGCGAATAAACTTTGGAAGGATTATAAATTCAAAGACCTGGTTAGTGGAGCTTAATAACTTTAAAATTATCCATTATATTAACCGAACACTGGCCTCGATTAAACCATTGTAGTGTGTTTGTAATAAAACACTTCTGTAGTGTCTAACAGTAAGTCTTGTTTAATATAATTGAATTAGCTACAAATAATATGCACTTTCATTTGTAAGCTAAAAACAAAAACATAGAACCAAAAAGGTTCTAACGTTCTTACTTTTATATTATTTATAAAGATATAAATACAAACAAAAGATGTTATCGTGGGGACTACTGTAATAAAAAAAAACTAAATTATCGGGCAAAATCTACAGTAAGATTGGCCGTGAAAACATGACTATAAAATATGCAAATGTTGTCTCTTGCCTCGTTTATTTTTTCACAAATTTTCACGATCACTAGTTCATCGTTGCTGATTCCTCCCGTTGATGAAGCCGGAAGGCAGAAACACGAATTAAATATAACAATATAGTAATTGTGAACAAAGAAGCTTTTTAATAATTTAAGATATACAGGGTAGCGCCTCTTGTACGAAGCAGGGCTTCTAAGGAGAACAAAAATTTGACGAATATTTTTGCAAATACAGGGTAAGTCTTAAATAAGTGCAAATATTTTCAGGCGTGTTAGATCTCGACAAAATAGCCATATGAGGTGCCAAGTTGCAAAACCCGCCTAATCCCTTTAAAAAAAATAGTCTAATGTCATATATTAATAGTGGATCATAAAATCTACATAAAAACAAAAACATGAAAAAAATAAAAAAATAATAGTCCCAAACTGCAGCAAAACTCGTCTATTCCTATATAAAATACAATACAAAAAACGTTACTATAGCAAAATTCGTCTTATCCAATTATACCGTACGATCGAAAAAAACTGCGTTCAGTTGGCTTGGAAATTACGATCGATGACATTCCCAATACAATTTTACATATAAAATGACAGCGATGTTAGCGATCTTTATTTCATAGCCATCGCTGACCCCGTTTTTTGGTCGATCATATTGTATTTGCTCACAGATTTTTTACATAAGTAGAATATTATTACTGACGTCTTATCCATTTCAAATCCTTACCTAATTTTAACAGAATAGCATACCTAATAACCCCAAGCTGGGATGCCGAATTGCTGTAGCAAAACCGGCAATATGCATCATACTGCAACAAAACTGCTTTATCCGAATTATTTCTGTGTGTTTTTCTGTTTAAAAATTAAGTATTAATTTTTATTTAAAAAAAACTGATAAAATAAAATGATTCCACTTAATTTAAATTAAAACGTTTTTTTTTGTAAATTCTGAAAAAAAATTAAAACTTAAATTTTGCATTCAGAGCCATTTCTGGATAGCTTCCAGCAAGATCGAAACAGAAATATGAATATATATACAGGGTGTCCCAGGCTGAGCGTGCATTGGAAGTTTCTAGAGAACCACAATATCTAGATCGGAGATTTTTTGCACATCATTGTTTTACAACAGGAACTATCGATAAAAATATTTTCAATATGGCGGCACTTCCGGAAATACCGGAAGTTGACAGCAACTTTCTTATTTTAAATAGGTGCCCCCATTTTTTATTACATACTTAAATTCTCTGTAAAATTCTACGAATATTGATGTTAAACACTCTATATCTAACATTAACCATTTTTTAAAATTTTTGGACGAAAAAAACTACCTGTCAAAAAAATTTGTATAGCCTAAAAATCAAATTTAATGATTACCACAGCCACTGTGACATAAAGAGAAGATTGTGGCTATCTATTTCAAAAATTAAATTGTTGAAATGTCATATAGTAATGACGGTAGCTGTCAAGGAAATGAGTGATAAAAAAATTATCATAAATCATTTTTTTCAAATGGAAATCCACTTTTTTTATTTCACTAATGAAACGGTTTTTCAATTCGTTACTTTTTAACTATACATGTTCCTATACCTAAAATAAATCCTTTCTAAGTTATTTAAGATTTAGTTTTAAAACGTATATTTTTCTTCATTTCATCTAGCTTCCTTTGATATTAAGTGTCAAACGGTCAGACAATTTATTTCCATCTGTCAAAAAATGAATTGTTTGAATTTCCTATAGTATAAATACTGCCTGCTTAAGAATTTAAAAAGTGTATTTATAAAAATATATCTCGTATTTTCGCTCTTATAGTGATATCTAATAAATACTTGGTTGATATTATTAATAATATTCCGTATGATCGAAAAAAAAAAACAGCGCAAAGTTGGCCCGAAAATGATTCTGCTTTTTGAACAAAGCGTCACAATATGACATGGCCAGATCTATTATTTTACATCACTTGACGTTTAAAGTCATAGGCTACTGGATAAAATCAAGAAAAATATACGTTTTAAAACTAAATCTTAAATATCTTAAAAACGATTTATTTTAGGTATAGGAACATGTATAGTTAAAAAGTAACGAATTGAAAAGCCTTTTCACTAGTGAAATAAAAAATAGTGGGTTTTCATTTGAAAAAAATGATTTATGATAATTTTATAATCGCCCAATTCTATGACAGCTGCGGTCATTATTATATGACATTCGAACAATTTAATTTTTGAAATAGATAGCCATATGTTTTCTCTTTATGGCACAGTGGCTGTGGTAATCCCTAAATTTGACGTTTAGGCTATACACATATCTTTGGCAGGCAGTTTTTATCGTTTAAAAATTTTAAATATTTTTTTTTTCAAAAACCGTCAATGTTAGATGTAGAGTAATTAATAGATTCTTAAAATTTTACAGAGAATTTAAGAACATAATAAAAAATGGAGGCACCCATTTAAAATAAGAAAGTTGCTGTCAACTTCCGGTATTTCCGGAAGTGGCGCCATATTGAAAATATTTTTATCGATAGATCTCGTTGTGAAACTATGATGTGCAAAAAATCTGCGAGGTAGCTGTTGTAGTTCTGTAGAAACTTCTAATGCACGCTCAGCCTAGGACACCCTGTATACTCTAAGTATGAAAAATGGTGCACCAAAAAAAAAGTACATGGAACTATGGAAACTATGGAAATGAAAAGTACTCATAACATAATTTTACAATTTATCCGCTACTTATAAACCTTCGTCTCTTTGGGCTTTCTATTCAATGATACGTACTATGATATCTATTAAAATGAATATATATGCTTCATCAGGCTTATATATATGCTTCATCAGGCTTCATCAAATTTCACTTGAAAGATTGTTCAAACTGTATCATTAACATTTATAATAAATAAGTTTTCATGTTTTTATAATTATTATCAATAGAACAGTTTATTTGTATTTAGTAGGTATTTAGTGCAAATTAACATATGTTGTGCAAATAGTACACGTGTACAGGGTGGCCCATTAATACAAAACGTCGGCTACAGCTCCTGGTCTATAAATGCCGTAATGAACGTTTAAAAATACTAAAAAACAAACAAAGTTAAAACTCATAGACAATAAACAATACATGAAGTTTTAATTAAAATTTGTTTTCATCCTAATATGATAAAACTTTCATATAAACTTACAGCTGTTACTAATGTGTCTAATAAAAAAGCGGAGCATATATATATATATATATATATATATATATATATATATTTTTTTTTTTTTACGGAACTATACCGAGAGTTTCTACACTATAATTTTTCTTTGTAATAGCTGCACCCCGGGAGCTAATGAATACAAATATTAACACAGAATATATTTTAACGAAGCGTATGTGTTCTACTGCAACCAGTTGCTTGCAGAATAATAATATGACCCGTAATGTGAAGTTGGTGTAAAACGAAATAAACTTTGGGAGGATTATAAATTCATAGGCTTGGTTAATAAAGGATAATAAAGCGAATTTAGAAGTTTATTATTAGGTAACCGCAAACGTCGATTAAGGTTGTTATTTTCATTTAAAAATTTAATTAATTATTTTAGGTGTAAATTTTATATGATTTAACTTAAGATTGATATTCTAAACGGTAGAATTTAAGTATTACAAAAAATAGCAATAAAAGAACTAATAATCATTTAACTATATTATTTATGTTGTTATATTACTCTATTTTTTTTATATAACTTGTGCATTGATAAACTAACAACCATGGTTAAAAAATGTCTATACCTCTGTAGCGGATTTAGCTCTTCGAAAAAGTCCCATGGGTATTTCGCCATTTGCACTGTGGGAAAATCTACAAAATAAAATAGTTAATAGTTAAGTTTTGGTTTGTACTATTGTATTTTGTAGATTTACAGTGCAAGTGTCGAAATACCTAAAGGACTTTTTTGAAACCATATGGTTAGTTGGAAACTAGAAGAATGTAGAATGTATGGGATGATTAACCCCCCAATCACCGCAACCTTACAGATCTCTATTGTGTGTTCCCCTTTCTTGAGTTATAACAAGTTATTACTCATAATACAGTCTCAGGGCTTTGAAAAAAGCCAGTATCCGAAAGGGTTTTACGGAGGTTCATTCTCCATCTCCGATATCAGTCGTATCAACGACTGCACCAACGCATCAAAGATTATGGCATGAATGGTTGTCGTCTCGGCGCACTCAGTGATAAGGTGTTCTAGTGTTTCCCCATTTTCCCCTCAGGATCTGAATTCGCCGTTGTTATTGAGGTGTTCATTGAGAAGACAGTATCCTGTTAAAAACCTCGTGACTAGCCGAAGATTGTTTTTATTTAAATCAAGGAAAATCTTTGATTTTTCTGGGTCGTAAGTTCTGAGAAATTTCTTCGAGTGTCTTAGACCTTCGGAGGATTCCCGTTCCAGGTTCTTGAGTTCTAAGTTTGTTTCTACTTGGAAAGCAGAACGGTTCTAGTCTAGTTAGTGGTGTGTTCGCTCCTCTTCTAGCTAGATCGTTTGCTTTTTCGTTGTCTTCTATCCCTTGGTGGGTGGGCATTCAGAGTAGGAGGACTTTATTATCTTTGCCTAATTTGTTCAGCTTCTCTATGCATTCTTTAAGCAACTTCGAATTGATGGCTACTGAGTTGGTCGTTTTTAATGCTTCTTGGCTATCGGATAAGATGGCTATTTCTTGTTTCCAATAGTTCCTAAAATAAGTTTTACGCATCTTAAAGCTCATTTGTTCGGAGTATTTAGTTTTGGGCTAGTTCAAACAAAGGATGATCAACGAATAAAATATACCTATTTGTTTTTAAAAATTTAATATAAATGTGACAAATAAGAATATTGTCAAAAATGAAAATAAAGGACGACTTGTATTTATATCAAATTGGAAAAAACATATAAAATGTTGGTTCTATTCAGCCAAGTTTGATATAAACTTGTCAGTTGACGAATGGAATTTTTATTATTTTACTATTCTATCTTATTTTTTTATATTACTCAATAATATATTTAGAAATTCTGTCTGTGTTACTGTTTTACTAGTTACTATTAGACATTTAGTTAATAACTTCGTTAATAAAATTATTTATTGTTGTTATTAGTTTCATTACTTTCTCTCTCTTTAGTGGAATTTTCACACAAATAAATGTTTAAACCATTATAATGGTAAAAATAGCTTTAGTTATTGTTTTCTACGAGATTTTATAAATATTGGGTTTTCTTGCATTTTAGAATATTCTTCATTTGTTGAATATTATATATCTAGATACTTACATGATGAACTATGTACGATTTCAAAGTAATCTCGTAATTCCGTAATTAAATAATTTATGAATATATGGCTAAGCAATATATTATATGCTAAAAGACATTATTACTTATTGAAATATCTGAAATGAGTGAACCCCAGATAGACAACTAAATATGTAAGTAGATGTTTTTATATTTATGTATCCTGGACGAGGAAGGAAAACTGTATGAACATCTTATACGTATTAAGCTGGAAGAAGAAATTGCTTGCAAAGGGGGATTCTCAGAAACGCAATATGGCTTTCGCGAAGGAAGGCAGACTGTGGATGCTATCCTTAAAGTAATGCACATAGCGGAAGAAGCTGCTGCATATACAAGTAAGCATCGTAGACTCTATGCAATGATTACAATAGATGTCAAAATGCATTTAACAACGCCTCCTGACAATTTATATTGAATAACCTAGGAAAGAGAAAAATAAATCGATGTCTAATCGATTTTATAGCATCGTACATATCAGAGAGAAAAATTATAATTGAGGCCGAAGGGTTACAAAAGACTGTGATGGTAAATAGCGGGGAACCACAGGGATTAGTCTTGGGACCTATGTTCTGGAACGTGCTGATGATGATCTACTGAGCAGAAAAATGCCAGATAAGACAACTCTAGTCGCTTTCGCAGACGACCTTGCCATTGTTGCATGTGAACACCGTCAACTTGGCAATCCAGCGAGTTGTAAATTGGATGGAGGATAAGAGACTCACCGTAGCTTCACATAAAACAGAAGCAGTATTATTGACCAAAAAAAGAAAAATATCCCCAGTGCATTTTTATATACAAGGAGCTGTAATTCATCCAAGTAATTCTTTGAAATACTTAGGAGTGTGGCTGGATACCAAACTGAATTTTTCGGACCATATTAATAAAACGATCAACAAGGCTGAGAAAACTGTCACCGATATAGCCTTACTCATGCCAAACGTGGGAGGACTAGAGCATCGAAAAGGAGTGTGCTTGCTAGTGTGGTACACTCGCAGCTGTTGTATGTTACACCGATATGGCATAAAGTCATTAACAATCGAAAACTTATGATGTATATGAGTCAAGCATTGTCAGGCCATAGGTGTTTTAAAAAATATTTGTATGATTGTTGTAGGGTTGATAGTGCATCATGCATACTGCGGTCAGGTTGATGATGTTCAGCATACATTGTTTGCGTGCGAACGATGGCAGAGCTTTAGAGAACAATTCCGTATGGAAGCCGGTAAGGACGTCGACTTACCCACATTTATGATATACTTAGTCGAAGGGGAAGAACAATGGATGCTAATATATCGGATAGTCCGAAATATCATAAACTGTAAGGAGAGCGAAGAGAGACAAAGAGCATGATAAAATAAATCGAGACACCCTTTGCACTGAAGCAATACGAGAGCGGATTCCAGTATAAAGTGGTAGTTGGAGGAGGTTTTTTTTAGCCGGTAGGAATCCGACACTACCCAACTTTGGATGCCTTATACAAGATGTTTCCTTCCTCAACAAAAAAAAAAGATATTTTTATAGCTATTTGTGATTTAATAAGAGTTATACACCATTATATTATATTATTTTTTGGAATAAATAAAACCATAACTGTATAATGGCTAATGAAAATAAAATATTTAAATATTTTTTTACTAATTGCAATTGAATAAGCCTAATTTACAAAATAATGCAGCTAGCGCCACCTGTAGTGGATATTAAAAACTGCAGGTATTAATCAATGACAGAGGTAGGTAAAATGGTTCTTGAAATATATTTAAAATGAAAATACAAAATAGATAATAGAAAAACTATTTAGAATACAAAATGAAAAATGCTTTATAAATTTGTATTTAAAATAGAAAATAGATATTTTAAATAAGCGATTTATACAAAATGAAAATGCTTTCTTTCATTTTAATAATATATATTGATACATTAAATAACATAGATTACGCCGGTTTTTTTCGATCATAGTAGAAGATTAATATTAACTAAAATAGAAAACAAATTTCTTGCAGTATAGGTCCCAAGCAGCATTTGGACGTCGGGACAACGTTGTGTCACGCGACCAAACGTCGGGGCGCAACGTCGGCACAACTTCGTGCCAACCCTAGTCTGCACTAGTTTGGAGAATAATTTTTGGGTCGAAACGACGTTGGATACCGACGTTGGCTAGAAGCCTAAATTAGTACAAACTGCAACGTTGTTTAAAATCCTAATTCACAGAAATACAAAACTAATATGGCGTCTAAGTCGCGTTTTTTCCTAAATTGGGATAATTATAGTAAAAATATTATGTTTATGATTTAGTTAGAGACATATGTCAAATGGCAGTGAAGGAAAACAAAACAAAAGTATTTAAGTGTGGAGGATGTTTGAAGATCATAATTATTGAAACACTTTAACCGACTCTGTAACTCGTTACCCAAGGCAAAAAAGTTAAAAAAGTTAAACGCAAACAAGGGTCAAATATTTCAAGTTAATGTATTCAAAAAGCAGGAATTGCTATTTTAGGAACGAAACATTTTCTTATTTAACAACATGGCGGCTTTCACTTTGTTGTTTTGGAGATTAAGATGGAGTAGTTCGAGTAGTCGCATACTGGACTAATAAAGTCGCAGTTTGGCCTTAACAGGTAGTATACTAGTCGCAAGATTGTCTAATTTAGTCATCCTAGAGTCTAGATTGTCCCGCCCTCTATAATCTAAATAAACGAAGGAGTGGATAAACTATCGGTAATATATCTCATCGATGTATATTTAAATTTAGTTTTATATGTACCTTTCTTATGTCCCATTTTAATTAAGTTTTTTTTTATAAAAACAAAAACAACACTGAACTGTCTGACTAAACAGAACAATGAAGTGAAAATTTAAGATTTAAAATTATGGTTCAATACAGTTCCAAAAAGGTAGTGACTCGACGTCCTACCAACGTAAGAATAAAGAAATCTAAACAACGTTGGAATTAGTAAAACAGACGACGTTTGCATAACTTTGGAATAGGTCCTGAAACTGACGTCGGAAAACTCTATATGTCCAACGTTGTAACTACGTTGTCCGAATCACCTAAAGATCACTTAAGCAAAAAAGGTTACAAGACAACGTTTATTCGACGTCGCAGAAGCTTCTACTTTGCTGTACTACTAGTCCAACGTCGGCACAAAGTTATAAAAACGTTGAAATTTATTTCAATACCCAAGGTAGGGAGCTAACCATTTTTTGTAACTAATCCAACGTTGTGTTTAGTAAAGATGTAGCGCAAGTGGTGAAAATGCTACTTCGGGTATATAATAAAATTATATAAGGATTCTTGTCACTTAACTGCTTATATAGAAATTTAATTCTACGCTGTGTTTGTCATAATGTGGATCAACCTGCTCTCACTACCGGTTTCGGTGACAAACGTTCCGATTTCGATGACAAATACAGCGTAGAATTAAATTTCTATACAAGGAGTTAAGTGGCAAGAATCCTTATATAATTTCATTATATACCTATACTGCAAGAAATTTGTTTTCTATTTTATAATTTGGCTCGCCTGAAAAAAAAAGCCTTTTACCATCCTTTTACTATCGATAGTTGCGCCTCGGTGGTACGAAAGTACTACCATTGCACGCAGGCCGCTATCTCCAGTTCGGGACTTAATATCTAACCGACACTTTCCGACAAGTCGGAATTAACTATCTCTGCGATGTGGTCGTCATTTTGTGGATCTGCCCAAGCTCACCTGATGATGGAGTAGGGCTCCGAAACCGCTAGTGAGAGCAGCTTGATCCACATTATGACAAACAGAGCGTAGAATTAAATTATAGAAATTTAGTTCTACGCATAAGCAGTTAAGTGGCAAGAATCCTTATATAATTTTATTAATATTAACTAAACATAAAAAGAAAAACTTAAAGAAAATATGGCTCAGTAAGATATGGTAGACCAGATAAATCTTGCCTTCGACATATTTTTGATAAAGATCATTGTATATGGATGTTATGAATTTAAAATTAATCAAACAAGTCCCAAATTATATATCCCATATGATATGAACACATCAAAATAAATAAATGTATGGATAATATGAACAAAGATGTGGGATTCCGTCCAGTTCTCTTTTCCCTATTGCTCGAGTCTCGGTAATTAACTGATACGCTCGATTCGTTTTGACTCGCTTGGTCGGTACCAACTGAGCGTCTATATAAACGCTCAATTTGTAGATATTAGTTTGTAACGTTTTTAGTTCGTTACAAGTCTTCATATATGATATATGATGTCTGGCATATCATCACCGGATTCCCTATCGTTCAAGCCGGATTATTTATTTGACGCGCTTGGCGTAATTTTTACGTTCTCTAGACCACAACCCTGTTATCGTTTGACTGCTCTGTGGAGACGCTGTCAACATCGCTTCAAGGTTTCACTCTCTGCGCTGTAGCCTCACTTTTGCTTTTGCCGCTCTGTGGCCATCATCAGTCCCAGCTTTTTGAAATGGTAATTATTTAAATCTTGCTGTATAATTTGAATCAGCTGCTATTTCAAAGCAACAGGGTAGAGTTTTGGATGTCCCTACGTAACTTGTATTTGTATTTTGCTGGCACGTTGGCGTTCCTTTGCTTTTGTCCTCCAGAATGTGTATTGGAAGAAAGGACAATTGCCTTTGTTTATTATAGAGCTCTCGGAAGTATTTCGAGGTAGGCTTATTTCGTTTATTAGACCTTGTTTGATTTAAACAAGAGTTTCGTATTTTTAGGGTCTTATGGGCGGATGTCCAAGTTACGACATTGTCCTATAGTGGGATGCCCTATGTACGGATGTCCTGTGGACGAGTGTCCCATGTAGGGATGGTTTATCTTATATATAGAGTGCCCCAGCGTGGATGTAGCTTGAGCCCCATGCTGCTTCGTTCCCATTTCTAAGCCTAGTCAGTAGTATGGCTGAATTGATTCATGGTGTCCTCATTCTGGCCTCTTTTGTTGTATTGACCAACAGGATAGCCGAGAGACAGTACAGAGATGCGAGACCACCTCACGCTGTTACTGGTTGAAGCATGATTGCATAAAGAACAGCTAAGTGTAGATTTAAGTTCTAGTTTTCAGTCGATTTTCAGTCTTAATATAATAACGTACATTTTAAATGATACCGTACAGACTATGTTTAGTGGTTAGATCGTTAAGAACATTTATGTCGATTTAGTAGTTACAATATGATTTAGATCTTAGGTTTCATTACATTACGTTTTGTAATAGTATTACTTTCTATAGATATTATTATTGCGCTATATTAACAGATGAATAACCAAACATAGATTCTAGAATCTACGGGTTGCAACATCTTTGATTTAACATCATATAAAATATATCAAATTAATTAAAGTAATGCTACCTTTTATACATTTTCTATAACTTTACATGTATGGTATTTTTTTATAGTCTTCTCATTGAATATATTTAATATTATTTCTAACATAGCTTTTACTCGACATATAACCACTATAATAATTATTAAAATTGTACAATGCTATTTACCATCAGAATACGTCATGAATGAATATAGTCACTAGTTTTAAGTAATAAACAACTGTGTTTTCTTTCTCTGTTCATGCCTGGCGCCCAATATTTGTATTTTTGTTGTATTGTATTATATATTTGTATTTATTATTGTTAGTTAGTTTCATTCCAGTGAAATACCTTATCCGCGACTACTCTACCAACGAAAAGCTGCCGTTCGCAATGGTAATGTTTTATAAAAAACGCTATAAGTTTAGTTATATATTTTTTTAATTTTATGTCGTTTATCTACGATTTTAATCATCTGGTGATGATGTCCAGTGCTGCAGACCTAAAGTGTCTTGGTGTATTGTGGTGAATTGGTGTTTTATTTTGCTGTTGTAACACTAAAGGTTCCAACTGCCAACTATAATCAATACAGTATTACCTGTGATAAGGACCTCGCTGATGAAGTGCATAAGTTCTCAATTCTCAGTAGTATCCTTGAATATGTATTAAACAAGAGAATTTAGTATCATTCAAATATTTGGATGTAGCTGAAAAATATCCAGTAAGAAGTTGTTAATCCATTTCTGATATTGTAAAACGATATCATATCAAAAAATGTTGTCTCTCGTGTAGTGTGTTCTCAAATTTAGTCTACTCTTTTGTATTAATCAACTTACTTCATATTCGTTTTTTATTTAAAATATAAAATGGTTTAATTTCTCTATTTAAAATACAAAACAGAAAATAATTTTTCAAATATATTTAAAACAGAAAATGGCATTTTGTATTTTATATAGGTATTTTAAATAATTTTATTTGAAATAGTTACCCACCACTGATCAATGATCAGTAGCAAGCATATTTGAAAAATAATTGCACGCAGGGACGGTACTACGTATAGAAAAATCAAGATAATACATTCGGACTGGACGCCTCATATAATTACGATCGAACTTCACTTCAGGTAAGTTCGTTTGATCGTATAATTAAATACCAAAGACATTTACAAATTAAACAATATCTCTTTTAAAACTTGGTTTATCTATTTATAAAAAAATAACTAGTTGTTTTTATTCAGGTAAATAAAACACAATTACTTAATATATTGAAAGCTTTATCTTCAGACGTCGAAATGTCTGATACATAGATTAAATAGTTTATATGTCACATTAATTTAAATAAATAAAATAGCAGTCCAATTTTGTCGTTTCAATGTTCGCAATAAGTCCTTTTGTAGACCATTGGAATTTAGGGAAAAACCACTAACCCATTTCAATATATTATTGAAACGACAAAACCGTATATAAATTATCTAAATATTTAATACCATAAAGCTATTACTAAATAATGTGATATAGTAATTTGCATTAGATCAGTTTATACAAATAATATCAATTAACCTTAACTTACAATAAAATCGTTTTATAAAAAATAACAGCTTTAACAAAAACACTCAAGCAATAAAAATGTAATCGTAAGTTTACTGTTTAATTACAACATCAAATTTCATTATTAAAATAAGTACTCTCTTCTATTTGATCGATTAAAATTGTACTAATACCACTTTATTACCTAAATCTCTATTATTTTATTACTTCTATATCCGCGCGTCAGTACAATTGGCACAATTTTAACCGATCATTTTAATTGCTTCTATACAAACATCATTCAAAGTAAAAAGATTGCACAACTTTAAAAAATATGTAGGTATGTCATGCCAGCAAATGGCGAAATTGTTTTATTTTCAAAAATGGAAAGGTTTGTCGGACATATTTGTATGTGGACATATTTTTTTTGTTCTTTTATATTTAACCTATCCAAAAAAGCTATATATTATAGTAACGATATACTTGTGATAATAATCTTAGTTTGGATAAGATTACGGCAAGCTTTTTGTACCTATATTGCATATAAAGCTAGAATTCTTAATTTGGTAAATATCGTTTAACAGCTTTTATATTCTCGAATGCATATGTGTCACAGTAATACCTAATACAACTCAAAAATATATTGTTTTGACAATAATGCTTTAAGAATTTTTCGTGAAATTGAGTCAAGTTTATCGTTTGTAATGATCGATATTTTATTTTTCGTCAAATTATGCCACTAATTTCAGTTTACTTCTTGCTCTCTTTTTCCATCTCTTTTAACAAGTCTTTCATTTCATCAGACAGCTGGTGTTGATCTGACGCTTTTCTGAAACAAAATTAATTAATATTAAATTAATGAATTATTTGACTATAAATAAATATGCTGGACTGTCGATAATGGTGAAGATTTCGTTATAAATAATATTATACTTCGTATAAATATGTATATAATATTATGTGGAGACAGTAGTATCGACTGACTAGTGAGAAAGAAAATCTAGAAACTAGTGGGGTTGCAGTCGGAAGTGTTTGAACTAGAATTAATACGCTTTGTCAATTGTCAAGTTTTCGGAATTTATTTATTCCATCCTCAGGACATCAACGTGGTAAAAAGACCTTAATAAAAAACTACATTAAAAAATAGGCTTAAGGGATACATTGAAAACTCCACAGTAAAAACATTGCTGACCAGTCAACCACACTAAGGGCAAAGACTACAAAGACGGGACAGTGGGACAGAGAAACGATTTTAGAAAAAGACAGACGGGGTCGCATTTTAAAGGAACAATTTCCAAGCAATTACATTCTTGCCAAGTATAAAACAGATAACTGAATTCAATAAAGTATATCTTATTATAAAACGAATTATAATACTAAATATATAAATATCAATGCACTAAAATAATTACGTCTAAGTTATATTCATTTAGATACTATTATAAATGTAATATTTTTGTGTTACTACTAAAAAAAAATTTTACTGTAGTAAATTATAGTTTCCTAAAATTCAGGTAAAATTTTTTATACATGGCAACATTGTATTTCTATGTGGCAAGTTTATTTTCGCCTAATGTTTTGAAAGGTTATATTACGAATTATTTCTTTAAAATTGCTTCGTTAAAAATGATTTTCCGTATGATTTGTGAACTTGTCAAGAATATATTGAATAGTTGGTGTTTGGATAGAAAAAATACCTTCGAGTCGTTTCTGATCTACCCCCAAAGAATACAAAAATACTATTTTAAGAAAATATCAAGTAGGCGACAACAGGCAAGTAAAAATTATCGATTTAAGTTGAATAGAAACACAGTTGAATTTAAATATTTTCGAAAGTGTAATAGCTAATTGAAGATTACATTTTATTTAAGAAAACCAAGAATCATAGCTGTTATTTATGTACTTTATATGATGAAAATTTTCAGGAAATTATTTAAAGATGATATTTAATATTCAATATTTATTGATATTTATATGGGCTTGAAACTATAGTATATTAAATCATAAACATATTTTTACTATGGCCTTAATTTTTGTTTATATTTTTTAGGTCTTGAAAGTGGAATGAACTATGTGAACATCTAGATTTATCTAAATTTTAGTGGTGTTAAAATACAAAAAAAAACTATAGAGATTATTTTCACAGGGAATGTAGAGAAAAGTCTTTAGGGGAATATTAGAGAAAATTTTCCATTATAAATAATACTCTTTTTTATTTTCTCTTCGCCAATGTCTTAACATTTTCTGTTGTTTTTATTTTCATATTTTATGAAAGTATCTATTAAAACGTTGGCGATGACACTACACAATAACTTTTTTTTTTCTTATTTAAGTAACAATTACGGTATTAAATATTTCAACTAAATATTAAAATTGTCAAACTTGTAAAAGCGTAAACAAAAATATAAGGTTAGAAAATTTCTGACCTAGTCCAACCTTGTCAATTTTTTTCAATGTTGCCATACTTTACATAATAACTTAAAATACAGGTATTATGCATCAAAAATATACACAAAAATATTCGAAATGTTCAATTAAATATTCTCAAGAATATAAATAATTTTTAAAGATTTAAAATATTCATCATATTTCATTAAGAATATATGTTCATTATACTATAGCATGCATAATTTATGATGAAATTTTGTTGAATCAAAATCAGTATGGCAATAATGGAAGTCTCCTAGAAGTCGCAGTTTAAAGGGACGAGGTCACTGAGAGCCGAAGTCAAAAACGTTTCATCTTTTGCCGGCTGTCCCGTCTTTGTAGTCTTTGCTAAAATTCAATTCCGTCTCAATCTACGTCGTGGAGACGCAAAGCAACCGACAAACGACAACTCTCAATGAAACTTTCAGAGGAGAACTTTTCATTTTTCTCCTTATGTTTAAAGAAATATTTGTGTTAGAGATAGAAGGGAAATATATCTCTGTGTTCCGTGAATTGCAAACTCACAGGGTTTAGGAAAATACATAGAAGTTATTTTTAGGGATTATAAGTTTGCAGAAATAGGTATACAAAAATAAGTTGTTTCACAGTATATGTATTTGTTTAATATTAACTAAAATTATTCTTACTTTGATTTGTTCTTGTCGGGTAATTCTGGAATTGGTTCAGGCTCTGTAAATTAAAAATAATAATATAATTAAACAATATATATTTTTTGTAAATTAAGAAACAATGAAGAAAAATGGTAAAACACTCATCTCATGCTGCACACCCAAAAATGCAGAGTAGACTGAAATAAACCGTGTTCTTATAAGTGTGTGGAAATTAATAATTGTGAATATAATACTTAATAATTTGTAGACAATAATTATTGCTAGTGGTACTGAAAAAAAATCATGCTTAATCGGTTTTGTGATACTGATGCTTTGATAAATAATTAAATATTGGGGAAGTAAAAATATACAACATATACAACATGGGGGACATTGTAATTGTATTGCTTTAAAAATATAATTTGGTATATACGATTAAAATGGTAGAATATATTTATACAGTCGGTCTTTTCCGTCTTAGTTTAGTTCATGCCAAACGGGTAAAAAAAATTTCACCTGCACAAAAGGTTTTACTTGATCCGTTTTGACTGAACAGGTAAGACTGACAGCTAAAACGTTATAGACCAAGGTCGCCAGACTACATATTTTCTCACAAATAAAATGTATGTCATAATTAGGCAATAGTATGTGATTGGACACTGAGACTTTCAGAAAAGTGAGTTCTGTTTTTATTAACTTTTAGCAAACTGTAGGTATCTGTGAATTGGCTGTCAATAACTCAACTTTCCCGGATATTCAACTCTCCCGAAATAACATTTTATAGCTTCGCAGTTTCTCACACCGATTTGATCAAAAGCAAAAATGGATTCAAGCAGTTCGACGAAACAAGTGAGTAAACAAAGTGCTCGTTACGTAATCGAAAAGTTAAATAGACATATATACAACTAGGAGAGGACAAAATATAATTTGCAATATAAATGCTATACTTTTTTTAATCAACTAGTGGTTAAATGTTTTATGAACATCTTCTAAAATTATAATTATGTACCTTTAAAAAATTTCGTTATAGCCGAAATGGCCCCAATTGTGCCCCACTAGCAGAACCGGTGATTAAAACTAAGCTCGCTACCGCAGTTGAACTTATCTAAAAAGTGTTTTTAACTGGAATAATAAATTATAATATAAGTTAGACCTTCTGAAGATATTAAACTATTTACTTTTTATTTTTTTTTTACAATTTTCACAAATTATACTTCCTAACACTTTTAGAATAATTAAATAATACATTTTTCGTATACTCGCTATATAAACCCGTGTATTTGTATATACTAGTTGTTTACGATATTCTCCGATGGTGGCAGCACCGACGGAGAATGCACCAAGCCTATTTTTTTCTATATGTTAATTTCTATAAATACTATGCGATGTGGCGCTTTTTACAAGAGAGAAAAAATATAATAAATACTAGGAGAACAATAGAGTTGGAAAATATTTTTGCTAAAATTTATTAAGGGGTGGGGGCGCTTTTCACCCTTCCCGTACTTTTTCTTACTTTTTGTGAAACTCAAATGTTAAAGTGCTTAGCAAAACATAAGCACCCCAAATCTCATTCAACACGGAATATCCGTTCTTCAAATATCTTAAAAATGCACTATTGTAGAGGTAAATTGTCCAATGAACTTATTTTTATTCCAGAAATACGTAGAAGTTCTGTGTACACAGAATACTGGGACACCCTGTACTTCTAAGAAAATAAGTAAGAATAGAACGTCAACGGTTTTTGTAGACGTAGGTGTCTGTTTAAAAAAAAACTAAAGTGTTCTCGAATAGTTGCATTTGGATATTTTAAATAGTTTTTTCTTTGTCCTTTGTATTTTTCCTTGTTTCCGATGATGCGCGACTGGAAGAAAAATGTTATTTTTTTGTCCGTTAGGCAATTTTGTTTATTAGTAAACCACTGGTGACAATTAGTCTCTGTTGGATTAATGCCAGCAGTGTTTACAAAAAATAACTATTTTATTTTGTGGATTTTCTTACAGTGGCGAAATACCTATAGGACCTCGTATAGGACATTTTTGAAGAGATGAATTCGCAACAGAGCGCTACCGATCGCTATTTAGTTACAGAGTTCCACCCCTGGGATCTTGCTCTATTATGTATTGACGAGGTTTAACAGTTATTGATATAAACTATAATTTGTTAAATTTGATATTTGATGTTCATTTTTTTATGTTTCTTCATTTCCGCAGGTGGTCTAAAAAATAATTTAGAAAAATATTTTTTTTTTCTGTGCGCTTATATTTTTAAAGCAATACTATCATTCAGAATAAATGACTTTAGGAATTGTTTGTACTGTAAAGACGAACTATCTATACCATGTCGGGACATTTTAAAACGCCAGTCGTGCTCCCTCAGATTCACTTCGGTTTGATCCTCCATGCTGATTTCGTAATGGAGCGGCTTTCTACGAGCTACAGCATTGAACAAAATGTTTACTCCACTAATAATCCCAGTAGATATTTGGCAAATGTGACATATCCATTTTTAAATATATCCAATTTTGATTCATAAATATATATCCGGAGTTGTATTCAGAAAACTTTGGCAGAATATTCTAAAATGCTTTGTTTCGGAGATACAGGGTGTAGAATGCAGATATTTTATTTTTATTTCAATTTTTTCAAAATATTTTCTCAACTAATGTCAATATTTGGATGAAAATTAGTGTCTGGATGTTTTTTGGCATGAAAAATTTGATTTCGATATTTTCAATATCCATCGGTATCCTATCTTGTAGTGGGCGCCACCTACATATTTTTAATTGGTTTGAAAGTAATAACTTTTCGTTCGTACCTATATAAAACTACTTAGTGAAAGATTATACATTTCCGCCACTTTTTACTTAAAAATGCTTGATAAAAATCGTTACGAGTAACCGTTCTAAAGATATTTGGAATAGAAATGATCAACTCATGTCATCATTGACAATCAATAAACATATTGAGACTAGATAGTTATTTGACTGAAATGAAAGATTTTGGAACATTTTATTTTTTAGCATATTTTTTTCTAGAAAAAAATATTTTCTGCTAAACCATTGGGACAAATTTGTTTTTTTTTAGTCTTAATTTTCGATTCCAAATATCGGGAGAACTCATTGCGATTTTAACCAAGAGATCTTCTTAGCATATAAAAAAGAAAATGTATATTTTTTCATTCAGTAGTATTACACAGGTACAGACAAAAAGTTATTACTCTTCAAGGTTAGGTTAGATTGCTCGGGTTTGGGATCATGTTTGATCCCTCACTCGGAGGCCTTGGGCGATACCCCTGTATTGTTGTACCAAACCTTCCTCTCATTCTTTCTTTGCGTTAAAATACTTCTAGCTCTTTGCAAAGTTCCCGATGTCGCTGATGTTAGCTTCAGCTGCTTCCTCTAGTCCCTCCAAAAAACCTTGGCCTAAAGTTTTAAAGCGTCGGTATTTCAGTGTCGGACAGTAGCACAGCAGGTGCTCTATGGTTTCTTCTACATCTCCGTATTCTCTGCAGTAGTCGTCGTTGGAAACCTTCCATCTCACGAGGTTTACCCCCGTCGGACAGTTTCCAGTATTACTCTTCAAACTAGTTAAAAAATATGCAGATAGCGCCCTGTAGGAGTCATATTGACATTCCATGAGTCATCAAATTTCCCATGTCAAAAAACTCCCACATTTTCATCCAAGTATCACTAATTTTTATCCAAATATCGACATTATTTCTGTAATTATTTGTAAAAGATCGAATTAAAAATGAAACTTCTAAACCCTGTATCTCCAAAACGAAGCATTTTAGGACATACATTTATACACAATGTTCAATTATGTTTTACTTTTTATCTGTAGAATATGCTGCCAAAGTTTCCCGAAGACAATTCGGACCACTCTGTATTTAGCTATTACCATTGTATAAAAAAACTAATAAACGAGAGAGAAATTTTTATATTCATCCATTTAAAACGGAGTCTATGCCACCGGAGTCACTTTGAAATACCTTTTTATCATTTTTGTTTTCGCGGTCTGGATAAAATTCTTCCTTAGTCTTTTTATTCATAGACTGTTGGTATAATTTAAATGACGGCCAAATTTATTCATTATTACATGAATGAATAATTGAGCGTATAAAAATAGATTGAATAATTCGTAATATAAGAATATCGTTCAACTTTGGATCTCTCTATATTACTTTTCATATTAATTAAATATTATACCATGTGATCGAAAAAAAAACGGAGTCAAAGACAGCTAGGGAATGACAATCGATGATAATTTTAGTACGGTCATTTTATAGACGTCATTTATTAAAAAAAATACAAAAAACTTTTCAAGAATGAACACTAATTATATAAAGATTAATAAGGATATAACGTTTCAGACACACAAATCTATTTCAAAGAAAAATGTATTTTTTTTTCTCGAATTTTAATCTTCAACATTTAAAAAACATTTTTACTCAATATTAACATAAATTACAACCTTCTTAATATCCCCTGGCAGTAAACCCCATTTAAAGATAAAGAACTTGAGGGAAGAACTTGGAACTCAAGAAGAAGAGCTTGACCTTGCCAAAATTATCATGAATTGTCATTCCCCAGCCGTCTTTGACGCCATATTTTTTTCGATCGTATGGTATTATATTGACGGTTTTCTGGAAACAAATTTCAATCATTTTTTAGTTCTTCTTTTTAAAAATGCCAAAGAGAAAAGGTTAATTATGGATCAACAGCGCTACTTTTTTTGACTGTTACATCAAAGTCTATATTTATTTAAATGCTAGTTGGATATATAAATATACAGGGTTGTTCACCACATACGACATGGAGTATTGTAGCTTAACCATTAAATTTTTACAAATTGTAAGTCTTGGATTCGTTGAAGGACTATTAGAGCTAGAATTTAAAAATAATTTGACAAGCTACAGAGTGTCCCAAATGAGTAAAAAATATTATAGTTGTATTTTTTTAAATGAAACACCCTCTATATTATACTATTTTTACATTCAACGATTGAAATAAAGGTAAATTTGATTAAGATATATCACAGATAAAGCTTACCGTTTTTGAAGTATTTTCAATTGAAAATATTTCAAAAATTAAGGCTGCTTTTCGCCAAGGGTATTACAGATTTTAGTACTAAATATTTACTGAAGATTGTTTATTGATCAGATATTGTGTTGCAATAATAAAAATTATACTACCTTATACAGAGTGTCCAGATTTAATATTAAATAATTTACTTTACCAAAATTTATATTAAATAATTACTAGCCTTAAACGGCAATAACTTGTTTAATTTGTATATAATATTTTTTACTAATTTGGGACACTCTGTATCTTGTAAAAATATTTTTAAATTGTAGCTCTAATAATCCTTCAACGAGCCCAAAACTTACAATTTGTAAAAATCTAACCGTTTAGCTACAATTTTCCGTGTTGTATGTGGTGAACAACCCTGTATTGATTATATCAATGATTTGATTATATTGATGAAAAACATTGGAATGACTTTTATTACTATTTTGATGTACGATATTTATAATTTAGCTGAAATAATTAGAGGAACTTGGAAAAAAACGTAAAAATACTAACCTTTAGTTTTCGTCTCTCCTTGCTGTACACTTGATGTATGAGGTTGTTCCTCACCTACAACATAGAAAATTTTACTATTGAAATAGTATAATGCTATATAAAAAATTCAGACAAGTCATCATGCATAAATATATTATAGATTTGTGTGTAACAGTGAAACAGATCTTCAAAGAATATATTATATGAAGCTTCTCTAAGTATAAGAATTTGTCACAAATCAATAATATATAAACTGTTAAGGAGTATTATGTATTAAGATAATCCATGCAACCTTAAAAGCATGCAAACTCAAAAAAAACTTACCAAATAGTGACATATGTGAAGAAAGTAATTGAACATAAATCAATTAAACTTAAAAGTAAAATGATCTACAATTTTAAAGTATAATATACAGGCAAAGACAAAGAGGGAGTTAATATAAGAAACCAACCTGTTAGTGATTGGGTTAGTGAAGAAACGTTAGACTGAGGCTCATCAAAATTCTTAATTTCGGTGGGTTGTATGTATCCTTTGTCGTCAAGTGCTGTCTTTGTTAAGGAAGATTCATTAGTAGTTCGATCCTTAACAGATTCGAGTTCATTTAGTTCTTTAAAATACTGTTCGATATCATACTTAGTTACAGGGTTATCTGTATCTCCTTCCACAATAAAACGTTTCTGTACTATTCTTTTGGTGTGAACATTTCCGTGTTCATCTACTTCTTCAGTTTCCTGAATATCTTCACCTTCATTAAATTCCTGCATGAATTTTTTAACACGTTGTTCAGCGTCTGGACCCGTGAATGTAATTTTATGTATTTCAGGTGGTAATTCTATTTTCCTATGAATAGTGTGTGAAAATTGATCTTCGCTTGATGGTTCCATAGTCTCAAAAATATGTGGCCGTGACTCTTCTATATACTCGCTAACACGTCTGCCACTTAGGTCTTCATCAAACCATACCTTTCGTACAGCTGCGCCTACATCAACAGTATCGCGTACAAAAGCCGAGTCAATAGTGTCAGTTGATGACACCATTGTATTTGATCCCCCACTTGTAAAGCTTCCGGAAAAAACTGAGTCGCTTTCAAAATGCATTGTAGCGTGGGTTGCCGTAGAACTAGTAGGTTCTAAACTTCCTACACTCTGAATATCTTTTTCTTCTTTTGTCACATCAGTTTCTAAGATTTCTTCTTTAACTGATGAACTGAAGTCTTTGCCTGTACTTGAAATACTATGGTCTGCAAGTCCAATTTTTGATACATCTTCTTCAATCGAATCGCTTTGGATGATATTAAATCCTGAACTTGTACCTGCACCAAGTTCCAATGAATCACTAGAAACCATATTATTTTTGTCCTCGTGGCATTCGATACTGTCGGTCATAATTGTGTCTCTAATTTTCTGAGCTTGAAATTCAATGGAATCAGTACTAGCAGTCATAATGTCTCCAGCAGTAACTTGAGCATCCAGGCTATCTGCACTATCACGACGATCTTCTTCTTGTTTGCATTCAAGAGAATCTGTGGACGCAATCATAACATTGTCATTCTCTTTCCATTGGACTTTAATCGTAGATTTAACAACTGGACTATCTAACTCTAGATCGGGAACCTTAGATACTTCTTCCACAGAATCACCACGTCCTAATGATTCAGTTTTCTCCATTTCACGCAGATCTACAAATCTTTCCACGTTACTTTGAGCCTGTTTAATAATTTCATCGATTTCAACCATTCTTTTTTCATAGTCATCATCCTCCTCGGTGTCAGTAATTTTTTTCTCTGTCCCAGCTGTCTCACAACTTTCTGATTCAGATGCAATGCTTTCTTGTCCCTCATCTATTTGGGCTAACATAGCTTCTTCCTCTTTTGCTTTTACTTCAATTTTGTGTGCTTGTATACAAGCATTTTCTAGTCCCTCAAACTCCTTCAGCGAACTAACAGAAATATCGTCACCTGTGTTATTTTTGCTATGATGAAATTTTGTTTTAAAACTACCACTACTAGATGAATCTGACCCCTGGCCCTGATGGAATCGTTTCATTTCAAGCGACATAGCTTGCTCGAGATTTTCAAATTCTTGTAAACTAGACATTGATATATCATCATGTTCACCAGACCTAGTAAAATATTTTCTACCTGCCAATACATCATAATCGGGTGTACTTGAGTAAGAGTCTTTTGCACTTCCTAGACTGCCCGCTGATTCTTTTTGGGAACCGTAACTTGATGCGGCAAAATCATTTATATCTTCTTCTTTAATATCTTCTAGTGGCCCTCTTTCAAACTCCATTTCATAGCCATACCCAGCAGCAATCATAGCCGCTTTATTTCCTTGGAACTGTTGTTCAATCCATCTTTTATTGGCTTCCAGTTCTCTATCATACTCATATCCGTAATCCCTAGTTGATGCAACTGCCTGTTTATCTCCATCTAGTTTTGGTGGACTATCTTCAAATTCAAAACCTAATTCATCACTTGATGATCCCTCTGGACAATACTTTATGCCTGTTAAAGGTGTTGGGGCAGATTTAACCAAATACCGTTCTACTTCTTCGTCGTGCTTTTTAATAGCAGCAGACGTCTTACCAATTCGAACACTTTTACCTTCAGAATCAAATTCTTGAGCTTCTCTAGCTACCTCTTCTATTACCACAAAATCGTCAATAATATCTGGTTTTTCTAGCATTTCAAACGAATCAGAACTTTGTGAGTCAACATCTTTTTCTACTTTGGTCGTATCTACGACGGTAGATGCAGAAGATTCTGTTGTTATATCAATCAAACTGGATTTCATCATTGATGATGTGAGAAGTTCATCTGATATATCCTTGTCTTCACATCCAACTTTACTCTGATCTTGAGTTTTATTGTTTTGTTCAGTATCGGGCATATCTACTATTTCAAAAGTTTTTTCAGATGATTCCATATCGATATCTCGATTGTCGTCTTTCTCGGATTGTTCAAAATCAGGTGTCATATGTTCAGTAACAGTTATATCAGGAATAAAACCTGGACTAATATCTTTCATTTGAGCACGTCGCTCCTCCAATTCCTTTTTTGCCTTTTCTCTCATTTCTAATTCATGTTTTTCTGCATCATCATCTTCCAATATGGGCACTATCTGTTTAACTTTATGAGCGGGAGAAATATGAGCAACCATACTAAATACAGCATCAGCTTCAGCCTCTTCGAAACTTGATTTTTCACTGGATGTTGTACTTGACTTTCCATGAGAGTCACGTTTCTCTAAACTTTCTTTTGGTATGTCTGTAATACTTGTAGTAGACCTCTTTCTTTGTAATTCCATAGCAACTTCTTTAGTTTTGGAAGAAAATTCTTGTTCAAAGTCACCTATACCAGTTAAACTTAAACTTAATTCCAAATTCTCATTTTTAGAACCATATTCGGCTTCCGGGCTAGGTGTTTTTTTAATTTGATCTGCTTTAATACTTTCTGATTTTTGATCTATTAAATCCGATTTAAACTTATCGAACTGTAGTCCATCCTTAGAATCTAACAAATCTTCATTATCAGCAAATTCTTCCTTAATTTGCTTTTGAGATTGTTCCTTTTCATCAATGTCTTTTTCTGATTCATAAACTTCTTTTTCTTTCTTTACTCTATTTACAGAATCTTTGCTCTCAGCCGTAATGTTCGACAGAGATATTCCCATCATTGTGCTCTCGGTCCGCCTATGCCCCTTTCGTTTCGGTTCTTCAGTCAAAGTTTTTGTTGTAAAATCTGATATATTCTCTTGTTCTTTTGTCTGGGAAGTAATTTGTGTACTTGCACTATGGACACTTCCTTCCTTAACGGATGTTGTTGTTATAGTAACATTGTCTGATTGCCAATCGGTATAAACTGGGGGAGTTGAAGTAGCCATATCGTAAGTTTTTTGAAGGGTCGGAGTAAGAGGCAAACTTTCTTGACTTCCGCGTATTGTGGTTTCTGTTTCGTCAATACTGTGATGTTCAGATATCCCTAACGCTCTTTCATGATTATCTAAAACTTCAATAATCGTTCGTTGGGCACCAGTGCTTGAGGTACTTGACATACTCATGCTAAGTATGCTCCCATCATCTAAGCTTTGTGCAAATTTTTCTTCATTTTCTGCAATTTCAGCTTGAGGGGACTCTGATACCAATACCTTTGGCTCGGGTTGAAACGTCATTTCACAAGAACGCTTCATTTTTGATGGAATATCTGCAGACTTTCCATCCATATCATTCAATTCTTCTTCAGATATATCAACAGAGTCACCAACCATTTCGGAATCGGTAAGATCAGATATTTGCCTTCCTCGTTTACCGTATCCTACCCAACCTGAAGATGGCTCAATATCTTCCAATAATTGTTGATCTACCGAATCTAAAATATCTCCATCTAAATCACTTGCTGAAGGCACTAACGTTTCCGAATGTTCGGAGATTTCTACGCTGGCTAAATTACCTGAGCTTTCGCTATCTAAACTTTTCATGCTCTCCTTTGAGCTGATACTACTTATTGCTGTATGGTAGTCTGTTAAAGAAACGTGTGATTTTGCTGAATATTCCTGAGTAGATGTTAAAGCTGTTTCGTATTCTGAAGAAGCAGCTGCTACTATACCTTCAACGTCAGAGGAACATGGTCTACTTTTACCACTATCCATTTCAAAACTTTGATAATGACTTTCCCCGGAACTCGAATATGCTTCAAAATCAATCGCAGATTTTCTTTCTGGTTTTAAATTTGAACTAGTACTACTGCTGTCTACTTCAGATTTAGTTTTTCTTAAAATCACAGAGAATTTTTTATCTGAAGATCTAGCTGAATCATGACTGGATTTTGAATCAGAACTTGATGTACGATGGAAAGTCTCTTCTTTCGTAATATTCTCATTAGATGCGTTTTCTGATTCTTCTAAAAATTTAGTTAGATCTTCAGTCTCGAGCGGCTTTACAGAAGTCAAACAAGATTGTTCAATAAATTTCTCTTTTGTAATGAATTCATTGGATGTTAATACAGATTTTTTGTCTACCGCTATACTTGTAGAAACTTCAGTTCCATTTCCAAACTTTTCAATTTTAAATATTTCCTTTTTAAAGTTTTCTTCACCTCGATTTACAGATTCAGAATATTCTTTTTCGGTAGATGCTTTAAGGTCTTTTAAAAAGGTATCCGTCACTTCTTTAGACTGACTATCAGAAGAAAAATATCCAGTAACTTTAGAAGCTTCTTGTTCATTGACATTATCTGTCTTTATGTCTTGCTTCATATTTTCACTCATAACTTCTACGCGATCAGTTTTATGATCAAATTGTTTACTGTGTTTCAAGTCAACAGCAGCGGACTTTAACTTTTCCAACGTTGAATCTTCAGTTTTTTTTAATACTTTTTCAGAAATTTCAGACTGAATATGAGATTTTATATCATCGTGTTCTTTCAAACTTGATTCTGATACAGCTTCGTCCTCTTCCAGAATGACATTTTTTCCCTCAGAATATATCTTTTCTGCTTTTATAGATTCAGTCGTTGATATAGAAATATCTTTTTTTATGTGGTTTAATTTAGAATTGTCATAGAATTCAGAATCTTCTGAATAATCTTCTTGAGTTTTATGTTCCTCATGGTGTTTATCGAAACCTGTACTTCTTTCTTCAAAATGTTTGTCGTGCTCATCATCATCTAAAGAAATATGAACTTTTTCAGCCTCCAATTGCCCCATTTGCTGCTGTAAGATATGCGTGTAATCAGAAAACTCTCCTCCGCTATGTCTTAAGTCTTCGTCTGTTATTTCCATACTAGAAGCCTGAGTATCTCCTCTTGCTAACTTGGCTAGCTCTCGTTGCCTTCTAGCTAAAACAGATTCAACCAACTCTACTTCTCTTTCATCTAAACCATTTGTCTCGGCCAATTGTTTAATATAATTAGATACTTCAGAGTTAAATATCACAGAATTTTGAGTATCGTCAGATGAATTAAACTCGCTTCTATTCTGTATTTCATTTTCAATATCTTCTATTAATTGAGATGCAATTCTTTTCGCCTCATCTGGATCTACTTTCATGTGATGAAAGGTGTCTAAAATAATTTTTTCAATTTCACTATGACTTTCAGACTTAATTTTTTCCGATGCGGCTGAATCTGAATGATCCATCTGAACTTCTGATCCAAAATCGGATCCCTCTTTTACATCGCAACTTAGATCATCTTCTTTATCATCTATATTGTAATTATGTAAAGTATTTTCAATAGATTTTTGTTGAATTTCGACAATTGCCTCTTGGACCATTAATTTTTTGAGCTCATCGAGTGTTTTGTCATCAACTTCCTCAGACATACCTTTTTCCATAGCAGCCCCTTCCAAATCTAAACTTTCTGTGAGTTTCTCATGAATTTCTTTTGTTAACCTAGCCGAAATATTTTCTTTAATATTTACCTTGTCACTCTCTTCATGTCCAGAATCACTTTTTTCTTCATCGCCTTCAATCATACTATGATCAAACAGTGATTCTTTTCTTATTATATGTTGAAGTTGAGATATTTCATCTTCTTCTTCGGATAACATTGTTTTAATCTCATTTGTTCCAGTTTTATACTCAGATATTACTGATTGGTGTTCTTGTTGGGCAGAATTTTGTTCAGATATTAAAAATTGCTCTGTAGTTTTTATTTGTGCCCGTGTACCCGATATTTCATCAACTTTTTCTTCAAACTGAGGTTCTATTTGCGTCTCCACTGTAGTTTCCCAAATTGTGCTATGAATATGTTCTTCGGGTTGTTGAATCGGGGATTTTTCCTGTTTTTCTAATACTTCTTCGATTGGAGACACAACAGGGGATCTCTCTTCTATTTTCTCGGAGTTTTCATCACTCTCTTCACTAATTCTTCGTTGCTTTCCTGAAAGCGTTACGGTGATTTCTGGTATTTCATCTCCTGTGGTTCTTGGAGAATGTTCAGTAAATTTTTCATCTGCGATTTGAGTTTCATATACGAGATCCGCAATTTTTTCCGAGTCTTCTATTTCACTTTTATCAACATGTATGTCAAATTTCTTTAAAGGATCTTCGATCGGTTTCGGTTTCCTTAAAGGATCTTCGATATATACTTCTTTATTTAAATCATCATTTTTAGAAGGCGTTTGTTGAATAATACTTTCAGTTTCTTTGTGCGTTTCAAATTGAGTAGGTAAAACTGATAAGTCATCTTCAACTTTGTGTTCCTTTCCGTTTTTATATTGCTCAGAAAAATTACTTTGTTCTTGTGATGGCATAATATCAGAACCTATGTGCTGTTCGTATGATTTTGTCAGTTTTTTTACTGATACTTTCTCAGGGAGTTCAGTAAATGTGGCGCATTCCTTTATATTTTCAAATGTTTTCTGTGGTTCTGATGCATCAACTTTAACACCGGAACTTATTCTAAATATTTTTTCTTCGGATTTTGTAAAGGTTTGATCGTACATGTGCGACTTTTGTTCAAAAGATTTTTTTAATTCTTTTACCGTATTAGGTTTTGATTGATTAACTACTTCCTCTTCGCATGACTCATCTGATAGTTCCTCAGCAATTTTGGCCATTCCATCATCGCCACAAGATGATTTGTAAAACGATTCCTGTTTTAGGCTGGATATACTTTTCCTTTCAGGAGAATTGTCTTCTTCATTGTCAGTTGAAAATTGTTCTTCAATCAGCTCTTGCTTAATTTGTTGTTCGTACTTTTCTTTTAGGTGTTTCAAGTTCCGGGAGACTTCATATAAATCTTCAGTGGGTAGAGATGCGGAACGTTCATATATAGTTTTCCGCTGGGTTACTGGTGGAGCAAATACACTCATCTGTCTTTCCCTAATTTGTGGCACTCTATCTTCAATTTCAGAATCAGATATCACATTTTCTACATCTTCGCTATCCGATATATATCCAGTGTTTTCAATAAATTGACTACTACCTCTTTGAGCTTTGTCAGAATCCAAGCTGTCGTCTTTATCTATATTAGATTCAGCACTTTGTTGAGATTTTTGGCTTATTTGGTATTTTTCTTTTCGCTCAGAAGGCATAGAATAAGCTGCTTGATATTCGCTCATTATTTTTTCATCTTTATCTGCACTTTCAATGTCTTCAATAATTGACGTTAATTCCTCTTGAGCGTGGATGTTTTCTGCTTCAATCGCTTTTGCTATTTTTATTTCCGCAGCCAATTTTTCTTTGTCAATTGTTTCATCTCTGATCAAATCTTCTTGATTTTTATGTTCTTTTATTTCTGACTCAACTAAACTCTTTGATGTTTGTAATGTAGACCGCGGTTTTGGAGTAGGTGGTTGTCCGATATCGTGAACAGATGTTTGTTTTTTAAGTAAAATATCCTTTTCAATAGTGGTCACTTCTTGTAAACTCATCCGTTTATGGGCGGATTCTTTAGTAACAGTTTCCCAAAATTTCTTTTTATCGGAATAAGTTGCAAAATCATCTCCGTCATCGTCAAGTAGGTCGTCACGTACTGGGGAAATTATTTTGTCAGACTTAGGTTGAGTTTTAGAAAAGTCTAGTGGTATATCTGGAACTTTAGCTGTTCTTGGTTTGGGTTGTGGAATTATTGAATCAGTAGATGTTAGTGAAGGTTCAGCTTGGGTTAATCCGCAGCTAATTTCTAAAAAGATGTAGTTAATTATTAGCGGTGTCTAGCGATACAAAAAATATTGTGATATTAATTACAAATTTAAAGCAATCCTTCAGGCAAATTACTCATTTAATAATTTCTCTAAATTCAACTAATTCAACTTACCAGAAAATGATTTAGACACAAAACAACATCAAAAATGATTAGTAAAATAAAACATACAAAGCCAAAGATTGCTTGTGCAAAATCGATAAAATTTTGTTATACTCTAATCATGCAATAGTAACAAAATAATCAAACAAAAGTCGGGCCCCGTCAATGTTTGGGTCTATGTTCTAATTAGTGCATCGTTACCTAAATCTTTAACTTGGAATTTACATGTTCTGGGCTCTACATTATTATTCTCTTCGGATATAATTATATCAGGAACAAATACTTTGGATATAGATCTATCGTCAGAAAACGATAAACCTGAATAGTCCTCGTCATCTAGCGTAGAGCTGTCTATAGTCTCCTGTATACTTGTGCTTAAACTCTGAATGTCAAAGTTTTCAGTGGAACTGAAAGGGCTAGATTTTTCAAGCCACCGCTGCACAGCGCCCATTAGATTTCCTTGGGGGAATTGATCTGCACTACCCAAACTTCTGGATAACATTCCAGAGCTTTTATTTGTACTTGTTAATGATTCGTTACTTGTATGAATATTTTTTCCTAAAAATCTTTCAGGCGTCATTTGTATAACTGTATTATACAAAGAGCACCTCGACGACGAGGATTTCAGTTCTGGTAAACTACCTCTGTCATCTTCTAATATTAATGGCTTAGTTTTGTAAAAACCTAACTCTGATTTAGCTCTTTTATTTTTCTTTTTTGGTTTCGGAGAGCTGCAAGGACTCTTCATTATAGGTATAACCTCTACTTCAACACCACCTGGATTAACTAACTTATCTTTATTAAAATTGACAGGGCCCATGTAAATAATTTCACCTACGAGGAAGGAATTTCAATAAATTGATGTATGAACGCGTATGCCGAAGATTGAAGAGAAAAATGTACGAGAAGGTATTAGTTAGGTAGTGCATGCGTCAGGTTTTTATTGAGTTAAAATCGTGATAATATTTTCTACTTATGCGTGAATAATGATTTTTGTGAAAGTAAAATCTTTAAAGCAACATCTAAAATCTACCTTTGGGAAGATCTTGTGCATCGGTCTGACTGTCCGGTGTTTTTGATTCCCAGTCATCACTCTTAGAAAATGTATTTTCATCCCATAGGTGGCTGTAGTCTCTTTGAAAGTCCGACACTTCTTCAATACTTATTTGAGAGACTAATTTTTGAAATTCTGACTCGCGTTTCTCTTCTACATCTGGTGTTGTTAGTTTTTGCAATTTGGCTTCTTCCGCTTCTTCTTCAAGAAGTTTTGAAGCCATTCTTTCAAATTTTCTTTCGACTCGCTTAAGTTTTTTATCAGATTTCAGTTCACTCTCAGTACATTCTACTTTTTCTAACGAATCTAATGCTTTGTCTAAGTCACGCAATTTCTCTTCAATAAGTTCAACGTCTGTTTTAGATTCTGAAACTTGTTTAAGTGATTCTTGGTCTTTTGTTTTCAATTCTTTTTTGATCTCATCAGCCTGAGAAATTGCATCTCCTAAATCTTTAGTTAGGGTCGATAAAAGAGTTTCAACTGCGTCCTCGGTTAATGTTTCAAGTACATTTGATTTTGCGCTGTCACTTCTAATAATAGGTTTTCTTATATAGTTTAACGAATCTTCATCTTCGGATTCAATTCTAAATAACGCTTTCTTCCGACCCGTTTTCTCCGATAAACTTTCATCTGGTTCAGTAACGGTATACTCATTTGAGTAAGTTTCTGAAGTAACAACATTCCTAATTTCAACAACATCTGGTCGATCTCCACTAGAATACTTTTCTGACACTACTCGTCTTACCATAGCAGGGGATGATACATAAACGATTGTCTCGGATGTCTCAATGTTAGTGGGCAAATTAGATAAGTCTATATTTGCTTCAGATATACTACTTCTACCTTCATTTGATTCTTTTATCTGTCCACCGTAATCGCTAACTGTTCTGGTTATTTGTCCAAACGCAGGATCGTTTATCTGACTTTCCAAAAATTCGGCTGTTCTCTGTTTTATCTCCCCGATATGTAATTTACCATAATCTAAAAATGTGTCTTGAACATCGGTCGTCATTTGTGAGATACCGGTAGGTAAATTTTCAACAGATTTAACAGTCATATCACCAATTTTTTTTCTTGGTATTTCTGATATTTTTCTCTCAACACGTTCGTCATCAGTATTAGGACTAGAAAGTATATCACCTACAGATTGAACTTCGGAATCTATTTTATCAGATAAGTTTTCAAGATGATCTTTTTCTTCTAGCTTATTTATTTTTTGTTCTTCGACTTCAAATTTTTGATCATCTTTAGACTTTCCACTTATTTTTCCGGTAAGTCTTCCTAAAAGACTACTCTTTTTCTTCACCTCTGCATCCTTTTTATCGTCATTACTAAGAACTTTATCTTCTGATTCTACAATCAAACTGCTAACAGCTTCTGTATTTTTAATAGTATCCTTAATATTTTCAGAAATGTGTTTTTGAAATTCATCCGCTTCTCTCTCTATATCACATATTGTACTTTCTCCTTTCACTTTTGATGATTCAAGAGTCTCAGATACATTTTGTTTTTCAGCGTCACAAACTTTTTCTGCTTCTTTTGCTTTGCCACTTATCTTCTCGCCAATTTTAGTAAAAAATCCAGATGATTTGGTTTTAACTTTCTGAGTTTTATCTTTTATTTTATCTTCCGCGTCACTGATAATTTGAGTACTGGTTTTATTTACTTCCTCTATCTCTTTTTGTATAAACCTAGGAACATCTATAATATCCACTACCTCCGTAGTATGTCGTTCAACATCTTCTATAATCACTTTAGACTCGGTTTTTGCATTTTCATGACCTCTCAAGATCTCACTAGTTCCTTCTGTGATTTTATCTTTTGTGTCACATTGTTCCAGCGATTGAACGTCAGTTTGTACCTTTACGTCTTCAATAAATTGTCTTAGTTCATCTTTTTTATTAGAAAAATCCTCTTCAATGACACCTGAGACTGCCTCATCAGTAGATCTTATTTTCTCTGATATTTTTTTATCGACATTTTTAGCTACTTCACGTGCTATTTCTGTGGGATCTTCAGGTGTCGCATTACGAATATTATTATGTATTTCTGTAATATCGCTTTTTACCAATTTTGTTTCGGTTTCAACGAATTCTTGCAAATCTGTACTCACGCCCTGTATAGCATTCTCAGTTTCTTCGGAGATTTTCGCACTATCTCTCTCGACTTCTGTTATAAAATCAGCAGAATCCTTAGATTTTCCAGATAATTTGCTCCCTATTTTACTAAGTAGTCCATGTGTTTTCTTCTTCGATTCTTTCACTTTTTCTTGCGCGTGTCGCTTTACTTCTGTAGGTATTTTTTCCAACGTACTATCTTTTTCTTCAGCTAAGCCCACAGAGTAACTAATGCCACTAATTTCTTTCAGATTTTCAGTGTCCTTTTGAATATTTGTTAAATCAGTTTCCACAGATGAAATTACGTCTTGGCTTTTTCCATGTAATTTGTCTCCTAGTCTTGTAAAAAATCCTGAAGTCTTCTTTTTTACATCCTTTTGTTTTAAGTTATCTCTTTTATTATCTGAATTTGAATCATCTTGTAATAATGCTTTGTTATCGTGTTCTTTACTCTTTAGCAAATTATCTGATTCATTACCGTTTTCGATTATATTCGTAGTGATTTTCTCGGTCACTTTTAATTGACCTTGATCTACCTTCAATCCAACTCTCTCTTCTTTCAGGTCTGATATTTCATGTACTGCCTCCGTAATAACGGAAGTTGAGGATTCTATAGGACTAACTAGTCCATCTTTTACTTCTGTACCAATTTCTCCTGTCTTTCTACCTATAATGTTAATTTTATCATTTACTTTTCCAATTAAGTCTTTTGATTTCTCCTGTAAGTTTGAGAAACTAACATCAACTGAATCAGGTTGCTGCACATCCTTTTCAATAGACTTTCTTTCATTTTCTAAGAAATCTTTAGAAAACTTATGCTTAGATTTTTCTGCCAATTCATGAGTTAATTCCATTGTCTCCTTGTATTTCTCGTCAACTTGTTGCAAGAAAGCCTCATTTCCTTTGTTAACATCTTGCTGCATTTCTTCTACATTATCTCTTACATGTTCTAATTTAGTCTCCAATGTATTTAGCATATCATTAACAAAACTACTCTCTTTTGAAAGCCGATACATATCTGCGGGTACTGCTTCTGATATATTATCATCCGACTGCGTATACTCGGTTGGAGGGACAGATATTTCTGTCACTTTTATGATAGTTGGTTTTGAATCTTCCAGATTTTTATCATCATTTGAAATAATTTTTTCAATTGTCGTTTCACTAAATGCAACTTTCTTCTGCTTAACTTCTCCTAATTGCTTTTCATTGATGTTACCTTCTGTAATAATTTTGTCGTCATCTAGATCATCTAACTTTTGGTATGTTTTTCCTTCTATTGCAGCTGTATTTACATCCTTTTTAGGTCTCTTAAATATTTTTTTGGATATTTTCGGACTATCTTTTTTCTTACTAAAAATACTAAACAAACCTGATTTGGTGTGTTCTAAATCTAAATCTTCGTCCAAGTCAGTAATTATAATGGGTTTAGCATCTTCATAATTAACAACCTCTGCACTTAGAAACTGTGTTGTATCCTGAAAAGTTTTCTTAGCTTCGTCACTGTAGGTGATAGGTTTGGTTGATTTTTCTATATTTCCATCAGAAGACTTGGAAAATATTGAAAATATATTTTTACGTTTTTCCGCTTTAGTATCTTTCAGTTCATTTTCTTTTTCGGAATGTTCATCTGGTGGTTTTGATTCTGGTTCTAACGATGTTTCCTTCCGTTTTCGCTCAAATAATTTAAACGGACTTGAACTCTTTTTAAAATCCTTCTCTTTAAAAACTTCATCGGGCTGATTCAAAGATTCAGATAAAATTATAGGTTTAACATCGTGATACCGGCTAACCTCTTCAGCTATGAAATTATTCGTCTGTCTTATATCATCTGTATCTGTGGACGCAAAGTTATCTTCTACATTGGTCAGTACAGTTGAAGATGACACAGGAAGATTTTCATAAATTATTTCAGTTTCTGTACATACTTCTTTTTCGCTAACTATTGGGATAATTCTATCAATTATTTTTGTTTCAACTGAAAATGTTTCTCGGACAAAAGGTTTTGAGCTGTCCCGATCTAGACTATCAGCTTCGATTTTGGCTTTTTTAATTTTTTGTTTTATGTCTTCATCTAAATCTGTTAGGTCTTTCATTACTTTAGGGTCAACCACGTATATTTGCTTTGTAACTGAAATAGTTTTATTTCCTCGGTCAGAAGATTCTTGTGTAATTGTAGAAATTTTCTTTGCTTTAATATCATCATCTAGAATAGTTTCACGTGTTTCTACAACATCAATTATATTAGCACCAGATGACAGGTGTTCAGTTTCAGAACTAGCTGTTAGTGGTCTACCATTTTCCTGGTCTTTTGGTTTAGTCGTCTTTGATGTTCCTTCAAAGAGACCACCAGGTTTACTTTCTTTACTTTTTGTATCTGCATATGATACTCGAACATCGTGATAACGGTCAATTTCTCCTTGTAAGAAATCTTTGCTATCATTTGTACCACTAACAAAATATTCTGGAACTGACTCTTTTATTTCAGTTTTTACAGCTGTATCTGGAATATTTTCCTTTTTTTGAATTAACTTCTTATCCTTCTTCTTCGTTTTCTTCTCCTTTTTGTGTTTTTCCTCATCGTGATCTATAGACGTTTCCCTTTCTTGTGACTTTCTTTTATTATAGAGGCCAAAGAATTTTCCTCCTTTAGAATGTTTTTCTTTTGTGTTTTCTTTGGCAGAATCAACAATTTCACTAAACGGCTTAATATGCTGTCTTACATCATGGTAATTTTCAACTTCTCCTTTTATAAAGTTTTTGCTGTTAGACATATTTAGGACACATGTTTTTGATATTGGCTCAAGTGTACCTTGTTTTGTTTTATCCGAGTCTTGATATTTTTCAAGTTCGTTATTTAAAAAATTAGTGGTCTCTGGGATTTTATCTGATTTATGAAAAATTTCTGAAGATAATATTGCAGCTTTCGACACGGAGTCAATACTCTCTGGATCTTCTTTAATAACTGGTCGGACATCATGAAATCTTTCTACTTCGCCTTTCAGAAAATCATTTGACCCTTGCATCGATTTTATAACTTCTTCAGAATTCTTAATTTCTTTTGTATGTTTATGTGGTTTCTTTTTCTTAAAAATGTCAAAGAAACTTCCGCCCTCTTTTTGCTCTACAGAAGTAGTAGTATCTGCAGTTGCAGTTTCCAGAGGTATCGTTGTTTGTTCTTTTATATGAACCTTTTCATAAATATCTGATTTTTGACTATGTTTACTTTCCCTATCAAATTCTTTATTATCGTAATAATTTTCAACTTCTGTTTTCAAGAAATTGCCAGAATTTAGCATATCAGCGATAGCTTCTTCGGATATTTTAGGCTTGAGGTCTTTTTCAACACTGGGAGATCTTCTCTCTGAAGCTTTTTTAAATATAGAAAATATGCCTTTTGATTCCTTCTTAGCAGGAATTTGATCTGTAACTACTGATGGTGGGCTAACAAGAGGTCGTACATCATGATATTTTTCAATTTCTTCCTTGACAAATTTATCACTGTCCTCTATTTTGACCTTCTCTTCGGGAAGCTGAATTGATAATTTTTCTTGTTCTTTATCTATGCTTTTTTCCTTGATTTTTCTATCTTGATCATGTGATTTAAACAGCTTAAAAATTCCTTTACTTTCTTTATCTTTATTTGTCTTGTCAGTTTCTATTGGACGTTCATCGTAATAGTTATGCACTTCCTGTTTTAGAAAATCATTGCTATTTGTCATATCTTTAATTACCTCTTCAGATAGAACTACTTTAATATCTTTAGATTGATCCTTGTCCAGACTTCTTTCACGTTTTTTCTTATCCGGTGATTTAAATAGACACAATATACCTTTAGATTCCTTTTTTAATAAATCATCTTTCTTAGTTGTTTCCAGTTGTGGTGTACTTTCTTTATCTTTATTTGTTTTGTCAGTTTCTATTGGACGTTCATCGTAATAGTCATGCACCTCCTGTTTTAGAAAATCATTACTATTTTTCATGTCTTTAACTACTTCTTCAGATAGAACAACTTTAATATCTTTAGATTGATCCTTGTCCAGACTTTTTTCACGTTTTTTCTTATCCGGTGATTTAAAGAGACCTAATATACCTTTTGATTCCTTTTTCAGTAAATCATCTTTCTTAGTTGTTTCCAGTTGTGGTGTACTTTCTTTATCTTTATTTGTTTTGTCAATTACTATTGGACGTTCATCGTAATAGTTATGCACCTCCTGTTTTAGAAAATCATTACTATTTTTCATGTCTTTAACTACTTCTTCAGATAGAACAACTTTAATATCTTTAGATTGATCCTTGTCCAGACTTTTTTCACGTTTTTTCTTATCTGGTGATTTAAAGAGACCTAATATACCTTTTGATTCCTTTTTCAGTAAATCATCTTTCTTAGTTGTTTCCAGTTGTGGTGTACTTTCTTTATCTTTATTTGTTTTGTCAGTTTCTATTGGACGTTCATCGTAATAGTTATGCACCTCCTGTTTTAGAAAATCTTTACTATTTTTCATGTCTTTAATTACCTCTTCAGATAGAACTACTTTAATATCTTTAGATTGGTCCTTGTCCAAACTTTTTTCCTGTTTTTTCTTATCTGGTGATTTAAAGAGACCCAATATACCTTTTGATTCCTTTTTCAATAAATCATCTTTCTTAGTTGTTTCCAGTTGTGGTGTACTTTCTTTATCTTTATTTGTTTTGTCAGTTTCTATTGAACGTTCATCGTAATAGTTATGCACCTCCTGTTTTAGAAAATCGTTACTATTTTTCATGTCTTTAATTACCTCTTCAGATAGAACTACTTTAATATCTTTAGATTGGTCCTTGTCCAGACTTTTTTCACGTTTTTTCTTATCCGGTGATTTAAAGAAGCCCAATATACCTTTTGATTCTTTTTTCAATAAATCATCTTTCTTAGTTTCCAGTTGTGGTTCCAGTGCATCGTGTAAACGATATTCGACTTTTGGATATACATCATGGTAATTAACAATTTCTTGTTTAAGAAAATCGTCAGAGAGTTTCATGTCTTCAACTACATCCTGAGAGAGCACCAAAACTCTACCTTGATATTTTTCTTTTAAAGAGTGTTTCTTTACTTCTTTTTCTGGCGACCTAAATCGCCCAAATATACCTTTATGAGTTTTCTTCTCTACTGGTATATCCTGTTTTATTTGTTCTGTTCTATTACGATAGCACACAGCATCATGGTAGTTTTTCACTTCTTCTTGTAGAAAATTAGAACTGTGTTTCATATCAAGAATCACCTCTTCAGAAAGTACGATTTTGTTATCTTTAGACTGATCTTTCTCGATACTTTTTTCTCGTTTCTTTCTATCTGGTGATTTAAATAAACTCAATATTCCTTTTGATTCCTTTTTCGGCAAATCTTCTTTATGATGCATGGTATCTTCTTTCGTATGTTCATCTTGCATATGATGTGTCACTATGGGATATACATCGTGATACCTATCAGTTTCTTGCTTAAGGAAGTCTTTACTGTTTTTCATATTCTCAATTACCTCTTGGGAGAAAATCATAACGTTCTCTTGAGCCTTTTCTTTTTCAGTGCTCTTCTTTGTTTCTTTTTCTGGTGACTTAAATCTGGAAAATATACCTTTGCGTTCTTTTTTCTCTACTAATTTGTCTTCCTTTTGGACACTTCCTCCTGGTTCCTTATGGGTCCGTACATCATAATATTTTTTTACTTCTTCTTGTAGAAAATTATTTGTCTGTTGCATGTTAAGAATTACTTCTTCAGAAAGAACCACTGGAATACCTTTTGATTTACTCTTCTCAAGATCTTTCTCCTTGTTTTTATTTACTGGTGAAGAAGATACGTCTGTATACAAAATTTTAGTATCCTGATCAGTAACTGCCCGGTCTGACACCGGTCGAACATCATCAAAATTTTCTAACTCATTTTTTAAGAAGCCATCGGTCTCTTTAATTTGCTCTTCTACACTTTTATCATGACGGTTTTCTTTACTTATTTCAGTGTTTTTGTCTAGTTGTTTGTCGGGAGATTTAAAAAATCCAAAGAAACTTTTTGATTCAACTTTAGGTACCTCTTCGGATTCTATTACAGAAGCTGGAACAACAGGGCGAGCATCAGCAAATTTTTCAACTTCTGTTTGAAGGAAATGTTCTGTATTTTCTATGTGATGCTTTGAAAGGTCATCGGGTTGAAGTAGAGCATCTTGATATTTATCTACTTCAGTTCTCAAAAGTTCGTTTGTTTCTCCTATATTTATATTAATATCTTCCATATGAGTAGGTTGTGAATCTTTTTCAGGACTTTTTCTTGTTTTCTTTTTATCTTTAGACGGAGACTTAAATATTTTGAATATTTTTTTAGTCGGTTTAGGTTCCTTTTCAGCTAATATTTCAGAATCCACTGGCTGGCTTATAATCACAGATTGTTCTTCTATTTTAGATGCCTCCTTCTTTAATGGATAATCACTTGGTTGATTTTCGATTTTCTTTCTTATTTCGTGCACATCATGATATTTTTTTACTTCAGTTTCGATAAAATTAGATGTGTCATTCATATTTATTAGCACTTCTTCAGAAAGAACGTTTTCGATGTCTAACTCTTGTTTGTCACTTTTACTTTTATCTGAAGATTTAAAAAATCCGAAGAATCCTTTGCTTTCTGTATGCGGTTTCTCTTTTACTTCAGTGCTATATTCCGAATTATCGGCTTTGCTAATGTTTTGATGTTCAAGTTTATTCGACAAATCCGGTTTGATACTTGCGTCTATCATTGGTCGGACATCATGAAATACGTCAATTTCTTTTTTTAAAAATATATTTGTCTTCTCTTTGTCTATACTTTCTTCTGGTTTTTGTAACAAGCATTCATTTTCTACGCTTTTCTCAATTACTTTTTCAATTTTTTCTTCTTGCGTTTTAAGAAGGGCCAACGATTTTTTTGGCTTTTCAATAAGTTTATCCACAACCGTACATTCGGCAGCATCTTTTTTCGCAACAAGTTCTCTAACATCATGGTATCTGTCAACTTCATCTGTAAGAAAATCTCGACTATTTTTTATATTCGCGATTACTTCTTGAGACAAAATTGGTTTGGAACTTAAAATAACGTCCTTTTCTGCATTTTCTACTTGTTTTTTCTTTTCTGGAGATTTAAACAATTTTAAGAAACCTTTCGACTCTTTTTTTGGTTTCTTTTCCTTCTTGACAATTTCACTTTCTTTCTCCGATGACTGAGATCTAGTTCGTGAAACTATTGGACGGACATCATGATACTGACCAATTTCACTTTTAAGAAAATCTTCACTCTTTACAATTTTTGTGCTAATTTCGTCAGATATATTGGTAATAGCTGGAGACACTTGCTCTGGCAAACCATTTATAATTTTCTTTTCAGGAGAAGTTGAAGTCTTTACTATAACATCGACTTTGATTTCTTCTTCAATAAGTTTGTCAATGGTTGGTCGCACATCATGGTATTGTTCGATTTCATCCTTTAAGAAATATTCAGTGCTGTTAATTCGCTCGACCTCGTCAACAGATTGCTGTGCTTCCTTTTCAATATTTGCCGTGACGATCTTTTTCTCCGGAGATTTCTTAAATAGACGAGCAATTCCCTTAGACTCTTTTGTTTTTTCTCTTAATTCATCTTTAGTGTCTAGTTTGGGAACTTCGATATGGGAGGTTGATTGTGTTGGTCTAGCATCATAATAATGTATCACCTCATCTTTCAAAAATATATTTGTATTATTAATTGTTTTTAAAAAGTGAGAAGGATCTTCTTTCATATCAATAATAGGTTGGATTTCTGGTGGTTTGGGTGCTGGCTTTTTATCAATTTTCTTTCTATGTTTTACTTCTGGTTTAACTGTTACTACCGGTTCCATATCTTTCGATTCGTCTGTATTTTCTTTAACAATATTTCTAATTGTATAGTCGCCATCTTCTTCTAGAGACTTATCCTTATTCAAATTTGTAAGAGATTTATCTTCTAAAGAATCATGCTTCTTATTCTTTTTAAAGAAGCTAAATATACCATCTCTTTCTTTACTTTTTGATCTTTCTCTGCTCTTGGATCTTTCTCTGCTTTTGGATCTTTCTCTACTTTTAGACCTTTCTCTGGATTTTGACCTTTCCCTACTTTTCGACCTCTCTTTGCTTTTAGAAATTTTAAATATTCTTTCTTTTTTATCTGTTGGTTGAGAAACTTCCTGGAGAGCGGGTGTAACGTCTTCGTAATTCTCTACTTCAGATTTTAAGAAATCTGAAGAATTTTTCATGTTCAAAATAGTCTCTTCTGATAAAACTATAGGGATGTTACTACTATCTTCTTCTTTTTTCTGTTTCTTAGTAAACAAACCCATGAAACTTTTCTTCTGTTCGTCGGCGTTTTCTGCGGTTTCTTTTGATTCTTCTTTATCTTGTTTTTCGATTACTTCTTTTCGAGAATCATCATCTGATTCTTCAGCATCCCTTGAAGATTTTGAAAAAACAGCAAATATTTTTCGTTTATGTTTTCTTTTTGTTTTTTCACTCCCAGGAGTCTTTGGTACATCTTGTAATTGACGATCGCCCACATTTTGCTGATCTTCTGCCCACGCGGCAAAGCTCTGTTCATTTGAAATCAAATCTACTGTAGCTTTTTTAAGTGTATCATCGCCAACATTAGCAGTATTTTTAGAATAATCAGCTACATCTATAGGTTCATAATAATGATCTTTGGATCGTGGCGGTCTTACTGGAATTTGTTCAATTTGTGCCAAAGGTTTAATAATGTTCTCGTCGGGTAGAATAGGAGATTTTCCAGTTAAATCTTTTGGCTCAGTATCATCTTCAATGCTCAACGTAAACGTTTCTTTAGATTTTTTAGGAGAGCTCTTTTTAGTTGGGTCAATAACAATAGTAAAGTCGTCTTCTTCCACTGTAGCAGGACTTATAATATTTGTAATTTGTTCGTCAACAATAACTGTCTTAATTTTCTTTAATTTAGGTGTTTTGGGCTTTTCCTGCTTATATTTATCTGTTGTAACAGGTTTAATATTTTCCTCCTTTTGAGACAAATGATGTTGCTCTATAGCAGTTTTATCAGATTTAGATAATGTTGCAGGTTTTTGAATCTTAGGTTCATCATCTATTAATTGCTGAAGTACAGTTGAAGTTTTAACGGGAACTGCTGGAGGTTCATATGAAGGAGGTTCATCTCCTGCTTCCATAAACGGTATATCATCATACTGTCTGCGTAATTCAGTTGGTGTAGGTAATTTTGGTTTTCTAGGGGGACGAGTTGGAACTTGTGATAGTGAACCACTTTCATCTAAAGATTTGGCTTTCTTTTTCTCTTTTTTCTTTTTCTCTTTTTTCGGTGACCTTTCAGAATCAGAATCTGATACATCAGAAGACTTACTGACAAATCCTTTCAGCGTTCCGAAAAACCCTCGTTTTGGCTTTTTCTGGTCTTTTACTGTTTCGTTAGATGAATGTACTGATTTCACAATATAATGTTTTTGTGTTTCATGGTGATAAGGTTCTGCGCGTGACTCAGACTTTATAAAAGCGTTACTTTGATCGAGTGTGCGTTTTAAATTTTGATTATATGAAAAGCCGTTTATTCCCTGGCCTACTTCAATTAGCGACATATCTTCGTTACTAGCTAAATACTGTGCTCTCGAAGTTGGTTTTCCTGTAAGAACATGCAATTTCGAACAAGCCATTCTAACTACCAAACGTAAACCTTAAAAATAACCTTAAAAATCAAAAATATTCTTACTGCAGGAATACCCGGTTAATGCATCATTAGTTAGTTAATGAAAATACTAACTACAAATTGCAATAAAACCCATGCAACTGTATTAAACACGACAACTTTACCTTCAAACTCTTCTAGCCGTGGTAACCAATCGCAATATGCAGGAAAAGGATTAACTGAATTTACTAAGGAAGATGGGTGGTTTAAAGGAATCTTTTTATTCGGAGGCGACTCATATTCATTATAGACAGGAAAAAATGGAGGATTAGCATAAAGATCTATTTTTCCTGATTGTGTACCTTCATTGTGGTCAAAGTCTAGTGGAAATCTTTCATTTGTAACAGCAACTAACTCTGATTTACTACTTGACTTCTCTTTTAAAATATTTGAATTGGACTCGTTAAGTTTTGTCTTGTTTCCATCTTCAGAATTTCTAACAAACAATCTTGGAAGCGTAAAGCTAGGCTTATTCGTCGGCTTATTTGAAGCTGCTTCTTTTGATAAAGCTCCGACTAAAAGTGTATCTAGTGATGTAGATTTTTTGGTTGTAGAGTCTATAATACTCGAAATTTTATTTCCTAGATTAGTAAACTTCTCACTTAATCGCGACGGTAAAGTAAAACTCTTATTTTTTAATCTTTTCTGTTTTACACCTTCTGCGGTATCCTTATCTTTTTCCATAAATTCTTTAACCGATCTTATTTCAATGGCTTCTTTCCCTTTATCAACTGTTTTAACAAGAAGTTTTACCTCGGCTTTGATAACCTTATTATTTATTAAATCATATGTTCCTTCTTCAATACTTGAAGTACTGGTACTGCTATCAAAAGATGATTTTCCAGACCCCATAAGAGGTTCGTTTTCCTCTTGTTCATACCCTACTTCTAATGCGGTATATTTCCCAGTAGCAGTCTTATTAGTATTTGAGTAAATACTACTTAAAATACTAACATTCTCTTCATCTTCTTCGGGAACAACACTAAGGTTTCTGTATGTACCTTCCCACCATACGTTACTAGCATCAGTGTTATTATTATGTAACTGATAGTCAAAGTCGTTAACATTTTGTGTTTCAATTGGTTCATAATCAAGTTCTACTGGATCGACAATATTTTCTTTTGCATCACTTAAACTGTAGCTACAGTTATCTTCTCTTTCTAATGATTCTGTCGATGCCTTAGTGGCGTTGCTGAACTGCATTATATAATGACTTGTATATGGTTTTTCAAAGTAACTTTCATCCAAATACTCTAACAATAAACATGCCTCATCACCTTCCACTGGAATAGATAATACTTCGTTAGCAACTGTTGATATTTTTTTGCCTTCATTGATAGAATGTTCAAACGAAATTAAATCATATTCATGTTCTTCTGGATGCATTTCTTCTTTAGTAGTACCAAAAGTAATAATCTCATAGGGATTTTCATTTTGAGAAATTGCTATGTTCTGCGTGGTTTCATAAATTTTGTCTTTCTTTTTAGGCACTCGAATTGATTTTTTTATTGGAACCTCAATTAAAGCATCCGAAGTTGGTATAAGTTCTAGAGTATTGACACATTGTTCCCGGGGTTCCAAAATATCTAGATCTAATGCAAACAACTTTTCTTCTTGCTCGTCAACATCTTTTAACATTTTATCTAAAATTGCATCTATCTGAGTGTAGGACGTTGTTCTATATATAGGTTTTTGGGAAAAGGAATCAGGCAAAGAGCGATTGGCATCAAACAACATACTTTCGTATGAAATAGAGTTGAAATCAGTTGACGCAGGATCTAATAAAATAATTTTACGTAAGTTATATTTTTCATATGCATTAACCATGCTGTAGTAAGAATATTTATTTATAGTTGAAGTAATTTTTGTATTGATAAAAATGTAAAATCAATGATTAATGAATGATGATATTCGAATTACTTGATTCTTTGAATTCTACTGCTTAGCAGTGCAAATATTTGGACTGCATATTATAACACAATAATTATAAACAACTAGCATTTCTAGCTAAAGTAATAATTTAACATAATATAAAAATATAAATCAAAATAAAATACTTTGAGTGCAATTAATTTTGACCCATGCTCATGCTCTTTTATTTTAGCATAGTGTAAAAACGCAAAATATTAAAACATAAATAAAATAAGAATGTTGATATTTCAAGCACAAGCATATATGTGAAAATATAAAAAATATATATTATTGCCAGACATAACTAAAAATTGACATGAGCAGTGTTTATGCACCCATAGCATTCTCTGGCTTTATCCTTTTATTTTGCAGTAGTACGAAAAAATAAATAACTTAATAATGAATGATGAAGATGCCCCTATCATTTACTTATGTTAATTGTATTTAATATTACACAAATCACTTTTTAAATGTGATTTAACATCAATGAATTTCCTGACTTTGAAAATCACAGAGTAATATTATCTTACCCAATAGTATATACGATGCAATCAATAAGTTTTATGATCAAGCTTATACGTATGATAACCATTAAACAGTTCATATAGAAAATATAATTGGAAGTTTCTCGTTTATCAAGATCAACGCATGCTTGGTCATTAAACTTCTTGATCGTACTGTACTTATATTAATGTATAAAAGTCTTAGAATTATAACTCAATATTAAACTAGTTGAATTATGTCCTACCTTGCTGTGCTGCGTCTTTTACATTCATTAATGTGTGTTTGGTTGCTGATGATTCTTTTGCTTCCCAATCTATGAAAATAAAAAATCATTATTGTAATAAATACCAAAAATATTTTATAATTTACTTTACGACATAATCATATATTTTCAAATCAACAGGCACAAAAGCAGACTAAATAATATTTTTTACTTACGTTAATCTAATAGGCTTGAGCGGTTGTACTTCTAGTCTATTTATACGATAGTCTAAATGGTTGGTTTAATGGTTTGTAAGAAGCGTGTAGTCAATATTGTTATGGAAAAAGAGAACGTGTTCAGTTGTCCCAAATACTACGGGATGTAAATAAATATCTCTATAGGTATATAATGTCTCTAGCTTCGTGGTGGTGGTATATTTATTAAATAAAGCTCAAATATTTGGCCAATGAAAAATAAAATAGTTATTTTTTTTAATACCACTGCCTAGAATCCAAACGGAAACTAACTTGTCAGTGGCTTTTACAGGTAAAACAAGTTCGTTAAGCAGTTTTTATTGGTTACGCAAATTTGTTAATAAAAGCCGTTGGCACGCAGTGATATTTTTCAAAAAAATATATTAAATTTTTTAGATTTTTCTTTCAATGACCGAATATGCAGGTTTTTTCGAGAAATAAAGAATGCAATTTTAAAGCTAAAATTTAATCTAATTTTTCCCTACAGAACCTCAACACATTAAAAAACTACAGGGTAGATCAATATTACCTTGAATATAGAATGCTGAGAAATGTATATAATTTGAAATCAGATTATCTATCTTTAATCCATCTGGGTAAACATAATATTTTTCAAAAAAATAAATATCTGTCTGGTAGTCAGCATTTGTTTCACCCTCGACAATATATCCTCCTCCTTTCAAATACATAACTTCCCTTTCTGGCTTTGCATCAGATTTTGTATAAACTTTAGAAAGGGATAACTGATCTATATCACTACATATTTGTGTTGGGGTAATACATTCGCTATTGGATCATAAATCAAAATTGTCTTCACCGCCGGACACACTCTCGCTGTCACTAATATTCGAAATAACAACTTCATCTTTTATTTCTTTTATATTTTGAGATAGTATATCTTGATCGTCCGACAAATCAATATGTTCTGTATCAGTTAACGTTCCGTCATTGGACTGTGCAACGTGTAATCTATTTACATTAGTGAATTTTTGTTTTATTTTGTTGCCATCACTTAAATATACTTCTTCCGTGTCTGTAAGAGGGGGCTCACTATATGGTGCTACTGTAAGTAGCTTCTTACTGTTCATGCATTTCTCATGAAGATATTTAAATTTAGGAGCTCGTTTGCGCCTTTGTCTTCGTTCTAAAATTAACTCTTCAGTGTCTGTACAAGATTCTTTTATAGATAGTTTGGTAGTTGCACTGTTGATACTTTCCAGCACATTTACCGAACCTCCTTCTAAAATAGGTAGTTCAGGAGTCGGAGCTCTATTCCACTCATCGATTATATTTAGATTTGTTGAATTTTCAAAATCTGATAAATTTTCTTCATCAGTAATTGCTTCAATATTTTCTAGTTTTTCTTCATGTATATAATCTGATTCTAATGGTAATATTTTGATGGTAGGAACTAAAGAGTCATTTTCTTGCACCAGAACCAGATTTCTTACAGGTGGAGGTAGTTCTACCTCTGATGGATAATAGTCAGTGATAGAATTATCATCAGAAAAATCTTCTTCGTCTGTCATATCTTTTTGTACTAAAGCATAAGGTATGTGTCTAATTCCCCCATCCGAAGAACTGTCAATATTTTCATAATCTGTCGGTGGATATTCTTCTTTAGCTCTTATTGATTCCAATCCTAAGTTAGAGTTTAACACGCTAAACTTAATTTTAAAGCTCATTTCGTCTCGTGTATATTTTTCTTCACATTCATCGGAACTTTCTACCTGGAATTTATCTTCATCGGTGTCTCCACTATCTGATTTATTTGCCACGGAATCTTTGATTGGCGGCCGAAATTTAGATTTCATTTTTAACTTATTAGCAGCCTCTTTGACATGACTATAACAAGTAGCTAGTTCTCTGAGTCTTTCATCCAAAGCTTTTTCATCAACGACCTTAGCTTCGCTTTCATCAAACTCAACATCGCTTTGAAAGTTTTCTTCATCAGTGAGATCCATAACGTCATTTGAAGGAAGCTTTAAAGCAAGTTTATTTTTTCTCGTGACGCGCTTACAAATTGGAAAAGGTATGAAATCAGTATCTTCGTTGTCTGATTCTAAGAGTTGATAGCCAGTTTGATTTTTTGCTCTCTTATACTTACGGTTGACCCTTTGAATTTTCTTTTTTGGTGATCTACTATCATCTGAAAAATATATATTTTCCACATCAGTTAATCCCATATCTGGTGTGGGTCTATGACGATGTCTGCTTTTTTTATATTTTTTAACTTGCTTATTGCTATCAAACTCCGAGCCAATGTCTTCTGTGTCTGTGAATAGTTCCTGATCAGTTAAAGTTAAATTTATAAGGGGTAAACTAATTGAATTTGAAATACGATTATCATCGAAATAACTAAGTGATTCGTTACAATTATCTATATTATCATGTGTAAAATCTCTACACTGATATAGACCTAAGTTCAGTTCCGAATCAGGTACTTTATCAATTACTTCATGTTCAGTTTCGTAAGTTTCGCTGTCTGTATCTTCTCCACATTTATTTTGTGAAACAAATTGATAGAAATTTCTTTGTTTTGTAGAAAACTGAGTTTTTAGTTTTTTCTTCCCTTTAACATTTTTTATAGGCTTTTGATAACACTCTTCAGTTAAAGGGATTTCAAAATCAACATATTGAAGAGAGAGCGGTTCATTATGTATAATAGGTTCTGTATCATTCTCGTCAGAAGATGTTTCAAAATTTTCTGTATCGGTTGCAGGGCCGTAATTAGGTAATCGAATTTTTAAATTGCTCTTTCTCTTAATTGGGCTTATTACTGTACTTTCATCCTCTTTATCTTCATATAAATCTTCCAAGTCGGTAAGCTGCTCCGCTAAATGTAAAGACGAATGCTCCTCATTATCTTCATTTTCAGATGTTATGTTTATTTCGGGAATATCAACCGACAGTGACATACTTTTCAGATATTATGTTCTTTCTATAAAAAGTAATCTTTAATATTTGTAATTCGATTACTACAAATCATGTACCCCAATTATGCTTATAAATTATATGTTTACTAATACTACTTATTGAAATTATTTAAGAAATAAACATTTTGCCTCCTCCGGACTAATTAAATTGATCAATTAAGAAGATTAGAAAGATAATTTACCTACCTTGAATAAATGAGACGAATAATAATGACAAAATCATGCAACTAGAAATGGGCATAGCTGTTTTAGTCCTAAAGCAATAGGCTATTTACTAGAGAATTATACCTCTTCATATATGTCTATTCGAGAAGCCATGCTGTGGGATGTCATCGGTATATCAGGTAGCACCAAAGAAGGGTTACCTTGAGTTGTATCTCCTTCCAATTTTACTGCTTTGCGAGAAGACTTGAATACTTTTCTGGGAGGAGATACGGCTTCAACACTTAATATCGGAGATAATCTTTCTTCTGTCTTTTGAGCGGGTTCAACATGCTTCTGATCATCTAAAACTTTTTTCTCATATTGTGCTAATACCATTTGTCTCGCCAAAGTTAAACTAGAGTCTTCATACGGTTGAAGGGACTCTCCAATCGGCATTGCACAAGTAATTAAATCTGAGACTCTATGTGCATTCTCTAAAGACTTACGATGCCACGGTGAGGTAGGTGAAACAGACTTAATTTTTCCATTTGCATCTGAACTAATTTCATGATCAGATGGACTGCTTGGTAGTGCCACAGATTCAGACAAGCTTGAATCTGTTGTGTCAATAAGCGACATTTCAGTTTCATTTTTTAGTAAGGAAGCGACACGCCTGATATTCTCGTAAGGTTGCCTGTAAACTACTTCAATTGAACCTGAATGATTTTGAATTCTAGTAAAAACTTCAGAAGTGATTTTTGTACCACCATTGGCTGATCTTGTTCGAACCGGGCTACCAGGCAGCGATGTTGGGCATGTACTTGTAGCATTTTCCTCCTGCAGCTCATGATAAGTCGTCGAAATGACAGACTGACTTCGGACACGGTCAGCAAATTGAACAGTTTTGTCGATATCGAATTTATGGGACGGTTGTTTTCCATTTGAAGGAAGCTTTTTGATATGTTCACTTAAAATTGTGCGTTTCAATTTAGTTGGTGATGGACTTGCTTTGCGCATTTCTGTCAATGTACTATAATCGGTTTTATATATTTTAATCTCAACATCGTTCATCTCAAGGTTAGGAGTAATTTCAGTATAAATTATTTCTTTATGACTTTTATCCTTAACAGTTTTCTTCTGGTCTGGAAATATGTTTTCAATTTTAGCGACCGAAGAATGATGAATTTTTTGAGTTAAAGATTTATCATCTACAAGTTTTTTTTCGCATTTTTTAATATTTTTTATCGGAGTCCCTTCTTTAGACGATCCTTTTTTATGTTCCGTTGGTACGCTATGTTTTTCATAAGATTGCTTAGGTTTGCATTCTTCTACTAGACTAGTTTTTCTCGGTTTAGCGATACTTTGAGAAGCTTGTTGTTTTTCATTTGCGATTTTGTGAGATTTTCTAAGTTTTTCATTAATATTATCTACCTCCTTTTTTTCCCTGACGATATCTTTATCAATTTTCATGTTTCGAGAAACAGTAGATAACATATAACCATGTACGCGATTGTCATACTTTTTCGGTGTAGATGGTATTTTAGAGGTATCGGGGTCTTCACATGTCTTCTTCAACGGTATATGTTTTCTAATTCTCTTGGGACTTTTAGACATACCTTCTATGAATTGATTGCTTTCTAACGGTTTGTCAACTGATGCATCTAAACCTTTCAAAGACCTGGGTTTTAAAGTTTTTTTCAAGTAATTTCCTTTCTTAACCGTTGCTCTATTTTCATCGTCTGAACTAATATTGTCATCGCTAACAGTTTTTGGTAATTTGTAGGTACTGGATCTTTTGGAGGCGTATGATTTTGAAATTTTATTCAATCCTTTGTCTTTCGATTTTGTTTGTAATGTAAGGTCTTCCGGTTGTAATGTAATTTCCAAAATGTCGTCAGACATATTAATATTAGTGGGATAATATTTAGACGACGCTACTCCGTAATCTGATTCGAAGGATTTGGTATTGGCAACTAGTGTACGTTTTGATGTTTTATTAATGGCCTTAGTAGTTCTTCTAGACATTTCTTTGTTTTGTCCAACTCCACATGACTTTAATAGGGACATATTATCTGCAGGCTGTTCTACAATATTTCCGCTCTTGCTGGTAGATTTTTTCGACGAAATTATATTTCCTGTCATAGTTGTTTTGCCTTTAACCTCTTTTGTACGTTTCAGATAAATATCTTCCTTTTTTTCGTCAATTAGCTCAGTGCAGCGTCGATCAAATTTGACAAACTTTTTGCTAGTTTCATTGTATTTAATATCTGTAAGATTTTTTGGGGAAAACTTCTCAAAATCTGTTTTCGATAAAGTTGATTTAGGACATTCCTTATTGATATCAGATAAAGATGATTTATTGGACTGTTGCGGAAATTGATTTGTCTTTGATAAATTATTGGTGATGTCGGTAGACTTTTCAGTTATCTTCGAGGATTTAGAAATTGTTATTTCTGATAATGGTTTTATTTTTCTTCCGTAATCCGTGGTTTGATGTGATATCGACTTAGAAGCGGATTGATGTGATTTAGTAGCAAAACGTTTAGATAAATTATCGATATTACCAGATTTGAACTGTATATCCTGTCCGAGTATTTTAGTAGAGCTTGAAACATTTTCAGATAAATTGGAAGCCGGACACTTTGTAAATTGCTTTTCAAATTCTACAGTGATGGATTTTATAAACGGTTCTGATGGTTTAGGACTTATGTCCACAACAGTTTCTAAAAGGTCCAAATTATTAGGTAAAAGTGTTTCCTCGTCAGATCTTCGAGATAACAGTTTTACCGGCGTCAAATATTCGACTTTGTTCAAAGTCTTTGTCGATGTTTTTCCTGACTGTTCATTTGTCTCAGAAGATATTGCTATTTCATCATTAGAAATGGTTCTAGATGTCAGTATTTCTTTTTCAAGGCCTTTTTCCGGACATAGTGGTTTTACTGGAGACTCAGATGATATACAAATTGGAGATTCTATTTTGTCATGTAAAATTTTAGGACTCAATATTACTTTATCTTGTTCTAGAGATGGTTTTACCGGAGTTACCGGAGACTGAGGTGACTTAGATATTACAGATTCTTTTTTCATTAAGGATTCTTTTTCGTCATGGATAATTTTAGAACTCAGTATTTCTTTATAAATCTCCGGATGTGGTAGTTTTACTAGGATCTCAGGTGATTTAGCAATAGGAGATAAGGATCCTTTTCCTTGCTGAATAATTTGAGATCTCAATATTACGTTATCATGTTCCGTAAATAATGATTCTACTAGGGATTCAGGCGACTTTGAAATAGGGGACAGTGATTCTTCTTTATCCTGAATAATTTTAGATTCCCATATTTCTTTATTGCGTTCCGGAGATAGTGATTTCACTAGGGGCTCAGGTGGCTTAGAAATAGGATATAAGAATTCTTTATCATCCTTAGTAGATTTAGATGTCAATATTTCTTTATCGTATTCCGGGGATGGTGATTTTACTGAGAGTTCAGGTGACTTAGAAATAGGAGATAGGGACTCTTTTTCGTCATTAAAAATTTTAGAAATCAGTACGTCTTTTTGTTCCGGAGAAGGTGCCTTTACTAGAGGCTCAGTTGACTTAGGAAAATGAGAATATTTTCTTTCGTCATGTATAATTTTAGATGTCAATATTTCTTTATCGTATTCTGGAGATGGTGATTTTACAAGGGGCTCAGGTGACTTAGTAATAGGAGATGATGATTCTTTTCCATCTTTGGTAATTTTAGATGATATTATTTCTTTATCGTGTTCCGGGGATGGTGATTTTACCGGGAGTTCAGATGACTTAGATATAGGAGATAAGGATTCCTTTTCGTCGTGTAAAGTTTTAGAAGTCAATACGTCTTTTTGTTCCGGAGAAGGTGTCTTTACTAGAAGCTCCGTTGACTTAGGAATATGAGAGGATTGTCTTTCGTCATGGCTAATATTAGATTTCAATATTTCTTTATCGTATTTTGAAGATGGTGATTTAACTGGGAGCTTGAGTGACTTAGAAATAGGAGATAAAGTTAAAGGTTCTTTTTCATCTTTGGTAGGAGATAAGGAGTCTCTTTCGTCATGTAAAGCTTTAGAAGTCATTACTACTTTTTGTTCCTTTTGTTCCGGAGAATGTGGTTTTATTAGAGGCTCCGTTAACTTAGGAATATGAAAAGATTGTTTTTCGTCATGGATAATTTTAGATGTTAATATTTCTTTATCGTGTTCTGGAGATGATGATTTTACTAGGGGCTCAGGTGACTTAGAAATAGAAGATAAGAATTCTTTTTCATCTTTGGTAATTTTAGATGACAATATTTCTTTATCGTGTTCCGGGGATGGTGATCTTACTGGGATTTCAGATGACTTAGATATAGAAGATAAGGATTCTCTTTTGTCTTGTAAAGTTTTAGAAGTCATTACGTCTTTTTGTTTCGGAGAATGTGGCTTTACTTGAGGCTCTGTTGTTAGAGACTTAGGAATATGGGAGGATTGTCTTTCGTCATGGATAATTTCAGATGTCAATATTTCTTTATCGTATTCTGGAGATGGTGATTTTACAAGGGGTTCAGGTGACTTAGAAATAGGAATTAAGGATTCTTGTTCATCCTGAATAATTCTAGAGTTCAGTATTTTTTTATCGTGTTCAGAAGATGGTGATTTTAATGGGAGCTCGGGTGACTTAGAAATAGGAGATTCTTTTTCTTCATATAAAATTTTAGAAGTCAATACGTCTTTTTGTTCCGGAGAAGGTGGCTTTACTAGAGGCTCAGTTGACTTAGGAATATTAGAGGATTGTCTGTCGTCATGGACAATTTTAGGTGTCAATATTTCTTTACCGTGTTCTGGAGATGGTGATTTTACTAGGGGCTCAGGTGATTTAGAAATAGGAGAAAATATTTCATTTTCATCCTTAGAAGTTTTAGCTGTCGATATTTCTTTACCGTGTTCTGGGGATGATGATTTTACTAGGGGTTCAGGTGATTTAGGAATAGAAGACAAGGGTGCTTTTTCATCCTTAGGAGTTTTAGAAGTCAATATTTCTCTATCGTGTTCTGGAGATGATGATTTTTCGAGGGGCTCAGTTGACATAGAAATAAGAAATAAGGATTCTTTTTCATCTATAGTAGTTTTAGAAGTCAACATTTCTTTATCTTGTTCTGGAGATGGTAGTTTTATTGGTACCTCAGGTGATTTAGAAATAGGAGACAAGGTTTCTTTTTCATCCTTAGGAGATTTAGCTGTCAATATTTCTTTATCGTCTTTTGAAGATTTTAGTTTTATCGGTAATTCAGGTGATTTGGAAATAGGAGACAAGGTTTCTTTTTCATCCTTTGGAGATTTAGCTGTCAATATTTCTTTATCGTATTCTGGAGATGGTGATTTTACTACGGGCTCAGGTGACTTAGGAATATCAGAGGATTGTCTGTCGTCATGGACAATTTTAGATGTCAATATTTCTTTACCGTAATCTGGAGATGGTGATTTTACTAGGGTCTCAGGCGATTTAGAAATTGGACACAAGGTTTCTTTTTCATTCTTATGAGCTATAGCTGTCAATATTTCTTTATCGTGTTGTGGAGATTTTCGTTTTATCGGTACCTCAGGTGATTTGGAAATATGAGACAAGGTTTCTTTTTCATCCTTTAGAGATTTAGCTGTCAATATTTCTTTACCGTGTTCTGGAGATGGTGATTTTACTAGGGCCTCAGGTGACTTAGTAATATCAGAGGACTGTCTGTCGTCATGGACAATTTTACGTGTCAGTATTTCTTTACCGTGTTCTGGAGATGGTGATTTTACTAGGGGCTCAGGTGATTTAGAAATAGGAGACAATGTTTCTTTTTCAACCTTAGGAGTTTTAGCTGTCAATATTTCTTTATCCTGTTTTGGAGATTTTAGTTTTATCGGTATTTCAGGTGATTTGGAAAGAGTAGACAAGGTTTCTTTTTCATCCTTTAGAGATTTGGCTGTCAATATTTCTTTATCGTATTCTGGAGATGGTGATTTTACTCGGGGCTCGGGTGACTTAGGAATATCAGAGGATTGTCTGTCGTCATGAACAATTTTAGATGTCAATATTTCTTTACCGTGATCTGGAGATGGTGATTTTACTAGAGGTTCAGGTGATTTAGAAAGAGGACAAAATACTTTTTCATCCTTAGGAGTTTTATACGTCAATAATTCTTTATCGTGTGCGGTAGATGGTGATTTTTCTGTGGGCTCAGGTGACTTAGGAATATCAGAGGATTGTCTGTCGTCATGGACAATTTTAGGTGTCAATATTTCTTTACCATGTTCTGGAGATGGTGAATTTACTAGGGGCTCAGGTGATTTAGAAATAGTAGACAAGATTTCTTTTTCATCCTTAGGAGTTTTAGCTGTCAATATTTTTTTATCGTGTTTTGGAGATTTTAGTTTTATCGGTACTTCAGGTGATTTGGAAATATGAGACAAGGTTTCTTTTTCATCCTTTAGATATTTAGCTGTCAATATTTCTTTACCGTGTTCTGGAGATGGTGATTTTACTAGGGGCTCAGGTGATTTAGAAATAGGAGACAAGGTTTCTTTTTCATCCTTAGGAGTTTTAGCTGTCAATATTTCTTGATCATGTTTTGGAGATTTTAGTTTTATCGGTACTTCAGGTGATTTGGAAATAGGAGACAAGGTTTCTTTTTCATCCTTTGGAGATTTAGCTATCAATATTTCTTTATCGTATTCTGGAGATGGTGATTTTACTACAGGCTCAGGTGACTTAGGAATATCAGAGGATTGTCTGTCGTAATGGACAATCTTAGATGTCAATATTTCTTTACCGTGATCTAGAGATGGTGATTTTACTAGGGTCTCAGGCGATTTAGAAATAGGAGACAAGGTTTCTTTTTCATCCTTAGGAGTTTTAGCTGTCAATACTTCTTTATCGTATTCTGGAGATGGTGATTTTACTACGGGCTCAGGTGACTTAGGAATATCAGAGGATTGTCTGTCGTCATGGACAATTTTAGATGTTAATATTACTTTACCGTGATCTGGAGATGATGATTTTACTAGGGTCTCAGGCGATTTAGAAATAGGAGACAAGGTTTCTTTTTCATCCTTTAGAGATTTAGCTATCAATATTTCTTTATCGTATTCTGGAGATGGGGATTTTACTACAGGCTCAGGTAACTTAGGAATATCAGAGGATTGTCTGTCGTCATGGACAATCTTAGATGTCAATATTTCTTTACCGTGATCTGGAGATGGTGATTTTACTAGGGGCTCAGGTGATATAGAAATAGGAGACAAGGTTTCTTTTTCAACCTTAGGAGTTTTAGCTGTCAATACTTCTTTATCGTATTCTGGAGATGGTAATTTTACTACGGGCTCAGGTGACTTAGGAATATCAGAGGATTGTCTGTCGTCATGGACAATTTTAGATGTCAATATTTCTTTACCGTGATCTGGAGGTGGTGATTTTACTAGGGTCTCAGGCGATTTAGAAATAGGAGACAAGGTTTCTTTTTCATCCTTATGAGTTATAGCTGTCAATATTTCTTTATCGTGTTCTGGAGATTTTAGTTTTATCGGTACTTCAGGTGATTTGGAAATAGGAGACAAGGTTTCTTTTTCATCCTTTGGAGATTTAGCTGTCAATATTTCTTTATCGTATTCTGGAGATGGTGATTTTACTAGGGGTTCAGGTGACTTAGGAATATCAGAGGATTGTCCGTCGTCATGGACAATTTTAGGTGTCAATATTTCTTTACTGTGATCTGGAGATGGCGATTTTACTAGGGGCTCAGGTGATTTAGAAATAGTAGACAAGGTTTCTTTTTCATCCTTTAGAGATTTAGCTATCAATATTTCTTTATCGTATTCTGGAGATGGGGATTTTACTACAGGCTCAGGTGACTTAGGAATATCAGAGGATTGTCCGTCGTCATGGACAATTTTAGATGTCAATATTTCTTTACCGTGATCTGGTGATGGTGATTTTACTAGGTTCTCAGGCGATTTAGAAATAGGAGGCAAGGTTTCTTTTTCATCCTTTGGAGATTTAGCTGTCAATATTTCTTTATCGTATTCTGGAGATGGTGATTTTACTAGGGGTTCAGGTGACTTAGGAATATCAGAGGATTGTCCGTCGTCATGGACAATTTTAGATGTCAATATTTCTTTACCGTGATCTGGTGATGGTGATTTTACTAGGTTCTCAGGCGATTTAGAAATAGGAGACAAGGTTTCTTTTTCATCCTTATGAGTTAAAGCTGTCAATATTTCTTTATCGTGTTCTGGAGATCTTAGTTTTATCGGTACTTCAGGTGATTTGGAAATATGAGACAAGGTTTCTTTTTCATCCTTTAGAGATTTAGCTGTCAGTATTTCTTTACCGTGTCCTGGAGATGGTGATTTTTCTAGGGGCTCAGGTGGTTTAGAAATAGGAGGCAAGGTTTCTTTTTCATCCTTAGGAGTTTTAGCTGTCAATATTTCTTGATAATGTTTTGGAGATTTTAGTTTTATCGGTACTTCAGGTGATTTGGAAATATGAGACAAGGTTTCTTTTTCATCCTTTAGATATTTAGCTGTCAATATTTCTTTACCGTGTTCTGGAGATGGTGATTTTACTAGGGGCTCAGGTGACTTAGGAATATCAGAGGATTGTCTGTCGTCATGGACAATTTTAAGTGTCAGTATTTCTTTACCGTGTTCTGGAGATGGTGATTTTACTAGGGGCTCAGGTGATTTAGAAATAGGAGACAAGGTTTCTTTTTCATCCTTAGGAGTTTTAGCTGTCAATATTTCTTGATCATGTTTTGGAGATTTTAGTTTTATCGGTACTTCAGGTGATTTGGAAATAGGAGACAAGGTTTCTTTTTCATCCTTTGGAGATTTAGCTATCAATATTTCTTTATCGTATTCTGGAGATGGTGATTTTACTACAGGCTCAGGTGACTTAGGAATATCAGAGGATTGTCTGTCGTCATGGACAATCTTAGATGTCAATATTTCTTTACCGTGATCTGGAGATGGTGATTTTACTAGGGTCTCAGGCGATTTAGAAATAGGAGACAAGGTTTCTTTTTCATCCTTAGGAGTTTTAGCTGTCAATACTTCTTTATCGTATTCTGGAGATGGTGATTTTACTACGGGCTCAGGTGACTTAGGAATATCAGAGGATTGTCTGTCGTCATGGACAATTTTAGATGTCAATATTACTTTACCGTGATCTGGAGATGCTGATTTTACTAGGGTCTCAGGCGATTTAGAAATAGGAGACAAGGTTTCTTTTTCATCCTTTAGAGATTTAGCTATCAATATTTCTTTATCGTATTCTGGAGATGGGGATTTTACTACAGGCTCAGGTGACTTAGGAATATCAGAGGATTGTCTGTCGTCATGGACAATCTTAGATGTAAATATTTCTTTACCGTGATCTGGAGATGGTGATTTTACTAGGGGCTCAGGTGATATAGAAATAGGAGACAAGGTTTCTTTTTCAACCTTAGGAGTTTTAGCTGTCAATACTTCTTTATCGTATTCTGGAGATGGTAATTTTACTACGGGCTCAGGTGACGTAGGAATATCAGAGGATTGTCTGTCGTCATGGACTATTTTAGATGTCAATATTTCTTTACCGTGATCTGGAGGTGGTGATTTTACTAGGGTCTCAGGCGACTTAGAAATAGGAGACAAGGTTTCTTTTTCATCCTTATGAGTTATAGCTGTCAATATTTCTTTATCGTGTTCTGGAGATTTTAGTTTTATCGGTACTTCAGGTGATTTGGAAATAGGAGACAAGGTTTCTTTTTCATCCTTTGGAGATTTAGCTGTCAATATTTCTTTATCGTATTCTGGAGATGGTGATTTTACTAGGGGTTCAGGTGACTTAGGAATATCAGAGGATTGTCCGTCGTCATGGACAATTTTAGGTGTCAATATTTCTTTACTGTGATCTGGAGTTGGGGATTTTACTAGGGGCTCAGGTGATTTAGAAATAGTAGACAAGGTTTCTTTTTCATCCTTTAGAGATTTAGCTATCAATATTTCTTTATCGTATTCTGGAGATGGGGATTTTACTACAGGCTCAGGTGACTTAGGAATATCAGAGGATTGTCTGTCGTCATGGACAATTTTAGATGTCAATATTTCTTTACCGTGATCTGGAGATGGTGATTTTACTAGGGGCTCAGGTGATTTAGAAAGAGGAGACAAGACTTTTTCATCCTTAGGAGTTTTAGGCGTCAATAATTCTTTATCGTGTGCGGTAGATGGTGATTTTTCTGGGGGCTCAGGTGACTTAGGAATATCAGAGGATTGTCTGTCGTCATGGACAATTTTAGGTGTCAATATTTCTTTACCGTGTTCTGGAGATGGTGATTTTACTAGGGTCTCAGGTGATTTAGAAATAGGAGACAAGTTTTCTTTTTCATCCTTAGGAGTTTTAGCTGTCAATATTTCTTTATCGTGTTTTGGAGATTTTAGTTTTATCGGTACTTCAGGTGATTTCGAAATAGGAGACAAGGTTTCTTTTTCATCCTTTGAAGATTTAGCTGTCAATATTTCTTTATCGTATTCTGGAGATGGTGATTTTACTAGGGGCTCAGGTGACTTAGAAATATCAGAGGATTGTCCGTCGTCATGGACAATTTTAGGTGTCAATATTTCTTTACCGTGATCTGGAGATGGCGATTTTACTAGGGGCTCAGGTGATTTAGAAATAGTAGGCAAGGTTTCTTTTTCATCCTTAGGAGTTTTAGACGTTAATATTTCTTTATCGTGTTCGGTAGATGGTGATTTTTCTGGGGGCTTAGTTGACTTAGGAATATGAGAGGATTGTCTTTCGTCATGGATAAATTTAGACGTCAATATTTCTTTGCCGTGTTCTGGAGATGGTGATTTTACTAGGAGCTCAGATGACTTAGAAATAGGAAGTAAGTATTCTTTCTCATCCTTAGTAGTTTTAGAAGTCAATATTTCTTTATCTTGTTCTGGGGATGGTGGTTTTATTGGTACCTCAAGTGATTTAGAAATAGAAAACAATATTTTGTTTTCATCCTTAGGATTTTTAGCTGTCGATATTTCTTTAGCGTGTTCTGGAAATATTGGTTTTATTGCTACCTCAGGTGATTTAGAAATAGGAGACAATATTTCTTTTTCATCCTTAGTAGTTTTAGCTTTCAATATTTCTTTATCGTGTTCTGGATATGGTGATTTTACTGGGGACTCAGGTGACTTAGGAATGGGAGATAGGGATACTTGTTCACCATGAATAATTTTAGATTGCAGTATTTCTTTTTTGTGTTCAGAAGACGGTGATTTAATTGGGAGCTCAAGTGATTTAGAAATAGGAGACAAGGTTTCTTTTTCATCCTTAGTAGTTTTAGCTGTCAATATTTCTTTATCGTGTTCTGGAGATGGTGATTTTACTGGGGTCTCAGGTGACTTAGAAATAGGAGATAAGAAATTTTGTTCATCATGAATAATTTTTGATTTCAATATTTCTTTATTGTATTCAGAAGGCGGTGATTTAATTGGAAGCTCAGGTGATTTAGAAATAGGAGACAAGGTTTCTTTTTCATCCTTAGTAGTTTTAGCTGTCAATATTTCTTTATCGTGTTCTGGAGATGGTGATTTTACTGGAGGCTCAGGTGACTTAGGAATAGGAGATAAGGATTCTTGTTCATCCTGAATAATTTTAGATTTCATTATTTCTCGGTCGTGTTCAGAAGATGGTAATTTAACTGGGAGATCGTGTAACTTAGGTATAAGAGACAAGGATTCTCTTTCTTCATGTGAAATTTTAGAAGTCAATACGTCTTTATGTTCCGGAGAATGTTGCTTTACTGGAGGCTCAGTTGATTTAGGAATATGAAAAGATTTCCTTTCGTCATGGGTAATTTTAGATGTTAGTATTCCTTTACCGTGTTCTGGGGATTTTACTAAGGGCTCAGGTGACATAGAAATAGGAGATAATGATTCTTTTTCATCCTTGGTAGTTTTAGATGTCAATATTTTTTTATCGTGCTCAGAAGACGGTGATTTAATTGGGAGCTCGGATGACTTAAAGATAGGAGATAAGGAATCTTCTTCGTCGTGTAAAGTTTTAGAAGTGAATAAGTCTTTTTGTTCCGGAGAAGGTGGCTTTACTTGTGGCTCAGTTGACTTGGGAATATGAGAGGATTGCCCTTCATCTTGGATAAACTTAGAAGTCAATATTACTTTATCGTGCTCTGGAGATGCAGATTTTACTGGGGGCTCAGGTGACTTAGAAATAGGAGCTAAGGATTCTTGTTCATACTGAATAATTTTAGGTTTCAGTATTTCTCGATCGTTTTGAGAAGACGGCGATTTAATTGGGAACTCAGGTGACATAGAAATAGGAGGTAATGATCCTATTTCATCCTTAGTAATTTTAGAATTCAGTATTTCTTGATCGTATTCAGGTGATTTAACTGAGAGATCGTGTAACTTAGGTATAAGACACATGGATTCACTTTCGTCCTGTAAAATTTTAGAAGTCAATACTTTATATTCCAGAGAATGTGGTTTTCCTAGAGGCTCAGATGACTTGGCTATATGAGGGGATTTTCTTTCGTCATTGATAATTTTAGATGTCAATATTTCTTTACAGTGTTCTAGGGATTTTACTAGGGGCTCAGGTGACATACAAATAGGAGATAAGTATCCATTTTCATCCCGAGTAGTCTTAGAAGTCAATATTTCTTTATCTTCTTCTGGAGATGGTGGTTTTATTGGTACCTCAGGTGATTTAGAAATAGGAGACAAGGTTTCTTTTTCATCATTAGGAGATTCAGATGTTAATATTTCTTTATCGTGTTCCGAGAATGGTGATCTTACTGAGAGTTCAGGGGACTTGGATATAGGAGATAGGGATTCCTTTTCGTCCTGTAAAATTTTAGATGTCAATACGTATTTTTCTTCCGGGTAATGTGGCTTTGCTAGAGTCTCAGTTGACTTAGGAATATGAGGGGATAGTCTATCGTCATGGATAATTTTAGATGTCAATATTTCGTTATCGTGTTCCGAGGATGGTAATTTTACTTGGAGTTCAGGTGACTTAGAGATAGGTAATAAAGATTCTCTTTCGTCTTGTAACATTTTAGATGTCAATACGTCCTTTTGTTCCGGAGAAAGTGGCTTTACTAGAGGGTCAGTTGACTTAGGAATACGAGAGAATAGTTTTTCATCATGGACAATTGTAGATGTCAATACTTCTTTATAGTGTTCCTGAGATGGTGGACTTATTGGTACCTCAGGTGATTTAGAAATAGGAGACAAGGTTTCTTTTTCATCCTTAGAAGTTTTAGATTTCAATATTTCTTTATCATATTCCGAGGATGGTGATTTTACTAGGATTTCAGGAGACTTAGTTATAGGAGATAGTGACTCTGCTTCATCCAGTAAAACTATAGATGCGAATACGTCTTTTTTTTCTGGAGAAAGTGGCTTTACTAGAGGCTCAGTTGACTTAGGATTATGAGAGTATTGTCTCTCATCATGGATAAATTTAGACAATATTTCTTTATCGTGTTTTGGAGACACGAAGTATTCTTGTTCATCCTGAATAATTTTAGATTTCAGCATCTCTTGATTCTGTTCAGAAGACTGTGATTTAACTGGGAGCTCGGGTGACATAGAAATAGGAGATAAGGATTCTTTTTCATCCTTAGTAATTCTAGATTTCAGTATTTCTTGGTCGTGTTCAGAAGATGGTGATTTAGCTGGGAAATCGTGTAACTTGGGTATAAGAGACAAGGATTCTCTTTCGTCATGTAAAATTTTAGAAGTCAATACATCTTTATGTTCCGGAGAATGTGGTTTTACTAGAGGCTCAGTTGACTTAACAATATGAGAGGATTGTCTTTCGTCATAGAAAATTTTAGATGTCAATATTTCTTTACCGTGTTCTGGGTATTTTACTAAGGGCTCAGGTGACATAGAAATAGGAGATAAGGATACTTTTTCATCCTTAGTAGTTTTAGAAGTAATTATTTCTTTATCTTGTTCTGGAGATGGTGGTGTTATTGGTACCTCAGGTGATATAGAAACAGAAGACAATGTTCCTTTTTCATCCTTAGGAGTTTTAGCTGTCGATATTTCTTTATCCTCTTCTGGAGATGGTAGTTTTATTGGTACCTCAGGTGATTTAGAAATATTAGACAAGGTTTCTTTTTCATCCTTAGGAGTTTTAGCTGTCAATATTTCTTTACCCTGTTCTGGAGATGATGATTTTACTAGGGGCACAGGTGACTTAGAAGTAGGAGATAAGGATTCTTTTTCATCTTTAGTATATTTAGATGTAAATATTTCTTTATCGTGTTCTGGAGATGGTGGTTTTATTGGTGCCTCAGGTAATTTAGAAAGAGGAAACAAGGTTCCTTTTTCATCCTTAGGAGTTTTAGCTTTCAATATTTCTTTATCTTGTTCTGGAGAGGGTTGTTTTATTGGTACTTCAGGTGATTTCGAAATAGGAGAAAATGTTTCTTTTTCATCCTTAGGAGTTTTAGCTGTCGATATTTCATTATCGTCTTCTGGAGATATTGGTTTTATTGGTACCTCAGGTGATTTAGAAATAGGAGACAAGGTTTCTCTTTCATACTTAGGAGTTCTAGAAGTCAATATTTCTTTACCGTGTTCTGCAGATGGTGGTTTTATTAGGGGCTCAGGTGACTTAGAAATAGAAGACAAGGGTTCTTTTTCATCCTTAGTAGTTCTAGAAGTCAATATTTCTTTGTCTTGTTCCGGAGATGGTGGTTTTATTGGTACCTGAGGTGATTTAGAAATAGGAGACAAGATTTCTTTTTCACCCTTAGGAGTTCTAGCTGTCAATATTTCTTTACCGTGTTCTGTAGATGGTGGTTTTACTAGGGTCCCAGGTGACTTAGAAATAGGAGATAAAGATTCTTTTTCATCCCTAGTAGATTTAGATGTAAATATTTCTTTATCGTGTTCTGGAGATGGTGATTTTACTGGGGGCTCAGGTGACTTAGAAATAGGAGATAAGGATTCCTTTTCGTCATGTAAAATTTTAGATGTCAATACGTCTTTTTCTTCCGGGGAAAGTAGCTTTGCTAAAGGCTCAGCTGAACTAGCGATATCAGAAGATTGTTTTTCGTCATGGATAATTTTGGATGTCAATATATCTTTATCGTCTTCTGGAGATAATGATGTTACTAGGGGCTCAGGTAACTTAGAAATAGGAGATAAGGATTCTTTTTCGTCATGTAAAATTTTAGATGTCATTACGTCTTTTTGTTCCGGAGAAATTGGCTTTACTAGAGGCTCAGTTAGCTTAGAAATATGAGAATATTGTATTTCGTCATGGATAATTTTGTAAGTCAATATTTCTTTATCGTTTTCTGGAGATTTTACTAGGGGTTCAGGTGACTTAGAAATATGAGTTACGGATTCTTTTACATCCTTAGTAGTTTTAGATATCAATATTTCTTTATCTTCTTCCGAGAATGGTGATTTTACTGGTAATTCAGGTGACTTAGAAATAGGAGATAAGGATTCTTGTTCATCCTGGATAATTTTAGATTTCGGTATTTCTTGATTGTGTTCAGAAGATGGTGATTTAAATGGAAGGTCGTGTAACTTAGGTATATGAGACAAGGATTCTCTTGCGTCATGTAAGATTTTAGAAGTCAATACGTCTTTATGTTCTGGAGAATGTGGTATTACAAGAGGCTCAGTTGACTTAGCAATATGAGAGGTTTGTCTTTCGTCATGGATAATTTTAGATGTCAATATTTCTTTACCGTTTTCTGAGGATTTTACTAGGGGCTCAGGTGACATAGAAATTGGAGATAAGGATCCTTTTTCATCCTTAGTAGTTTTAGAAGTCAATATTTCTTTATCTTGTTCTGGAGATGGTGGTTTTATTGGTACCTCAGGTGATTTAGGAGTAGGAGACAACATTTCTTTTTCATCCTTAGGAGTTTCAGCTCTCGATATTTCTTTATCGTGTTCTGGAGATATTGGTTTTATTGGTATCTCTGGTGATTTAGAAATAGTAAACAAGGTTTCTTTTTCATCCTTAGGAATTCTAGCTGTCAACATTTCTTTACTGTGTTCTGGAGTTGGTGGTTTTACTAGGGGCTCAGGTAACTTAGAAATAAGAGATAAGGATACTTTTCCATCCTTAGTGGTTTTAGAAGTCAATATTTCTTTATCTTGTTCTGGAGATGATATTTTTATTGGTACCTCAGGTGATTTAGAAATAGGAGTCAAGGTTTCTTTTTCATCCTTAGGAGTTTTAGAAGACAATATTTCTTTATCTTTTTCTGGAGTTGTTGGTTTTATTGGTACCTCAGGTGATTTAGAAATAAAAGACAATGTTTCTTTTTCATCCCTAGGAGTTTTAGCTGTCAATATTTCTTTACTGTGTTCTGGAGATAGTGGTTTTACTAGGGTCCCAGGTGACTTAGAAATAGGAGAAAAATATTCTTTTTCATCCCTAGTAGATTTAGATGTAAATATTTCTTTATCGTGTTCTGGAGATCGTGATTTTACTGGGGGCTCAGGTGACTTAGAAATAGGAGATAAGGACTCTTGTTCATCCTGGATAATATTAGATTTCGCTATTTCTTGATCGTGTTGAGAAGATGGTGATTTAACTGGAAGATCGTGTAACTTAGGTATGTGAGACAAGGATTCTCTTTCGTCATGTAAAATATTAGAAGTCAATACTTCTTTATGTTCTGGAGAATGTGGTTTAACTAGAAGCTCAGTTGACTTAGCAATATGAGAGGGTTGTCTTTCATCATGGATAATTTTAGATGTCAATATTTCTTTACCGTGTTCTGGGGACTTTACTAGGGGCTCAATAGAAATAGGAGATAAGTATACTTTTTCATCCTCAGTAGTTTTAGAAGTCAATATTTCTTTACCTTGTTCTGGAGATGGTGGTTTTATTGGTACCTCAGGTGATTTAGAAATAGGAGACAAGGTTTCTTTCTCATCCTTAGGAGTTCTAAATGTTAATATTTCTTTCCCGTGTTTTGGTGATGGTGATTTTACTAGGGACTCAGGTGACTTTGAAATAGAAGACAAGGGTTCTTTCTCATACTTAATAGTTTTAGAAGTCAATATTTCTTTATAGTGTTCTGGAGATGGTGGTTTTACCGTGGGCTCAGTTGACATAGCAATATCAGAAAATTGTTTTTCGTCATAGATAATTTTGGATGTCAATATTTCTTTATCGTGTTCTGGAGATGGTGATTTTACTGGGGGCTTAGATGACTTAGAAATAGGTGATAAGGATTCTTTTTCGTCATGTAAAATTTTAGATGCCAATACGTCTTTTTCTTCCGGGGAAAGTGGCTTTGCTAAAGGCCCAGCTGACGTAGCAGTACCGGAAGATTGTTTTTCGTCATAAATAATTTTGGATGTCACTATATCTTTATCGTGTTCTGGAGATGGTGATTTTACTGGGGGCTCAGGTGACTTAGAAATAAGAGATAAGGATTCTTTTTCGTCATGTAAAATTTTAGATGTCAATACGTCTTTTTCTTCCGGGGAAAGTGGCTTTGCTAAAGGTTCAGCTGACGTAGCAATATCAGAAGATTGTATTTTGTCATGGATAATTTTGGATGTAAATATATCTTTATCGTGTTCTGGAGATAGTGGCTCTGGGGGCTCAGATGACTTAGAAATAATAGATAAGGATCCTTTTTCGTCATGTAAAATTTTAGATGTCAATGCGTCTTTTTCTTCCGGGGAAAGTGGCTTTGCTAAAGGTTCAGCTGACGTAGCAATATCAGAAGATTGTTTTTCGGCATGGATAATTTTGGATGTCAATATATCTTTATCGTGTTCTGGAGACGGTGATTTTACTTGGGGCTCAGATGACTTAGAAATAGGAGATACCGATTCCTTTTCGTCATGTAAAATTTTAGATGTCAATATGTCTGTTTCTTCCGGGGAAATTGGCTTTGCTAAAGGCTCAGTTGACCTAGCAATATCAGAAGATTGTTTTTGGTGATGGATAATTTTGGATGTCAATATATCTTTATCGTGTTCTGGAGATGGTGATTTTACTGAGGGCTCAGATGACTTAGAAATAGGAGATAAGGATTCTTTTTCGTCATGTAAAAATTTAGATGTCAATACGTCTTTTTCTTCCGGGGAAAGTAGCTTTGATAAAGGCTCAGCTGACGTAGCAATATCAGAAGATTGTTTTTCGGCATGGATAATTTTGGATGTCAAAATATCTTTATCGTGTTCTGGAGATGATGATTTTACTGGGGGCTCAGATGACTTAGAAATAGGAGATAAGGATTCTTTTTCGTCATGTAAAATTTTAGATGTTAATACGTCTTTTTCTTCCGGGGAAAATGGCTTTTCTAAAGGCACAGTTGACCTAGCAATATCAGAAGATTGTTTTTCGTCATGGATAATTTTTGAAGGCTTATTATATCTATCTTTATCGTGTTCTGGAGATGTTAATTTTACTGAGGACTCAGATGACTTAGAAATAGGAGATAAGGATTCTTTTTCGTCATGTAAAATTTTAGATGTCAATACATCTTTTTCTTCCTGGGAAAGTGGCTTTGCTAAAGGCTCAGTTGACCTAGCAATATCAGAAGATTGTTTTTCGTCATGGATAATTTTGGATGTCAATATTTCTTTATCGTGTTCTGGAGATGGTGATTTTACTGGATGCTCAGGTGACTTAAAAATATGAGATAAGGATTCTTTTTCGTCATGTAAAATTTTAGATGTCAATACGTCTTTTTCTTCCGGGGAAATTGGCTTTGCTAAAGGCTTAGTTGACCTAGCAAAGTCAGAAAATTGTTTTTCGTCATGGATAAATTTGGATGTCAATATTTCTTTATGGTATTCTGGAGATGGTGATTTTACTGTGGGCTCAGTTAACTTAGAAATAGGGGATAACGATTCTTTCTCGTCATGTAAAATTTTAGATATCAATATGTCTTTTTCTGCCGGGAAAATTGGCTTTGCTAAAGGTTCAGTTGACCTAGCGATATGAGAAGATTGTTTTTCGGCATGGATAATTTTGGATGTCAATATTTCTTTATCGTGTTCTGGAGATGGTGATTTTACTGGGGGCTCAGGTGACTTAGAAATAGGAATTACGGATTCTTTTACATCCTTAGTAGTTTTAGATATCAATATTCCTTTATCGTGTTCCGAGGATGGTGATTTTACTGGGAGTTCAGGTGTCTTAGATATCGGAGATAAGGATTCTCTTTCCTCCTGTAAAATTTTAAAAGTTAATTCACCTTTTTGTTCTGGAGAAGGTGGCTTTGCTAAAGGCTCAGCTGATGTAGCAATATCGGAAGATTGTTTTTCGTCATGAATAATTTTGGATGTCAATATAACTTTATCGTGTTCTGGAGATGGTGATTTTACTGGGGGCTCAGGTGACTTAGAAATAGGAGATAAGGATATTTTTTCGTCATGTAAAATTTTAGATGTCAATACGTCTTTTCCTTCCGGAGAAAGTGGCTTTGCTAAAGGCTCAGTTGACTTAGCGATATCAGAAAATTGTTTTTCGTCATGGAAAATTTTTGATGTCAATATTTCTTTATCGTGTTCTGGAGATGGTGATTTTACTGGGGGCTCAGGTGACTCAGAAATAGGAGATAAGGATTCTTTTTCGTCATGTAAAATTTTAGATGTCAATACGTCTTTTTCTTCCGGAGAAATTGGCTTAACTAAAGGCTCAGTTGACTTAGCGATATCAGAAAATTGTTTTTCGTCATGGATAATTTTGGATGTCAATATTTCTTTATCGTGTTCTGGAGATGGTGATTTTACTGGGGGCTCAGGTGACTTAGAAATATGAGATAAGGATTCTTTTTTGTCATGTAAAATTTTAGATGTCAATACGTCTTTTTCTTCCGGAGAAAGTGGCTTTGCTAAAGGCTCAGTTGACCTAGCAATATCAGAAGATTGTTTTTCGGCATGGATGATTTTGGATGTCAATATTTCATTATCGTGTTCTGGAAATGGTGATTTTACTGGAGGCTCAGGTGACTTAGAAATAGGAGATAAGGATTCTTTTTCATCATGTAAAATTTTAGATGTCAATACGTCTTTTTCTTCCAGGGAAAGTGGCTTTGATAAAGTATCAGCTGACGTAGCAATATCAGAAGATTGTTTTTCGTCATGGATAATTTTGGATGTCAATATATCTTTATCGTGTTCTGGAGATGGTGATTTAACTGGGGGCTCAGGTGACTTAGAAATAGGAGATAAGGATACTTTTTCGTCATGTAAAATTTTAGATGTCAATACGTCTTTTTCTTCCGGAGAAAGTGGCTTTGCTAAAGTCTCAGTTGACGTAGCAATATCAGAAAATTGTTTTTCGTCATGGATAATTTTGGATGTCAATATTTCTTTATCGTGTTCTGGAGATGGCGATTTTACTGGAGGCTTAGGTGACTTAGAAATACGAGATAAGGATTCTTTTTCGTCATGGATAATTTTATAAGTCAATATTTCTTTATCGTATTCTGGAGATGGTGGTTTAACTGGGGGCTCAGGTGACTTAGAATAAGGAGATAAGGATACTTTTTCGACATGTAAAATTTTAGATGTCAATACGTCTTTTTTTTCCAGGGAAAGTGGTTTTGATAAAGTCTCAGCTGACCTAGCAATATCAGAAGATTGTTTTTGGTGATGGATCATTTTGGATGTCAATATATCTTTATCGTGTTCTGGAGATGGTGATTTTACTGAGGGCTCAGATGACTTAGAAATAGGAGATAAGGATTCTTTTTCGTCATGTAAAATTTTAGATGTCAATACATCTTTTTCTTCCGGGGAAATTGGCTTTGCTAAAGGCACAGTTGACCTAGCAATATCAGAAAATTGTTTTTCGTCATGGATAATTTTGGATGTCAATATATCTTTATCGTGTTCTGGAGATTGTGATTTTACTGGGGGCTTAGGTGACTTAGTAATACGAGATAATGATTCTTTTTCGTCATGTAAAATTTTAGATGTTAATATGTCTTTTTCTTCCGGGGAAAATGGCTTTTCTAAAGACACAGTTGACCTAGCAATATCAGAAGATTGTTTTTCGGCATGGATAATTTTGGATGTCAATATTTCTTTATCGTGTTCTGGAGATGGTGATTTTACTGGGGGCTCAGGTGACTTAGAAATAGGAGTTACGGATTCTTTTACATCCTTAGTAGTTTTAGATATCAATATTCCTTTATCGTGTTCCGAGGATGGTGATTTTACTGGGAGTTCATGTGTCTTAGATATCGAAGATAAGGATTCTCTTTCCTCCTGTAAAATTTTAAAAGTTAATACGCCTTTTTGTTCTGGAGAAGGTGGCTTTGCTAAAGGCTCAGCTGATGTAGCAACATCGGAAGATTGTTTTCCGGCATGGATAATTTTGGATGTCAATATTTCTTTATCGTGTTCTGGAGATGGTGATTTTACTGGGGGCTCAGGTGACTTAGAAATTGGAATTACAGATTCTTTTACATCCTTAGTAGTTTTAGATATCAATATTCCTTTATCGTGTTCCAAGGATGGTGATTTTACTGGGAGTTCAGGTGTCTTAGATATCGGAGATAAGGATTCTCTTTCCTCCTGTAAAATTTTAAAAGTTAATACGCCTTTTTGTTCTGGAGAAGGTGGCTTTGCTAAAGGCTCAGCTGATGTAGCAATATCGGAAGATTGTTTTTTGTCATGAATAATTTTGGATGTCAATATAACTTTATCGTGTTCTGGAGATGGTGATTTTACTGGGGGCTCAGGTGACTTAGAAATAGGAGATAAGGATAATTTTTCGTCATGTAAAATTTTAGATGTCAACACGTCTTTTTCTTCCGGAGAAAATGGTTTTGCTAAAGGATCAGTTGACTTAGCGATATCAGAAAATTGTTTTTCGTCATGGATAAATTTGGATGTCAATATTTCTTTATCGTGTTCTGGAGTTGGTGATTTTACTGGGGGCTCATGTGACTTAGAAATAGGAGATAAGGATTCTTTTTCGTCATGTAAAATTTTAGATGTCAATACGTCTTTTTCTTCCGGAGAAAGTGGCTTTGCTAAAGGCTCAGTTGACCTAGCAATATCAGAAGATTGTTTTTCGGCATGGATGATTTTGGATGTCAATATTTCTTTATCGTGTTCTGGAAATGGTGATTTTACTGGAGGCTCAGGTGACTTAGAAATAGGAGATAAGGATTCTTTTTCATCATGTAAAATTTTAGATGTCAATACGTCTTTTTCTTCCAGGGAAAGTGGCTTTGATAAAGTATCAGCTGACGTAGCAATATCAGAAGATTGTTTTTCGTCATGGATAATTTTGGATGTCAATATATCTTTATCGTGTTCTGGAGATGGTGATTTAACTGGGGGCTCAGGTGACTTAGAAATAGGAGATAAGGATACTTTTTCGTCATGTAAAATTTTAGATGTCAATACGTCTTTTTCTTCCGGAGAAAGTGGCTTTGCTAAAGTCTCAGTTGACGTAGCAATATCAGAAAATTGTTTTTCGTCATGGATAATTTTGGATGTCAATATTTCTTTATCGTGTTCTGGAGATGGTGATTTTACTGGAGGCTTAGGTGACTTAGAAATACGAGATAAGGATGCTTTTTCGTCATGGATAATTTTATAAGTCAATATTTCTTTATCGTATTCTGGAGATGGTGGTTTAACTGGGGGCTCAGGTGACTTAGAAAAAGGAGATAAGGATACTTTTTCGTCATGTAAAATTTTAGATGTCAATACGTCTTTTTTTTGCAGGGAAAGTGGCTTTGAAAAAGTCTCAGCTGACCTAGCAATATCAGAAGATTGTTTTTGGTGATGGATAATTTTGGATGTCAATATATCTTTATCGTGTTCTGGAGATGGTGATTTTACTGAGGGCTCAGATGACTTAGAAATAGGAGATAAGGTTTCTTTTTCGTCATGTACAATTTTAGATGTCAATACATCTTTTTCTTCCGGGGAAATTGGCTTTGCTAAAGGCACAGTTGACCTAGCAATATCAGAAAATTGTTTTTCGTCATGGATAATTTTGGATGTCAATATATCTTTATCGTGTTCTGGAGATTGTGATTTTACTGGGGGCTTAGGTGACTTAGTAATACGAGATAAGGATTCTTTTTCGTCATGTAAAATTTTAGATGTTAATACGTCTTTTTCTTCCGGGGAAAATGGCTTTTCTAAAGACACAGTTGACCTAGCAATATCAGAAGATTGTTTTTCGTCATGGATAATTTTGGGTGTCAATATATCTTTATCCTCTTCTGGAGATGGTGATTTTACTGAGGGCTCAGATGACTTAGAAATAGGAGATAAGGATTCTTTTTCGTCATGTAAAATTTTACATATCAATATGTCTTTTTCTTCCGGGGAAATTGGCTTTGCTAAGGGCTCAGTTGACCTAGCGATATCAGAAGATTGTTTTTCGGCATGGATAATTTTGGATGTCAATATTTCTTTATCGTGTTCTGGAGATGGTGATTTTACTGGGGGCTCAGGTGACTTAGAAATAGGAGTTACGGATTCTTTTACATCCTTAGTAGTTTTAGATATCAATATTCCTTTATCGTGTTCCGAGGATGGTGATTTTACTGGGAGTTCATGTGTCTTAGATATCGAAGATAAGGATTCTCTTTCCTCCTGTAAAATTTTAAAAGTTAATACGCCTTTTTGTTCTGGAGAAGGTGGCTTTGCTAAAGGCTCAGCTGATGTAGCAACATCGGAAGATTGTTTTTCGGCATGGATAATTTTGGATGTCAATATTTCTTTATCGTGTTCTGGAGATGGTGATTTTACTGGGGGCTCAGGTGACTTAGAAATAGGAATTTCGGATACTTTTACATCCTTAGTAGTTTTAGATATCAATATTCCTTTATCGTGTTCTGAGGATGGTGATTTTACTGGGAGTTCAGGTGTCTTAGATATCGGAGATAAGGATTCTCTTTCCTTCTGTAAAATTTTAAAAGTTAATACGCCTTTTTGTTCTGGAGAAGGTGGCTTTGCTAAAGGCTCAGCTGATGTAGCAATATCGGAAGATTGTTTTTCGTCATGAATAATTTTGGATGTCAATAGAACTTTATCGTGTTCTGGAGATGGTGATTTTACTGGGGGCTCAGGTGACTTAGAAATAGGAGATAAGGATAATTTTTCGTCATGTAAAATTTTAGATGTCAATACGTCTTTTTCTTCCGGAGAAAATGGCTTTGCTAAAGGCTCAGTTGACTTAGCGATATCAGAAAATTGTTTTTCGTCATGGATAATTATGGATGTCAATATTTCTTTATCGTGTTCTGGAGATGGTGATTTTACTGGGGGCTCAGGTGACTTAGAAATAGGCGATAAGGATTCTTTTTCGTCATGTAAAATTTTAGATGTCAATACGTCTTTTTCTTCCGGAGAAATTGGCATAGCTAAAGGCTCAGTTGACTTAGCGATATCAGAAAATTGTTTTTCGTCATGAATAATTATGGATGTCAATATTTCTTTATCGTGTTCTGGAGATGGTGATTTTACTGGGGGCTCAGGTGACTTAGAAATAGGAGATAAGGATTCTTTTTCATCATGTAAAATTTTAGATGTCAATACGTCTTTTTCGTTCCGGGGAAATTGGCTTTGCTAAGGGCTCAGTTGACCTAGCAATATCAGAAGATTGTTTTTCTCATGGATAATTTTGGGATGTCAAATAATGTTTTATCTTGTTCTGGAGATGGTGATTTAACTGGGGGCTCAGGTGACTTAGAAATAGGAGATAAGGATACTTTTTCGTCATGTAAAATTTTAGATGTCAATACGTCTTTTTCTTGTTGAGAAAGTGGCTTTGCTATAGGCTCAGTTGACCTAGCAATATCAGAAGATTGTTTTTCGACATGGATGATTTTGGATGTCAATATTTCTTTATCGTGTTCTGGAGATGGTGATTTTACTGGAGGCTCAGGTGATTTAGAAATAGGAGATAAGGATTCTTTTTCATCATGTAAAATTTTATATGTCAATACGTCTTTTTCTTCCGGAGAAAGTGGCTTTGCTAAAGGCTCAGTTGACCTAGCCATATCAGAAGATGTTTTTTCGTCATGGATAATTTTGGATTTCAATATTTCTTTATCGTGTTCTGGAGATGGTGATTTTACTGGAGGCTCAGGTGACTTAGAAATAGGAGATAAGGATTCTTTTTCATCATGTAAAATTTTAGATGTCAATACGTCTTTTTCTTCCGGAGAAAGTGGCTTTGCTAAAGGCTCAGTTGACCTAGCAATATCAGAAGATTGTTTTTCGTCATGGATAATTTTGGATGTCAATATATCTTTATCGTGTTCTGGAGATGGTGATTTAACTGGGGGCTCAGGTGACTTAGAAATAGGAGATAAGGATACTTTTTCGTCATGTAAAATTTTTGATGTCAATACTTCTTTTTCTTCCGGAGAAAGTGGCTTTGCTAAAGTCTCAGTTGACTTAGCAATATCAGAAGATTGTTTTTCGTCATGGATAATTTTGGATGTCAATATTTCTTTATCGTGTTCTGGAGATGGTGATTTTACTGGAGGCTCAGGTGACTTAGAAATAGGAGATAAGGATTCTTTTTCATCATGTAAAATTTTAGATGCCAATACGTCTTTTTCTTCCGGAGAAAGTGGCTTTGCTAAAGGCTCAGTTGACCTAGCAATATCAGAAGATTGTTTTTCGTCATGGATAATTTTGGATGTCAATATTTCTTTATCGTGTTCTGGAGATGGTGATTTTACTGGGGGCTCAGGTGACTTAGAAATGGGAGGCCAGGATTCTTTTTCATCATGTAAAATTTTTAGATGTCAATACGTCTTTTCTTCCGGAGAAAGTGGCTTTGCTAAAGTCTCAGCTGACCTAGCAATATCAGAAGATTGTTTTTCGTCATGGATAATTTTGTATGTCAATATATCTTTATCGTGTTCTGGAGATGGTGATTTAACTGGGGGCTCAGGTGACTTAGAAATAGGAGATAAGGATACTTTTTCGTCATGTAAAATTTTAGATGTCAATACGTCTTTTTCTTCCGGAGAAAGTGGCTTTGCTATAGGTTCAGTTGACCTAGCAATATCAGAAGATTGTTTTTCGACATGGATGATTTTGGATGTCAATATTTCTTTATCGTGTTCTGGAGATGGTGATTTTACTGGAGGCTCAGGTGACTTAGAAATAGGAGATAAGGATTCTTTTTCATCATGTAAAATTTTAGATGTCAATACGTCCTTTTCTTCCGGAGAAAGTGGCTTTGCTAAAGTCTCAGTTGTAGCGATATCAGAAGATTGTTTTTCGTCATGGATAATTTTGGATGTCAATATTTCTTTATCGTGTTCTGGAGATGGTGATTTTACTGGACGCTTAGGTGACTTAGAAATAAGAGATAAGGATTCTTTTTCGTCATGTAAAATTTTAGATGTCAATACGTCTTTTTCTTCCAGGGAAAGTGGCTTTGCTAAAGTCTCAGCTGACCTAGCAATATCAGAAGATTGTTTTTCGTCATGGATAATTTTGGATGTCAATATATCTTTATCGTGTTCTGGAGATGGTGATTTAACTGGGGGCTCAGGTGACTTAGAAATAGGAGATAAGGATTCTTTTTCATCATGTAAAATTTTAGATGTCAATACGTCTTTTTCTTCCAGGGAAAGTGGCTTTGATAAAGTCTCAGCTGACGTAGCAATATCAGAAGATTGTTTTTCGTCATGGATAATTTTGGATGTCAATATATCTTTATCGTGTTCTGGAGATGGTGATTTAACTGGGGGCTCAGGTGACTTAGAAATAGGAGTTAAGGATACTTTTTCGTCATGTAAAATTTTTGATGTCAATACTTCTTTTTCTTCCGGAGAAAGTGGCTTTGCTAAAGTCTCAGTTAACTTAGCGATATCAGAAGATTGTTTTTCGTCATGGATAATTTTGGATGTCAATATTTCTTTATCGTGTTCTGGAGATGGTGATTTTACTGGACGCTTAGGTGACTTAGAAATAAGAGATAAGGATTCTTTTTCGTCATGTAAAATTTTAGATGTCAATACTTCTTTTTGTTCCGGGCAAAGTGGCTTTGCTAAAGGCTCAGTTGACCTAGCAATATCAGATGGTTGTTCGTCATGGATAATTTTATAAGTCAATATTTCTTTATCGTATTCTGGAGATGGTGGTTTAACTGGGGGCTCAGGTGACTTAGAAATAGGGGATAAGGATACTTTTTCGTCATGTAAAATTTTAGATGTCAATATGTCTTTTCCTTCCGGGGAAATTGGCTTTGCTAAAGGCTCAGTTGACCTAGCAATATCAGAAGATTGTTTTTCGGCATGGATGATTTTGGATGTCAATATTTCTTTGTCGTGTTCTGGAGATGGTGATTTTACTGGAGGCTCAGGTGACTTAGAAATAGGAGATAAGGATTCTTTTTCATCATGTAAAATTTTAGATGTCAATACGTCTTTTTCTTCAAGGGAAAGTGGCTTTGATAAAGTCTCAGCTGAAGTAGCAATATCAGAAAATTGTTTTTCGTCATGGATAATTTTGGATGTTAATATATCTTTATCGAGTTCTGGAGATGGTGATTTTACTGGGGGCTCAGGTAGCTTAGAAATAAGAGATAAGGATTCTTTTTCGTCATGTAAAATTTTAGATGTCAATACTTCTTTTTGTTCCGGGGAAAGTGGATTTGCTAAAGGCTCAGTTGACCTAGCAATATCAGATTGTTTTTCGTCATGGATAATTTTATAATTCAATATTTCTTTATCGTATTCTGGAGATGGTGGTTTAACTGGGGGCTCAGGTGACTTAGAAATAGGGGATAAGGATACTTTTTCGTCATGTAAAATTTTAGATGTCAATATGTCTTTTCCTACAGGGGATATTGGCTTTGCTATAGGTTCAGTTGACCTAGCAATATCAGAAGATTGTTTTTCGTCATGGATAATTTTGGATGTCAATATTTCTTTATCGTGTTCTGGAGATGGTGATTTTACTGGAGGCTCAGGTGACTTAGAAATAGGAGATAAGGATTCTTTTTCATCATGTAAAATTTTAGATGTCAATACGTCCTTTTCTTCCGGAGAAAGTGGCTTTGCTAAAGTCTCAGTTGACTTAGCAATATCAGAAGATTGTTTTTCGTCATGGATAATTTTGGATGTCAATATTTCTTTATCGTGTTCTGGAGATGGTGATTTTACTGGAGGCTCAGGTGACTTAGAAATAGGAGATAAGGATTCTTTTTCATCATGTAAAATTTTAGATGCCAATACGTCTTTTTCTTCCGGAGAAAGTGGCTTTGCTAAAGGCTCAGTTGACCTAGCAATATCAGAAGATTGTTTTTCGTCATGGATAATTTTGGATGTCAATATTTCTTTATCGTGTTCTGGAGATGGTGATTTAACTGGGGGCTCAGGTGACTTAGAAATAGGGGATAAGGATACTTTTTCGTCATGTAAAATTTTAGATGTCAATACGTCTTTTTCTTCCGGAGAAAGTGGTTTTGCAAAAGGCTCAGTTGACTTAGCGATATCAGAAAATTGTTTTTCGTCATGGATAATTTTGGATGTCAATATATCTTTATCGTGTTCTGTAGATGGTGATTTTACTGGGGGCTCAGGTGACTTAGAAATAGGAGATAAGGATTCTTTTTCGTCATGTAAAATTTTAGATGTCAATACATCTTTTTCTTCCGGGGAAATTGGCTTTGCTAAAGGCACAGTTGACCTAGCAATATCAGAAGATTGTTTTTCGTCATGGATAATTTTGGATGTCAATATATATTTATCGTGTTCTGGAGATGGTGATTTTATTGGGGGCTCACGTGACTTAGAAATAGGAGATAAGGATTCTTTTTCATCATGTAAAATTTTAGATGTCAATACGTCTTTTTCTTCCAGGGAAAGTGGCTTTGATAAAGTCTCAGCTGACGTAGCAATATCAGAAGATTGTTTTTCGTCATGGATAATTTTGGATGTCAATATATCTTTATGGTGTTCTGGAGATGGTGATTTAACTGGGGGCTCAGGTGACTTAGAAATAGGGGATGAGGATACTTTTTCGTCATGTAAAATTTTAGATGTCAATGCGTCTTTTTCTTCCGGAGAAAGTGGCTTTGCTAAAGTCTCAGTTGACTTAGCGATATCAGAAAATTGTTTTTCGTCATGGATAATTTTGGATGTCAATATTTCTTTATCGTGTTCTGGAGATGGTGATTTTACTGGAGGCTTAGGTGACTTAGAAATACGAGATAAGGATTCTTTTTCATCATGTAAATTTTTAGATGTCAATACGTCTTTTTCTTCCAGGGAAAGTGGCTTTGATAAAGTCTCAGCTGACGTAGCAATATCAGAAGATTGTTTTTCGTCATGGATAATTTTGGATGTCAATATTTCTTTATCGTGTTCTGGAGATGGTGATATTACTGGAGGCTTAGGTGACTTAGAAATACGAGATAAGGATTCCTTTTCGTCATGTAAAATTTTATATGTCAATACGTCTTTTTCTTCCGGGGAAAGTGGCTTTGCTAAAGGCTCAGTTGACCTAGCAATATCAGATGGTTTTTCGTCATGGATAATTTTATAAGTCAATATTTCTTTATCGTATTCTGGAGATGGTGGTTTAACTGGGGGCTCAGGTGACTTAGAAATAGGGGATAATGATACTTTTTCGTCATGTAAAATTTTAGATGTCAATACGTCTTTTTCTTCCGGAGAAAGTGGTTTTGCAAAAGGCTCAGTTGACTTAGCGATATCAGAAAATTGTTTTTCGTCATGGATAATTTTGGATGTCAATATATCTTTATCGTGTTCTGGAGATGGTGATTTAACTGGAGGCTCAGGTGACTTAGAAATAGGAGATAAGGATACTTTTTCGTCATGTAAAATTTTAGATGTCAATACGTCTTTTTCTTCCGGAGAAAGTGGCTTTGCTAAAGTCTCAGTTGACTTAGCGATATCAGAAAATTGTTTTTCGTCATGGATAATTTTGGATATCAATATTTCTTTATCGTGTTCTGGAGATGGTGATTTTACTGGAGGCTCAGGTGACTTAGAAATAGGAGATAAGGATTCTTTTTCATCATGTAAAATTTTAGATGTCAATGCGTCTTTTTCTTCCAGGGAAAGTGGCTTTGATAAAGTCTCAGCTGACGTAGCAATATCAGAAGATTGTTTTTCATCATGGATAATTTTGGATGTCAATATATCTCTATCGTGTTCTGGAGATGGTGATTTAACTGGGGGCTCAGGTGACTTAGAAATAGGAGATACGGATTCCTTTTCGTCATGTAAAATTTTAGATGGCAATATGTCTTTTCCTTCCGGGGAAATTGACTTTGCTATAGGCTCAGTTGACCTAGCAATATAAGAAGATTGTTTTTCGGCATGGATGATTTTGGATGTCAATATTTCTTTATCATGTTCTGGAGATGGTGATTTTACTGGAGGCTCAGGTGACTTAGAAATAGGAGATAAGGATTCTTTTTCATCATGTAAAATTTTAGATGTCAATACGTCTTTTTCTTCCAGGGAAAGTGGCTTTGATAAAGTCTCAGCTGACGTAGCAATATCAGAAGATTGTTTTTCATCATGGATAATTTTGGATGTCAATATATCTTTATCGTGTTCTGGAAATGGTGATTTTACTGGAGGCTTAGGTGACTTAGAAATAGGAGATAAGGATACTTTTCCATCATGTAAAATTTTAGATGTCAATACGTCTTTTTCTTCCGGAGAAAGTGGCTTTGCTAATGTCTCAGTTGACTTAACGATATCAGAAAATTGTTTTTCGTCATGGATAAATTTGGATATCAATATTTCTTTATCGTGTTCTGGAGATGGTGATTTTACTGAAGGCTCAGGTGACTTAGAAATAGGAGATAAGGATTCTTTTTCATCATGTAAAATTTTAGATGTCAATACGTCTTTTTCTTCCAGGGAAAGTGGCTTTGATAAAGTCTCAGCTGACGTAGCAATATCAGAAGATTGTTTTTCGTCACGGATAATTTTGTATGTCAATATATCTTTATCGTGTTCTGGAGATGGTGATTTAACTGGGGGCTCAGGTGACTTAGAAATAGGAGATAAGGATACTTTATCGTCATGTAAAATTTTAGATGTCAATACGTCTTTTTCTTCCGGAGAAAGTGGCTTTGCTAAAGTCTCAGTTGAATTAGCGATATCAGAAAATTGTTTTTCGTCATGGATAATTTTGGATGTCAATATTTCTTTATCGTGTTCTGGAGATGGTGATTTTACTGGAGGCTTAAGTGACTTAGAAATACGAGATAAGGATTCTTTTTCGTCATGTAAAATTTTAGATGTCAATACGTCTTTTTCTTCCGGAGAAAGTGGCTTTGCTAAAGGCTCAGTTGACCTAACAATATCAGAAGATTGTTTTTCGTCATGGATAATTTTGGATGTCAATATATCTTTATCGCATTCTGGAGATGGTGGTTTAACTGGGGGCTCAAGTGACTTAGAAATAGGGGATAAGGATACTTTTTCGTCATGTAAAATTTTAGATGTCAATACGTCTTTTTCTTCCGGAGAAAGTGGCTTTGCTAAAGGCTCAGTTGACTTTGCGATATCAGAAAATTGTTTTTCGTCATGGATAATTTTGGATATCAATATTTCTTTATCGTGTTCTGGAGATGGTGATTTTACTGGAGGCTCAGGTGACTTAGAAATAGGAGATAAGGATTCTTTTTCATCATGTAAAATTTTAGATGTCAATACGTCTTTTTCTTCCAGGGAAAGTGGCTTTGCTAAAGTCTCAGTTGACTTTGCGATATCAGAAGATTGTTTTTCGGCATGGATAATTTTGGATGTCAATATTTCTTTATCGTGTTCTGGAGATGGTGATTTTACTGGAGGCTCAGGTGACTTAGAAATAGGAGATAAGGATACTTTTTCATCATGTAAAATTTTAGGTGTCAATACGTCTTTTCTTCCGGAGAAAGTGGCTTTGCTAAAGTCTCAGTTGACTTTGCGATATCAGAAAATTGTTTTTCGTCGTGGATAATTTTGGATATCAAAATTTCTTTATCGTGTTCTGGAGATGGTGATTTTACTGGAGGCTCAGGTGACTTAGAAATAGGAGATAAGGATTCTTTTTCATCATGTAAAATTTTAGATGTCAATACGTCTTTTTCTTCCAGGGAAAGTGGCTTCGATAAAGTCTCAGCTGACGTAGCAATATCAGAAGATTGTTTTTCGTCATGGATAATTTTGGATGTCAATATATCTTTATGGTGTTCTGGAGATGGTGATTTAACTGGGGGCTCAGGTGACTTAGAAATAGGGGATGAGGATACTTTTTCGTCATGTAAAATTTTAGATGTCAATACTTCTTTTTTTTCCGGAGAAAGTGGCTTTGCTAAAGTCTCAGTTAACTTAGCGATATCAGAAGATTGTTTTTCGTCATGGATAATTTTGGATGTCAATATTTCTTTATCGTGTTCTGGAGATGGTGATTTTACTGGACGCTTAGGTGACTTAGAAATAAGAGATAAGGATTCTTTTTCGTCATGTAAAATTTTAGATGTCAATACTTCTTTTTGTTCCGGGGAAAGTGGCTTTGCTAAAGGCTCAGTTGACCTAGCAATATCAGATTGTTTTTCGTCATGGATAATTTTATAAGTCAATATTTCTTTATCGCATTCTGGAGATGGTGGTTTAACTGGGGGCTCAAGTGACTTAGAAATAGGGGATAAGGATACTTTTTCGTCATGTAAAATTTTAGATGTCAATATGTCTTTTCCTTCCGGGGAAATTGGCTTTGCTAAAGGCTCAGTTGACCTAGCAATATCAGAAGATTGTTTTTCGGCATGGATGATTTTGGATGTCAATATTTCTTTGTCGTGTTCTGGAGATGGTGATTTTACTGGAGGCTCAGGTGACTTAGAAATAGGAGATAGGATTCTTTTTCATCATGTAAAATTTTAGATGTCAATACGTCTTTTTCTTCAAGGGAAAGTGGCTTTGATAAAGTCTCAGCTGAAGTAGCAATATCAGAAAATTGTTTTTCGTCATGGATAATTTTGGATGTTAATATATCTTTATCGAGTTCTGGAGATGGTGATTTTACTGGGGGCTCAGGTAGCTTAGAAATAAGAGATAAGGATTCTTTTTCGTCATGTAAAATTTTAGATGTCAATACTTCTTTTGTTCAGGGGAAAGTGGATTTGCTAAAGGCTCAGTTGACCTAGCAATATCAGATTGTTTTTCGTCATGGATAATTTTATAATTCAATATTTCTTTATCGTATTCTGGAGATGGTGGTTTAACTGGGGGCTCAGGTGACTTAGAAATAGGGGATAAGGATACTTTTTCGTCATGTAAAATTTTAGATGTCAATATGTCTTTTCCTACAGGGGATATTGGCTTTGCTAAAGGCTCAGTTGACCTAGGAATATCAGAAGATTGTTTTTCGGCATGGATGATTTTGGATGTCAATATTTCTTTATCGTGTTCTGGAGATGGTGATTTTACTGGAGGCTTAGGTGACTTAGAAATAGGAGATAAGGATACTTTTTCATCATGTAAAATTTTAGATGTCAATACGTCTTTTTCTTCCGGGGAAAGTGGCTTTGCTAAAGTCTCAGTTGACTTTGCGATATCAGAAGATTGTTTTTCGGCATGGATAATTTTGGATGTCAATATTTCTTTATCGTGTTCTGGAGATGGTGATTTTACTGGAGGCTCAGGTGACTTAGAAATAGGAGATAAGGATACTTTTTCATCATGTAAAATTTTAGGTGTCAATACGTCTTTTTCTTCCGGAGAAAGTGGCTTTGCTAAAGTCTCAGTTGACTTTGCGATATCAGAAAATTGTTTTTCGTCGTGGATAATTTTGGATATCAAAATTTCTTTATCGTGTTCTGGAGATGGTGATTTTACTGGAGGCTCAGGTGACTTAGAAATAGGAGATAAGGATTCTTTTTCATCATGTAAAATTTTAGATGTCAATACGTCTTTTTCTTCCAGGGAAAGTGGCTTTGCTAAAGTCTCAGTTGACTTAGCGATATCAGAAAATTGTTTTTCGTCATGGATAATTTTGGATGTCAATATTTCTTTATCGTGTTCTGGAGATGGTGATTTTACTGGAGGCTTAGGTGACTTAGAAATACGAGATAAGGATTCTTTTTCGTCATGTAAAATTTTAGATGTCAATACTTCTTTTTGTTCCGGGCAAAGTGGCTTTGCTAAAGGCTCAGTTGACCTAGCAATATCAGATGGTTGTTCGTCATGGATAATTTTATAAGTCAATATTTCTTTATCGTATTCTGGAGATGGTGGTTTAACTGGGGGCTCAGGTGACTTAGAAATAGGGATAAGGATACTTTTTCGTCATGTAAAATTTTAGATGTCAATATGTCTTTTCCTTCCGGGGAAATTGGCTTTGCTAAAGGCTCAGTTGACCTAGCAATATCAGAAGATTGTTTTTCGGCATGGATGATTTTGGATGTCAATATTTCTTTGTCGTGTTCTGGAGATGGTGATTTTACTGGAGGCTCAGGTGACTTAGAAATAGGAGATAAGGATTCTTTTTCATCATGTAAAATTTTTAGATGTCAATACGTCTTTTCTTCTTCAAGGGAAAGTGGCTTTGATAAAGTCTCAGCTGAAGTAGCAATATCAGAAAATTGTTTTTCGTCATGGATAATTTTGGATGTTAATATATCTTTATCGAGTTCTGGAGATGGTGATTTTACTGGGGGCTCAGGTAGCTTAGAAATAAGAGATAAGGATTCTTTTTCGTCATGTAAAATTTTAGATGTCAATACTTCTTTTTTTGTTCCGGGAAAGTGGATTTGCTAAAGGCTCAGTTGACCTAGCAATATCAGATTGTTTTTCGTCATGGATAATTTTATAATTCAATATTTCTTTATCGTATTCTGGAGATGGTGGTTTAACTGGGGGCTCAGGTGACTTAGAAATAGGAGATAAGGATACTTTTTCGTCATGTAAAATTTTAGATGTCAATACGTCTTTTTCTTCCGGAGAAAGTGGCTTTGCAAAAGGCTCAGTTGACTTAGCGATATCAGAAAATTGTTTTTCGTCATGGATAATTTTGGATGTCAATATATCTTTATCGTGTTCTGTAGATGGTGATTTTACTGGGGGCTCAGGTGACTTAGAAATAGGAGATAAGGATTCTTTTTCGTCATGTAAAATTTTAGATGTCAATACATCTTTTTCTTCCGGGGAAATTGGCTTTGCTAAAGGCTCAGTTGACCTAGCAATATCAGAAGATTGTTTTTCGTCATGGATAATTTTGGATGTCAATATTTCTTTATCGTGTTCTGGAGATGGTGATTTTACTGGGGGCTCAGGTGACTTAGAAATAGGAGATAAGGATTCTTTTTCATCATGTAAAATTTTAGATGTCAATACGTCTTTTTCTTCCAGGGAAAGTGGCTTTGATAAAGTCTCAGCTGACGTAGCAATATCAGAAGATTGTTTTTCGTCATGGATAATTTTGGATGTCAATATATCTTTATCGTGTTCTGGAGATGGTGATTTAACTGAGGGCTCAGGTGATTTAGAAATAGGAGATAAGGATTCTTTTTCGTCATGTAAATTTCTAGATGTCAATACGTCTTTTTCTTCCGGGGAGATTGGCTTTGCTAAAGGCTCAGTTGGCCTAGCAATATCAGAAAATTGTTTTTCGTCATGGATAATTTTAGATGTCAATATATCTTTATCGTGTTCTGGAGATGGTGATTTTACTGGGGGCTCAGGTGACTTAGAAATAGGAGATAAGGGTTCTTTTTCGTCGTGTAAAATTTTAGATGTCAATGCGTGTGTTTCTTCCGGAGAATGTGGTATTGCTAATGGCGCAGTTGACCTAGCAATATCAGAAGATTGTTTTTCGGCATGGATAATTTTGGATGTCAATATTTCTTTATCGTGTTCTGGAGATGGTGATTTTACTGGAGGCTCAGGTGACTTAGAAATAGGAGATACGGATTCCTTTTCGCCATGTAAAATTTTAGATGTCAATGCGTCTTTTTCTTCCGGAGAAAGTGGTATTGCTAAAGGCTCAGTTGACCTAGCAACATCAGAAGATTGTTTTTCGTCATGGATAATTTTGTATGTCAATATTTCTTTATCGTGTTCTGGAGATGGTGATTTTTCTGGGGGCTCAAATGATTTAGAAATAGGAGATAAGGATTCTTTTTCGTCATGTAAAATTTTAGATGTCAATACGTCTTTTTCTTCCGAGGATGGTGATTTGACTGGGAGCTCAGGGGACTTAAAAATAGGAGATAGAGTTTCTTTTCCATTTTTAATATTTTTAGATGTAAATATTTCTTTATCGTGTTCTAGAGATGGTTGCTTTAGTGAGGGCTCGTGTGACTTAATATTAGTAGGCAAGGATTCTTTTTTATCTTTATTATATTTCGATATCAATACTTGTTTATCTTGTTCCGGAGATGTTAATTTTACTGAGAGCTCAGTTGATATAGAAATAAGAGATAAGGATTGTTTTTCGTCTTTAATTTTAGTAGTCGACATTTCTATGTCTAGTTCCGGAGACAGTGTTTTTAGTGGTAATGCGGGTAATTCAACAGCAGCAGTCTTTAAATCAATTTTATTATCACGGATAGTTTTGGAAACCGGCATTTCTTTATCAATTTCCGAACATGGTGTTTTTATAGTAGGTTCGTGTATTTTTTTACTAGGAGATTTTAATGTTGGTTTATCATCATCAAATATTTCAGATCTTATTTTTTGTATTTCATTATCCATCACATGAGCCTCGGGTGGGGAAGAAGCAATGGATTTTAATAAAATTTCCTTGTCTTTACTTGAAATATTTTTTTGGCCTAAGTTCAATATTTTAATTTCTTTATCCTTTGTTCGCTTATTTAATTCCTGTGATATATCCTGGTCTTTTATACTTTCTAAAGAGGCAGATGGTATCATTTGTATTAACTGTCCCTCCGGTGTGGGTGTTAAATCTGGCTTTAGTTCCTTAACGTCTGCTCGAATTTGCTTAGAAGCTTCTAATACTTCAAATATTATTTTTTGTACTTCATTTTCTGTAATAGTAACATTCTTTTCGATACTTTGAAAATCGAGTGACTGTGGAGAAGGTCTTTTTGAACGACTATCTTTATTAATGCTGTTATCGAGATGTTGTAGATCGTCGGGACAAATTTCTTCTACAGGTAAATCAGTCGCTTTGGTTTGCTTTAGATGTGTAGTATCATATTCTTCGAAATCCTCTTTACCATTTGTAGTAATGCTATGATCAACATGCTTTTTTACACACACTGGCTCTACGCAAGGCATATCGGTGGCTGGCTGATCTATGATTATTTGTTTACATTTTTCGCTTTGTTTTATTTCATCCTGGCGTTTCTGCTCATCAATAATATCATTTTCAAGAGAAGTCAAACAAGCTCTCAATTCTTCTTCAGTATATTTTTTTTCCTCGGGAGCATTTTTCAGACATTTAAATTTTGAATGTTTTGTAGGAGTACCCTCTTGGGATTTTGATATTAATTCTTCAAACATGTTTCGTTTATCTTTTACAGATCTATACGTTTCAACCAAATCGTCCTCAAACTCTGGTGGAATATAATCTGATTTTTCAGGTTTAGACTCTTCTGTATAATTTTCATCTTCGATATTTTCTGCAGCAAATATTTTTTGCAGCTCAGCGATTTTTTTACCAATGTGTTTTGTAGGGGTTGATGTTGCAGTTTTACTAATGCTTGAAGACTTTTCACTAAAATCTTCAATTTGCTCTTTGACAATATTTTCACTTATGGATTCCATTTTATAATCATCGTCGTCCACTTGTGCTAACGTTTCTGTTGATGCTCTCATAACTTCTTCTTCCTTCATGCTGGATAATTCATCTTCAGAATCAATTATATCTCTTCTTTTTCGCTTCAGTTCGCTTTTGTAAGTTTGTTTTACGGCTTGCTCCTCTATCATTCGCACTTTTGCACGTACATCTCCAGACCCCCTTCTTCTTAGTAGTATATCTTCTTCTTTTAGCATATCTGTACCTGATAAAGAAATACTTTCTTCTATTTTAATGGGACTGTTAGAGGCATCTTTTGTATCTATATGATCGGTAATAGTTCCTGCTTCAGAAGTATCTATTTGTGAAATTAGTGCTGAAGTAGTTTCGGGAAAGTCAATAGGACTTGTTCCGGTGTCTATTAGATGGGTTGTATCTTCACTTTCTTGATGAATCGTATCATCTGCTTGAATTGGGCTTAATCCGGCATCAGTGCATTCGCCTTCTTCGATTTCATTTGTATCCGAAATAAAACCGGTTGTTTGGGCACCCGCATGGCATTCTTGAATATGTTTTCCTAAACTCAAAGTTTCTGTGGCGGTACCTCTAGTCAGTGAAATACCAGTGTCAGTGATATGATGAGAAACACTATCTTCACTTACAGAAGTAGTTAAATCAGCCAAGTTAGCTACAGTTTCGTAAGTATAAATCTGCTTAGTCCCGCTAAAATTGACGCATTCTTCGCGTTTTTTAATATCTATTGGCTCAGTAGTAGAGGGCAATAACTTTTCGGTTATAACAGATTTTTTAGAAACATTAAATTTTTCAGTATCCGTAGTAGATGATAAACCAATATCAAATTTCTGCGAAGTTTCAACTCCATCGTTATCACGTTTAACAGTTGTCACCGATATATGAGATTGGGATTTAATAGAAATTTCAATATCTTTACGACCATATAACGTTAATCTACTTTCTGCCGTAGCCGACGCATCTTTAGTTCTAACTTCCTTACGTCCAATTATTAGTTCTAGGCTGGGTTTATTAGAATTAATCACAGGAGAATCAGGGCTTGAATATAAGTCATTCTTAGAAAGAGGTGATGTACTTTTATTAACTTGTTTAATGTTTTCTTTAGAGATATGTTCAGTCGGCGATGCTGTTTCCTTTTCTTCACTGACTTCGTTCGTTACTGTTTTAGAATGAGACGCTTCCTTATTAGAAATCTCAGTAGTAATATTTGTAGTGTTTTCTTTATAAGAAATGGAAATATTATTAGGTGTCGATTTTAGACACACCTTTTCTTCAGACGGGAGCCCAGTTTTACCAGCCCCACCGTGCAATCTTTCAACAGTCTTTCTCTCTTTTCTCTCCCAGTCTTCAGGTCTCTTCGAATCTTTAGCACCCTTTTCTTCGGGAGACGAATAACTTTTTATATCTAAATCATCAGGGCGAACCGATTCTTTTTCATTCGACTTAAAATTACTTAAATCTACTTTCGCAATTCCAATTAAGTTACTATTTTTAGTGGAAGGCAATTTATCTGAGGTAGTCTCAATACTATCTATCACATCTGTGTTGTCTAAGTCTTCAGTAGAGGCCAATCGTTTCCGTTGGCCGACGAAAAGTTTAGATTGGTGTTGGTAATATCTAGCAACGTCGTCGTATGGTGTAACCTCTTGTATATCTATATCGTAACTTTCTTCGCGCCGAGAGTCAAAATCTTCCAGAAGGTCGGAGTTGGTGTGAAGGGAAATTTCACCCGGAGTCGGTGTTTCTAATAGGCACTGACCTTCGCGAAACCCGTCAGTATCCAAAGAGTCATCGTCATCTTGCGGTGACGCACTTGACGCTGTCGTGGGGTACAAAAACAAGGTTGTTATTGAAACCACAATTATTATAGATATGTAAATTGTTTTTCGCGTCGGTTTAGATTAATTATGTGCAACTGACATAAAATGTACGCTGATCAGAAAATAAATCATAGACTCATCTCTCGCACATACATGATACATGAAACAAGGATAGTGTACAAGTTTGAAATGGACAGAAAAAAATGGAGTGGATACGACAGCGAATCGGATAAATATAAAGCCGCTATGACATTCCGCAATAATCTGAAAAGCCTCTACGATAAATAGCATTTGTTTTCGAAAGCAATCGCAGAGAAAATTTCTGTTTTAAAAAATTTGCTATGCCCAGTACTAGCTGCAAGGTAAAAGCGAAAGGAGACATTTGGTAGACCTAGTTGTCTGTTCAGAATATGTTTGGTTTCCTTGCCTCCAAATTTAGTTACTGACCTTTATGTAGCCTTTGCTACTAGAAGTCCAAGACCGGAGACAGACTAGTATTGCATATTTTGCTCTTTTAATCTGTTACTACTATGTACCAAAAAGTTTATAAATATATAGACACGTAATTATTTTTAATGAGATATAAAAGAGCAAAATGCACAATCATGCAGACACAAAAACACGAAAAAAATCTTAATTTACCAGTTAACCAATATTCCTGGAGTTTGCAAAAACGGTGTCAATTCGATAATCGTCGTAATAGACCAGAGTTTGATATATTTTTTTTACTTTACAATTAAATAATTTGTGTTTACATTTAAAGGTTTCGGTGTTAATGGAATGGAAACTGTGCAGATAAACATAGAAGGTGGATCATCTTTAAGTAATTTAAGAAATACTTATTTTTAACAAAAGTTAAAAATAAGTCATTAAACTACTTCCAGTTTTTTTTTGTAAAGGCAGGTGTTTTACGCATTTATTCACAAATCACACAGCGATATATAATAATAATCAATCGCAAATACTCAAATTATCTACTAGGCATGCTAAAATCAAAGATTATGGATAACATATTAAAAATTATCTATATTAAAAAGGTTTAGCTACATATTCGAAATTATCGAAAAATTAAAGTAAATAAATCATTATTAAACTAGAAACGTTACATATTACATATCATTACAAATCAGATATGTAAATATTTTTAAATCGTCAATTGCATAACATAAAATGATCATATCATTGAGTGAGAATACTACCAATACTATAATTTTTCAATAATTGTTTTGTAGTATAAAAGGAGAAAAATATGAAATGGTTTTTATTATTTAATTTATCAGAATGTGATGCCTAATAACCAGCTAATTTGTTAATTATTATATTATTAATTATTTTCTTATTACTTTTTGCTGTACAGACAAGGCAATCTGTTTAATTCCATTTACAGATAATATAAATTATAAAAAAATATCAGTTGACAATAATGAAAATAGTATTCTGGATGATTATATGATTTTATAATCGAGTGGGCAATGAATGCTTAGAGATAAATGAAAATTATTCAATGAAACTTTATAAACGTGATTTGTTTTACATGAATTTGATATAAATGCAATATATTTTATAATATGTAGCATGTTACTCTGCCTCTAAAATATTCCATTACTCATTACATATTATATTGAGAAATTTATACAGTTAAAATACAGTGTAACAAAAAGACGGCGTCTAGTTGGCTTGTAAAAATTAAATGAGAGCATTATTCATTTGCAAGCCAACTCAGACGACAATTGTAATTCGATTATACACAGAGTTTTTATATTGTATTAAAAAAAATACAAATCTAACAATTTAATATCGAACTACTGCTATTTTATATTGTAATTAAAGAAAATACGATCAAAAGCTAGATAAGTAAAATAATAGTTTAAAAAGCAAACTTAAGAAAGAAAAAGCAAAAGCAAAACCTCATTCTACTCTTCAGGCATGATTTATTTTCTGTTAGTATGGTTAGTTCCTTAATCAAAATTTTTGTTAGTTAATAAAGTTGAACTTTGCACAAGCTGTTAAAGCTGTTAAAGCACTCAAGTTGCACATTTAGTGTCAGGTGGAATTGATATTATCGATTATCGTGTTTTATAATACTCCATCCAAAACGATCGATTCTCACAAAACGTGTTAAGATTTATCGAATACAATAAACAAAAAAAAAATACAAAAGCGTGTTAATTCGTTTTGAATGAATTTAACCAGTGTTGTTAAACAAGGGTAACAAGGGTTTTTAGACAAAGCAATATAATTCTACAGCTTGACTTTATCTAAAAATATTTTCAGAATAAATTTATTTGAAAAAGTTCGGATTAAAATAACTAAACAAAAACTGTTTAACCGCCTGCAAACTCCATGGAATGTGGCATATCAATAAATGGGATACATGATAGTTTCAAAAAGTTATAATACATTCTTAAATCTAATAATACTTACCAATCCAGCTGGCTAAATATCTAAAAATGTTAACTATTTGCTTGTATAAACTTAGTGTCCTCAGTAAAGTATAAGAATCAACTAAATAGAAAAATAATTTGAACTTGTCTAATCCAATTGAGAACTTAAGGAAGCCGTATATCGCGTCAGTACACAATTTAATAATAAAAAAATCAATGATACACTCTTAACATTGACATTTAATTTTAATCCGTTTTAGAAAAATAGTTACAAACAAAACTTATCTGCGAAATATTATAGAAAGTTTATATTGATATGCCACATTTATATTTAAAATACTCAATTTATATACATTTTAACATAATAATACCTACATATTCTGTTAATCAGGTTTAAAGAAAACTGTTGAAACAAAAATCTTCTGTAGGCCATAAAATTGGAGGTAAAAATATTTTTGTAGATGCATAAAATACTTGTATGAGTATTTTAAATATACATCTCTACTAAGCTCTTTGCCGTATTTGTGTAAACTAGAGTAAAATTGAATAAAAAAAACCTACCTTGGATCGAAGCTGGCTGTTTTTGTAAAAAGTCAGCTGGGCTAGGCGGTGGTGTTTTGGAAAATTTCGGTGATTTTATATCTATAATTTAAAAATACAATGTATAAAGTACACTAATATTTTTCAAGTTATATCGTACCTTCACGTGTTAGTGGTTTATCAGCAGATTCTGCGAATCTTGAAGTAACTCCCTTTGCTAACTGAGATTCATCTCCTGGGATGTGCGTTTGAACATTAGAAATTGTAGAATCTGATGGTAGCGTGGTTTTTACTTCTACAGTTTCCAACACATGTATTTTCGTTTCAGGTCTAAACGTAACGTCCGGCGTGTCTAAGTCGACCTATAAAAAACAATAAGAGTGAAAAGTATGTAAGAAAAAGAAATTAGTAAAATAACAGCTTCGCGAAGAGATAAAGACATTATTAGGGATTGTATTACCGCTTTATTGATTTACCGGTTAAAATGTACTAAAAACGCGGTAAAATATTACCGGCACATCATCTTCAAAGACCGGTAACTTCAGTAATCATTAAAAAAAGTAATATTACACACCAGGCTAGAAGCCAGAAGCCAAATTTTCCAGCACTCAGGAAATATTAGAGGCCGAAGCCTTTATTTGGAACTTTTATTACGATTGCACTAGATTTATTACAATATTCATCCAATATAATACTACAAAATAAAACACTAAATCACCACAATACACCAAAACACTTTTACACCTTTTTTAAGTAAAAGTGTTTTGGTGTATTGTGGTGATTTAGTGTTTTATTTTGCTGTTGTAACACCGAAGGTTCCAACCCCCCAACTGTAATCTACGTTATTATCTATACAGGGTGGTCCGAATTGTATTCCGGAAGCTTCGGCAGCATATTCTGCAGATAAAAATAAGTAAAAAAGTTCGTGTATGTCCTAAAATGCTTAGTTTCGGAGATACAGGGTGTAGAAGTTTCATTTTTATTTCAATTTTTTCCAAATAATCTCTAAAGTAACGTCAATATTTAGATGAAAATTAGTGGATGGGTGTTTTTTGACATGAGAAATTTGATTTTGATGTCAATATGACTCCCATTTGTAGGTGGCGCCACCTACATGTGTTTTAACTGTTTTGAAGAGTAATAACTTTTCGTCGGTACCTGTATAAAACTACTGAGTAAAAAAATATACATTTGCATTACATAAAAAAGGTCTCTTGGTAAAAATCGCTACGAGTAATGGTTCTCGAGATATTTGGAATCGAAATTATCAATACCTGTCATCATTGACATAAATTAAAAATGTTGAGTAAATAGTAAGTAGACTGAAATCATAAATTTGAAATCTTTTTGTGTCAAAAGTTCAAAAGAAATTGTTTAATCATCATTTTTTCGCAGAAAAACTTATGATTAATTTAAAAAAATAAAAATTTATTATTTCAGTCAAATAACTATACTCAACGTGTGCTTATTTTTTGTCAATAATGACATGTATTGACTATTTCCATTCTAAATATCTTGAGAACGGTTGCTCGTAGCTATTTTTACCAAGAGACATTTTTTACATAAAAGGTCATGAAAATGTATATTTTTTTAGTCAGTAGTTTTATACAGGTACGGTCGAAAAGTTATTACTCTTCAAAACAGTTAAAACACATGTAAGTGGCACCCCCTACAAATAGGAGTAATGTTGACATCAAAATCAAATTTCTCGTGTCACAATACTCCCAGATACCAATCTTCATCCAAATATTGAGGTTACTTCAGAAATTATTTGGAAAAAATCGAAATAAAAATGAAACTTCTACACCCTGTATCTCCGAAACTAAGCATTTTAGGACATACATTTATACGAACTTTTTTACTTATTTTTATCTGCAGAATATGCTGTCAAAGTTTCCGGAATACAATTCGGACCACCCTGTATTTATATTATAATTTATATTATTACCGTTTTCAAGAAATCTCCATTAAATATATTATTTAGAATTAGTTATATTGTTTAGAAAATAATATGGTTTTTAATTTCAGCATTGCAACCAATAAAAGTTGCTGTGGAACAGTTTATAATAGATTTTTCTTTAAAATATAGGATAGCTAACTGATCAAATCAGAACACAACCCTTTAAGTATCGAGTGTCAATGTCCTGCAATACTTATGAATATAAATAGAGTCAAATCCGCGATAACAGTTTAGAGATAATAGTGTAGAGTATTTTCGATGACAATTGGAAATACTAGGACTTTTAATTCGTCCACAAAGACAGTACTAAAATTAAGTATTATATCCTATTCCAAAAGACTTTTGAAAAGCTGTAACTAGTTCAATCGCCATCTCAAAGTTCAAAATAAAAAAAAATCGAACACGAACGCTAATGGTATTGATAAATTCGTTAATTCTCAGTTATAACTCAGTTTTGAATAAGGTCAAAATTGAATTGCGCTAATTCCAGTTCCTTCAACATTGATACATTGTCGATTAATGAAAATCTGTACTTGCAATATAAAAAATTTAACCAGCTGTAAAACATATAACATCTATGCTTATTGCACAAACATTGAAATCAATTGCAATATTTTTAGCCAGAAGGATTTAGAGGAAGTATTTGAAAATGCTGTTTTAATTTTACAAAGATTGGCCGCTAGTTCTGAGGAAAGAAACGGTAAATTGAAAAGTTGGTAAATTAGTAATCCCTTGATATTATCACTAGTATTTATCCCCCGTAAAGTAAATTTAAGAAATAGGAAATGGAGCAAAAGTATTTTTTTACTAGATACCGGTATCACAGTAATGTTAGTAATATAGCTACCTTTTGTTGTACTTCGGCTATTTTGTCTTCGACCAGACTCTGTCGCTTGATGGTGCTGATTTCCTGAACGATTTCACGGCGCTGTGAAGACGCTGGAATGGCCCTTTCAGCAGACAGGCGTTTTTCAATTTGTTCACGCCTCTCCGTTACGGTTTTGTCAAAATTATCCTCTTCTTCCGATTCTGACTTCTCGACGAACTTTTCTTCGGCCGAATACTTGTCGTAATGTTCTATAATCTTCTTTTTATCTAAGTAAGTAATAATACAGTATAAGAAATTAGATAGGGCACACTTACATCAATTTTACTTGCAAACCCTTTATAAGAGTAGCTCTCATTTGATAATTTTTTTTATTTTTATTTTTCAATAATATTTAGAAAAATGCATATAAAAGAATATTTTTTGTAAATTACTATTGCGTAGAATCCAAACAGAAACCAGCTTGTCAGTGAATAGAAATTTGCCTAACCAACAAAATGCTGTATATTTCGGGAGTATATCTTCCACCATCCTCCATAAAAAAACAAAAAGAACAAATAGAAATAAATAATAACAAAATATATAAAAGACAATTTACAATGTCTGGCCTAAATACAACTCAGAAGTGAAAAAAACGGTTTAATTTTTTAGCAGACACCTCTATTATAACCGTTGCCATTCTGATAAAGTCATATTAATTACTTAAAATCAAACTTCAAATTAAATATTATTACCTGTTAACAGTTACCTAAAGAGGTAAAACCAAAATCTTAAATTATTTGTATATGAAATATTTTCTATTTTTATTGTGAAGATTTATGTGGGGTTGCTTAAAAAAATATCTAAGAAGCAGTAGCCACAAATTACTAACAACTACAGATGCCTGAGTAATATCCTTGTAATATATTGATTTTGATTGAACTAAATAAGCCTCTTTTATTTTTTTGAAGGCTATCGGTTTTTTCATTATTTTGTATTCGAGAAAAGATAAACAAAGGGCGCCAACATATTTGTAGATTGTTTGGTGCAAGCAAGAAAATTATAAAAAGAGTATTTGTAAAACGTAAAATGTTTGATGGTAAACGAAAAATGTTTGTTGATTGTTTTGTAAATGTTTGTTGGTCAAGTAAATTTGTTTTATTGGCTAAAAAGCTAGTTGCGATTTGGTTTCTACGTAGAGGTTTTTTACATAAAATATTTTTGTTTATTTTCTAGAATACGTTTTTTGAGTGGCAAGTAATTGCTATACTTTATGGCGGTGTGTATATATTTCACCATAAAGTATAGCAATTATTTGATATTCACATTCGCTAACTCAAAATTTGCTATAATAGTAACTAAAGTTGGTAAATATAATTGTTTACTAGAACGTACCGGAAACTTCCTTGTCCATCTTTTTCAGCCTATATCCTATTTCTTCTTCCTTAATTCTAGTAATCACATGACTAGGTGGTTCAACATTGAGGCACTGCGGTATAATATCTTCCCTTCCAATCCTTCTCAAGGCATTTTCTAAAGTATTAGTCTGGGCTTTGTTGCTAGATTGGGAGAGCCACATACGTAGCATCGACTGGGCTTGTTTCGCGATACTTTCCGGGTATTCAGATTTTATCACGTTGATCTCAGATGAGGTAAGTCCTTTAAGATATGATAAAAATAAATAATTTTTTATTTTAAGATCTTGTATTCCTCATTTTTAAACTTGATTAATTTCTCAATGATCTTTAGATTGAATAAAATGTATTGTATGTTTCTCTGAATTTGAATGTATTGTATGTCTGCCTGTTTTTAATTTATTGTTAATAAGTAAAAAATAACAAAATGTAGCTTGTTAAAAGTGAGACAAACTAAAGTGCTCCTATAACAGGATAGCATGACAATAAATAAGAGTCACATTGTTTTGTTTATTGAGATTACTAATACTTACCAAGTTGATGGGCGAGTTCAACCCAGTCTTCTCCCAATAAATTACTCATGTCCGCTAATCTAGGATCAGGTCGATAGTAATCTTGGAACTCTGACAGGTACATGTGTCGTTTACCAGTCTCTGAATCAGTCAAAGATATGGTATCGGTAACTATGTCGTCGGGAAGGACAATATTTAGAATGCAGATGGGTTGTTGTGGAGGTTCACCTTTGGGTACCTGAAATAAAAAGACAATTTTTTCATACAATCTATAATCGTAACAAATTGCCGTTGATCAAGCTTTTGAATTTTTATTAATTAAATAAAATATGTACTATTTTATATAAACGATAGAAACTTTCTTTAGATATAAAAGCAGTAAATAAAATTTGAATTTATGATTCAAAAATTATAATACAAGTCTCCATCACAAAGCAAAAAAAATATTAAAAAACAAATTCATTATTTCGGATTAGCCAAAAGTATGGACCCAGCTAAATATCTGAAAAAACGGTAATGCGATATTTTTTAGATATTTAGCATGGTCAGACTTTTGATTAACCCGGTGTATTAATACTGTAATTTTTACTGGCCAGATTTTATGTAATTTACAATATTAGTTACTTTAACCTATTACAGCTCTAAGTTTAAACTTTTGTGGTTTCGCTTTTAGCTTTTGTGGCGTAGTTATGTAGATATTCTCTATTTCTTATTAGTTATAGAGTTCGGAACATAGGTTCGGAATATTCATACTTGCTTATTTAGCCAATCGAAATTCAGGAATTAATTTAACTTAATTAAATATATACTACAAATAATTTCACCCAATGTTTTTGTTTCTGAAACGAAACAAATATAAATATTTGCTATAATACTATACTATAATAAGTAATCCAATTGTTTAAAATTTCACCTTACTTTCTTTTTTTTAGTTATAATTAAAAAATCAACTAGCTCAGTTCGAATGAAAAGTCTTTACAAAGAATTTGGAAGTAAAAATGTGAAGAAGTATGAAAATTATGATGTATTATCATAACACAGGATGAAGTAATTACTACTTAACGGTATGTACCTATATATTTCTGTTATTGAATAATGAAAAATTATTCATGGCCTAGACTTTGACTTAACTTTAGTAATCCAGACAAGAGTTTCTAGGGTTTCACTCAGCAGAAGTAACACGACTTATTACACATGAATGAATACAATTATTGATTACTTTGTTTTCATACAAAATTTTGCCGTAATATCAATTCAACTGACCCATATGAATTATGTCGAAGTTAGTCATCAAAATGAGTTTTATGTCTTACAAAACGATTCTATTTAATTATTTTCCGTAATTATTAATAACACAGTTATTCCAAATATTCTAAACAAGTTTTACTTTTTATATGTTATGCTTCATTTCCAAAACGGCGTGGCATGTAAAAGTTTAAAAAATGTTATTGCTAACATTTCTTTTAAAACACTCAACACTTTAAAATTTTTTATGAAAAATAAAATTTGAGTAGAAAATCTCGGAATTAAAAAATACATCAAATCAACTACATTACATCGAATTAGATATACATGTCCAAAATTATTGCATATCGATAACTTGGAACTATATAACTAACTTATAATATAATATAAAATAATATATCCTGGAACGTCTTTTCATTTTACCAAACACACACACATTCATATGCAATAATTTGGACATATTGGAAACCCTTTCTAATCATATTAGTTTCATCAGCAGAAGATTAGAAATGTTTTAATCCCCTGTTGACAATGCCAACCTAACCAAATTTTTACCTTGGCTTCTCTCATGAACAAACATCTTCCCACTGCTTCTGCGTGTTGGTCTTTGACCCTAACAGAAAATGGTAATCTGTTTTCCCTAAAAGCTCTGAACGCGAACTGCAACTGCTCCCCACTCTTCGTAATAGGTACCAGATTTCCAGCAAACTCGACGTACTGAGACTTTCCCTCCAACACTTCCACGTCTCGACTTTTAGCCACCTCTGTAAAGTGTTCTTGATGTTCCAGGGTCTTATCCTCCTTGTCGTCTGTCATACAGAATACTCTCAGTCTCGCTTCCAGAGGATCGACCCGTTTCGCGAATACCACGAATTTGGCCATGAATGGTACGTGAATGGCTTCCCTAAAAATATCACAATACCTCATAAATTTATTATTTATTTTATCGTTACAAAAGTGATCAAATTCCCTCATTTGTACACTAAATTTAGAAGGCTTGTTCTTATTTACATAAATAAAAAATAAATATAAAAATACACTGATCAGCACAAAAACGGGCATTTTTTCACAGAATCTTAGTGCATTTCAAAGTTCAATTTGGTTCTAGTAGTTCAACCAAATTATTTGAATTTTTTGCCCCTTTTTAATTTAAAATTCAGTTCCCACTTTCTATTATACGAGGAAAAAAATATTGTTATTTTGACGAATGTGTGAAACACCCTGCGCAACGGTTTAACATCGTCACGAATCTAAAAACCACATTATCATTAAGGTGCATGCTTTCTCCATGGTTTTTTCTTATTCATCTCAATAGCTTTTTTGTTGGAGATATTTCCTTTTCAAGAAGACAGTGCCGATCAACAGTAATTTTACCATTAAAATAATGCATTTGTTTATGGTCATAATCAGCGCACCAATGAAATAGTGTTAATTGTTTTTGTAATATCACTTTCATTAAAGAGTCATACCATTATTGTTTGTCGGCAATGACTCTAGCAGAGTTTTTTCGGGTCTAGAAGTTTTATCGGGTACTGTTGCTTTAATTGGACACGGTGATGATCAACTTGGACTTGCAAAAACAGTTGATTTTGAGCAGAGATAATGGAAAACTATCTCTACTAGAGTAACTACCAACAAACAAAAACAAAACGTTGATAATAGTTTTACAATATCATTCAAAAGCAAAATCTTCAACAAAAAGAACTATTAAGATGAATCAAAAAACATACTAGCATGAGTATACATCTTTATACTAAAGAGATTTTAAATTCCTTACTTCGCTAAATCATTCCACAGGGTGTTTCAAACATTTACCAAAATAAGAGCATTTTGCTATTACTTTGTAGAATGGACAGATAAGATTTTAATTTTTAATTGAAAAACATTATTTGAAAAAGAGGTCAAATAGTTAAATAATTGCAAAAAAAATAAACAAATTACTTAAAAAATCACCATAATAGGCCCTCTAGAATAAAACATATTGATCTTTAACCAACATGAAATCTTTAAAGTGTCCATTTTCCATTTCGGTCAGTGTAGTCATGTAGTCATCTGTTTCATGAAGAGGTAATATTATTGAGAAAGAAACTAAATTATAAGTCATTAAAAAGCTGTGGTCATTGAAAAACTCTGTTTATAAAATTAATAATTTTTGTAAATTTTTGGATAAACGAATTAACTTTATTTAAGAAAACTTGTGATTAAAGCATCACATAAAAATTATTAAGCACCAACAGATAACAAAATTAGAAGTGGCCAAAATAAATGTTTTTCTTAATATAGTACGTATAAGAAACAGTCTTAATCGACTATACTTCAATACATCAACGTTTGCAGAATTTGAAAATGTTTATCACGCCATTTTCTGCAACTATTATCAAACCAATCCATAAGTAATATAAAAAATGCTTACTTATACAGTTCAGTAGCCATTTTCGTCGCATCTCCAATGTTTCTACAGTCGATGAGCCAAAATCGAGCAGATACAGTTGTCGTGAAGGACACCACGTCGTTGACGAATGTCAAAGGTGTGGATCCGGTAACGTCTTCCCATTGCGCTCTAGTTGTTCCACCTTTTTAATAATAAAATAATGTTAAGCAAGATTTTCTATAGCATTTTTGTCTCAACATTTATATAAGTAGGTATATAAAAATTGTAAATTGGGCATTATGTTTCGAAATACAATGAATATTTGTTTCATGCACTAACTTTAACATACATGTAATTCAATACGAAATATTTTATATTGTTTTAAAGGTGGATTTTCATAGCAATTCACTGCTATAGTAGCGAGTGATTTAGGCGATAAACAGGTCCTATAGTTCTCCATGTTATTATTACAACATGGAAAACATACTAAACATATTTATCTTTTGGGATGCACAATTTTTATTTACTATAAATTATAGCAAGGAATAAATTTATGAGGAATATTTATCATTTTGACGTAACTGGGCGGTTTTTTTGGTTAGCGAAATTGTTTTTTTTAAGAGCCATCGAGTAGTTTATTGGATCCCAAATCCAGTATCATTTTTCAAAACAAAAACATAAACTTTTAACATTTGTGCTTTATTATTTGATGATTCCCTATTTCCAGTAATGAAACCGCTATTAAAGTGTGCAGTATTTAGCTTTACAAATAAAATAGTTTAGCAAAACATCTAAACTCAATTAGAGTCACTAATTTGATGAAGAAATTGTCATTTAAATAAAAAAATAATGATCTCTATTTTATTTTTCTGAGGACGATCCCAAGTAGAGTAATTTTTTCTTTAGTTGGTACACTATAATGGATATCTTTTTTGTATCCTTATTATTCTGCGGTAATTCAATTTGTTTTTTGAAGAATGGAGTTTCAGAACGTGGAAAAAAATAAAAATATAATATTAAATTTAATAATAAAAATATTACAATAATTTAAATGACAGACACTTGTGGAAGCCAAATATCTAATTCAATTACAGTAATCATAATTTTCACTATTTTTTTAATTTTTATTTCCATATTCTTTACTAACCTTTTAAAGCTCTTTTCAAAAGACACAAATTTTATCCATTATATTGATGGCAATAAAATTTCAACAAAAATATCAGATTGGGATTGTTGAATTAAATTATGATTGTCCAAATATCTTAGAACAACTCTCAGTTAAAAGTTATGAATTATTTTAGAAAAGTATAGGTATGTGTTATAAATAAACACCATCATAGAGCATCTAAGAATTGAAATGTGATATCCTACAAAACTTGTCCCGTGTAATCCTACAAAACTTCATGAACTCATAAAAATATACTATAAATTATTTAACTATTGACTTTTTTTTATTAATGTCAATAACGGTTGACACTATCTTTTTCCAAATGATTGTGCCAAAGCCAATGTTTTTCCTCAAACAGGATATTGCTTTAACAGTGAACTGCTATAAGAAATTGTCTTTACCAAACATGCCTCCTTATATTCTTAATTTCGTAAGTTTAAATGAAATAATATTATGCAGAAATTTACAGTATCTATTACAATACTTCATAATTTTTTTATTAACAATCGTATCAAATACCTTCATATATATTTTTTAAGAATATTTCTTTCTTGATTTACGGTAAAAATCGTATCGAAAAATACTAAATCTGTAAATATTTTCCTTAATCTTCCACATTCCACAACTAAATATTACAAAATATGAAATAAAATTACCATTAGTTACTGTGATATAAGCTAAATCATCTAATGAATTAAAATGAAGCGATGCAGGTGTAAAGCATTAACAAGAAGCCAAGCAATTCATTCGATCGGTTTCAGAAAAGACCAGTCGCGTGGCAACTAACTTCCGACAAACTTTTTTTCAACAATACGTTGGTAATTTTGATGGCAAAAGTACGACTGATCTGACGGACACAAAGGGACCAAGAAATGTATAAAAAACAAAAATAAAATAGTATTGTTAACATAAGAAATAACGTATGCAGCAAATCTATCTTAAGGTGAGAAATTGCAATATAATTTGTGTTTCGTGATCTCTTAAAAAATAAATATATAAAATTTAAGTAGAACGAAAAAAATATTACGACTAAAAGGCAAAAAAATTAAATAGTAGACGAGTAACTCAAGTAATATACACAGCTAGTTGCTTCCATACACTATTATTTAAATATTGTATCATGTACAACAAATTTTCGAAAATAAAAACGAAAAAAATAATTGCTAAATTTTAAATGAAAATCGAAGCCAAATCGTTTCGAATATTAAAAGAAAAAACAAAAATAAATAAAAAACAAAACTGCGTACGTCCATCTCTCGCATTCCTAATAATAAATATCCATTTAGATGGAAAAATATAACATAAAAATATAAATAAATCAGATAAAGATGTACATTCTAAAGGGGGCAGCCCAAAATAGTTTTAGTTAGTTACCTTTGAGAGATCTTTTCCGAAACACCCCTGATGGGACCCCGCGTGGAAATTTTAAATAATAGCGCATTAGTTTAGTCTGGTATAGTGATGGAATTTGTTAAAGGGTCTTTTGTAAACACTAAACGCATAATACAATATTACTAATTGATATATGAGAATATTTATCAAAATCATAAACACTTGTTTATACAGTGTCTCTATTATCCCAATTGCTATTGTAAAATAGACATTCTGAAGAAAATTTGAGATCGCAATTAATACCAAAGTAATTTTGTATTGACTGGAACTTGATTCATTCGAAGTTATTTAAATGAACAGGATGAACCAAAATCACGATATGTTCGTCGCAATGTCTCTTATATGTCTCGATGTGAATATTATCACGATAATAGGGCAATTAATGTCACTAATTTCATTAATGCCATTAACTAGGCCAATTGTAGTTAAAAATGTTAACAGGTTAGCAATTTAGTAGGTACTATGGAGTTCTAATAAGATTACCAATTAATTAAATTTTTTACTTGGTAAGTGATCTTGTAGTCAAAGAAATTATACAGACCAATTTATTTTCTAAATTGCCTGATTTCCTGCAGATCACTAGAATTTACTAAAATATCGCAAGCGGATTCATGAATGGAGATCTTTAATCGACGAAATGTGAAAATATAAATAACAAAATTTTATTTGATGTTTGAACATACATAACATCAATTTGTCTAAAAACGAAACCAGATTTATACATTCACACAACCAGCATTTTGGTGTGAATCATATATAAAAACATTCTATAATATGGTGATTGTAATTCAGCCTGTAGTAGCAAATAACTTAGTAGACAAAAAAAATAATTTTTAAATCTAAAATACGAAACCCCTATTAATTTAAAAAAATAAACCTTCGTGGCTCCTAATTTTTTGCACTTACGGATTTACACCCTGTAAGAGAAGTTTTCATTACCTTGACTTGGCAATAATACGTTGACATCTAGTTCTGGTATAACTGAAAATTATGGAAGACCAAAAATATTTTAAACGATTGGTCCTCAGGAGCATTATTGCAATCTCAAAATACATGTTCTGTTCTACTTAAACTTTATAATGACTAGAATGGATTCGTATAATTTTCACCTAAGGTTATTTTAATAAAATGCTGCGATATAATATGACTTCAACTTGTATATTAACCCATAGTTCAGGGTGGCATATTTATCTTCATACGATTTTTGAGCAAAAAAATATTTTGTTTGTATGGATAAAATAACTGATAACTGATAATGCTACGATATTTAATGCATAATTTCGATAAATATAGCGTTAAGTAAGAAAATATTAACTGACTATTAAGTGATTTAAAATAACTAATGACAGGTACCCTAAACTAACCTACTTTCTTCTAAGTAACTATTACTTAGAAAGTTTACAGTCTAAGAGGGCAAAAGTTTTACAAAAGACCCCGATCAACGTCACTATAGAAAAAGAAAAACCTTACGAGTAGTGAGGATTAGCACAGTAACTTTCCTTACATAAAGCGCGAGGCTGGCAAACTTCCTATCTAGAATTACGAATTGGCAAAAAACAATGTAACAGATGGTACTATTAATGTTTAGAACGACTCATATTATTACTCTGTAGCATATATACATGCTCTAGCCTAAATTCGATAAGTACCACTGATCTAACTAGAATATTCCTTAGCTACTCATCTATATCTACTATCTAGGGCCTTCTAACTTAAAAAGGGGCCGGATGTTGAACAAGAAAATGTAAGAAATTAGTAAAAAATATCGTCTACTTAGAAAACAAAAACGTTGTCAAAGCTTGCCAACCCCTTAACAACAAAAAAAAACGAATTTACAAAAAAATACAAGGACACAACACAACACCAAGACAAATGGTTTAGTAGAAAAATTTTGAAATAAAAATATTTTTGAATATCTAAAAAAAGATTATGTAATTATGGTTTTGACCTAGCTTAGTAATAAATATAAAAATCTATAACTTAATCTAATAGATAATTTTATATTTGTTACATATAAAAAATATCAGTGATATTAAAAACAACATATACATCAAGAAGGTACTTTACCTGTTAAAATTGGCCCCACGTTGGGCTTCAAAAATACAATATGGAAGTGGAATAAAAGAAATTGGAGTATTATTTTACTCATTTTTGTATTAAAGTATTAAAATTGAACGGGTTTTACATGTTATAGAAAATTTCAAAATCTAAGACCTGCGTCAAGACGTCGCGCGTCGTTGATGAATGCTCTACGTTTTCTGCTATACTTGCAAGCAAGCGTGGAATATTTTTATATGTTACAAGGATAATTAAATAGTATAATGTCAGATAAATAATATTGACAGAAATATCGAGTAATCTTTAAACAAGGAGGAAGCTTGTATCTAATTCTGAAACACAGATTTATACATATTCTTTGACCAAAACATTTTAATATCACTGTCATCTTGATTCTAAATTAAGTAAATTAAATTTAGAAAAATGAGTGGGGTTTTATTTACCTGTTATCGAACAGAGCAATCTTAATGTGGGCGCGGATCCACTGTATTGATTGATCATGCCTTGTGAATGGGCTGTTGGTACTGGCATATTCAGTCGTATGGCTTTGTGGAATTTTCTTCTGCGTGGCTCGACAGTGACCACAGGTGATACGGCAACGCCATGGCCTAACAGTTTGGCCGTTAGTTCTGGATCAATAGGTTGAGCCTAGTGACACAATACCATATATCGGTAATGAGCATTACAATTTAAAATTATTATTAATTTACTTTAGGCAGATTAAACTAAATATGTTCATAATTTCAAAGCGAATATAATATGATAAATAAATATACATTTTAAGGTCACATCGCCTGAATTATCTCGATAAATTTCGTTAGAGTAGAGTAAATTTAGAAACTACAAGAACAACTTTATAAAACAGAATTTGCCAATCCTTCAATGTTAATAAATCAATAACACTAAAAGGTAATTGTAGGTATTAAAATAAAAGGCAATTTATTAAATATAATTATACAAACATTTTCACTAGTGAATAATCATAATAAGTCAAATTCAAAATATGAATTTGACTATATGTATACTATGCTGAAAATATGCGGCCATACATTTTTCAGAAGCTCATACAAAGTTGTTCAAGATATTGAATAATAGTTAATATTTCTAGAAGTATATAAGTATCTCCTAAATAGAGGGGAAAATTTAAAATATTAACTAGGTATTTTGAGAATATGTATTACTTTATTAAAATACTTTAAAGTTTTAAGTTTTTTGACTTTTTGGGATAAACTCGTTAAAAAGTTAGGTTTTTTGTTGGTTAGAAAACCTAACCTTACATTATAGACTTAAACTTATTTTATAGAGTTAGTCTTATAAGTTAAAATTTCACAGAAATTCTGTAATGTAAAATTAAATTATTCAATGTTGTAAAATTTATTCATTATACAAAGTGAAACAAAAAATATTTTGTTCCAGAGTTGTTCGGCAAATTCACAATTATCGTAATATTAGTAAGCTAGTAACTAAATAGGGCGATAACGATGATCCTTGATTTTTGCAATTTTTTGGTGCTTTGATTTTAAGAAAAATTGAGAATGTAGTAGTTTCTTTAATAAAAAAAAAACAGTGCATTTCTATATAAAATTTACATTATCAAATTTTGCTCATTTCAACTTTATCCACTAGTTCTACAAACTTAAACTTAACAAAATTTAACTATAAGTTTTCAATATATGGCTAATTTTTTATATATGGTTTGCTTTATCACTACTTATTTAATATCTAGAATATTAGAGAATTTGAACATTACACGAAATTAATACAAGGTTATTGATTTTCTAGGAGAGTTAAATCTACTTAAAATATATTTATAAGATCGCACCATATCCGAATGTGTAAGAAACCATATAAGCGACTAATGCTTCTATATTTATCTAGGACCTCATACTTTTACAGTTATTGCCAATGTATCTTAGTAGCAACCATATTAGACCTTAAATATAGAAACTATATTAATTATGTCTCCTTTTTATAAGTCATTCGTAACCTTTTGACCTAAATGAAAGCGTATTTTTACAAAAATTAATTTCAATACAAGTGACGATAATGTAGATACGTAGATATGACGATGATAATGTAGATATCTTTATCACATTGGTAATAATTATCAGATACTCATAGTTACATTTTTGTTATATTTTTTCATTTAATCAGTTTTTAGCGTTTTTTTAACACTTTCTATTTTGTAAAGAAGACTACCATTAAAACCTACTACAGTTATCCAATATTCATTTCATACTAGTAATCAGCATAATGCATACCATCCTGTTGTATTACAGCAGCGGGGTAACAATATTTACGACAATACAGAAAAATTCTCTATTTCGAATAATCAAAACATTTGCAGTAAATATTAATGTGGAAATCTCAATAAAGTGGTGAATGTCAGTGCAGAATGTTGTTATCCTAGCTGGACAGTGAGTCATTCTTGATTGCAAAAAATTATTCTAATCATGGGTCTCTATAGCCAGTATGTACCATTTGATCGAAAAAGAAATGTTGTCGCAGTTGCCTCGTAAATTACAATCGAAGATAATATCTGTCGCTATATGCTATGATTACTTTTGATAATATAATTATTCCATTTAAAAATAAGGAACTTCCAGCTCTATTTTGATAAAATAATTTTTACTCAATCAAGAAGAAGCAAATCTATTGAGTAAAAATAAAATGTAGTAAATTAATGGCTTATCTGAAACTTTTTAGTATTTCCATTTAAAATCTAGTTTTCAAGTATACAAATTTCGTAAATTTTCTGGGAAAAACTATCGTAGATTTTAAACTGTTCGTAAATGACAATATATGGATGCATAAATCCAAATATATACTACAAATTACTTGATTAATTTTAAACAGCTAGCTACATTAGATATTATGAGATTAAAACCTCCGAAATTCGAATAATCTTTAAAACTTTTTTGAATTTCTTGTAGCCATATTGTTCTGGCGAGACCGTTTGAAATTCGCATGTATGAAAACTGTGCTCAAATACTAATTTTTGACAAATTTTATGTAAGTTTTATTATCAATTGACATTCCTACTGTGATTCTTTTTGTTGTTTTACTCCATTATTTTAGTATTTAGGTTATTTTTATTTTATTTTATAAAAGACTTGATAACAAATACCTTTGTTTGAATAATAAAAGTAAAAATATGCCACCTCAAATTAAATTTAGTGTTATTAATACAAAAGATTTTACAATTTGCAACTCAAAGCACAGGAGGCGATAAATTGTCGTCAGAGCGAAAGTTCTGTAAACTTTGTCAGAACCAAATCAGAGCCACCCAACCACAGAGGGGGAAACCACAGATCCTTCGACTTCCGTACTAAAATTCCTAAATTTTCTGGAAACATGTACGAATGATCTGTTAAAATTTGATGTGGGCTTCTGAATCCTTATCACAACCACTACAGCTACTGTCTCAATGTCTATACAGGGTGAGTCTTAAATAAGGGCAAAATTTTTAGGAGTAGTGTATTTCGACCCCCGAAACATGATTATGATTTTTTTTGTTTGACTGAAAACTGATTTTTTGTTTAACTGACTGTTTTTAGTTTGGTCAGAGCAACTAAAAATTTTTTGTATTTTTTTTTTAGTTTTTAGTTAAAAAACATAATTTCTTGATAATATGACAACATAGATAGTAGATTAAATTTACAAGAAAGAAAACGCAGAAAAGATCCACTGGTACCAACTCAAAATTTAAGCAAAATATATTTTTGTGGAAAGTAAATTAACTCGGTTATTTTGGACTTCTTTGAAAAACGATAAACAGAAAATATGTTTCTTGTATCGAATCTACCAGCCCTGAAAATATTTGTATTTATTTAAGACTCGCCCCGTATATTTCGAATTCGATTTAGTAGCGAAGTCGTAAATAGGGTTTTAAAGATCGGCGTATGCTGAATACACATGCCAAATCTGAATAATCTTGGACAAGCCAATTTTAACTGTTTTTCTTAAATTAGTTAAAATTGGCGTGTCCGAAATTGTTCAAATTTGACCTATTTCTCAAATTCAGCATAGGCAGACTTTTAAAAATCTAAAATCAACAGGGCAACTACATAATAGGTGGCAGCAATAACATTGTTACTGACATTACCAACTAGAAAGATTTTTTTCTCTAGAGCAATGAATTAATAGAATGACATACTTACCGTAAAAGAAGCACAGAGGATTAAGACAAGGATAAATTAGGAAATGCAGGAATTAAGCAAAACAAAGCAAGGTTCAGCAGCAGAAAATAAAATAAATGAGAGCTTCAGAGTGCGACCAATAAGCATTATCCAGGGACATAGCTTGAAAGAAAAAAGGAGTTGCTTGAGCTTTTGAGGGCCCAATAAAACCTATTCTATAACGCGAACTATGTATAATGATCTGAACTATATGAACCGTGCTTTGTTTGTGTTTAACTACAATAAACATTTTATGGTCACAATTTTAGACTGAATCTAGTTAGTTCAATCCTAATAAATTTAAAATCAGAAAAATTGTGCCCAAGCTATTTACTGTAGTTAAATAGTTTATTATATGTGGAACAATAAAATGTTAGTTTCGTTAGTATACGATGTTTTATTGGGCACTCATTAAAGTTACATGAAAATTAGTGCAGAAAAACCAGTGTAGCAAGAACGGACATTTTACATCGACAAGATGGTTGATTGGTGACTACATTACGATTACTCTTAAAAATTAAAAGGAGGAAAGACAAAGATTCCAATTGAACACATAAAACGTTTCTATACAAGTTGAGAGTGTTGATAGAACAGTAACTTTACAAGGACACTACGATAAAATACATAAAAGGTACTAATAAAAATATTCTCCTTACTGGGCTCTACAACTTTGTAATTCTTTAAACAGGGTATATTCTTTTCGAACGATTTTTTTATTTACTACCACATATTACTCACATTAATCACGATTAAAATTTTTAAACTACCATATTATCTACCTTAGTTCTGTTCTTCGTTTCCCTCGATCTTCTTCTCTCATTTCTTTTGCTTCTCCGATTTTTGCAACTTCTTTAACTTCTCATGGAGTACAAATTTAAAATAGACTTCATTATATCACTTTCTGCAAACATTTTGGCTTTATTTCGAAGGGGAGCAGGCGAATTGACATACTTAGTTACTTACTTTTTATATTTTACCATATTTTTTTCATTCTTAAATCATTGTACCTACTTTGTGATTAATAATGTGGTTGTAAATAAAATTCCCGGATTCAGTTGTAGATAAAACTCCGGAGGAAATATCAAGAAAAGTAACAATTCATATGATTACCAAAAGAAATCATGTCTAACATAATAAACCAATTATATAATCACAATTCTTATAATTATTTTTAACAATAATATTCTAAATTTTAAACCACTCTTTTGTAGAGTTTAATGGTCATATTCAGAACATTTAGTCATCAAAATATGATTTACAAGATCCTTATAAAGTATACTGCTATACACACTTTTTACAACTTGTCTATACGTTTAACTTCGTTGTATAAATAAATAAATTAGATCATAACTTTCTAAAATACTAAACTAACCTCCTTTTTTCTATAACACGCACAACAAATGTGATTTAAACAGTACAATGTTTCTGAACAAACGTTGCTTTAACATCCATGATAGAAAAAATATTGTCTACTATAAAGTTTAAAATTTACCAAAAATAGCCTTTAAGGTTACACGATATAAAACATGATATTTCTATAATTTCGTAATATGTACATAAATATTTTTTATATTTTTTAAATCTAGCATTATGAGTTTTACATTCATTCAAATTAATGGCTACTCACATTCTCATAGTTCGTCACCTTTTATGCTTATTATATAAAAGTCTAATCTTAAAAAATATTGACAAAAATTGATGTGTTTATATACCTACACTTGAAGTACTCAATTCTAAATTAAGTTACTTTCAATATTATAATAAGTTATGTCTATAAATAAATATAATAAATATTTAAATACAATGATATACACATATTTATAAATAAGTCATATTAAATACATTAATCTAACATTTTGTACTTGTTGAATACTAGAAAACGAACATTCGAACTTATAGTAGTACTTCTTAATTTTGACACTTTTTTTTAATTTGGCAGTCAGCTTGAGTAAAGTTCAGTGACGACTCTTGAAGTAATAACTGAGTGAAGTAAAAAAGTGGTGCAGAATACAAAAAAAAATGTGATGGGATATGAAATCATCGATATCGATTACGCGCATTCCATGTCAATAACTCAGTGAATTTAGTACGTGTTTGTGAGGTTTTAAAATCTGGTTGAACCCAAGAGCCATTGTTCTGAATTTTACTGTTTTATAAAATCCATCTTAAAATAAATGACATTTATTCTCTAAAGGTTTGACAAGATGGTCACAAACAATGAAAATCCACTGTGAGATTCAAAATGATTTTAATAATTTTGTCCATGAGGACCTCAATAACAGAACTGTAATAAAAATAAATTCAAAGTCATGAAGAAGTAGTAAATGATTACATTTTTCAAGGTTGCTTACACTAGAATTTTCAAGCTAGTTCTAGAGGTCAATTAATTTACTATTCTTTACATCGCATTCTTTAAAAGTAAATTAGTAATAATTACTATAAAAATAAAGTAAGTTTAAAATTGTTACTTTAAAATTATAATAACTTTTAAGGTACCTATTTGATAAATTTTGAGATTAATCAGGAAAAAATATCACAAGGCTTTCCATATGATTTTTCTTGTAAAAAATTACAATTATTAAAAAAAGTTACGACTTTACTATATTTGAAATATTATATTATAATGTACTAGTTATAAAATTATAAATTAAATATTGTAAATCTCGTAAAATATTTAAAACAAAAATCAAAGATATTCTATGATTTCTCTGAATTCTTCTTAATTCTTAGAATTTACAGTTTATAGTTAGTTTAGAATGATCAGATATTTTCAGAATATTTTAATTTTGATGTATTTTTACACGGTATTCTCAGAAAAAATAGAACAATTATAATAAATATACAATAATATTAACCATGGAAGTTTAAATTAGAAAAAATAATAGTTTGCTTGAAACTCGTTTTTTTCTTTCGAAATCAATATACGTTTGTTATTATTGAGCTGTTTAATGCTTTTTCTGTTAGCACAAATAGTAATTGAGTATCAAAGCTATTGCAAATTTTTCTTTTAATATCTTGCAATGGTAATAAAATATTTCTCATTTATAAGTTATGAACAATATAGAGATGACTAATAATATAATAGCTTATGTTTTTAGTGATGCGGTTTCTGTATAACTTAACTATGAACAAAAGCATATTGTAGAAAATCTGTACGTGACAGTTGTAAGGTAGTACTCATTAGAAATATCATCTTTAAACATTTGGTTGTCGTATATACTATCTCTGATTCACAATAAGTCGTATAAAAGAATATTTTGTGTTCCTTTTAGCGTAGGTGTCAATTACAAGTTTAATGTTTTATAAGGAAAAACCTACACAGTTTTACAATACTAGATACCACATCAGCGAACATCTATATCATCATTTACATCAATTAATATTTAATAATCAATTTTGAGATAATACTAAATGCTCAACAAAATGTTCATTTATAATATAACCAGCGGCGGCTGGTAGAATTTTGGTTACAGTGTGTTCCATATTACGCCATCTGCGTTATTAGTGAAGATAGAAGGGTGCGATTTTCACAAACCTGTCCCACTTTTTTGTCAAATGGAAGATGCCGTAAACAAAATTTTCACAGCCCTCCTCGTTTCTGAGTAACACGGTCTTTTTGAAAATTTTGCAATTTGGAACACCTGTATCTCTGTTATTGCTAAAGGTATCGAAAAGGTGAAAACTGTATATTGTAGAACTTTTTACGGTAGAACACAGTGGCCTAGTCTGTTATTCTACAAAAAGAATATATTTTAAAAATATAAAGTAGAGTTATATTTTCTTAAATGAAATACCCTGTACATTCATAAATTATATGATCTGGCTTGCCATAAGCTTCTCAAAAATTTATATCACTTTATATTTATTTTCACTATTCACTGCAATATGTAAAAGTTTTTATTAAAAGGTCATATTTATTAGCAGGCCATTATTGATAATAAAAGAAACTAAAAGATTATTAAAAATATACTGCTCTCAGTCTCTTGTTTTATTTTGGGAACACCTAATAAATTCTTTATATATTAGGGAAACTTAACACTCTACCGCTGTTTGTAAATCTCCTCACAACTTTGAAACTATTAAAACTTTATTAAATTATTATTTAAGCCTCCCTGATTCCCGGATTTGTCCGTTCTCGATTTCTGATTTTGGGGATTTCTAAAATATGAAATATATCGTGGCAGCTACAACACTGTCGAACTGGAAAGTGCTTTAATAATGCAAGGTTTCTGGATATTTGCAAACCCATCCCGTTATAAAAAAAGAAAAATATATTTACAGATTCAGTGGTAACACTTCAAAAGTAAAATATATCAATGCCATATAAAATGTTAATATGTGTATGACTATTTAAGTAAATACCATTTTGATTTTTTTGTTATTTATCAGGGCCTACTTATTAAAAGATGATATATTTTAAATATTGCAGTAAATAGTGAAAATAAATATAGAGTGATATATATATATATATATATATTTTTGAGAAGGTCATAGCAAGATGGGTAATATGATTTATAAATACAGGGTGTTCTATATGAAAAAAAAAACATAACTTTAGTTCATATTTTCAAAAATATTTTGTTCGTAGAAAAACAGACTACGCCACTGTATTTTACAAAAAAAAGTTCTATAAGAATCAGTTTTCGCATTCTCGATATCATCCACAATATCGAAGATCGGGGCCTGCCCCAAATTGCAATATTTTCGAAAAGACCCTGTAGCTCAGAAACGAAGAGGGCTATACATTTTTTTACAGCATCTTTTGTTTGACAAAAAAGTGGGAGGTTTGTGCAAACCGCATCCTCCTATCTTTACTAATACCGGAGATGCCGTATGATTTCAACCAAAATGGGACACCCTGTACTATGTACTAAATAGTTCTGAACATGGAATCCACACATAACTGCCGCCAGAGACAATTTTGTATTATTAAAAACAATTTTAAAAGTTGCTACTTTTTCATTATTGTGCCTGCACCCCCAACGCAACTAATTTAAAGTCAAAAATTAATTTTGTTTTAATTTTTTTTATAATTCTTGTAATATTTTATCGAAAAATGAAAATAATCCCAAATTTTAAAATTGTTGTTAATACAAGAATGTTTCTGGTAGGCCTTATTTAAGGTTAGCTCACTAATGTTAACTCACTAAAATTTGATGTTGGTCCCATATCTAGAACATATACCTAGTTCATTGAAATTATAGCAACCACCTATGAATGTAGTTATTGTTTCTATTGTAAAATTGTATAATTTCCGATTTACCAATAACACCTGGTCCTAATATATGGAAAATATTTTTGACGATTTAATATGGGGGCTAGGATCGTTAAGTTACTATTTTTTGTAAATGCTTCAGCCAAAAATTACTAGTTATAATCTTGTCATAAAAAATAATGAAGCTGGATATTTAGCTTCAATTAAAAAAATTACATAGTCTAATGGAAGATCAATTTATTTACCAAATCAAAGACCATCGTTTTTTCTTCGGAATGTGATTGACAGTTATCTTACGCAGTTTGTCAAACGGTACTCCTTTTCTCGGTTTAAACAAATTTACCTGTAGGCCGACTTTGATTTTCTTGGTCAAAGCACCTTCGGGGAATATGGCCTGGACCTGTGGAACTACCGTACTAGACACCATACCACCCTCTGGACCAATGGCGTGGACTTCTTGCCGTATCCTGGATACAACGGCGAAATATTGTGGAAAATCCTGCGTTACTATTCGAGATATCCTGCCTGATGAGATATCTTCCATTTGATTTAGATCTTAAGAATGAAAAGAGTTTAATAACGATCGCATTTTCTATAATAATAATGTTTTTACCTTCTGCATCGAAGCTGTCGTGAAGGACTTCGTTTAAAACCTCTTCTGTGGCGTCTACGGTGTGTTCTTTCCAGGATTCTCCATTGTCTGATCTTAGGATTACTATTTCACGTTCTTTGCCTCTTAAAGCAGCAAAATGTGGCACTTCAATTATTACTGGCCTAAAATAGAAATAATATGGGTTATATAAAATTTCTTTCTCTTAATCTCTTTCTTTTAATTGAAGGTACATAAATGAAGATATTCTAATTTCACTATTTAGTTAATTTTTTTTATTTTTATTTCTCTTTCGAATTTACTTCCACTATACAAATGCCAGTTTTTACATCAAATTAAAAATGTATCTTAGGGATATAATAGTCAACACAATATTACTGTAAAAGGAAATTTATGATTACATTACATTTTATTTATTACATGAATATAGAATACAAAACGCGTAAAATATATACCTACGATACGTTCTGACATTTCCGATTATACAGGAAGTGTCTGGAAATGGGGAATTTTAAAAAGAATATACACCATAATATATTCTTACAGTTGATTGAAGAAATAAGAAGATGCGCAACCTTAGGGACAATTTCGTGGAACAAAACCTGTCCGAGATGTAGCTGGCGCTACCGTCGCCGCTAGTCAACCTGTCGGAGATTTAGTTTAGCTCTGCGCCTCTGCGCGCTGATAGTCGTTTACAGTGCAGATGATAAAGAATACTGTACCATAGTTCGGCTTTCAGTTAACAGGATATACGTTAGTAGTACGTTAATATTGCGGATTTTCTATCATTAAACAATTAATAATATAATATTATATGATTAAACAAAGAACGGTGTCAGAGTTGGCTTGGAACTGAAGATCTCTGTTATTTCATATGTAAAATATTATGATAAATGTCAATAGTCGTCATTCCCAAGCCAACCAAACGACTTTTTTTCGATCATACGAAATATTCAGTACTTATAAAAGAATTTTTACTTTTGTTATTTATTCTATGTTTAACACGAATAAATTTTCAATACATAAACGCGGATCCAAAGATATTTTCGTCAAATGTATAACAGATATTACACATTTTAATATGGCAACACTGTCGCTTTCAGTTCCACACCGTCTTCGATACTTCTTCGCTGGCCGAATTACAGAAAATGAGTGTTTTATACGTTGGCCGCAAAACGTGTAGAGGCTCCACCGTACGTTAAGACGTAATGGGAAATCAAATCAGTCTTTACGAATTTGATCATAAGGTTGCGTATCTTACTAATTCTTTCAATCAACGTCCTTACCCTAAAACATTCAGATTTGTATCTATATTATACAGGGTTGTTCACCACATACGACACGGAGTATTGTAGCTAAATGATTAGATTTTTAGAAATTGTAAGTATTGGGTTCGTTGAAGGACTATTAGAGCTACAATTTAAAAATGATTTTACAAGATACAGAGTGTCCCAAATAAATAAAAAATATCAAAGTTCTATTTTTTAAATGGAACACCCTGTATATTATTATATTTTTAGTTTCTACGATTAAAATAAAGGTAAATTTGATTAAGGCTTATTATACTTAAACGTTACCGTTTTTGAAATATTTTCAATTTTGTGAAATTGCAGTAAAAATTTTAAGGCTTCATTTCTCCAAGGGTATTAAAGTGTTTAATACTAAATATTTACTGAAGTCTATTTATTGATCAGTTATTGTGTTGCAATAATAAAAATAATACTACCTCATACAGAGTGTCTAAAATTTATTTTAAATTATTTCTAGCTTTAAATGGCAATAACTTGTTTAATTTAAATAGAACGCCCTGTATATTTTAGGAGAATGAGATGCACACTTTAATTGTCTATCAAACTGTATTATACCACTTTTTACCTATCCCTTCAAGTTTTCGTAGAAAATGCATTTTCTTATAATTTAGACCTCATTTATCAATAATTTTATCATCTGGGTGTATATTTTCTCGATAGATTGTTTTTTGATTCATCTCAATAACTTGTTTTTAGAGATATTCGCTTTTGAAGAAGACTCTAACATTTTTTCGTATTTTTCTACATTAAAACTATGTCTTTGCTTTTGGTCCTAATCAAAATACCTATAAAATAGTGTCTATGATGCATGTAATGTCAGTGTCTTTGAAAAATCATATTATTATTGTCTGTTGCGCAGTTGCTCTAACAGATATGGTTTGAAGTCCAAAAGTTAACGTCTACTATGATCAATTAAAGCAGCTATAGCCGATACATTAACAGTTAAAACCATCTTTACTAGAGTAAACGTCAATAGACAATAATAATATGACTTTCCAATAACAGTGATATTACAAAAACAATAAACACTATTTTATAAGCGGTCATGAGGACCCAAAAGCAATGCTAAAATTGCTGTAAATCGTTAGTCTTATTCAAAAGCGATAAAAATAAAGCTATTGAATGAATCAAAAAACAAACTATCAAGAAAAGACGTACCTAGATAATAAAATGATTTTTAAATTCTTTGCTTTGTTAACATATTCCACAAGGTGTGTCAAACTTTCACCAAAATATCAACATTTTGTTTTACCTCGTATAATTGACAGATGGAAACTTTCATTTTTAATTTAGAAAGAGATATTAAAAAGTAAAATATTTTAGCTACAAATTGCTTAAACAATCATAAAAATCGGCCCACTGGAACAAAATATATTAAACTTTAAAATATATTAAAATTTTAAGGTGCCCATTTTTCGTGCCTCATTTCGGCCCTAGTAATATTATCGTTTTTAGCAAAATGATAATATTACCAGCCCATTTGTATGTAAAAAGAAAACTATTTAAATCTTTATAAAATAGTATATCATTAATTACCACCATTATTTCCGCCCAAATACTAATTAATTACATACTTAATTATGTTCGTTAATAAATTATTCTAAATAAATGTGGATTTGAATCAGAAATCAATATAATAATTAATTTTTTAATGTTTCTGTTGTTATAAATAAGCATTTGTCAAAAAATTTAATATAATTTTTAAGGTGTTACTTTTTACCACACTGTCTAATACACATACAAAATTCAGTTTTTTAGTATTTGGAGCAATTATTATTAATCAACGCAAACGGTCAATTAATGTAGTTTGAATACTGGAATCATATTAATTGGTCCTCTTTAACAAATATTTAAACAGTTTTTTTGTTTCTTAATGAAATAAACAAACTATATCGACAATATTAGTATCTGTACTCTTTAAAAATTTGGTATATCTTTAAAAATAATCTAAAATGTCAGTATTCCATGGGTATATTGATAAATGAGTTTTAAATTATAAGAAAATGTATTTTCTATGGAAACTTGAAGAGATAGGTAAAAATGGTATAATACAATTTGATAGACTATTAAATTGTGTATCTAATTCTCATAAAATATACAGGGTATGCCATTTAAATTAAACAAGTTATTGCCGTTTAAAGCTAGTAATTATTTAAAATAAAATTTTAGACACTCTGTATGAGGTAGCATAATTTTTATTATTGCAACACAATAACTGATCAATAAGTAAACTTCAGTAAATATTTAGTATTAAAAACTTTGATACCCTTGGAGAAATGAAGCCTTAAAATTTTGACTGCAATTTCACAAAATTGAAAATATTTCAAAAACGGTAAGATCAAAGTGCGGTAAACCTTAATCAAATTTACCTTTATTTTAATCGTAGAAACTAAAAATGTAATAATATACAGGGCGTTTCATTTAAAAATATATAACTTTGATATTTTTTATTTATTTGGGACACTCTGTATTTTGTAAAAATATTTTTAAATTGTAGCTAATAGTCATTCAACGAACACAAAACTTACAATTTGTAAAAATCTAATCGTTTAGCTACAATACTCCGTGTCGTATGTGGTGAACAACCCTGTATACTAAAAACATTGTATGAAAGGTGTAACCCTCTATATTTATAGTGTTTATAGGCGTTGTGACTAGCTGCACCTTTGCTATCGGCATGGGTCGGATCAACAATGATTGAAATAATTCTGTAAATTGTTCTGATTTTACTTCGGCAACCAATTTAAGAAATTCGAATATTTACGGGCTCTTATCACTAGCATGAAAACAAACCGAAAATTAAATAATATGATTTTTTTGACAATATTTAAACCCGCTTTCCATAATATAGTAAAACTATTCAAAACAAGATGAGAAATAATAGATATATTATGAAGGTTTTCTAATTTGATTAATGAATATTAATTAATAAATTTAGGTTACGTTACATGCTCGTAATAAATTTCAATAATTTTTTTAATAAGGTACCATTTTCAGTTTTATTCCAAAAAAGAAATATGTTAGACGGTATACATATATAATAAAATACATTTAAAAATTAGTAGTAAAAAGTTCTACATATCTTTATAAATTTAATAGCCAAAATTTACCTTTATATCGGTTTATTAGATTTTTTCCATATTCATTGTTACCTCCTGGTTAACACTATTTTAAAATCGTCCCACTGTACTATTTTAATGGATAACTAAACGGTGCTCAAAATTGCGATTTTGTATTGAATAAAAGTTACTTCGCCGATTACGTTCAATTTGCAACCAAGCCGTGTTTATGTAAGTGTTCCTTTTTCATGTTAAACACTATAGTTGTATTGAAAAACCGCATTTTTTTTTGAAAAATATGTTTTACAAATAGCAAACTCAATTTTTGTACATTTTCAGGACCATAAGGAAAAGCCAAAAAATTGATTTTAATGAATTAACATGATTTGCTAAAATTTTTCAGTCGATATTTGTTTTAGCCTCAGTACCAATCGCAAATCCAAAAATACTCTATCACAGTGTTGGCAAATATTTCACTCATTGTCAAGATAAGTTATACTTGCTATGCTTTCTATAAATACCTACCCTAAAAATTTAGCACCAACAGGTCCCAATTCTAATACTCTACTAGCCAAGGCTTCTCCTTCCATCAAAGGTGGCGGATGAGGAGTTCTCTGTGGCCTGACATATCGACACGTAATTCTAGTTGGACTAGCGGCACACCTTGGCGGTACTATAACTCGTACGCCGGAATGTCTGCACCCTCGCATAGCACCACCTCTAGCATCAACCAGGAACGACACCAGAAAACTAAAAAATCGAAAAAAAACATGTATTTAAAAAAATACCATTTTTGCAACTTTTTTTACGAAAAGCTTGCCAATATTATAGTAGGCGCAGAAAAAAAATCGGTTTCAGCTGTAATAGCGCATTCTCACAACTCGTGTACTTGGTAAGTAGTTTTACAGTGTCTGGCCGGAGTGCAGCGTAGTTCCTATAATAAATAACTTAGAAAATCTGTATAGATGCCCGACCCACCGGGTGTATACCCTGTATACCAATTACAAATATTTGTCAAGTACACAAGTCGTGTGAATGCGCCTTAATATGAATTGCTTAGCTTTAAGAGTCCATTTCACTAGTCCGAAAAAGTAGCAAATAAGCGTTCGGCATAACGTTATATTATATTAAGTTATATTATTAACGTTTTATGTAAAACTGGCTAAGTATTTTTACATAAATGAAGAAGAAAATTAAAGATAAAGGATGATGCTATATCCGTATTGTAGCACATTTTTTACAACTCTATTTTTAAGATTTTTATGGTCAAACGTCAACAAAATGTTCCTTATGTTTGGACTAGATTTTCTAGAAAATATCGACGGAAATAGATTGAAGTTTTGTGATTACAGTGATATATAATTTATATGGTTTTGTATCAAATTACTCGCTATTTTATGGCAAATGCTAAAGCTCTGCAAACCTTAATCGAGCCTTAATGAAAGCTCGTGTGTTTGGAATTTTGGATGTGGCTTAACACGACAGGATCGGGCTAAGCCTTAGGTAAATTTCTGAAATATAATATAATTTCCTTCAGGCACATACCCGCTTTACCTGGACCTCTGAGAGCCACCCGAACAGTACAGCGTAATAGACTCTTAATGCATCCAACTGATGTTTAATTGTAAAGATATAAGAAAAAAAAAAGAAAAAAACATTCTCTCTTAAAAATTAAATTAATTCAAGGTTGAAAGTATTAACTTGTGTATCCGCATATAAGCCCAAATTAAGCTTTTAGATATGGCATTCTAAGTATAAAGAAAGTCTACCTATGTAATTTGAAAGGTCAGTTGTTGATGTGAGCAAGGAGATTTAAGTGTAGCTAAGAATAACCAAATTAAAAAAATGAATTAATTTTTTGACAGAGAAAAGATAGATATAAATTAAATTTGAGTTAAGTGGCTGTGGCGTATGGAAAGAAAAATTTATATTTGACACGTGTTCTTAATAGCTCTGTATAATATTTTTAGAAAAAAAATCTATCTAAACTAATCTATTAAAATAGAAAACAATGAACACAATAATGCTCCAAACGTTAGAATTGCTGTTTGAAAAAGAGAAAAAATATATAATGTATGCAATAACTAACGAAATTCAAATGCCTATATTGTCTAATCTACTATTATTGCTAATCTACTTATTATTTTTATAGTACCGGGTTTAACTAAAAATCGACGCCGGCTGTATCTCAGAAACTACTCATCGTATCATGGAAAAAAATTGGCGCCGGGAGGCACGTATAGCCGCCCATACTTGATATTTTTTTTATCTCAAAAACTGCGACTTTGACTGATTTTGATGTTATTACAAATTTTGTTGCAAATATTATTCCTAATCTTAAATTGAAAACTGCGTTTCGCTAGCTACTGTAATTTTGGAGTTACGATTTTTTAAAATTTTTAGCTCCTTCCCATACCCCCTTACCAACCACCCACCCCCACCAAAAACTAATAGCCAGATTCTCGGGTGCCACAGTATTTTTGTGCCAAATTTGGTTAAAATCGGTTTAGCGGTTTTTGAATTATCGTGTTACAGACGGACAGACAGACAGACAGACAGACAGACACCATGAAAATATTTTGTATTTAGGTCATTTATGACCCAAGTAACTCATTTTGAGTGAAATTAAAAAAAAATGTTTTTTTGCCGACCTTAATAGCCTACCATACCAGTTGGTATGGTCGGCTAAAAATAATAATATGTAAATCGGCTAAGAGAAATAACAGGAAATTTTTTTCAAAAAATGTCTGCTTGGTGAGGTATTTTAAATATTGCTATTGCAATCAAGGAAAATTGGTATTTTTTATATAGTGTATTAAATATATATATATATATATATATATATATATATATATATATATATATATATATATATATATAATATATATATATATATATATATATATATATATATATATATATATATATATATATATATATATATATATATATATATATATATATATAATCTATATAGCGTATTCTTAGATCTTAGATCTATTTTATAGGTATAGTGTATTAGATCTATCTCATAAAATAAAGCGATGGGGTAAGGTTAAACTTGCTTTTATTAACGCAAGGATAACTTTGGTTTGGGATATAGCATTTAAACAAATTGAGGCACATTTAAATGCGCTTTCTTTAATAATCCTAATACATAGGTACATATAAGCTTTGACTTAACATATTGTATTCTGGTAGTTAGAGGGCGCTATTTGACACCATAACATATTGCGCGTTTACATAAAAAATATATGTAAATGCCAAGCTATAACTCTTTTCCCTTTTTGCAGAGTTAAATAAAAAACTAAGTTTCCAAAAAATCAGTGCCTACTGCATCTTTTTATCACTGACATATATCCTTATGGTTTAAATACATACCATAAAACATTATGGTTTACGATTTTGCACATATATATTATAGTTTACGATGTTTTATGGTTTTACCATAAAACATTATGGTTTAAATGCAATTCAATACTACATTTCGCTTCTTACCATATAGAAAAACAAATTAAATAGTCATTTTAAATATAAATAAATAACTTACTTTTTCCAATGCAATTTCCTTTAGAAGAGCACGAAAAAATGAAGAAAATAAATGAATTTTATAAAATAATTCTGAAGTAAATACTAAAAAGTAATACAAAAGAAGTAATAAGTAGTATAAGATATTCACTTCAGCTGAATCTTCATAGCAAATCTATTTACAATTTTACTGCCTACTATACTATATTTCGATAGGTTAATAATTAGTAAATTATATATAACAATACAAGAATATATTACACTACTAATAGTGTAATACATCCTCATATTGAAATATGAAATTTACTTTACTAATAAATACATCCAAATTCAACATCTAATTTAATTAATAATACCAACAAGAATTTAAGTAATTTAAAATATTGTAATATTAAGAAAATTAAAATATTTCTAGAAGAATGCCAGACAGAATTGATCAGTAGAGATCCAAGTTATACCAATTGATAAAAAAAAAGTTTTAACTAAATCAAATGTGTTGTAGTGGTAGTATTTCCAAAAGATTCAACTGAAATGAACACGCTAAATCAGTAGGTACCACTACTAGATCTAACTTGTAAGGTACAATAAAAGAGGCTTATGATCACGCGGGCTCTAACTCTTGACTCATCATACAAAGCACGCTTAATCATAAAACATTATTATCACATTGTATACGAACTTATTTCGTTATTAATATGTACGCATAAGATTTCTTACCCAATATTGATCGGATGTCGATTGATATCGATGTTATCAGGCGAGTATTTCTTGATGTATTCAACATAATTCCTGGAAACATGTTCAGGACTAATGGAGTCTTCGATATGCTGTGGAGGAAACATGTTGCTGTCCATACTGCTAGCCATTCTATTGGAATCGATTCTTTCGTCTCTTGTTACGTCGATGGGTAGCGAATCGTCTCCTAAAGATTTCATTTCATCCGCCGTCAGGTATCTATAAGTTTGATCTCCGATAACTGCATCTTCACCTGCAAAAGAAAATATTTTATTAATAACACGTTTATCCCTCAGTTAATCCAATTTGTTTCTGTAAATTTGATTGACTATTCATATGGTTTTTTTTTCTATTCTAGTTTTAACGTTAAACATTAACATCACATAACTCGTTAGTTGTTGCGTAGTGGAGAACATTTCATTCAAACATCTATTTTAAAAATATAGTTTTCCTATGAACCAAAATAATTTATTCATGCCTTTTTCAACAAACAATACTATATACAGGTTGATCCATAATACTGCAATAAAATCTAGACAATTTTTTTTCTAGATAGATTTCCAAAAAATAGTAAATTATTTTGTATGTTTTTACTTGGTATAAATTTTTATAGTTACTTTGATCAATTTTGTATCTATTTTTCAATGGTATTTTTAATAGCAAATTAGGGTTGATTATTAAATAGTTTCAAGGTTTAAAAATAGGCTTAAAAATAAAAGTATATAGAACATTCTATTAGTATAAAACTTTACATAAAAATTTAATGCATGTTTTTAATAAAATTTATCTTATATTTATATAATATTGTTTAGCATCAAAAATGTCTAAATTATTTTCAAAAAATATTTTTAGTAGGGTATGATTATTATAGAAGTTATGAAAACAAATAATATAACGACATAAATATTTTGGATAAAATTATATATATGTATTAAAATCCTATTAAAAACGGTAAGCTATAGGATATGAAACTGTTGTTATCCTTAGAATATTCTTCAAACATTTACAGGGTAAAGATGTGAAAAATATATTTAAGCATATTAATAAAGCAAAACAGATTTGCGATACTAAGGGCTGGCAAAGTTTAGTCTTGGGTCGAGATTTCCGTATGTAAGAAGAGTACAATGCGTTTATAACGTACTGAACAAAGAGAGAACAGTAAACACGTTGCCAAACGCACGAAATAAACCGAGAAACTGCACACATTGCTAAGAGACGAGCAAGGGGATATAGCAGATTTGTCGCAGTCCACCGGTCGACCCAATCAGTACCACATCAGAACCTAAAGTTCTAGGGAAAGGTGTACATCATGCGTTCAGCTTCACGATTTAATTACGGCTCGCGATACTTTATTTGTTTTATTTATTAACGAGTCGTTGTAATTTTCCCCAGAGCTTGAAAATGTTTGAGTGCAAGTTAGAAACACTTGCATTTTTGGTAAAAATAAGTGGAATTGAGTTGGTATTCAACAGTGGTCGCACTATTATAACTCTGAATTCAAAATGAGTCGATATCTCAAAATCTATTAAAAATAATTGATAACCTAACGATATCCTTATAATTCTATTTCAGATGCTCAGAAACATATCTAATGATTTTATCTAGTTATATTTTCGAAAAAAACGTCGTATAAAAATAAGTGATTGGCGATCGTGATTTTACTCTACCTGACAGGGAAAGGCGTACCGGCAACGCCGCAACAGCACATCGTCGCATTTCTTTCACTCCGACTTAAGAAGATTCCTATGCGATTTACCTCCACACATGTAAGTTCCGACCCAAAAATAACAGTTGCCAGCACGGTATTACAAAATGAGAATACTCATTCTTGCAATTATATTTTTAATTATTTACATATTGCATATGGTAGGTATATACATATTTGCAAAGAAATATGTGATGTAGAGAGTTCCTTAATAGGAATTGAACATTATAAATATTGATGACGAAAGTAGAATTCTTTAGTGTGCCAGTCAAATTAATAATAAGTGGTATTTTAATTTGTAATAATTTTTAATTGGTATTTTTCATCAAAATTAAACCAAAAAAACTATATTTAAAATATTTGTGTCTTTTGATAGCTATAAAATGAAAATGTCTACATTGAGTGAAATTTTAATCCTAAGATCATAGCGTTATATTATGATGTAACGAAACATTACATCATATGCAATGATCCTTTGGTGATCATATGTTACCATTCCATGAAATTTATATAGATTCTACTTTATTCCACATAAAATTAGAAAAAATATAATAATCACAGTATGTTTTGAGCTCTAAAACCTAATACAATATACAGTCATCGATTGTGATCGTTTGATGAATCATCCTGTATACAAAACTTATGACTAGAAGTTGTAGAAGATGGTAATTGAAAGTAATTTTCACTCCATTAAAGATTATATACCTTAATAAAATTTTACGAGATGAACAGATAATATGTTTTCTTATTAAGCATGACAAATCTACTTAGTAGTAGATTATGTGTGACCCGAATTATTAAATAATAATTTACTCACAGCTGGTTACTTTAATGATGTTAGATCTGGTACTTAAATACATATCTATTTTAGTGTCATTTTTTTTCGTAAGTAAATCGGAATAAATTATTAAAAATTATTTAATCGACAATGCAAGGCCATCGTTCTCCTACAACTATAATTGTCAATGGCAAGGTCAATCGCGTAGTTTAATGCTAGTACGTCATAATATTAAATGTCTAGATTTCCATTATCTTATGTCATCTTCTGTCTATGTTTTTGACCGTGTTATTTAATTTCCTGTATAGACTTTAAAAATAAGCAATTTTTTGATAACAAATTATTTATATCCAGATTATGTTCCAGAAGCTTTATGTTATGGGTGAATTAAGATATGTAAATTTTCAAGCAAACATAAACAATGACTATTATTTTAAAAGTTTATGATTCAACAAATAAAAATAGCATACAAAAAACCAAACCAAAATAGAGATGATGAGAGAGTGGTTGGTGCATTTAATGACATTTGACGGTGGAAAAAATGACAATACAGATAAAATTAATTTCCGTCAAGCCAGTCCCACACGATGCGGCAAACACTTTCCAACATAGACACATGAATATTTGCCGCATTGTGTAGGAGACACACTTGTCAATTGCAATATTGTAGAAACCTGTGTTACAACATTAGACAACGGTGGACGCATCGTATACTTAACGATGTTATTTTACTTTATTTTATTTACTAGTTTTATTTTAATTACAAATATCAAAATTCATTTAATGTGGAGTTCTGTACCTTCGATTTCTTTTAGAAATTCAATTCACATATATTTTTATACAAACATTATCGTTAGTTAGGTTTTATACATATTATTTAATATAACTGTATCTGGTGATTATTTTTTAAAACCTTTAAAGAAATTATTGTTGCAATAATTTTTTATGTATATATTAATTATGATGTAGGTTTATCATAATTATTATAATTAATATATTATTATTAAATTAATATATATTATATAATAATTATTCGATGATTCAGAGGTGTAGAAACAACAATATATTAATTCAACATATTATTTTATTTTTTCTTTCTAGTCTGCTGCACAGCTGTTTCAGCAGTTCATGAAACTAGTCGCTATTTGTTAATAAACATAATAAATACTTTTAAAGAAATTAATTTAAGAAATGTTCATACTTAATAAAACCAAGATGTTCTTTATTATTAATTTTCTTGTAAAAATTAATTTATTAACAAATTACTATAGCTACTTTAGTTTGAGTTTTGTTTGCAACATTATTTGTGTATATGTTACTTTAAATGTCCGAAATGCGGTAAAACCTAGGATTTACAAAAAGCAAGTGGTAGTAAAAACCAAGCAACCCCACCAAATAACCACCTAACTAATGCATTAATACCCGCCAAATAACCAGGCTAACCAATGCATTAACACCCTCCAAATAACCAGGCTAACCAATGCATTCCCAACTAACATTTTTTGTTTTATAATGGTAATGGTTACGTTTCGATAACCTACTTAATAAAACCTAAGAGCCTATCAATTGTTCCCGAAACGTTTTCGTTACCCTTATAACACCCCTATAGCACTTAAATGGAGAATCTTATAAAGGTAACGATGACCAAATTTTAGTACCTTATAAAACCTTTAACGTGACTTTTACTCTCCATTTATTGGTAACTAAGAGGTTGTCTTTACCTTTATAAACCATAAATAAGTTTTATAGCGGCAAGGAATACATTTTCGTTACCTTTTTAAAACCTTTATATTCCTTTTTTTATAGTGTTTATAAACACCAAAATAAAAAACGCCCCTTTTAAGTTCATCTCTTTCTACAACGTTTGTTTGCAATATATTCTATTTCAAGTCCTTGTCATTATTCTGCTTGTAGTTTAAAGTTGACAGCAATGGATTTTCACTTTGATGAAAATGGCGTGTTATAATAATTATCATAACAACTTAAATACTCTGTAAGAATTCTATGAGGACTAAATTTTATTGGCACGGAAAATTTATCGAGTAATATTAACATTTTACCCTTCTTAAAACTAAAGCGCCCCCGTTTAGAACTCAAATATAATTTATTTTGTAAAAACCAAATAATTAAATTTAAGTCTCATGATTTGTTTTTTTTGCAAATAAACTGCGCAACATTTCTTAACCCCATGCTTTTGAAAAAATATGTCTTAGAGCTTCGGTAATATTGCTTAAAATGCAATGTTCTTCTTTTTTGTGTAAGTACAACAACACAAACATAAAATGGCCGCCTTATAAAAGGACGTCATGTTCGCCATTTCGCCTTTTAAAAACCTCTAGTTTTATATGGGCCTTTAAGTAATCATCAACACTTTAAAAACTCTTATGACACTTCCCTAGGTGTCATGGGAATTTTGCTCTTCCAATAAAACCTGAGGTGCTTTTGTGATACTCAATAGTTTTATAAGTTACCATAAATATTTTTATAGAAATTTGACCATTTACTATAACCCCACTTTTTGTTTCGGGCGCTTTGGCTTTTGCAAAACAATTTTTTAATCAAAATAATTGAAACAAAGCCCTTCAATACACTTCAAAATTGTTCAAACCACAGAAGATGGAAAATCAACACCGTCTTTGACCAAATTTCCCTGATATCTATAGATTCTTCCAAAGATCCTTTGCCCCTTCCTTCATCGGTGGCAGTCGATTCAGTCGAAGTATTTGGCAATATATCTTCTTGAGAAATGTCTAAGTTTTGGTAATTTTTAGTAGTTGTGGGTGGTGTGCTTCCCAAAATATTTTCGCGGGTTTTAACGCACTTTCTATAAAAACTGCTAATGTATTTAATTTTTTCCAATTTTTTCTTTCTACTTCCATCTTTGATTTACAAATGCAAAACAGGAACATAAAACATAACCTAACCCTGAAAATATAGCGCCCCCTATTCTAGACATGAAAGGAGTTGCTACTGAGCCTATAAGTTTTATAAAATTCTTTAGGTTTTGTAGTAGCTGTAGAATTTATTAGGTATCTTAAGATTTATAAGGGTTTTAGGAAGTAAGCTATAAAACCCCAAGAATAAAAGTTTTATAATAAGGTTTTTAAGAACGCTATAAAACCCTTTTAAAAAACCTTAAGTAACCAATACCAAAGGTTTTATAAATCAGGTAACGAAAACATTTTGGATGCAATATTATAAAACTTCAAGTATTTTGGTATTTTTTCGAGGTGTTACAAAACTTTTAACACCAATAGTGTTCTTATAAGACTTTAAATACTCTTATAAATGTTAAGGTTCCTTATAGACCTCTTATAAATATCCGTTACCTTTTAATAAAACTTTAGGCTCCGAAAAATGTTACTTGGGTTAACACCCTCCAAATAACCAGGCTAACCTAATTAGTTAATGCTTTTGGTAAATCCTAGGTTTAGCGCGCTTATCCTAGGTTTTACCGCATTTCAGACATTTACAGCAGCATATATAAATCTAAAAGTCTTGTGGTAATTTTACACAGAATTTATGTTTTTAATTATACTTTTCTTATAATCACAATATAGACTAATAAATATATAAATAAATGATAAACCAGGGGCTAACAAATGTATGGCACTTGCTTCTATTGATCGCTTCTATTTAACTAACGTAACATCTAAAAGCCTTATAAATTATTTTATTAAATTGACTATAGCACTAAAGCGTACTAGAGGTATATACGGTGTCACAATTTCCTTTTTAAAACGATTATACTAAGGTAAACTAATAATATAAAATTGAGAAATTATGAAATCACTCTGACTAAAATGTAACTAAGAGTTATATCAATTTAATTTGTAAGTAAGTAGATTTAAATTTTTATTATTGAAAGTAGTGGGATACTTATAAAAACTTACGCATTTGCATTGAAGTACCACTGAAAAATGGAAGGTAAACATGGCGCTCGTGAAGGGCGGTGCCGAATCCGTCCAAAACATCGTCCCCTGTTTTAGGACATTAGTGTTAGAGTATTAGTACTTATAGTAATAACTTAAAATCAAACAGCAATTAGTAAAAATGACATAAAACAGATCGTACAATAACGTTGTCATAAATTGAAAATATAGTAAAATATATAAAAATGTGTCTTCCCAAAGACATTCTCAACATAAGATTTAAAACATGCACTAATTGATTTCAACTGAGAACTTGAAGTTTGAATTTCTTCCAAGGGTATAAGTAAAGTATTTTAAGTTCACGTCTCCTTTTTGCTGCTAAGACTAATCTGGACGGGCTACTTTGTTTACGCGGAATCCGAACCGCGGTCATTGGTCATATCATTGTCAATTGTCTAACGACTTAACGAGTATCTAAACTAAGTCTTACTCATGAGATATTCGATCTCATCCGGTGTAAATGGACAGTGTGTGTCAATACATATTACACTCTTGTCATGGAACAACAGCACGCACGATAGAGTTTCCAGACGGTTACTATCTACTAGCGTCGCTTAACTTCGGTGATCTATCGGGAACCGGTGTTTCGACATAACTGGACCGTTGCCCGTTAAGTAACAATTTTTGAAGTGAAACTTCTTTACGCCCAACAGGAGTAAAAATTCAAAGCCGTGACACATTAGCTACCGAGATGACACGCGAGACGAAAAGTGGTAACGATCGAAAGAGTGGTAAGCCAATGAGGAAGTTGAAATGGGTCTTTGAAGCGTCGCAACTCGGGCCCTATGTGAGTGACGGTGCACACGGTCCCACCCTGCAAAGTTGGACATGACGTTTCGTTTACATCATCATCAGAGTGGGACTAACGATTTGATATTGAAGAAAAACGTTGGTCGATTTCAGCTTAATTGGGGACGGGTTACAGGATCACGCTCTCGACGTTTCGAAGCGATGCCTCTAAATGGACGAAATCATCAGGATTTTTCTTAATTATGGTCGATTGGAACCAAACTGGGCACGTGGATAGAGGTACCCGAATGGAGCCCTCTGACGGACAGACGGTCATTTTAATACAAATTTTGTGAAAGTGATTCAAATTATTTATTAATATTTAATTTATTACTTTTTTAACATTTGAAACCACTATTTCAAACAAGTCCTTAAAATTCTTCAATTTGGTTAGAATTAGAATTTAGAATGAGTGGGAGGAGGGGGGGGGTAATCACTGCGACCTTACAGATCTATTGTGTCCCCCTTTCTTGTGTTATAACTCATCATACAGTCCCAGGGCTTTGACAAAAGCTAGTATTTGGTACGGTTTTACAGAGGGTAGTTCTCCAACTCCAATATCAGTCGTACCAAAGTTCGTGGCACGAATGGTTGTCGTTGGCGCACTCAGTAATGAGGTGTTCTGGTATTTCCCCATTTTCACCACAGAATCTGCATTCGCCGTTTCTTCTTAGTTTCAATCTACTGAGGTGTTCATTGAGGGGACAGTGTCCTGTTAAAAACCCCGTGACAATCCGAAGATTGTTCTTACTTAAATCCAGAAAAATCTTTGATTTTTCTTGGTCGTAAGACCTCAGAAACTTTTTCGAGTGTCTTAGACCGTTGCAAGATTTCATTCCAGGTGGGGGATGGAGTCTTCCAAGTACTTGAGTTCCGCCTTTAGTTGGTTACCACTTGGAAGCAGAACGGTTCTGATCCAGTTAGTAGAGTGTTCGCTCCCTTTCTAGCTAGATTATTTGCTTTTTCTATTGCCTTCTATCCCTTGGTGAGCAGGCACCCAGAGTAAGAGGACTTTGATTTCTTTGCTTAATTTATTCAGCTTCTCTATGTATTCTTTGACCAATTTCGAATTGATTGATACTGAGTTGATCGCTTTTAACGCTACTTGACTATCAGATAAGACGGGTATTTCTTGTTTCCGATAGTTCCTATCTGCGATAAGTTGTTGTACGCATCTTTCGATAGCGTTTCTGCCTGTAGAATGCTAGGGTAGGTGCCCATTGGTTCGGAGTATTTAGTTCTCGGCTCAAACACTCCGATCCCTGTTCCCGCATTGGTTTTGGAAGCATCAGTATACCAAGTTATGGTATGGTCTTTTAACTACTGAGCAGACGTTTCTCTTTTCCAATCCTTTTTATTGCTCCTTCAATTTGATAGCTGGTAGTAAGAAGTTTCACTTAAGGTATGCGCACATACTGCACAGACAATTTTTTTCTGGACTGCCAGCCAATTAGGACTGTGGTTATTGTAACACAACAAACTTATGGTTAAACATAATATAGTTTTTACTATAGTAATATTTAGAAGAGCAACAATTTTTAGCAAAAATTACATTTATTTGATATTATGTACCTATTTCATTCTCTTTCTATCTCAAATTTTCAATCTGTAAAATGGTTTGGTGTTGTTTGGTTTTAATTTTACACAAGTGCACACAATTCTGGCAAACATCTAATTTTCTTATAACAAATGCCTATTCTTGTGTGATTAATAATGAAATCATTTTGACATTCGACATATTTTAATTATATGAGTAATTTTCTAATTCAAAGAAAAGTTAAAACATGCACAGTGTGGATTATTCATTACAAAATTATTAGAACCTAGATTTGTAATAATATTCATGAATATTTACTGAAAATATTTTCTTCGGCAATTATAAACATCCTACAAGAGAATTTAAATATCTTCAATATCATAAACAAAAATCTGATTTATCGAAGCTACCAAAGGTCAGTACATTTTACACGATGTCTCATTTTTTATGTAAACTAAACTAACTAAACTATGTCAATACAACTAAGTAAAATAAAATCGCAAAAATTTAGTGTAAAAATATTTTAAAAGCACAGTGCATTTCCTAATTTATCCAATTCCTTTGATAACAAATAGAATTTTGAATCGTACGTACAATATTCTTAAATTACAGTAATATAATTTAAAAAATATGATATATAATTTAAAAAAAATATGATTGAATGATATAATATATATTTTTAGAAATTATTTATTCTATTTTCTTTATCTACCTGCATCCATGTTAGGTTATTCGGATGACCTCGCGGTGAAAAATAGTTTAATAAAAGTCGTGTTTGAGGCGTGTTTATTATAAACCATTTAAATAATAATACAGTCATTTGTTAAAGAACAGTATGTAAAAAATAATAAAATATTCTTTTGTAGCCGAATGATAAAACGCGTTGGTGTTTATAAAGATTTAACATTCATCTTAGGCAATTTATTCTAAGAATAGAATGTTTCTTAGAGAATTATGTGTGAAATACGAGTTTTTAAATGTATTTTTCAAAAAAATCATATAGTAATCAATTATTTAAGGTGTAATGAGTAGTTGTGTATGGAATACCCTGTATATGATATATCCATATATTAATTCGATACGACGCAATTTGATCAATGGCAATTATTACTACTACACCAAAATCAACACGTTAATATTGAAAAAAATAAACTAATTTGAAAATAAAAGTTCATATTGTAATTTTGATTCACTCTATAATATAACCAAATATTAACAATGTAAGAAATCGCAAATTTAGAAACAAATATACTGAAAACTGATTTGCAATTTTGAAAAAAAGCAATCACGTGAACTCTTTTTGCAATATTTTCCGATTTATTTTATTAAAATGCTACTGGAACTAAAATTCAGATAAGCAGATTTCTCGGTGAAAAAATGAAAAATAAAATTTTAAAACATATATACAGGGCGAGTCTTAAATAAGTGCAAATATGTTTATGGAAGTGGTATATTTTGAGCCCAGGAACACGTTTATAAGGGATTTTTCGTGAAAAAAAATTGAAATTAGTATTTTTCCTATTTTTTTTAGAATTTATTAAATTTTCAGTTATAAAACATAATATCTTGATAATATGGTAACAAGGCGGTAGATTAAATTTAGAAGAAGAACTAAAGTACAGGAAAAATCCATTGGTACCTATAACTGAGGCAAAAAATATTTTTTTAAAGATTCTAAGTAAAATTGACCTTTCCAAAGGAGATCAATGTTGGGGCTATCTCTGAGAGACAAACTATCGAATAAGGATGCCATAGAGAAAATAAGTACTTTGAAATGGAATTGGGCAGGGCACGATGCACGAAGAAAATAATAGAATGGAGACCAAGACATGATGCATTCGGGAGCAGAGGCCATCCTCCAACCAGATGGCATGACGATTTAAGGCGTATCCACAGTAACTGGATGCAAATAGCTCAAGATAGGGAGTTATGGAAACAAACGAGGGAAACCTACGTTCAGCAGTTGACTTTAGTGGCTGGTTGATGAAAGTAAAATATCTCAGCAATTTTACTTACTTTTGTATACTTAAATGTATACTTACTTGAAAAACGGCAAATAGAAAAAATATATTTCTTTTATCGAGATCTACCAGCCCTGAAAATATTTGCACTTATTTCAAATTAAAATTCAAATTCAAATTTCTTTATTAGACCCCATTAAGTTTTACAGAATAATATTAGTATTAATAAATGTGTGTCTAAAGGGATCGCACCGCGATTAAAAAACCGATACAATGGCACAAAGTGCCAGAGTGGTGCGACCCCAAATACTTATTTGAGACTCGCCCTATATAAACTACAACAAATACTTCTATATTTATTCTCTTTTTTTTTATTAAAAAATTTAAAATGCATTGAAATTAAAGATAGGGTTTTAATTCTAATAATAAAAGACAAACAATACCACCTAATAATTTATATTAAGTAAGTATTATACATATTAAATTAAAGAATAATGGTAAATTTTATCATTTAATAAGTACCGGGTGCGTCTCAAAAGTGGCCAACACTTATAACTTTTATTTTTTCAGACAAAAACACGAGATTTGGTATGTTAGTATATGACATAAATTAGGATTGATTGATGTATTCCACTGTTTTTGGTCACTTCCTGTTTCACCGGAAATGACTACAACTTTTGATTTTTAAATAGCACCCTCGGAATTTTTCTACTTTATTCGATAGAAAATAACATTCTGAATAGAATGACATATCATATGTCAACTTTTGACATTCTCGCTTATTAAAAAATCGTATTTTAAAATTCAATCTAGAGTGCCATGGCTATGTTAAAAACATAAATTCTTAATCAAGGAGCCTTGAAAAAATAGATTTGATCGTCTAATGTTTTTAGTATCTTGTCCTGGCCAGTTAGAAAATGCTCAAATCGTATTTTTTTTTAATCATATCTCAATTTTTTCAAACGAAACGAGGGTGACTCATTAGCATATTTGGAAAAAGCATTTTTTACGAATAATTTGATAGTACACACTTGGTATTTCGAGTCAAATTTTCGTTACGAACCGCAAGTTATAAATTCAAATAAACCATATGCGAAAATGTCAAAAGTTGATATATGATATATCATTCTATTGAGAGCGTTATTTTCTATCGAATAAAGTAAAAAATACCGAGGCTGCCATTTAAAAATCAAAAGTGGCAGTTATTTCCGACGAAACAGGAAGTGACCGAAAGCAATAATTGAATACGTCAATCAATCCTAATTTATATCATATACTAACATACCAAAACTCGTTTTTTTAACTGAAAAAATAAAAAAGTTAGATGAGTGAGCCACTTTTAAGACGCACCCGGTATATCGTAAATTATGAACCTGAGTGTTCTCTCAGTTAAAATTGGTATATTAATCAACTGAATTAGAAGTAAATTAAAAACTTGTTTTAATAGATACACCTTTTTTAATAATTAAAACAATATATAAAAAAAATTGGCGCCGGGAGGCACGTATAGCCGCCCATACTAAAATATGTTAATATCTCGAAAACTGCGACTTTGACTGATTTTGATGTTATTACAAATTTTGTTGCAAATATTATTCCTAATCTTAATTTGAAAACCGCGTTTCGCTAGCTACTGTAATTTTGGAGTTACAATTTTTTTTAATTTTTAACCCTCCCCTATACCTTCTTACCAACCGCCCACCCCCACCAAAAACAAATGGCCAGATTCTCGGGTGCCACAGTATGTTTGTGCCAAATATGGTTAAAATCGGTTCAGCGGTTTTTGAGTTATCGTGTTACAGACGGACAGACGGACAGACAGACAGACACAACGAAAATATTTTGTATTTAGGTCATTTATGACCCAAATATCTCATTTTGAGTGAAATTAAAAAAACTTTTTTTTGCCGATCCTAAGATAAAAGCAATAAATCAGAAATAAACTTAACTTTTACATGTCCTGTAATAAATACATTTATTTATGGTTTATACTTTTAGTTTGATAAATGTCATATATAAGAACTAAATAAATAGAATCGCTGAAAATGTGTATCCTTGGATTCTAAATGCAGTGTCTACACATAAAATATATATTTACCGCTTGATTTATCTTGCTTTAGTTAATAATATCTTCCCACAAATCTACCATCAAAGTCTAGGTAACTAACTTTTTTTTCATAACTTACTCTGTCGTAGCTTCATGATTACGAATATTTTACGACTTCCAATAAACGCGAATCACGACTTATAAATAAAGCTATTTTTTAGCGGTTATAAATATAGATTTGCACTTGTAAAACTGTCGAACTTCACTCTAGAACTGAAAGAAAACAGACCAGGGGAGCTAGTATCGACTGTGAAACTTGAGAGGTCAGTCTCTGGAAAACCTACATGTACGCTACTTTATTAAATTTCCTCTTTTTATACGCACATAAAGCCAACAACCCCTTCTGTGCTTCCTAGACTGTAAAAAAGGACTAGTACTATGCAATCAAAATAAAACGGCGTCGGAGATGACTTAGAAATAATAATTGGCGACATTCACTATATTATTCATTTAACATATCGATATGTTTTCTTTGATTTATAAATTTTGATTATTGGTTGTGAATATCTATAACAAAGTAAGCAGGTTTATCTCATCGTTGCTTTTTTAAATGTAGTATCAGATGTCTTAGAGAGGAAGATTGAAATAATTGATTTAATATTATATTGGATTGATATCTCCATTTCAACTTATAAAACTATCACCACTGAAACAAATCAATCTGAAATAAAAACATCCCTTGTTAAATAAAACATATACATTAATTCTCAACTGTTTTGTTTCTGTAACGATATTCCTAAAACATTATTAGAACTATATTATTTATATGGTTTACAATTATATCGTGTCCGGCCGTGGTTCTAAACTAAGACATATTTAATAATATCTTAGGATTATGTAACGTGATCAAAAAGGAAACCAAAAATGCAATAATATATAGGGTGTTCCATTTAAAAAAAATCATCCTTATCCACTCACACTTTTTTGAGCCACCCTGTAGAGGTTGAAATATTTTTCTGAAATACATCCTAATACATACTTTAAGTTTAAGCAAAATTCCTAACTTTTTTTGTTATAGGAGCTACAGATGCCCGACGCACTATTGCTGGACCCTGTGTGAAAAATAACTCCTATAGATCATAATTTTCCATAGATATCTCCATAAAATATCCAAACTACCCAAAAAGATTTAAATCCTCAAAATTTCTTCATCAATATAGAAATTACAAAATCAGGCCACATCTAGGTGCCAGTTTTTAGAAACACTACCCTTTCTTCAAATATTGAAGTAGTTCTTCAAAAAAATCTCCAGTCAAGTCTCAATATTTTTATCATGAAAGATACAATATGGGACTTCTAGTTTGTAGTAATGAAAAAGCAAAATCTGACTACGTGAGAATTTCAGTACATTTGCCTTGAGGCACACTTTGTTAGAATACTAAATTTAATTAGTGACTATGTTCTGAAGTTAAAAAATGCAGATGTATTGTTAAAATTTTTGTTAGTTAGTTAATAGTTAATATTTTTTCTATGAGGTTAGTTGAAAATATTAAAATAAAATATTAATGAGAAATTTTCGCCAAAAATTAAGTATGTATTACAGATTGTAATTTTAATATATTATAAGTTAATTTATTCCCTTTTTTGATCTTTATCTAGATTCTATTTATTAGTTTAAGATATAAATACAGATTGACGAATTAACCTCATTTATGTGGTAATGGTTAATTTCAATGTAATATTGCAGATATTGGCAATTTTTTGATTTTTTACTAAACAAGTATTTTTTATTATGTCGTTTTTGCAGATCATTTTACTCTACTCTATACTTTTTGCACATGCAGAAATATTCTTAAATATGGTTTACTTGAGCCCAATCTCGGTTCTTCCTATTGAACCAGAGAAAAACGAAAAAGAAAATCGTATTTACGTTTCGTCACATTTCGTTAAATGGCAAGAGCAACACATTGTAAGTTGGCAGGAAAATTATCGTAGGTCGGCAGGCTGGTTATTTTGGCTAGTTTGCTATTGAATACATGGCGTATGAAGGGTTACTTGGTCGTTAGACTTTGGTTCAATTCCCACTGATAAATTTGGCTCTGTAGAGTCTTATATGTTTTAAATATAAACAAGGTATTTTATACCTCATTTATATTTAAAAAATAGTATACAGGGTGGTCCGAACTGTATTCAGGAAACTTCGGCAGCATATTCTGCAGATAAAAGTAAGTAAAACAGTTCGCATAAATATATATCCTAAAATGCTTAGTTTCGGAGATACAGGGTTTAGAAGTTTCAATTTTATTTCGATTTTTTTCAAATAATTTCTGAAATAACGCCAATTGTCCAGGACGATGGAAGATCTTATCAAAACGAAGACAAAAGGAAAACCGGCAACCGCGCCATGCCGGCGTACGTGACGAGGAGAAGAGACATCGGACACTTTGCCCACAGCAGCGAACGGCACTGCGTCGATATCTCAAAGACCTTTGTAAATACAGTTAAATATTATTTGTAATTTGGAAATAAAGTTCTTAAAAAGCAACACGGTGTACGTAATACAAGTTCAACAAAGATAGTCAAATCTACGACATTGATGGTCCTTCGAGCCCGATAGTGTAACTGGAGAAGAATCGGTGCTGTTCGCTCGGCCATATTGGGTAAGTCATTCCTTTTTTCCATAAAATCCTTTCTTGTGCCGCTTAGATTTGCGATAAATACAGTGTAAGCAATACGATTTATGTAATTTAATACGAATAACAGTCGGTTTTATCAGATCTATCATACGTTTTATTAATAATCATACGGGTTCTTATTTTCTTATTAGTAACCACACGTGACTTTGGACCTTACGTCCATACGTTAAAGCTCCGCCCACTTCATTCGTACGTTCCAGCTCCCTCGCGCGCGGCTTTGGGCCTCGGCGAAGTAAAGGCGACGTTGCCAGACTTAGAACATTTTATCACTTTTACAGAAATATTACGAAAAATATTTAATCTGTTTTTCTATATACTTATTAAGCGGATTCTCTTATAAATATTTAATTTCGACATTAATTACTTCGTTTTCATAAAAAAATAACATAAATACGTATTTATAATTCCAAATAAGAAATTCATACGCGACAAACTATAAATAAAATGTCAGACGAGGCGATTAAAAAACTTAAGCGACAAAGAGGTTCAGTAAAGGCCAAACTCACAATATTTTCAAAATATATCAATGAATTATGCGTAAATATAAACACAGAAAACGTAATAAATGCGGATGATTTTCATCAATTAGAAACTCGACTTACATTATGCGGAAAACTAATAGACGAATTTAGTGAAATTCAAGCGGAAATAGAAGAAGTAGTATCAGACGCGGATTTAGAAGCAGAATATAAAGAACGCGAAGCATTTTCGAATGAATATTTTCACGAAATTAGTAAAGCAAAAAATTGATTTTTGAATACAACAAAAACAGTAATAGCAATTTAGATACCGAAAGCGTAGCGGCCAGAGACAGTGTCTTTCACACAAATGTAAAACTTCCCCCCATACAAGTGCCTAAGTTCAGTGGCGACTATGAGACGTGGTTAGAGTTTCGTGAAACCTTTGAATCATTAATTCACACAAATGAATCGCTTACTGGCATTCAGAAGTTTCACTACTTAAAGGTATCCTTAGCGGGTAATGCGGCTGAGGTGGTTTCATCTCTGGAATTTTCTGCGAACAATTACGCTGTAGCTTGGGATCTCTTGTGTGATAGATATAATAACTCGAGACTTCTGGTTCAAAATCATATAAAAGTGATATTTAACATTCAAGCGTTTTCAAAGGAATCATCTAAAACATTACGTAATATAATAGACACATTATCAAAACATCTTAAAGCTCTCAAACAGTTAAACCAACCTGCTGAGCATTGGGATACTCTTATCATATACATAGTAACATCCAAATTAGACACCGGAACGATTAGGGATTGGGAAGAATATATTTCAAAGTTAGATGTCCCAAAACTTAGTGATCTAAAATCTTTTCTAAAATCAAAGGCTGACCTACTTGAAACAATTGAGTTAAAAGGTAGCGATACGCGTTATAAATCAAACAAAATAAATTCATCAAAGGTGCTCTTAAATAACGATACGGATGAAAACATCAATAGTCAAGTTTTAGTTTCTAATACACATGCTAACGCGCATGATAGTAACGACAATAAAATAATTTGTGTCTTTTGCAAACGTGAAAATCATTTTATTAGAAATTGTGCTGATTTCTTAAAACTATCTCCGACAGATAGGGTAGAACAAGTAAAAAGGCTTAGATTGTGTTTAAATTGCCTACGGTTCGGTCACAAAAACACAGAATGCAGATTGTCCAACTGTAGAAAGTGTAATGGTCGGCACAACACACTTATTCATATATCTATCCGAAATAACACACAAAATAATACTGGCACCTCAACTACCTTGTCGAGTTATAACTTAGGTAGTGTGCTATTATCGACCGCTTTGATTCAAGTTGAAGATCAAAATAACAAAACATATATAGTACGGGCCATTTTAGATTCCGGTTCGCAATCAAACTTTATCAGCATGGACCTTTGCAAGCGATTAAAGTTGAAAACGTCAGAAACCGTCATGTCAGTAGCAGGTATTAATAACGCGATCTCTGAAGTCAATAAAAAATGCGAGTTAAAAATTAATTCTCAACATAGTCCATTCAACGCGATTATTACTTGTTTTGTGATAAAACATATCTCTGGATTGATGCCAAGTACCCCAGTAGACATTAAATCACTAAAATTACCAGATAATATACTATTAGCTGATGCGTCATTCGATAAGCCAGGTCCTGTTGACATCTTGATCGGGGCTAGTTTATTCTGGGAACTCTTGCAAATTGGGCCGTTCAAGTTAGGATCCAATCTCCCTGTCTTACAAAAAACCGTATTTGGGTGGATTGTATCTGGTACTATCGGTCTTCAAAATCAAAATAACAAAATTTATTGCAATCTTGCCAAGAACATTGATGTACAAACACAGCTCACTAAATTTTGGGAGTTAGAAGAATTTGGGGTACAAAAGCATTGGTCTAGAGAAGAAGAATTATGTGAACAACACTTTAAAGCAACTACTACGCGTGATCCTACCGGTCGTTTTATTGTTTCTATTCCTCTTAAAGATTCTTTAGAGAAGTTAGGAGAATCTAAAACACAAGCAGAAAAACGTTTTTTAGCATTAGAAAGAAAGATGGCACGTAATCCCGATTTCAAAAATGAATACGTAAAATTTATGCGCGAATACGAGGCATTGGGTCATATGCGAAAAATCTCCGGAGTAAACGAACCTCTCATTAGTTACTTCATGCCTCATCATGGGGTATTTAAACAAGATAGCTTAACGACAAGACTTAGAGTCGTATTTGACTGTAGTGCACCTACGACTACAGGAGTTTCTATGAACAATTTACAAATGGTGGGGCCTACGATACAGAGCGACCTGCTTTCAATATTATTGCGATTTCGCACATACACCTTTGTAATAGCAGCCGATATAGCAAAGATGTATCGCCAGATTCTTGTGAAACCTGATCAACGCTCATTACAAAGAATAATTTGGAGGGAAAACTCTTCTGATCCATTAAATACATACGAACTTTTAACAGTGACATACGGTACTAGCAGCGCAGCCTTTCTTGCAGTGCGTTGTCTAGCTCAATTAGCCATTGAATGCGAAAATGATTATCCACTTTGTTCAGATATAATAAAGAATGACTTCTATGTAGACGATGCGCTTTTCGGGGCGGATTCTGTAGAACAATTATCCGAAATTAGTATACAAATATCAAAAATATTACGTTCAGGGGGATTTGACCTTAGAAAGTGGCATTCAAATTCCCAAGAAGTGGTTCAAAACGTTACGTCAGATACGAAGTCGAATATTAGTGTCATTAAAATAGGTACCGACGAAACGACAAAAACTTTGGGACTTGCATGGTCTAACGCGAACGATGTACTTACATACGATATAGGTCTAATTTCCAAAACGGGTAGAGTTACTAAGCGAGTAATCTTGTCCTGCATCGGTCAAATATTCGACCCGCTTGGTCTTTTAAGTCCATGTGTAATAACAGTTAAAATCTTATTACAAAAACTTTGGTTGGAAAAATTAGCTTGGGATGAAGCCGTGTCGTGCTCAATACATTCCACGTGGCTTAAATTCAGAGACGAAATTAATAGTTTGAATGACATAAGGATTATTCGACACGCAATATGTAACAATCCAAAATTCATAGAAATGCATTGTTTCTCCGATGCAAGTCAGGACGCCTACGGTTCATGCATTTACGTACGCTCTAGGGACCAAGATGGGAACATCCAAGTACATTTATTTTGTGCAAAAACGAAGGTAGCCCCACTCAAGGTTATCACCATTCCCAGGCTGGAACTGTGCGGTGCACTACTCTCCGCACGATTAGCAAAAAAGATTATGTCCTCCCTCAAGAGAACCGTGGACAACATAATATTTTGGACAGATTCGTCCATAGTTTTGGGATGGCTAAAGACATCACCAAGTCACTTAAAAACATTTGTAGCTAATCGAATATCGGAAATACAGGAGACAACTGGAAATTGGACTTGGCGACATGTTTCTACCAAGCACAACCCAGCCGACATTTTGTCTCGGGGAGTTTCCCCAAGTGAATTACTTGATCATTCATTATGGTGGCACGGGCCCGAATGGCTTGCACAACACGAACATCGATGGCCAATTTCAAATATAGATTTAGTCGACTTGCCAGAATTAAAATCTCAAGCCTTAAAGACATACAAACTAACACTCCTAATCGATGCAAATCGATTTTCTTCACTCATTCGCTTAAAACGCTCATGTGCATATGTTTTTAGGTTTATACAGAATTGTAAAAGGGTAGATAGAATGACCGGAATGTTGACAGTAGTCGAACTTCACAATTCTTATTCCTTCTTATTGAAATTATCGCAACTAGAGACATTTTCTGACGAGATTAATCTACTCTCCGAGGGCCATAATATTAATCACAACAGCAAACTTTTCAATTTAAATCCCTTTATTGATGCGAATGGTTTACTTAGAGTGGGTGGTCGCTTAGAGAACTCAGCCTTTCATCAAGACAAGAAGCATCCTATCATTATATCTGCTAAAACTCAATTATGCAAGTTAATTTTCAAACATGAGCATGTCAAAATGCTGCATGCCGGGCCACAACATTTACTTAGTAATATACGAGAGCATCTTTGGCCAATAGGAGGTAGGAATTTAGCAAAGCATACAGTGCGATCATGCGTTACATGTTTTAGGTTTAAACCCACGTATATTACTCCTCTGATGGGAAATTTACCGCAGAAACGTTTAGAGATGAACTACCCATTTCAGGTGTGCGGAGTAGATTACGCGGGCCCATTTTCGATAAAGGATCGAAAGGGGAGAGGCGCTAAAACGTCTAAATGCTACTTAGCTTTATTTGTGTGTTTTTCAACAAAGGCGGTTCATCTCGAATTGGTTTCCGACTTAACTACTAATTCCTTTATTTGCTCATTAAAACGCTTTATCAGTCGCAGAGGGAAACCAGTTCGGATATACTCCGACAACGGTACTAATTTGGTGGGCGCATATGCTGAACTTAGGCAATTGCAAGACTTTTTTAATAACAACAAAACTGCTATTTCTGATAATTGCTCTAACGACGGTATAGAATGGCGTTTTATTCCCGTTAATTCACCTCATTTCGGCGGTCTTTGGGAGGCCGGTGTAAAATCTAGCAAATCCCATCTTAAGCGCGTGATAGGAAATACAATTCTTACATTTGAAGAGCTATGCACTGTGTTTGCGCAAATCGAGGCTGTACTAAATTCCCGACCTATTTCTCCCCTAACATGTGACCCTAACGACCTAAATCCTTTGACACCCGCCCATTTTTTAATTGGCCGCACTCTACTATCTCCACCTGAAGCGGACCTGATGGCTGTACCAGTTGGAAGACTCAACAGATACCAACTCCTTGAACAAATGAGACAGAATTTCTGGAGCCGTTGGTCAAAAGAGTACGTGTCAGAATTGCAACAAAGAATGAAGTGGAGAGAAACTTGTTCCGAAGCTTCCATTGGGTCAATTGTACTGATCAAAGAAGATAACCAACCGCCTCTTCGTTGGAAAATGGGGAGAATCACTGCTCTTCATCCCGGAAAGGACGGCATATCCAGAGTAGTCACCATACAAACAGCCAACGGTACCATCAAGCGAGCTTGTCGTAAAATATGCCCGCTTCCATTGTTGTCTGAAGAAACCTGTTGAAAGCCAATCCTTTCAAGGCGGGGGGCATGTCCAGGACGATGGAAGATTTTATCAAAACGAAGACAAAAAGAAAACCGGCAACCGCGCCATGCCGGCGTACGTGACGAGGAGAAGAGACATCGGACACTTTGCCCACAGCAGCGAACGGCACTGCGTCGACATCTCAAAGACCTTTGTAAATACAGTTAAATATTATTTGTAATTTGGAAATAAAGTTCTTAAAAAAGCAACACGGTGTACGTACATACAAGTTCAACAAAGATAGTCAAATCTACGACAAATATATTATTAAATTTTAAGCATTAAGTAATAAAACACTTTGTGGGGGGCGCCCTCTTATATCGTAAGAGGTTACGAAATATACTGAAAGAAAAACAGTGTAAGGAGTGTAAATAAATTGTATAATCACTGTTTTTTATAATAAAAAGTATAAAACATTTCTTATTTGTGAGATTAAAAAAACAAAACAATGCATTGGTTAAAATAAGTACATTCAATACATATGTATGTGTTATAACATAATATAGCCATTACTATTATACTATTATTATTAAAATAATATGTGTGTAACATATTTCTTTAACGAATTAACCTGTAACAGACATTTATATGCCCAGTATATTTTTGTTTAACAAACCAATCAGGAAAAATCCCAAACCTACCGTTATAGGAGGTATAAGATGATTAAACTTATATAATGACAACTACTTATCGGATAACAAATTAATTACTACTGTCAGCTAGTTCAGCTACTGTCTAGGTAGAATATACCTAGAGTACCTACACCTACCTATGATGTAAGTAGATTAAAGCTTATTTTGACGTTACCTCTCACTTCGGTGTCACAAGCTGAATTTTTCAGGGATGGAAGTACAGTACATGATATGGGGACCCTTATTCCGAAAGTAGTACAAAATTAGACCGGGTAAAAGGGCACTATCATCAAAAATCGATATATTAATACCACCGTATAGAGAAAACAAATACTTATTTTTTGATCCAGTACACAATAAAGTCTTCGTAGGGAGTAATTTTTTATAATTATTTACGAAAAAACATTTTCATTAGCGCTTATGACCAAAAAAAACTTTAAACATGAATAATCATTTCAATCATGCGAAAATTTGGTTTAAAAATAGATTTTTTTTTATTATAACTTTTATTTGACGAAAAACGAAGGCCTAAATGAAAAAAAGAAACAATTTAAAAGTTTCGCTTATGTTTTGACAAGGTATCAAGGCAAACCCCATATTTTTTGCTTTTAAACTAATAAAGATATATCAATAAACAATTAGCGATGTAATGGTTTTTGCGCGCGCTGGCCGACTGCCGCCGCTGCCCCGAGATTTCCTATACCCTTGTATATATGACGTCATAGTGTGGCAAATGTAGCATTTTAATTCGATTTGGGCTCCCTTATATAGGATAACAGAAACATTTTCAATGTTAATAGATGCTTTCAAAATGTGGGTCTACAGAAGAATGCTGCAAATTTCTTATTCAGAACATCGGGTCAACGTCTCAATTCTGAGGTTGTTTAAAGTTACTACAAGACTTTCTACCAAAATAAACCAGTCATACTTAGTTACTTTTCGAGAAGAACAGATGGACTGGAAAAATCTTTATCGAAGGAAAGATTAATGGCAAACGACCACCAGAATAGGCATCGTCGTGCTGGGTGGATCGAACTAATGAGATTGTTGGTCACGGTCTGCAAGAGGCTTCTCTGGCCGCTCAATGGCCAGGGATGGAGAATCCGCGCAATTGTGACATGATGTCACCATGCTCATTCGAAAGTTAACGGACGAGAAGAAGATTATGATAAACGGAAATTGTTTTTTTTTTGCATAGCGTAGTTTGTATATCTCTATCTCATAAATAAAGTGGTGGGGAGGTTAAATTTTCTTTTATTAAAATCATAATAACTCTGGTTTGAGTTAACCCAATTAAACAAATTATGGCTCAATTAAATGAACTTTTCTTTCTTTAGCTGGATAAACTTTGTTTTTGTATATTTTGCCGTGATATCTAAGGGACTCTGTTTGGCATCTTAACGGATATTGCACGTTTTATTAAAAAAATTAAATGGCAGTCTATATTTCCTTTTGCACAGTTAAATAGACCGTACAATTTGCATAAAGTCGGCGCCCAATCCGCAACTTTCTATCTTTTTTCTAACGAGAGATATTAAGAGAAAAAATCATGTTAGGCTGCTGCCTAGTTCTATAATGACCTAAAAGGTAATTAAAAAAGGTGAGTAGATTACGCTAAAATATTAAAAAATTTGAATATTTCACGCATCCAAAATTCAAACGCTTTCTGAGAACAAATGATGATATAAATTTTAAAACAATTTTATTTATGCATCCACATATTTGTCATGAATTTGGTTAATTTTATGTAGGTAGTTAAGAGATAAAACATCCGAAATTCGGGTAATTAACAAATTGTCTTTAACTTTTTACGAATTTCCTGCCTCCATGTTGCTTTTCACAAAAATCGCCCAAAGTTCGTCCTAGATTACGTTTGTTTCCGTATTTTACCAGTTATTTGAATTTTTTTTATATTAGGTTTATATTGTACGGGTCACTTTTCATATAGCAGCAAAGATGTAAATTTTAGCATAATGCACTTAAAAAATAAAATGCAAATAAATCCTTACTAGATGCAAATCGTCCAGTACCAAGGTCGTTGGTCGGTAAATGTTTTGGGGGGCAATTCTAGGAAGGAAAAATATCGGACTTTTCTTTTTTAAACAACTGAATGGAATGAACTATTCGCAGTTTCTAAGAGAGGAATTGTCAGTTTTGCTAGAGAAACCATAATGCTGAAATAGCATTTGTTGCCATTTTAGCATTATGGTTCTACTCCAAATGTATCGTACGTACTCCAAATGTATCGGATTTCGCCTACTTTGAGTACGCCGCATCCGAATATATTTATTAATTTAAAGATTTTTTTAAGCAATATCAACCTATGCTATATCAATAAGCACCCTAAAGGGGTGGCCGTCACGGTCTTGCTGCCGAGGAGCAAGGGGAAAGACACCACCTACCTGCTGAGCCATATCCAGGGATAGAATTTCAATGTAAGGACGTCGAGTTGGCGAGTAATAAACTCGAGGGAGAAGGGTCATGGTCAGGTCCTCAAAATAGGAATTGACCTCAAATCCAAGGAGGCAATAGAGAAAGAGGGACATATCCTCTATTATAGATACGGGACAACACCGGTATCAGGTCTAAGGAGAGACCAAGTGAAAGAGGTTGAGAAAATGGAGACAGATCCTCCAGCCTCCACATCACGGGTTCCTCAGCCGGACGCAAGCTCCTCGACTGTGAAGGGCGGCACGGAGGGCTAAACTCCAACCGTGGAAAGGTGTGTAGCCTCGGAGGAAGAACTGTTGCCAGAGGAGGATGGGAAATACCCTGTCCCCTCTATAACAGAGGTATGATGGGTTATGGACTGTATGATGACTCAAGGAAGGGGGGCACAATAGATATTTAAGGTCGCAGTGATTAATCCCCCCTCTTACTCATTCTACATTCTACATTCTACAAATAATTGACTATAACCATAACTCTGAAGCCATTACTACTGTAACCAACTGTAAGTCAACTCTCTGACTTTTGATACTCTTCAGTCTCAGCACGTATCTACAATCTGTATACTCTTTTATATCAGTACTAGCACACCCGGCCACGCTTTGCTGTGGCTAAAAAATAAAAAAATTGGGGTGGGCCACCCTTATCACTTAGGGGTATAAGAAATAGATAACAACCTATTCTATTCTCAGACCTACTGAATATACATATAGCATTTCATCAAAATCGGTTAAGCCGTTTCGGAGGATTACGGTAACAAAAATTGTGACACGAGAATTTTATATATTAGATTTACGTAGTTGTTCGTTACGTAGTTAAAAAGTTTACTGTGTAGATTCACCATACTAGCGATAAAATTAACGTTTTGTAATAAATGACCTATCCATAAGAACAAATTATTTATTTTTTTTTGTATTAAGATTTTTAAGTCTGTTGTTATCGAGACTGATAAATATTTTTTTTTAAACGAAAATAATTTTAAGGCAAATTTTATTACGGATCCGATAAACATATTTTGACTACCCTAACAGAAATTTATCTTAGGTGCTTGTCCCGAAATTGCCTACACAGTCTTCAATCATTAGGAAAAAGAAGATTACCGAAAAAAGTAGAGAAAAAAGTAGAATACTATCCGATTTAACATTATTTTCGGTCTTCCATCTAAATTTAAAAGGGTCCCGATCTCTTTGATGCTCTACCCGTATAATACTGAAGTAAGGTTTTCTTCGATTCAATTGCATTCGCAATTTTTAGAACGAGAACTAAATTTAGAGATGAAGCATTACGTTTGAGGCTTAATTTGATCGAAAAATCCATTACTTCCCTTTAAACGAACCTTCGAGGATAATGGGAATATCGATAATTTACAGTTTCCTACTTTCAGCTACCGGCGTGATTTTTAATTAAGAAGTTGGTTTGAGTTATTAAACAGTTTTAGTTTGCACTCTAATCTCTTAGTAATAAATTTAAATTATTTCTTAATTATTTTTATCTTATTTGCTTTCTATTGCGCGTGTTTTTGACTCAATTCCCCGCTTTTTTCTTTATCTTTTTGTCTTATCACAATTTTTAGTGCTTTTTGGCCCTTAAATACTGACACTACTTTCGGTAACATTAATGCCGCCGTATAAACTACGGTAACCCGACGGCGCAGCAGAGGCGCGGCGGCTCAACGTGACGGTACGTTCTAGTGAGAATCCCGCCTAAGGCAGACGCAGCGTTTCACAAACTCCGTTATATAAAATGTTTTTTTTTAAAGCAAAACAAGTTTTCCCTAATTAGTCTATAGATGACAAATTTTATGGAAACTCCCCAATACAAGGGAAGTAAGAAAAACAATTTTTGATAGCAAACAAACTCAATTCAGATGATTTAGTTATCTTAGCAAGAGATCGGAAAGATCTGATATCATCGGTGACCAAAAGACTAGAAGATCAAGCGCAAAAAGTAGGCTCCGTGAGTGTTTAACGAGAAAAAAACGAAATTTATGGAGTGGTCAGATAGGGATTTTGACAAGGGAAGATGTCAATACAAATAGATTCTGATAGAGGGAAACGATACAAGTTTGAGGAAGTAGATACATTCACATATCAAGGAGCAGTATTTCTAAGGAAACCAAATGTAACTCAAGAAATTATGGCAAGAATAATGGCAGGAAATAGATGTGTCAGCGCATTACAGAAAATTATTCAGAATAAGAACATCTCTAGAAGTTTAAAAATCAGAATGTACCAAACAATGTTACGACCAATAATACTGTATGCATGGGAAACGTGAACGTTCAGTACAAAGGAAATTTCGAGGCTAGAGATTTGGGAGAGAGAAATACTAAGAAAAATTTTTGGAGGAAAGAAGATAGACAACATAATAATAATAATAATAATAATAGCTCCCGTATATAGCGTTTGACACCTTGGGAGTAGCAAGATACAGCTTGCCATACTAGAGCCGTTTGGTATACATGGAAGATAATGTGGCTATCACTACGCTTCAACCGCCTATTATTACCTCAGGATTGTGAATCCCAAGTACTCATTTAAGGCTGAGTCGACCTAGGTACCAAAAACTATTTTTATTTTAATAAAAATAATCGGCTGATGAAATGCCGGGTGTGGGATTCGAACCCACTACCTTGAAATTGGTAGACGAGAGCCTGTACCTCTACGCCACCGGGAACCATAGACAACATATGGACCAAATATGGACCATATGGACAAATGAAGAATTAAAGCAACTATATCGGGCACCGAGTATAACGGGTGTAGCAATGTTGAAGAGATCTTAAGAAGGATAAGAGTGAATGGGTGGAGAATAAAAGCAATAACCAGCCTGGAGAAAAAACTAATTTGGATGGTTGAAGTAACAAGCTACTGAACCCATAGTACCGCAGAGAAGCCAGAAAACCAAGAAATATTAACAATTAAATTTTGTTTGGCTCGAATGAAAACAGTACACTAATGAAGAAAAGAAAAAATAATTGTTCAGTATTCCGCTGATCCCAGCAATTTCAAAAGGCCGTCGCCCGTTTGACATTGGAACCAAGCGCGCGGACGGAGAGAAGTATACGATGGATAAGAAGGCAACCAGACAAACAAAGGCGAAGGCAGTGTTGGCGTGTGCATTACTTAACTGATATGAGCTACGGTTAAAATCTATGGTTGAAATGGACGCAACAGAAGGCAACGTACAAGGACGACGCACTTCTTCAATACGGGTGGTATCGAGTAGGACCCTTATTATTGTACAGGACTAAAGAGTGAACGATAAAAATATTTTTTCTTTTTTTTATATATTTTATTCTCATGACTTTCATTTCTATTTAAATCTTTACAGAATATTTTTTTATCGCTGGGGACCAGCTCTCCAAGCCCGGGGGATATGTCAAGACTTAAATAGATGTCAACTTGGGTTTAGATCAAATTGGGGAAAAAACACAAATAATATAATCCTAGTAAATAAAATATAATTCGAGTAAACCAATTTGATATAGGCCCAAGAGATCGGTTTCCTGCATGACATCGACCCAGATATGTTTTTAAATAACATTGATAATTAAACAATTAAAATACAACAATCTCGGGTCGATAATCAAACGCAGGCTACCAAAGTTCGATTTCCTCATGGTCATAGCCGGGTGAATGTAATTAGATGAAAACAGATTGAACGACGTAACAGGCGATGACCACGAGGGATAGGAAATATAAAAATGTATGCTAAAGAGAGGCGAGCTGGTCAGTCGGTCGATGTGAGTCGCATTATTACGGTCAGTAATTCGCGTTATCAGTCGGTTAGTTGAAGACAGCGCAGACTGAAGATGTTCCTGTAAGTACTTAGTTAAGTAAACCGTTAAGTCTTGGCATTCCCCAAAATTGTATTATACTGTGAACTTTATATTAAATAAATGCACATTTTGTTCAATGGTTGTTTTGATTGAGAGAGAGAACCTGGTATAGCGACCCTAGCAAACAACCCCCAGCTAGGTCGCGACAATATTTTGATACTGAAATAAATATCTAACCATCTAAAGAACAAAAAAGTATTTTTATAAAATATCACTGCATTAGAATCTGAACAGAAATTAGCTTGTCAGTGGATTTTTACTTTAAAACACATTTGTATAATGAACAAAAAATACCTAATGTTTTACTTTGGCAAACTGGTGCAAAATGAAATGACGTAAACTGGATCTTCAAGTTACCAATTACTACCTGATTTGTGTTATATACCTAATAAAATAAAACCAGAAACTAAAACGTATATAATTTTTTTTTCTCAGATTTAGGTTTTGTATTTGTTGTTTGAACAACAGATGAAAAAATCAAATCACAGAAGAAATAATTATACATAAACAACATAATGACATAAACAAATCACGAACAATATATCTATTTATATTTGATAGGATTAGCAATATAAGTTTATCGTTTTTTAAATTCTTCTTTCAGTGGCAAAACCATTTCAATACCTAAAAATATCCGGTTTTTAATATAATCTACTACAATAAATACATAAATAGTGGCAAGCACCAAAAAATAATACACAAAAACATACAAGCACGACAAGAATTTTTCTTAATCAATTAAATTAATATTGAAATAATTTCCAGTTACAGACGTTGCTTCTTCGATAAGAGCAAAGGTAAACCAACTGACAAGCGTCAATTTCAAAGGGACAACTTCAACAACTCAGCCCTAAGTCTAAATGATGGTTATTCGCAAAAGTTAGATCTGTTTTAGTTTACATTTTAATTAACGTCTTAACGCTGCAAATACCGTTATGCAATTAATAACGTGTGCAAACATCATATCATACATTTAATTAATCCCCCTGTAGCATAAATTTGCTTTTACGACTTTAAAGTGACAGTTTTACTGCTTGTTGCGGACCAACCTAGGAAACTGTATTTTAGGGATCGCCGATATCGTCAGAAATTATTTTGATTGAAATTTTATGAGAATCAGATCCAGTTAAATTTCTACATTATTAAAATATCAATATAAATTGCTGCAAGTTTCTTCTTACTCAGTCAGCGTTTAATTTTTGAAGTGAAACTTCTTTACGCGCGATGGGAGTAATAATTGAAGGCCGTGACACACGAGCTAGCGTTACGACACACATCACGAAAAGTGGTAACGATCGAAAAAGAGGCAAGCCAATGAAGAAGTTGAGATGTGTCTTTGAAGCGTCGTAACTCGGGCCCTATGTGAGCTAGGAAGCTGAAGCTTGAAGAGCCCCATTTTATCACAATACTTACTTAAATTAATTATTACTTAAATTTTGTGAAAATCAATCAATTTTTTTATTAATTTTTAATTTATAATTTTTTCAATATTTCAAACTACGCTTTTTCAAACATGTCCTTCAAATCCTTCATTTTAATAGCTGTTAGTAAGAAGTTTCACTTTAAATATGCGCACATCGTGAACACACAATTTTTTTTAATTTGGTGAAGTTCACAGTATTGTTATATATACTATCCACCTTTCTTAGAGATATATTTCGGCAATCTCTATAAAATATAGCCGCATAACAAAAGAACTAAAAATTACAGAATTTGTATTTATGTAAAAAGCAATTGGAATCAGAACCGACTAAGATAAATTTATTGATTGTGACTCTGACTTGTGTAGACGAATTTGCCTAACCTAGACAAAAATTAAATAGTCAGTAACTCTCGCAATTCTGAAAAATTTGCACAAATTAATTAAATATTGGTAATAATATTAGTAATAAATAATGGTATGTTATAATTTAATTCACAGTTTCAGTGGCTGTACTAATATGAAATTCCGTTTTTTCCTATGTTAACTGCTTAAAAGATATAGAAAAAAATAGTAAAATAAAAAAAAACTAAAAGTTTCTAAAATTACCATATACCTAGAATTTTTCTATTATCTCAGACTGAGACGCATCCGTAATGCAACTATCATTACAATCATAGTTTTCTAAAATAAATTGAACTTACGTGCATTTATTTCCTTCTAAAACAAAATGAATATTTAGAATTGAAAATCTGGTTCTGTAATTCAAATGTTCAATATATTTTCTGTTCGATATAACAGAAACAAACAATGCAAATCTTACAGATAAATGTATATCATTTCCGAAATTCGTTCTAACTAAACATATTACAATACAATACAACTTAAATTGAATATCCGCCTTTCCGGTTTCTTCTTGTTTTCCTCGTGTTTCGATATTGGAAATTTCAACATTAAATCACTTGAATTTTTCAGGCATAGGTAAAAGTTCAATCGAGTCCTAAAACTTATATTCTCCTTACACCACCGTCTGTCACAAACGAAAAATCCAGCAGAAAATACGATCGTGCGTTTTTGTTTCAGCCAACGATAAATTATTCAGAAGTTGGCCAAAATATTCACCTAAAAACTAAGTTTTAGCTCCTAAAAGAGAACATTTCATTCAATTATTCACAGTAAGTCTCTAACTCGAATTAAATAGTTTAGATTAAAAAATAGACAAAGTGTCGGTCTCGTATATGTATATTAAAAACTTAACCTGATCTATAAAAATCAGACCTAACAGGAAGAAAAGAATCTAAAGAAATAATGAAAAGGTCGTCGTAAATTACAAAAATAAATTAAAATCGTATCACGATTACATTATAAATGAAGTGTCTATGCGAAAACAGGATAAGCGCCAATTTCTTAATTTTAGGGTTTTACAATATTATAGTAGGTCTAACTGGTCCCTAGAAAATGTATAAACTTGGCAGGACAATAAGCTGTTAATTCCTATGACAATGCCTGGTAAAAATACATATACAGAGAAAAACTTGATAATAACCAGCCGTTTAGGGAAATAACTTGAGAAATCCATTTAATAGCTCCATTTTTATTCAAGTTGTGTCCTGTGTCTGGTCTGAAGTATTTTAATTAATGCGTTACCGCGTGGCCCTAAACCGTGGTGAGTTGCTGTGGGCGTGCCTTGTGTAGCTATTATGCACCTTTTACATAGAGTGGACCATCCGCTCCCATGTGAAAATATTCATATAAAGTCATGGTACTTGTTCAACCAACGGAGGGTCCGCTCCATGTGAAACAGCACTTCGAGTTTTGAATTTTATCGTTGTGTCAAAGAGTGAACTTTTTGCAGACTCTGAGCAAGTTAATATATTTGTGTGTTAATATAACTGTAAGTTCCCGACAGTACCATTGAAGATCTATAGTGCCTCATATCTGAATGTATTTTGAAAAATATTTTTCTAGCTTGTTGGCTGCTCACATTTTCATTAAAATTTTCAAAGTTTAGTGTTTATTTCATTTTCTGATACTGTAATTAGTATGTAGGTTTACCAACAAATTTCAAGACATAATTATTACAGGTATAGTTCACATTATTACGTTCTGAAGCTTTTCTGGCTCTCCTGTAAAATTAGTAAAATAGCGCTTATTATTTTTTCCCTGAACCCTTCAAATGTTAAAACACTGAAATGAGGTTGAAATTACCAGAAAATATTTGTAAATAAAACATAGAGAACCAAGAAATAAAAAAAACAAAACACAAAAATAAAATAAGCATAGTGGAATTTAAATCAGGGCTTCTAGAACTATCTAAGTAGATACTGTGACCCCTCATCCATCACGCTGTTGAAATAATTATTTCGCAGTGAATAATCCTGGCAAAATTAATCTTTCAGATTATTAAAAATTAATGTTTGTTCACAATTATAAATGTCATTTACACATATAAGAACTGGACTTTTTTAGATTTAGTAATTTCCATTTTCTCCAACAGATCAAGTTTCCTTGACATCCGTGTAAGTAACGTCTTTAATTTTGAACCAACAATAATTTTTAATAATCTGAAAGATTAGTTTTTCCAGGTATCGTTCACTTCAAAATTATTATTTTAACAGCGTGATGGCTGAGTGGTCATAGTATCTACTAATTATTTAGGGGCCTTGGGTTCCAAATCTACTATGTATATTTTATACTTGTGATTTGTTTTTTATTTTTTGTTCCTCTTTGTTTTCATTGTCCAATATTTGACGGTTATTTTAACCTTATCTCAGTGTTAGTTTAATATTGTCGCGACCTAGCTTGGGGGTTGTTCGTTAGGATCGCTAGGTTCTCTCTAAACAACCATTAGAAAAATTTACATTTATTAAATAAAAATGCACAGTGTGAAAAATATCAGGAGAAAAATTTCAGGATATGCCAAGACTTGCTAAGAGTATGCTGAAAGGAGTACTTACAGGAACATCTTCAACGTATTTACTGCCTTCTGACTAACCATTATCAGGAGAACAATTTCAGGATATGCCAAGGCTTGCTAAGGGTATGCTGAAAGGAGTACTTATAGGACTTCACTGTCTTCTGACTAACAATTTGACTATCAACTCACTATGAACTAACTATGAACTTACTAACAACTGATTATGAACTAACAACTCATAATGCAACTCTTTGACTGACTATGAACTAACACCGCTCTTCTCAGCATATTCTTTTTATATCTTCCTATTCCTCTTAGTCGTCGCTGGTTAAGTCGTTGAGTAGTTTACAATCTTTACAATCTATATTATATTTTTACACACCTTTCCGTACAAAGGTAAAAAACCGGCAACACTGTATGCCGCTTTTGATTTTGTCTCTCTGTCTGTCAACCACTTTATATTATTCTCTGTCACGCTCATTAAAATCCAGACCACATAAATTGGATGACCAGCAGGATATACATTACTTACGGTACTATTATTCAGACAACACAAAAATAAAAAATATAAAGCCGGTAACATTTTTCTATATTTAAAATATTCTACTTCCAACATTTCGTGTCTCAAAGGAACACCCGGTTGTATAAACCGCATTCCCGACGCGTCACAGTGGTCAGCGGGAGGCCTTTTGATGCGACCGCAGAAATCGCTGTCGCTAACAAGCCTGGAGCCGTGCGGAAGGGTCCCGCAGCGCTCCAGATTTCAGGTGGACGACGCCTAACAGATAACGGGTGTGACAAGATCTGAGTGGGGCGACCGGTCTAGAATTTAATGGGTTTGGGTTAAAACTGTTGCTTGGGATAAGGCGAATACTCCAAGAGTAATGTCTATTTTTTTGAAAATATATTGAGACGGACCGCCTATTTAAAAATAAACATATTTCTTTAAATTCAAAGCATTCATTTTTAAGACACTCTGGATACATAAATAAAATGATTGATTTTTAAAATATTATTCGTAACTAGGGAGAGGAAAATCAGGCAACGAATGAAATGATAGATGTTAAATAATAGCTTTTAAACTACCATTTGAGACGCATTGATGTTTTTTTTTTTTGATTTGTAAATTTTGGTTATTTTAACAAAGGTTATTAAAGGTAAAGTAAATGTTTCCTTATTGTTTAACTAAAGCATATATTTGGTTTTGAGGTGCCCGGTGGCGTAGAGGTACAGGCTCTCGTCTACAAATCTTAAGGTTGTGAGTTCGAATCCTACACCCGGCATTTCATCAGCCGACTATTTTTATTAAAATAAAAATTGTTTGGGTACCTAGGTCGACTCAGCCTTAAATGAGTACTTGGGATTCACAATCCTGAGGTAATAATAGGCGGTTGAAGCGTAGTGTTAGCCACATTACCTTCCTTGTATACCGAACGGCTCCAGCATGGCAAACTATAATAGGGAGCTATTATTATTATATATTTGGTTTTCTGTTGTAATATTCTGTGCTCAAACTTTTCCTTATTTATGATCTGACAAAGGTATTATATAGCTGTGTATGTAATATAAAATATTTATGCTGTGAATAATTTCTTTAAAATTGAATCGAAATGCAATCGTTTACTGTATATTCATGCCGATGTTTTTGGTTCAGTATTACTTTTTGAGACACAACTTATGACAACAATATGACTTTTTGACAGTATAATAGTGTGATAAGGGCCTTGGTGAGTGTACTATTTTCCAACCGCGCCTGGGCGAATATCTTAGCACACCAATGAGCAGTCAAAACGAAAGAATGGTATAACTAATAGTATAAAGATATTGGCACCAACCATATCAATACTAGCTGAGTTGCCTCCCGAATCCAGCGAGCTCAGTACCTGCAGGTGGAGACCTGCTAACTAACAAATTCTCTTCAGTTATGAATGTAGTAAACCTCAAACCTTGGTATGAAGACATTATTTGTATTATTTTTTTTTTCTTTAATTAAAGTTCAAAACAGCATAGTTGGATTCTCTGGAAAAGTGATCAGGGTTTTCTCTGCTGTGCTATGGTTCTTTTACTTGTGAATTCCAGGCAGAGTACGGCACAAATTTAATGCTTAATTTACATAACCTATCTTCCTCAAATTTACCAAAATATTGCTTCTGTCGAGTGCATCCGAGGTAAATCACAATAAAAATATTTTTAACACAACGTAGGTTCCTTTATTTCATTTAAATTGTTTTGTTATACAGTTGGCCAAAATATTACTTTTTAACTTTGTTGAACAAACATGGGTTGTTATACTACAATATGTTTATAAATAATATGTTAATTACTATTAATATATTATTAGTTAACAACAATTAACTTATTAATTAACAATTAATTATATTAAGAAATATATATTAAAAACTATTAGCATCTCAAATAAATCTGTATTAATTTAAAAATATATATAATATTTCAATTAACAAGAAAACAGAGATATGTAAATTGACACAAATAAAACGCTGTTAGAATTTTAACCAAGCAGATAATTTGTTCGCAATTTCTTATTTTTCCAATTTTGACATCTTACTAGTTACAGTTTATGGTAATTATTGGTAAAGAATTAAAATATCATCAGTGAGAAAGTAAGTAAACCTGAGTACGTAGTAAGTACTGTAATTATTTTTAATTATACTTTAAAGAAAATATGATGTGTACGGGAAAAAATAAGATATGGTTGTTATTTCTCATAATTGATAAGGATAGGATTTACCGTTTACTGTGTTTTTACAATTTTGTAGCTTAAGTTTCTTTTATTCTTAATATGTTAATACTTACAAACTGAAATTACAATATCTTTAATTATTTTCTTAATTAAAAAAAATAACAGTTGGTCTAAGATACATAATCCTTTAGAACCACAATTCGTAGATATGTTTTTCTCCATTAATTAAAAATTTTGCAAAATATATTTTAACTGTGGGATATACAGCTAAAATACAATTTTTCAGATAGTGAAACTTTCAGCTTTATTAAACTATATTATATAATCTTAAAGAGCCAACTGTAAAATTAGTAATATGGCGCTTATCCTGTTTTCCATTGAACCTTTCAATAATTGTTAATATTACGCAAAAATTACATTTATTTACTTTAATTTTTATTAAAATTTATTTTAATTTTCATTAAAATACTACTATTTTATAATAAATTTATTTTACAATTTATTATAAACGTTTTCGTTATACTTATTATTATCTTTTGCTCTGCAAATTCGTTGGCAATTTTAAATTATTTAAAAGGTTTTAATTTTGAGGTTAGGTTTTGAGGTTAAGTTTTAATTAATAGTCCTATTGGATAAACTTTTATAAAATATTAGCCTTTTTCTAATTATACACATATATATTTGATATCAATTAAACTTTTAATTACATAGTCAAGGGCGCGATTTTTAAATTCATTTTGCCAACCATGGACATATTCGGCGCCAGGCTAACTAACTGGAATTTAAATCTGGGGATTCTGGTGGTAGCTCTGCTGTAAAATTGTCAAGTTGCCACGTTTATTTATTTATTTTCTAACATTGTCATTCGTTTTGACACTTTAGTTTTGTATTACGAGTTTTTGGTTTAAATAGTGTTGTGATACTTTAAGCTTAAAAAATATACACTAGCAGACCTTGCCCTCAAACATTGTTCTTTTTAGAACCTCTTTTAGTGCGCAGTGTACAAGATAGCGTAAAAAACTCATTGCAACTTTATTAGAATATTTTGAAAGAGAAAGCGGGTATTTTGAAAGAGAAAGAGGTATAGTAATGGCCCTTTATGTTCCTTCAGTGCTGTAGAGAAGGTGAGTTTTGTTGATGTAAATAATATCTCTTTATATATTTATAATTAATGTATTTTTGTTTCCTAAAATATTTTGATTAAACGAAAACATGTAAAAGTGGGCAACGCTGTGCCGATCAAGCTTAATTACGTTACTAAAAGTTTATTTGATATGAACTATAGCTTATTATTTAAGATATTTATCGGAGAAACACTCTAAAGCAATTGTCATTGTCATATATTAAAATAATATATTATACAAAGTGGTCCGAACTCTATTCCGGAAACTTCGGCAGCATATTCTACAGATCAGAATAATTAAAAAAGTTCGTATAAATGTATGTCCTAAAATGCTTAGTTTTGGAGATACAGGGTGTAGAAGTTTCATTTCTATTTCGATTTTTTCCCAATAATTTCTGAAGTAACGTCTATAATTGGATGAAAATTGGTATCTGGGAGTTTTGTGACACAAGAAATTTGATTTTGATGTCAAAATTACTCCTATTTGTAGGGGGCGCCACCTACTTGTATTTTAACTGTTTTGAAGAGTAATAACTTTTCGACCGTACCTGTATAAACCTACTGACTAAAAAAATATACATTTCTATGACATTTTAAGTAAAAAATGTCTCTTTGAAATCGCTACGAGCAACCGTTCTTAAGATATTTAGAATGGAAATAGTGAATAATATCATTATTGGCAAAAAATAAGCACACGTTGAGTATAGTTATTTGACTGAAATAATAAATTTTTATTTTTTTAAATTAATCATAAGTTTTTCTGCAAAGAAATGATGATTAAACAGTTTCTTTTGAACTTTTGACACAAAAAGGCTTCAAATTTATGATTTCAGTCTAATTACTATTTAGTCAACATGTTTAATTTATGTCAATGATGACAGGTATTGATAATTTCGGTTCCAAATATCTCGAGAACCATTACTGGTAGCGATTTTTATCAAGAGACCTTTTTTATGTAAAAAAGTCGTAAATGTATATTTTTTTACTCAGTAGTTTTATACAGATACCGACGAAAAGCTATTACTCTTCAAAACAGTTAAAACACATGTAGGTGGCGCCACCTACAAATGGGAGTCATATTGATATCAAAATCAAATTTCTCATGTCAAAAAACACCCATCCACCAATTTCATACAAATATTAACGTTACTTCAGAAATTATTTGGAAAAAATCGAAATAAAAATGAAACTTCTACACCCTGTATCTCCGAAACTAAGCATTTTAGGACATACATTTATACGAACTTTTTTACTTATTTTTATCTGCAGAATATGCTGCCGAAGTTTCCGGAATAAAATTCGGACCACCCTGTATAAAATATGTAATAAATAACTTGAATTTCATTTATCAATTATTGTATAACTACTTTGTATTTTGATACAATATTTTGAAACAAAACCTCCATACCTTCCAGAAAAAAATGAGGGTAAGGACAGACCCTCAGAAACGGACCACTAAGCGATCCATCGTATTATTTACTCTGCATAAAGATGTTCCATTATTCCCGTCTTAAATTTCATAAGGAAAAGAAATTACGTTTTCACCAAACATGACGCTAAGGAAATTTTCTATCTGCAAAGTAAACCAACACTTCCACAACTTTTATCCGAAAGGACAATATTTACGAAAAGTCAACATCCGACACCCCCGACATTTGCTTTTAGCTTTCAGATGTATTTTGTAAACGAAAAATCGATATCTTAAATACTTAAGCTGTGAAATTTAACTTATATTGTGTTTATCTGTGGTATTGAATATAACTAATAAAAAAACAGTGTCTCATTTTGTTTGTTTATTAGTAAACAATGAAAATTAGCACTTAAGAAACAAGTGGTATGTTCCGTCTAGCAGATTTACTTAATAAGAAATTATTATAAAAAAACTAAATTGTTAGCTCTGCATAGGTAAAGGCTCATTTACATTTGTCACTTTGGATGTACAACTCGGATAAATCATCCAAAGTGATAAGTATAAATTGCCTTTCATCACTTGCAATGTTTCATCCAAAGTGTACGCTAAAATTGAACGATGAAACAAGTTGACGGTCTTCCTACTTTTGTTGAAAGAAGCGTTCAACGAACCGTTGATTCATCCAGATTGAACAGCAAGTGAAAAATGTAAACAGCCGACGCCGACCCGTGCGGCCAACTTTGATATAGAAAACACTGGGAGAGGTGACAGCCTGCGGAAGATGAAACAGTGAACTGCTGCGAACTGGATGAAAATATGTAAACAAGGATGTTCAATTTAGATAAATTCAATCTGAGTGATTAATTTGGGTTGTACATCCAAAGTGACACAGTGTAAACTCGGCTTAAGCGACTCACAATGGGTTGTGCAAGCCCGTTGAATAGATTTAGGTATTTTTAAAAAATAAATTGATACTAGTAAAGTTTTTGTAATAAGATGTTTTAATTAAAGCAGTCGAAGCTTTATTGAAATCATTTGCTAAGCTAATATTTGATGTCATGTATTAGGTAAATATGAATTTGTTGAATATGAAAATATAAACTTTTTTATTTTTTTTTCATATAAAAAAACGAGATTTGGTATGTTAGTATATGACATAAATTAGGATTGATTGACGTATTCAATTCTTTTTGGCCACTTCCTGTTTCACCGGAAATGACTACAACTTTTCATTTTTAAATGGCACCCTCGGTATTTTTTTACTTTGTTCGATAGAAAATGACGCTCTGAATAGATTGACATATCATATATCAACTTTTGACATTTTCGCTAAAAACAAAATTGTATTTTAAATTTCAATCTAGAGTGCCCTGGTTATGTAAAAACACTAATTTTTTTAGTGAAGGAGCCTTGGAAAAATAGATTTGAGCGTCTAATTTTTTTATTTAGTGTCTTGTCCTGGCGGGTTCAAAGATACTTAAATCGTATTTTTAATAATATCTGATTTTTTTCAAACCGAACGAAGGTGGATCATTTACATATTTGAAAAAAGTATTTTTTGACGAATAATTTGATACCACACACTTGGTATTTCGAGTCAAATTGTTGTTATGAATCGCATGTTGCAATTTCAAATAAACCATATTCGAAAATGTCAAAAGTTGACATGTCATGCGTAATTCTATTCAGAGTGTCATTTTCTAGCGAATAAAGTAACAAAATATCGAAGGTGTTATTTAAAAATCAAAAGTTGTAGTCATTTCGGGTGAAACAGTGCCACGCCCTTTCTAATTTGAAGTTCAATAAAACACAAAGTTTACTTAATCTGAATGAGTTACATAGAAGCCACTAGCTTTTTAATTTTAACAGCCGGGTGGTCGGGGTTCAAAGATATTAATAAAAGGGCGCCACGAGATTATACTCTATGAACTCGGCATAAAAGATGTTACTATTAAGTAGACTTCAACACTAACCTCGAACTGTTGAGTGCAACTACCATGAATTTGAAATATTACTGTAATTCGTTAAACTTAAGTGACTCTAACTTAACTATGAGACTAGACTGCAAATAATACTACTAAAAATGTTTAAGTAGTTTATTAAAATATTAAAAGTTAATATTTAAAGAAATGGAAATGAATAAAAGTAAATGATTGAAATATATTAAGTCAGAATTTAAATCAATAAAAACTAAATCTATGACGTCATCCCCCTTAACTTAAACTAAGTATGCTCTAAGGGCGGAATACAAATATCAAACTAAATCTAACTAATATCTAAACGATCTTACTCTACTGTGTAATGTCTTGACAAGAACTTGAAAACTACTCGGAAGTTCCTCCGGCTGAGCTTCGGTGTATAGCAATGTGGTAGCTACAGCAGGCTACTGGAGCCCGTCAGCAAACGTAGAGATACCAGGCAGGTAGGACTTCAACAGGTGACATAAAAAAACCCTAAATAACATTGGTTGTCTTAGAAAAGAGCCTCAATTATAGAACAAGGACTAGCACAACGTGTAGGAGTTAATGAAGGTAATAAAGAAGGACTAATTAAATCTGAACTTTACCTCAACGAGGGTTTATGATGTCCAACGGGTAACTCTACACACGGGCAACAGGAACGGATGGAATTCTGGACTGTTCTGTGCTACGGTCTGGATCGGTCTTCTTGCTCTACAATTACGAACAACCAAATAAGATTTAAGAAAGATAACACTCAACTAATCTTTCTACACCACATGGGCGTGGAAAAGTCGAAAACCAGACAACAATATGAACAAAAATCAGTTGAGCATTGACTTAGAATAGGCAGAAGAATTATAGCATACCTTGGAAATGTTCGGGGACTTCTTGGACACGTGCAATCGGAATATCGGTCGGAAATAGGCTATTTTAATCCATTACGGAAATTGGTCGGCGGTCCATGTAAATCCCACAAAATACAACCACGTCTCTGACCAAATGTGTTCCGGAAGACTTAATCCTTCACTAGGAAAAAACTAGGACAAAAATTCTAATGCTGGGCGGTATCCAGTGACAATATTCTGTGGCTATATAATATCGTGGTGTATAACGGGTTGCATAATCGTAAAATTTAAATAAAATAATTTTTAACAATAAAATTATAGTAAACATGATGCAAAAATAATAGCTATTTGCGATATTTCATGAGCTAGCACACAGAGGTCGTTGCGAGGAAATTTGACTGTTACAACAGGAAGTGACCAAAAACAATTGAATACGTCAATCAATCCCAATTTATGTTATATACAAAATGTCAATTTTTTATCTGAAAACATAAGAAAGTTATAGGGGTGAACACTCGGTATAACGTTATCTAATTGAATTTATTCTCCAATTATCAATTTTTAAAACCACAAAATTTGAATATTTTAGAATATATTTTTTATTTTTTTCCATTTTTGTCGTAATTCATACAGTTTTACATTAGCTTTGTACCGTATGATTGAATAAAAACGGCGTCAGCGATGAAGGTGAAATGAAAATCTCTGTCATTTTTTATGTAAAATTATACGGGAAATGTAATCGATCGTCATTTCATAGCCATCGCTGACGCCGTTTTTATTCGGTTATACGGTATTTGACCCTTATAAATCATACTAAACACATATATTATTGGGAACGGAATAAAACATTTAGCTTCAATGACACTCAATAATTCCGATATAGCGTATTAATTTGCGCCAGCCGATACATAATACAGTCAGTTCTATTTTTATTGAATTGTATGCCGTGGGAAATTAGCCGTAATCGATATACCTATTCACAATATTCCGAATTAATGCAAAATTTTGCCCAAAATTAATATTATACTAAACAAATTTAACGTTGCTTTTAGCCGATCGCAAGCTCGAATACGTAATGCCAATTTGCGAAAAAAAGTATTTTTACTATTGTATATTTAAACACAAACTGAAGTATTTTTGAATAAAATTTTATTATTGGTTTTTATTTAACATATTATATACTTTTTTATATTTTATTTGTTATATACTTTCGTACTAATTTGAGTTTTAGTTCATAAAACAGTCCCCTTTAAAACTTTGACTTACACGTCATGAATAGAAGGTAAAAGAAGACTCCTCTGGAGTTTGTCCGGACAACAAAATTAGTAAAAAATATCTGCCTATATAATTTTTTTTGAATATTAAACATTTTAAAATAGATATATTTAAGTTTAAAGGCCAACAAAATATGTTAAATTACAAATATACGAAATTATTCTTTAAATATTTCCGGAGATTTGGAAATTGAAAAAGAAAATTATATTAATTTTACTTACTTACTTACTGCCATTATTCGACTGACGAGTATTTGACACGCGTCAGAAGATGGTTACGCAAAGCGTTTACTTTCATGAGCATTTCTGTGACTCAAAAGCCCGACGTGATGTTATCTCTCTTTGGCACTCCAGACAATCAAAAATCTCATTACTTTGTTGACTCTTTACGTATTGGTTTTCGAGACTACAATTCTTCTCCATTGCGTTCTATCGTGTGCTGTTTCCTCCCACTTATTCTACATGCTTATCTCCTTTAAATTTTCATGGAAAATATCCTTGTAGCTTTTCAGTTGTCCATCTAGTTTCTTCTTACCGTTTATTAGATCACCGTAAAGAAAATATTTTGGTAGGCGGTTTTCTTGCGTCCTGCATACGTGACCAGCCAATCTTAAGCAGGATTTAGTAATCATGACTTTAGCGCTTTCGCAGCTCGCTTTTAATTTGGCTAGCTACTTATTTTGGCTTTATTTAGGAACTTCTGGAAGGAACATGTGTGCAGGTTCGAGTTCTTGATCAAAATAAACCATTGTTATTTAAATAGGAATTATAATAAGAATAGCTCCCGTATATAGCGTTTAATGCCTTAGCAAGGTACAGTTTTCCATGCTAGAGCCGTTCGGTATACGGAAACTAATGTGGTTAGCCCTATGCTTCAACCGCCTATTATTAGGATTGTGAATCCCAAGTACTCATTTAAGGCTAAGTCGACCTCGGTACTCAAACTATTTTAATTTTATTAAAAATAGTCGGCTGATGAAATGCCTGCTGTAGGTTTCGAACCCACAACCTACAGATTGGTAGACGAGAGCTGTACCTCTACGCCACCGGGCACTTTTAAATAGGAAAAAAATAGGAGCAAAATAAAACACTAAATCACCATAATACTCCAAAACACTTATCAGCAGATGGTTAGAACTAAACTAATATCTACAAATTGATCGCTTATATATTCGCGAGTAGGCGTAGCAAAAAATAGCCAAGGGATTGGGCCATTGTCTCTGGCCCAATTCCTTCCAGTTCTCTGTTCCTACTGCTCTAGTTTCATAATTAATTGTTAATCGTTTGGTTAGTTTTTGTCGCGCTTACTTGGAGCCTAACTAAAAATAGTCGGCTGATGAAATGCCTGCTGTAGGTTTCGAACCCACAACCTACAGATTGGTAGACGAGAGCTGTACCTCTACGCCACCAGGCACTTTTAAATAGGAAAAAAATAGGAGCAAAATAAAACACTAAATCACCATAATACTCCAAAACACATATCAGCAGATGGTTAGAACTAAACTAATATCTACAAATTGGTCGCTTATATATTCGCGAGTAGGCGTAGCAAAAAAATAGCCAAGGGATTGGGCCATTGTCTCTGGCCCAATTCCTTCCAGTTCTCTCTTCCTACTGCTCTAGTTTCATAATTAATTGTTAATCGTTTGGTTAGTTTTTGTCGCGCTTACTTGGAGCCTAACTAAAAATAGTCGGCTGATGAAATGCCTGCTGTAGGTTTCGAACCCACAACCTACAGATTGGTAGACGAGAGCTGTACCTCTACGCCACCGGGCACTTTTAAATAGGAAAAAAATAGGATCAAAATAAAACACTAAATCACCATAATACTCCAAAACACTTATCAGCAGATGGTTAGAACTAAACTAATATCTACAAATTTATCGCTTATATATTTGCGAGTAGGCGTAGCAAAAATAGCCAAGGGATTGGGCCATTGTCTCTGGCCCAATTCCTTCAGTTCTCTTCCTACTGCTCTAGTTTCATAATTAATTGTTAATCGTTTGGTTAGTTTTTGTCGCGCTTACTTGGAGCCTAACTAAAAATAGTCGGCTGATGAAATGCCTGCTGTAGGTTTCGAACCCACAACCTACAGATTGGTAGACGAGAGCTGTACCTCTACGCCACCGGGCACTTTTAAATAGGAAAAAAATAGGATCAAAATAAAACACTAAATCACCATAATACTCCAAAACACTTATCAGCAGATGGTTAGAACTAAACTAATATCTACAAATTTATCGCTTATATATTTGCGAGTAGGCGTAGCAAAAAATAGCCAAGGGATTGGGCCATTGTCTCTGGCCCAATTCCTTCCAGTTCTCTCTTCTTACTGCTCTAGTTTCATAATTAATTGTTAATCGTTTGGTTAGTTTTTGTCGCGCTTACTTGGAGCCAACTGAGCTAGTATATAAACGCTCAATTTGTAGATATTAGTTTAACTTATTAATTTTAACCATCTGCTTATGATGCTCGAAACGCGCGTCCAGTGTAAAAGTAAAAGTGTTTTAGTGTATTGTTGTAATTTAGTGTTTTATTTCGCTGCTCTAATAAAAAAAAGTAATAAGGAATTTAAAATACAAATTTAACAACTACTCCTTTTTTGTTTTTTACATTTTTTATAAGAAAAACTAGCCAAAATCACACACCGAATGAATATACACAAAATCAAACAAAAATGTTGCAAAATTTTAAAAACAAATGTATATTTGCCAACTAAAATGCAAATAAGGAACAAGTACAACGCAATTCCTCAATAATCAATACGCTAATTACTGGTAAGCTCTTTAGTGATTGTCTGCAAAGTTTAGGGACTGTTAATATTTTTAGCAATAGAATCTCAGAGGTAGGAGTAAAGTAGAAAAATTACTTTATTGTTTAGAAACTACTGATAATTCCGACTTCACACAAAATTTAAAAAAGGTAGCAGACTCACAAAAATAAGAAAAACTAAAAACCTGCAAAAAAACATTCAACATCCAACATTTCTCTATAATCCAAGTATTTCAGTTTTGTAGTACTACTAACATTTCGCCAGCTCAAATGGGATTATTAGTTAGATCTTTAAAAATCTTAAGTATTTCAGCAAAATTTGTATTCTCATGGTCTTCTCTTTTCTCTATTATAAGCTTCGAGAAAATCTTCGAGGAGATCAGCCATAAAAAAGAATTGGTTTTGCACTGAAACTGAGCAAGTGGTTTTACCTGAGAAGTGACAGACCTCCCACCAGTCCAAAACAAAATTTAAAAGTTTGCTTACCCAGTACCAAAAATATTGTCGAACTATCATTTTGGCAATTAAATATAAAGTAAGCTAAGCTATAAAATCTGTATAGATATCTACACAGTTTTTAAACTGTATAAGAAATGTATTGTGTAATGTAACTTAATCAGCCAAGCTAGATTACGAGGACTTACTATAACTGGCTATATTGCCAATGATATCAAATAACTACATCTTATAGTTTATAAATTATAGCTAGTGAAAGTTCGTTAATTCTGACAGGGCACTAATTGCCAAGTCGTTATAATTATTAAGCGAATAAAAATGTCTGATAATTATACGATCCCTGTAAATGTTGATAGGTAATTGATTATATAGATAACAATTAGATAACAAAGTTGTTGAATCGACTGACTCGACACTAGAAAAGATTAGATTCTTCGAGCTTGCTATTAGACTCTACGATAAGGCTATCAGCCTGATCCACTGCCACCTCTAGAGATCTATTGTGGTTCTTCTGACCTTTAGGTTACATTCTCAAGTCCTATCCTTTTCCAAAAGTCTAGCAACTTGGAGACTTGGCTCTCCATATAGCTATCTGTCAATGGCCTATTATTGCCGAGAACCGCACATTTGCCAGGCTGTCGCGTTTCTTCTTCAGATTGACAGAACCTGCACATAGCTTCGTCCGTCAATTTTATTAGTTTTAGATGCCTATTCAACTTGCAAAATGCTCTGTTGGTAGTTTCATTATATAATATAGCTTTGATTGTCTTTTTGTCTTTGCTTATGAAGTCTGCCGTGAATTTTGGTAATATTGTACTATGAACTTCTGTCTCTGCCTTGGTATGCTTCTCCGCCATGCATCCATGGACACAAACTAAAATATCTTATAAACTATAGAGTCTGTTCGTTTGTTTTTACAAAGTGGTGGCTCATGTTAAACTTTAATGTGATATACAAAAACCAATATGAAACCACTATCTATCAAATTTGATAGTGGTTAAACATCACACATCAGTGGTTTGTTTATCACATTCAGTTTTAAAATATCTGACTTGGTTTTACATGGGGATCGCTCAACTTTTGCCACATTTTGTTACATTTTATGTTTTAACGAGATTCTCCATTCTTACTACTTTACGATCAGAATAGCATTTTTTTTAATTGTATTTTATTTCGATCACCATCTTTCACGTTATAAATTATCTCCGGTACTTAGAGCGAGCAAATTTTAAACGTCCTCTCATATTCTTGGTTGTTTTGTTTTTGCCAGTTTAAAAATTCATGAGCGCGTGCAAGAGAGCGTACTAAATTTGGATGCATAGTCTCCCCCCCCCGCCCTTTCCTTCTGCACTCCATAAATCAGGAGGCGCATGTGGCCCCGACCGTTTTTCCGTATATAGCTTAACCATGGTGACGTTTCGCGGGAGGTGGTGAGGGGATAGTAGCATCGTTGCGACTTGTAGTGCGTCAATGCATTTGCCAGCCGTCAAATGCAACCTGTACGATCCAGTGATTAATTTTCGGTGGCGATCGCACTTGATTAGGAGCGCTCTAAGCTTATTGCGTCGATTGTTTAACACTTTAATGAAACAAATAGAGTAGAAAGTCTTATACACTCGTTAGTTTTACCTAATTTTTACACGTCAAAACTATGAAAATATACTACTTCTGCTACTGAAATTAAAATCTAAAAAGCTACTTCTATTTCTGAAAATAAAAAAAACTGCTGGGAGGAAAAAACAATGGGAGAAAAAGATTGACAGCGGTATGTTAAATAAAAAGTGCAATGCTTACATATCCTGCCAGCCATGTTTTGTAACATGTCTTTGGCAAGTCTTATAAAATATAATAATATAAAACGTCGCCAACTCCTGGAGGATTATTTTAGAAGGGCACAATTTGCTTCTTTTGTTTCTTGTTGTAAATCAAATTTTAAACACATTCGTCTCTTAATGTCCTGTATACCGGGTGTACAAAAGTGGCCGACCCAATTTTTTTTTATTTTTTTAGATAAAAAACACAATTTTCCATGTTAATATATGACATAAATTATGATTGATTGGCATATTCAATTGAAAGGTCAGGGGAAATAACAGGTAAGTCAATTCCTCTCCAAACTGAGAAAAGCACGATTTAATTTTCACAAAGGAAATTGGCAGCAGGCCTGAAAATAGTTATAGATGTTATAGAGTTTGTTCATTTTCACAAAGTGGTGGCCCATGATAAAAAACTTTATGTTAATATCAAGAACAAAGTCCAAACCACTGTCAAAAAATTCTATATTAGTGACCGGTTACGGCAAATCCTGCCATCATCAGTCTTTTGTTAAATACAGTTGTTCGTTTGACTTTATATATAAATTTCTCTTTAAAAAAATCTTCAAAAAATAGTAATAGGGATTTATTACAACTAGGTAAGGTATTTTTAAATGTATTGTTTATTAGACAAACCATTGTAACATACACAACATACGAACTCAACAATGACTTGCTTGGCTTTCCTCTTTTTGCTTGCCTGCATTTTTTCCTTTATAGTATAACTTTGACGGTATATGTATATATTGGCATATCACAGCTAACTTTTGACATTTTCGCTTAAACAATCGTATTTTATAATTCAGTCTAGTGTGCCGAGGCTGTCTTAAAAACGATCATTTTTAATCAAGGAACCTTGGAAAAATATATTTGACCGTCTAATGTTTTTCGTGTCTCGTCGTGGCCTGTTAAAAATGCCCAAATCGTGATTTTAATCATATTTCAATATTTTCAAAAAAAACCGGGGATATTAGCATATTTCAAAAAAGTACCTATTTCTATGAATAATTTGGTACCACCGTGAGTACCATACACTTGGTATTTCGAGTCAAGTTGTTATTATGAACCGCATGTTATAATTTCTAATAAACTATATGCGAAAATGTCAAAAGTTAAAAAAGATATTTCATTATTCAGAGTGTCATTTTCTTTCGAATAAAGTAAAAGAATACCAAGGGTGTGATTTAAAAATCAAAAGTCATTCCCGGTGAAACAAGAAGTGACTAAAAACAATTGAATACGTCAACAAATCCTTATTTATGACATAAACTAACGTACAAAATGTCGTTTTTTATCTGAAAAAAAAGGCATAGGGGTCAAAAGTTTTGAGAAACTCCCGGTTAGGTTAGGTTGTATAGACCTAAGCAATTTTAAAATACTTGGAAATTAATTGGCATATAGGAAATTATTGGCACATACCTGACAAAATCTAAAATTTCGTATCTTTAATTTCGACTATTTCAAACCAAATATATTCTCAATTTGTACCTCATTTCATAAATACATTTATTGGAAATGTATTATAGTAAAATTATAGCCTGAATTAATCTAAATATTTAGGTGCCATACACTAAATAATTATATTATATTAATTATACAAAATTACCTTTGTTAAAAGCACAACTTTTAACATAATCATATTTTTGTTAATTTAAATAACATATGACTCTACATATATAAACTACGATTACATTATGCGCTATTAGCCAACATCTATTTTGTATATAATTCGATCATTAATAATTCATCGATTGAAATTTTAAATGTATTTAAATGTTGATATATGTATTTCGCTACATAAAAGTTAAATTAGATTATAGAGCAATGTGTTTACTAAATAATAGAGATCAGTGATAAAATTTAATTAGAATATATTACGTTACTCTGAAGTGTAAATATGAAAATATTAGTTATTTTCTGGTATTATAGCCACCGAAACAAACGACATAATTAAAAATTAATTTGGTTTATGTAAAAAAAATAAATTTGGTAGCGCAAAAATGCAGTTTTCAGATTTAATTTAATATTTTATTCTTTACAATATAAACTAATGTATTACCTTAACAACTTACACAATAAACAAGACAAATATTCTTCATGTATACACTACCAAAAAGTGAAATAAAATAATATACCTTTAATTTTTGTTATAATTATTTTAGAGTTCATATTATTTTTACTGTCTAATATTTGAAATATAGCCGTTGATTGAAAGAATTGAGAAGATACGCAACGTTAACAACAACGCTGATTTGATTTACCCTTACGTCTGAAGTGCTGTACGGTGGAGCCTCTATTCGTTTTGCGGCCAACGCATAAAACGATATTTTTTTCGTCTAGCGAAGGCATATCGAAAACGGTGTGGAACTGAGACGGACAGTGTTGCCATACCAAAATATGTAATATCGGTAATACGTTTGACTAAAATATTTTTGGATGTAATCCGCGTTATATATTGAGAATTTATTTGTGTCAAACATAGAATAAACAACAAAAATAAAAATTCTTTTATAGGTCCTGAATATTTCGTTTGATCGAAAAAAGTCGTTTAGTTAGCTTGGAAATGACGACTACTGACATTTACTACTGACATTTACCATATTATTTTACATGTTAAATAACAGAGATTTTAATTTCTAAGCTAACTCTGACGCCGTGCTTTCTTTAAACATATAATATTATATTAAATTGTTTAATGATAGAAAATCCGTACTATTAATGTACTGTACCTATAATCCGTAAATCAACGGATTAATGCATAGTTCTGACAACACTGTCTCCGGCAACCATCCACTCTGTCAACTTAAAGGAGAACTATGGTACAGTATTCTTTATGTGCTGTGCTGTAAACAACTCAAACTAAATCTCGGACATGTTGACTGGCAGCGAAGGTATGTCTATCTTGGAGAGTTTTTTGCCACGAAAAAGTCGAGATGGTTGCGCATCTTCTTATTCTTTCTTATTTCCTCAATCGACGGTAACGCGTAGACCCCCTCGTAAAAGAAATTTATTTAACACAGGCGTGTAAGGCGGGTTCCCTAAGAGTTTTATATACGTATATGTCGTAAAGACGAAAATAGGCGAAACTATACTTACAAGCCCATAAACATAGCTTCTTTATTTTGACCCTACTATAAATTAATGCTGTAAACGTATTTATTTTATCCAACAAAGAATAAATGAAAAATAATACCTACATCAAATATTAACTAAAGTTTATCTTAATAGAAATGGCTACGATTCACATTTTTTTAAATATTATTTAATCTGTCTGTCTTTAACAACTCTTCAATTAACTTATCAAATTTGTGTTTAAGACACTTATATTTACCAGTGTCTTAAATATGTCGCTAAATTTTAAAATTTTCACGCCTATATTAATTAAAAATTGCCCAGGTACAATTTCTCAAAAACTAAGAATCTAGATAATTGAAAAATGTAGGATTTTACAAGAAAATACTAACAAATGCTAAGCATAGGTATGCATATATTTTTTGAGTCACATAAATATCGTAATAATAGTAGAATGTAGAATGAGTGGGAGGGGGTTAATCACTGCGACCTATAGATCTATTGTGTCCCCTTGTCTTGAGTTATAACTCATCATACAGTCTCCGGGTTTTGACAAAAGCCAGTATCGGGGACGGTTTTATGGACGGTAATTCTCCATCTCCAATATCAGTTTTACTAAAATTTATGACACAAATGGTTGTCGTCTCGGTGCACTCAATGATGAGATGTTCTGGTTTTTCGCCATTTTCCCCCCAAAGTCATTTGCCGATTACCGTCAGCATTTGCCGATTTTACTTAGCTTCAATCTATTGAGGTGTTCATGGAGAAGACAGTGTCCTGTTAAAAGCCCCGTGACAATCTGAAGATTGTTTTGTACTTCTTCGAGGGTCTCAGACCGTTGAGTGATTTCCATTCCATATTACGAATGGAGTCTTTTCCAAGTTCTTCAGTTCCGCTTTTAGTTGGTTTCCACTTGGAAAGCAGAACGGTTCTGGTCCAGTTAGTGGAGTGTTTGCTCCTTTTCTAGCTAGATCATTTCCTCTCTGATTACCTTCTATCCCTTGATCAGCTTGTACCCAGAGTAGGAGGACTTTCGAATTAATTGATACTGAGTTGATCGCCTCTAATAATGCTTGACTATCATATAATATGGCTCTAATAATAGTAATTATCTATATAAATAAAATCTTTAGTTATCAAGAACAGTATAGATATGAAAAAAACAAAAACAAATAAAAAGTAATGTATAATAATATATTCATTTCCACTCATTTTACTATTCTTATTGGTATTATGCCCATCGAATACAGAAATTAAATTTAGCAAACAATAATAAATAGAACTATTTCGTTTCAAAATACCAATTAATATCAATGCAACAGTATTGAAATAATATTTATTGATTGTAAATTAATATTAGTGATATGTTTTCATTACTCATGAATTTGTACCGTTTAATAAAATATAGGTATTTATAAGAAGTATATAGAAAATACTTGAATCGCAACTTTTGCAAAAATAATCTTTGAGTAAAATCGATTAGTGTCGGTCATTCCAGATATTCCATCGATCAGTCATTTGTGTGATAAAAAAATTTCACTTCGCTTCGCTGATAGCAGGTACAAAGTTGGCCGGATCAGGTTATAGTATTTACATATAATATATTTTACCTCCAACTATACAGGCATTCATTTTTTCTAACGATTTTACTGTTTTCATGTTTATTATAGCAATCTAATATCAGAAATAATATGGCCGCATGAAGATACGCTCGTAAAACGCTCGTCGACTTATCTAGAACAGTGGCGTAACGATGACCTCAAAGAGTTTTATAGGTCGTAAAAAACATCGAATAAAAAGGTTCTAACAAGCCTCTAACAAGACTTCGTAATTTCATTTGCAATAAATATGGGCTAAAAATGTGTTTACTGTTATAAAAACAACCACAAAAGATTCTGTGACGAAATAAAAATTTAATCTACTTATTAAGCGGTCGACCAATTAACGATAATAATTTATTAGTCTTATTTAAAATATTTATATTTTTTATTCATTCAACCTCACCCTAGCTTGGTTTTATTTATTGGATCTCAGTGATTTCACAAAATGTTTAATTTGATCTTGGTAATAATAGATCTGTTTTTAAGAACCTACTCATGAAGTGTCATAGTTTTGAAAGTATTATATTTTGTTTTATTTAGTTAATGAACTGAAAGAAGAAAAATAAAAGACTTAAAGAAAGAAGACAACTGAAAAAAAAACATATTTATATGTAAAAAATTATATCAGAAAATAAAATTAATTAAAAACACTTAATCTTGTTTGATTATATTTCAGTGAATATATTAACATACTTTATTAAAACATAATATTTTCTTCAAATTTTTAATCTCCTGCACTGGATACACCTCTGACTTTCATCCTAGGAGTTCAATTTGAGCATATAAAGATTATGTAAAATCTTCAGCTATTGACTTTATATCGAGACAAGATATTAATAATCCCTTTTATTAGAAACCAACTTCATATGTTCATTTAAAAGTTAATTGAATTTCATAAAAAAGTTGTGTCTTTGACATTTATTCCTTGTATGCGTCTTTGATATTTATTATACGTTCAAACCAGTAATTACTTCTTAGTACATGCTTGTAACTGAGACTTAAGTAGATAAAAGGCAACCAGGAATCTTTGGTCGGTATTGACATATCTAGCAGTGAATTCATATGGCGGTCTTGTACGTGCAAGATATTTATTATACAGGGTGAGTCTTAAATAAGTGCAAATATTTTCAGGGGTGGTACATTTCAACCCCAGGAACCCGTCTATGAGTTTTTTGTTGCAAAAAAAGATATTAAAAATCTTCTTTTCTTTTAAATTTTTCTGTATATTTTTCGAAAACATTTTAGAACTGCCTGTTCACCGCAAATTTTCCCACGGTATAATTTCTTAACCTCTGATATTACCATAGTTACAGCGTGTTACAGCTTTACTCTATGGTTACGGCACTAAAAGGGATGCAAATACAGAAAAAATCCGGTGGCTCTCAAAATTTTCCCAAAAAAAAATATTTTTTTTAAATGTTCAAACTTAAATAACTCGGTTATTTTGGTCTTATTTGTAAAATATTGAGCCCTGAAAATATTTGCACTTATTTAAGACTCACCCCGTATAACAAGTCCATTTAATTCGAAGTAAAATACTTGCTCTTCTCTCTTTATGTAATACATCGTATGAATATATTGACTATCTACTCTTCGTACACATGAAAATCGCCACCCAAAACTATGCGATGCCGACCGTATTTTGGAACAGATTTTTTTACAGAAATTAAAAAAATACGTTGCCCTTATACCCCTTTAAATTATGAATTAAAAAAAAATGGAGTGCCAATTAGTGTTTTAACACTAATTGGCACTCCAGATTAATTCCACTCCAGGTTAATCAAGGAACCTTGGAAAAATAGATTTGATCGTCTAATGTTTTTAGTGTCTTGTCCTGGCCGGTTAAAAGATGCCTAAATCGTATTTCTAACCATATCTTAATTTTTTTAAATGGAACGATGGTGGCTCTTTAGCATATTTTTAGGTATTTGAAGTCAAACTGTCGTATGAACCGCATGTTACAATTTCAAATAAACCATGTGTGAAAATGTCAAAAGTTGACATATAATATGTTATTCTATTCAGAGTGTCATTTTCTATCGAACAGAGTAAAAAATGCCGTGGGTGCCATTTAAAAATCGAAAGTTGTAGTTATTTCCTGTGAAACAGAAAGTGGCCGAAAAAAATTGAATACGTCGATCAATCCTAATTTATGTCATATACTAACTGAAAAAATAAAAAATATAGGGGTAAGCCACTTTTGAGACGCACCCGGTATAATACCTCTTATAAAATCCCACAGAAATTAAATTGATATTTTATAAATTTGACGCGACAAAACGATTTCTTAATATTTTACTTTTCTCCCAGTAAGTTAGATGTACTATTAACCACAAATTGCTCTTTGATATTTCTGGGTTAAAGAGATCAAACAAGTGGTCAATATCTGATTCCATCTGTGCAAGCTCATACATACTATTTTCAAAGTCGAATTGGCCGCCGACCAAATTCCATTCAGTTATGAAATATAAAATTCTCTCCGAATTAGATGGAAAAAGAAATATCTCCGTTTTTGCCAAACGGCATTAGATCGACAGGAGACGAATGGCTCCGGAGCTGTGTTTTGATCAAGAAATCAATATAGAATGTAATATAATATTTTTGGAAGATTTTTATATAACATCTAGCTGACCCGGCAAACGTTGTTTTCCCATAAAAATAATTCATAGGATTATTTTAGTCAAATAAAATTATTAAATTATTATCAGTGTGTAAATTTATTTGAAAATAACACTGAAATAGTAAAATTATAATTTAAGGTCCAGGGGAAAAACTTGATAAGCGCCAATTTCTTAATTTTAGGATTTTACAATATTATAGTGGGTCTAACAGGCCCCTATAACATGTATAAAAAAATGCAGGGTAATCAGTTTTTAAATCCTATGATATATGGGTAGTAAAAATATAGACTACAGATGCCAGAACCTGATAACAACCAGCCGTCCAGTGCTCTGCAAAATTAGTAAAATAGCCATTATCATGTTTTTTCCGCTGGACCCAAGTCCGTCAATTGTTAACGTCACTATTAGGATTGATGCACAAACAATAATAGTAATGGCCGAAAACTGTAGGGTTTGAGAAACGGCTTCTTGGATGAGAGAGATCTCATCTCTACTCTGTGCTATTGAGTGGGACAGAAGTGACACCGGTAGACGCCTCATGGGGTAACTGATCAAGTCATAATTGATTATCATCTCATCAGTTATCCACCTGGTTTGAACATTATTGAAATACTAATATCGCTATTAAAAAATAGGGGTTATTGATAGAGTAGTAAAAATTTAGAGTTGTATGTATTTTCAATGCCACATCATTTCAAAAAAATTATAAAAAAAAATTTTGTCAAAAAAAATTGGTGTGGACCACTCTTATCACTTAGAGCAGTGGTTTCCTTCCTTTTTGTACCTGCGCCCCCCTTTAAAGAAAAAACATGGTTGCAACCCCTTAATTTTCTAACAATCTAATTTCAAAAATACTCGACTGATATTATAATTTATTTAGTGGGCTACAAAATAATATACAATATTATGTAAAAATATACATAAAAAATTATTTATTATAATAAATAATAATTTTAAATGTAATAAAAGCAAATCTTACATAAATACAAAAAAAGAATATTTAATTAATACAACATTATAAAAATTAGTTTCTAAGACAGCTACTGTAAAAAAAAACAGTTTCGGCGAGAATTGTGGACTATGTATACCTATTTTGCTGATTCATTTTTTTGACACTTATTTTACTTTTCTGGTTTGTATTTGAAACTGATATTTTGGAAACAGTTGTATACCCCCCTTGCAACAGTCCCGGGTCTCCCTAGGGGGGTCACGCCCCACAGGTTGGAAACAACTGACTTAGAGGTAAAAAAAATAGATAACAACCTATTCCAAGACTACTGAATATACATATAAAATTTCATCAAAATCGATCAATCCGTTTCGGAGGAGTATATTACCTGAAATGCGTTTTGGTCCTAACCCGGTTTCGAACTCTGACTCCTCGCTTGATAGGCTGAACCTCTACGCGCTGTGCTATGGTGACTAGGTCGGTTTATATTCAATACTTGAATTTAAAGGACTAATAAAAGTATAGGGTCTTCTTTCAATGCGCAGTAGGGAACGCAACGTATACCGGTAGTCAGATGGGCCGCATGCTGTTCTAGAGAGCATAGTAGAAGATATATCAAAGAGCCAGACGTCTTAAAATACTTGTTTTTCCGACGTTGCTAGCTCTCGTACTATAATAAGTAAGCCTGCAGGTATGGCCCAAAACATATAGGTATTTGAAAAAAAAATTAAATTACTAAAATTCACAATTTTAATTTTTTACAACTTTTTTAACAAGAAATTACTAAGTAGGTGAAACCTGTAATATTTTTTTTCAAATATAAAGTATGGATCTAACTATATTATCTAATATTAAAATATGATCGGGTACGGATTTTCAATACCTCCTTTATTCATTTACTTTTATAATAATAATCAAAAATACATAAAATTGTTGTTTTACTTTATTTTCCGGGAAATGTCTGAAAAATGGTCGGAACATCTCGCCGAATAAGATTCGTACCATTAAATTCTGACAGATACAAGTTAGCACCCGACAAACAACGTATTTTTATTCAATTACCTGGAGATTTCCGGCAATAATCTCTGTTTTCCCACATTCCCTTATCTGCTCCACTAATAAGCGTCCATATTTTCCAGTCACGCGTTGCTAAAGCTGGGCCGTGACTAGAGATTTCAGAAAATACGTTAATATCATCAGTTCCGAGACCTTTTCGCTCTTGCGTTGGGAATTGACGGATTAGGTGGCGTTAGATCCTTCTCGCCGACATTGATTTCGAATTTCTACAGGACTTTACTTCTATTTAAACGTTCATCAGTTATCTTTAATATATGTATTTTATATTGTATCGTAAAACTCACCTTAACTTCAGTCCGGTGAATAAGGTTTTACCGAGAGATGACTCCCACTTGGGTAAAAAATGTACAGGGTGTCCCATTTTAGTTGAAATCATACGGTATCTCCGTTATTAGTAAAGATAGGATTGCGGTTTTCACAAATTTGCTTCCTAACCTAACCGAACCTAACCTAACCTGTCGTTACAGCTACTATTTTTGAAAATTTTGCAATTCGGGGCAGTCTCCGTATCTTCGTTATTATGAAAGGTATCGAGAAGGTGAAAACTGATTCTTGTAGACCTTTTTTTCATGGAATACTGTTTCTCTACGAAAAAAATATAATATTTGAAAATATGAACTAAAGTTTTGTTTTTTCAAATGGAACACCCTGTATATTTATAAATTATATGATCCATCTTGCTATGAGCTTCTCAAAAATATATTACGCTCTATATTTATTTTCACTATTTAATGGCAGTATTTAAAAGATATCATTTTCTTATTAGTAGGCCGGGATATATAACAAAAACATTTTAATGGATTTACTAAAATAGTCATACACTTATTAAAATTTAATTTGAGACTGAAATATTTTACTTTTAAACTGTTACCACTGAATCTCTGAATATGTCTTCTTCTTTCTTTTAAAACGGGATTTATTATAACCGAAGGTGTTTCCAAATATATAAAAGCTTGTCTGATAGCATTTTTCAGGTCTTCGACATTGTTGTAGTTGCCACGATATATTTCATATTTCAAAAATCACTAAGTGTGACAGATTGGTGCCAGTTTCACTCTTCTATCTTCACTAATAACGGAGATACCGTATGATTTCAACCAAAATGGGATACTCTGTACATGTACTGCCAAAATATTATTTTACTGCCAAGCGACTGTCAATGACAGCCAAGTGCCTATGACTTCCATGTAATTATTAAAGGCGACTGCCGTAATATTGCCAATGACTGCCAGCGACTGCTAAGCAACTTTAATTAAATTCAAATACGTAAGAAATATTATTATGCTAAAATAAAATAGGAACTTTAATTAAATCCTCATCTGTAAAGAAATTTTATACCATAAAAATAAAATAGAAACTCTATTGTGCTGAAACTAAAATTTGTGATTACTTGAACTCTGATGGGGTATCTGGCGGTTAAAAAAAAAGAAAGAATGCGATTACCTTTTTTTTAAGAAAATTGGCGTCGGAACAAAACGAATCGGTCTGGTTGTCTGAAGAAAATCGGCGTCGGATCAAAACGAATCGGTCTGGTTGCGTAATCGCCTACAGCAGCCCGGAATTCGGTCACACTAATTATTCACGGTCAGGTACAAAAAAAAGAAACTTAAACGCTCGGTTTTTAACTATTTATACTCAGAAATACGGTTTATACTTATTTAAAATCAAATCTCTAGGACCACGATTTATACTTATTTAAAATCAAAAACGGAGATACAGTACTTTTACTTATTTAAACTCAAGAATTCGGTTTTTACAGCATCGCTGATAAAAAAAAATAACGGATCAGAATCGGCTTAAACTCACGAGGTTTACTTACTAAAGGTCACCGGCACTCAGTCTCAACAGGAAGTCCCCTGTTTTTGCGCTCGGGAACCACGAACCACGTTCGGTTCATTACACTTTATTTATTTACATTTCATCTTCGATATCGCCACTACAAAACATAAAGTAATATAATTTTTTTGCCGTTTTTCGACAAAACAAAATTCTCCTTTTGCTTATTCCTGATATTTCGAACAAATGATAAGTAGGTACTTGTTCTTTATTTTCCGACTCCTGGTGTTCATTATTTATTTCATGTTCTTCCAGAATCAGTGAAATAAGCTGTGAAAGTTAATTTCATAAACAATTTCAATAGTTTTCAATTATTAGTGTTGTTTCTTAAAACTGTTTACACTATTGCTGAATGCGTAGAAATGATTTTCAATTACGGAGCTGAAAATCGCTGCTTTGTAAGAACGGCGGCCGCATTCAACGTAAGACATCGTGAAAGAAATGTTGGACACAAGTACATTCGTGAATTAATAGCTAAATTTGAAAAAACAGGATCTGTTTGCCATAAGAAAAGGAATGAGCCAATATTGCTCAATGAAGCCGCTCAGATTGAGGTTCTTGGTGAAGTTGCTATGGCTCCCACTACGTCCCTTCGTAAAGTTGCAGATCAAACTGCACTGTCGCGTGAGTCAATCAGGAAAATATTAAAGCTTTACAAATTTCATCCATACAAACTCCTAATTACTCAAGAATTAGGGACGATGACCCAGACAGACGTATTGAGTTTTGCGAAATTATGACGGACAAGATTATTACTCAACCCAGGTTAATAAAGAATATCTGTTTCAGTGACAAATGAACTTCTTACTTAAATGGCAAGGTCAACTAACAAAACTGTCGTTATTGGAACGACATCAATCCACACATATTATTAGAGAGGGGCCTACGCACTATCCGCAAAAAATAAATGTCTGGCCGGGTATATTAGGCAATAGTATCATCGGTCCTCTCTTCATTAATGAAAATCTAAATGGTGAAATTTATGCAGAAATGTTAGATACAGCTATAGAACCTCTTGTAATTCGTGAGGTGGAAAATCAAAGGGGGACACCAATGGAAATTTTTTCTAGATGAGCATTTGCTGCACTTCCAACAGGACGGAGCGCCTCCGCATTATGTTCGCCCAGTAAGAGAGTGGTTGGATAATCATTACCCAGCGCAGTGGATTAGTAGAAGGGGCCCATAGAATGGCCACATAGGTCACCAGATCTGACACCGCTGGATTTTTTCTTATGAGGCCACTTGAAACCCGTTGTATTTAAAACTCAACCAGACAATAACAACAAAGAATTGTACAGGAGTGTAGAGCTATTTCACCTGAAACTTTTCAAAACGTCAGAGAATAGTTTGAATACCGGTTGTACTTGTGCTTGGAGAAGAATGGAACCCATTTTGAAAAATTCATAAAATAGTAAAGGTAAGCCAGTATTTCATTATCATTATCATAATTTTTCAAGGAGATGCATTATTTTAATGTACATAAAATACATTTCATTCATTTGTGAGGTTAAGTATCACAATTTTGACAAAAAAAACAATGCAGTTTATCTAGAATTCTATAAGTAACACAAAAATGGTAAAAGAACTAGAGGTTGCTATTTAAAATTTTAGGGGTAGGTGCCCTGGGGGTCAAGGGGTTGAAAGTAACACGACAACAAATGCCTCAAAAATTGTCCCCTAGATATGTAAATTGACGTGTTTGGCCAAATGTTCATACTATCATCGGTAGAGGCAATATTAAATACTGTTCGTTTTCAAATTGTCACCCAGTATAGTACATAGGTTTGTATCAGTAAATTTTAAATGATATATAGCCACATTAATAGTTACACGTTAGTTAGTTATTAGTTACAGTTGGCAAAACTATTTTAATACAAAAGTCAAAGGTCTCTTCGGGTTCAATGGACGCTTTTTTTAACCTATTTTAGATGTGTTCGGAGATGTTTTGATTTTGGAGTCATTAGCTTGATCTCTTATTAACTTTTTTTCGCAAAATATTGAAAAATGCATTTATTCTGTGTATTTTACAATATGTCGTAGTCCTAAATACATATTTTAGAATTCTGTTTCATTTTTGAGTTTTACACCTTTAGTTTCGAACGTCTTCGTGATGTTAAAAAACGGAAAATTTATTTTTTTCTGTTTTTTTTTTTATACAAACCAGTCAAGTATTCCGTAGGAGGACCGTGCAACAGTGTGTCGCAAAATTTCACGCAAAATTAACTATCAGCAAGAATACTTTAGTTACAATTTGATACACGTCGATTTTTAACAATATTTGCTTAGTTGCCCATTATGATATTATTTTGAAAAATGTTGAAGACTTAATTTTGATTATGTTAAAAATGTATATAATTCGTATATTCCAAAATTGTTTTGTTTTTGCGATATACTAATTTAGGTCTTGATATACTTAATTATTGTTAAAAAATGCTAGAACTAGTTAAAAAAAAGTCTAGATAAATAATCTATGAAATTAGTTCAAATTAGTTCTGGTGAGATTAAAATTCTTCTCTTGGCTCACTCCCATTTATTTTTCTTTTCTTCAACACAGATTCAATTTACTCGTATTAAGCTAAATAAATTATTCATGTGGGTTTGATGCAGTCAGGTAATAGGCAATCTAAACATTAAGCCATACTAATCCTCTGACAATATTTGCCTACGTATAATTCGTAGGATGCTACCTACCGAAACCAAATACTGCATATATTGGTAGACTAAGAAATAGAGTATTAGTTTCTCTTCGTATAGCTCTGATGTACGTCAACTTTGACACGTTAAGCTTCAAGAGTTTATTATTTTTCGATTAGTTTTTCATATAATTAAACAATCTGAATTAAAAAATTCATATAAAGTATGACCTATAGTTCAGATTTTCACAAGAATCTTTTTACAAAGTTTGCTGATAATTTAGTACAAATTAAACATTTATCCTTGTATATGACTAAATGTGTGTATAGGTGTAAAATATATTTTTACACACAGACTTAGGATTTTCTTTCTTGTAAATTTAATCTAATACCTATGTTGCCATCATGGGGCGGGCATTCCTGCGATTTGACAGGTATTTATTTTTAGTACCTGAACGCACCATGGATTGTGCTGTGGTCGCTTCCAGATATCGGCCAGTCAGCCCCACTCCCCAAACTGTCGATCGGACACAATTTTCGCGTCGCACGTGGCTGCACGCGGTCAGTTATTTGTGTCTTGCTTTCCGTGCTGTTCGTTTCGTTACTGTAGTGGTGTGATTCGGTATTTTCTTAGCATAAATTCGCAATATATTTGTTCAAAATGGTATTTTGTTGTGGTGTTCCTGGCTGTAGAAATACTAGCAAAGATGTGAAAACACATTGCCTACCAAAAGACTCTGAAGTAAGAATCTACCTTTAATTTTTATGTTATTATATCTTAATTCAGTCCATTTCAATTAAAAGTTTGTTTTAGAATCTCATTTAAAAATATTAGTTTCTACTAAAGTGTAGTTTTTCCATTATTTTTTTTTTAGTAAATATTCTATTCTCTGTTATTTTATACTAGGTACTTAAAAAAAAAATTTATTGTTTTTATAGATGAGAAGAGTGTGGTGCCAAGCAGTAAATCGACTTGATTTGGTAGATATTTTTTTAATTCTAATAAAATAATATAAAAGTAATTTGTTTTTTATTAACATATATTTTGTCTTATCTTGAATAATTCAAAACAATAAAGTAAGTTGCAAACTATTTATATTTGATGAAATAGTAATCAAAACAATAGTTGCAACTTGTTTTATAGTTTTAAATTATTCAAGATATGTAATTGAAAATAAATTGTAAAATTATTCCGATTTCAATATAGCGGAAAATGAAGCTTAGTACCCGCACGCTCCACAAGCATCGCTGCAAAACATGTTTTGGCAGGAGGACGAGAGTCTCCAATCTCAATTAGTTCTGTTTTCTGTGGTTGCCATATTATCAATAAATTATAATTTTAACTAAAAACTAAAAAAAAATCCAAAAAATGTCGAATTAAAAAAAAAAAATTACGATAAAAACCTCATAGGCGTGTTTCTGGAGTTGAGCGATACTACTAGTTAAAATACTTGCACTTATTTCTGGGACACCCTGTATAGAGTGGTTTCTAAAATATGGCTAGACATTTCTGTAACATAATTTCTACATAATTAAGGCTTATTCACAATAATAAAATTACAATTTATTGCTGCTTTTTAACTGTAAGTATTTTATAATAATATCGTCTGCAAAAGTAATCATAATAATGTCACAGATAACTTACCAGATGTGGCACTTATTTCATCTTGCTGGTAAACGCCGCCGAGATCTCGGATCTTTAACAGGATTATTGTATTGCCAGACCTCATTTTCTTTTCTCGAATGCATTGTTGCCTTTTGTAAGAAATGCATTTTTTTTAGATTTGTGCCATATTTTAATTCTTACACGGGAATACAAATTTGTAGGGCAATATTTCTTTATACAGTCACTTGATAAAAGCGTAAATATCAAGGGATAAAACAGTAAGATCTTAAAGCTTTGAGCAATGAATATTTTTTATAAATACTAAAAAAACAACAAAATCTTTTCATTGGTAAAAGCTATAGTTTTTATGCCTTATAGGAGTAGGGTAAATAGAGTATATTAAGTTTTATTATAAAATGTTTAGTATGTTAAAATTTTCTCTCTTGTAGAATTTAAAATGAGTGAGAGGGGGGGGGGGTTTAATCACTGCGACCTTAAATATCTATTGTGCCCCCCTTTCTTGAGCCATTACACAATCTGTTTCATTGTCATAACCCATCGTACCCCTGTTGTAGAGGGGACAGGGTATTTCCCATCTTCCTCCGACAACAGATTTTTTTTTATAGACGTAGGAAAATACATTTGCGTCTCAGAGCCAGATGATAGACCTGGTATGTCGGACTCAGGTTTCAATACCGACTAAAAACCTCCTTTTTCTCCGGCCTCTGCAGTCCCCGCGGAAACCGCCGTTAAGCATTTTGCTCCGCATCTTCAGGAACTCCTGGAGAGGACGGGCACTCCGGGGAATCATCGAGCTTAAAACCATGAAGATATACTCGAAAGCAACCATGTCCTGAGATCATCTGTGTCAGATAGTAGTTGACCGCACCATATTTTCGATTCAGCCAAACATTCAACTGAGGTAGAAGACTGTACGTCCACCTACCCTTTGTTGTGGCTTCCCACTGTAACTGCCATCGGCGTATGCTATGCTGCATCAGGGCTCATTGCTGATGATCCTCTTTGTCGATAAAATACTTGCCTTTCTTCGGCTAGAATTCCAATAGGAAGCATTCCAGCGATAACGCACACCGCATCCTCAGACACCGTGCGGAAGGCACTAGCTACTCTTAGGGCACTCAGCCTATATACTGATGCGACTCTTCTCCGTGTCCTTTGTATTCTGAGGGCATTAGCCCAAACAGAAATTCCATAAGTCAGTATCGATGTGACTATTGACGACAGCAGTGACCTCCTAATTTGTTTCGGGCCTCCAACATTCGGCATCAGCCGTGATAGGCTAACTCTAACTGCTGATGCTTTGGTACATATATGTTCCACTTGCTGCTTAAAATTTAGCCTGGCATCAAGCATCACTACCAAATATCGGATGAACGGCTGTGATGTGATCTCTTGCTCTCTGACTTCCAGTCTGATGGTTTCACACCTTCTTTCTGTTAGTGATGAGCACTGCCTCTGTCTTATGTTTGGCCAGCTGCAGCTTCATTGCACTCATCCATTGATTAATCCTCCGGAAGGTGATGTCAAAGTCCAGGTTAACATCTTCTAGATGCTTCACAACAATCACCACGGCCACGTGGTCATCTGCATACACCACTAATTTGAGATTCCTCGGAAGTACAAGGTTTAGTAGTCCATCGTACATAATATTCCACAAAAGCGGTCTCAAGACCGAACCCTGAGGCACTCCTCCAGTTATTTTATAATCCTTTGGACCGCTCTTCGTGTCGTATTTCAGGAGCCTAGATGAAAAGTAGCTTGCAATCATCCTACGCAAGTATCCTGGTACCTTTTTCTTTTCAAAGGCCCAACAACAGATGTTCTTAAACGCCCTTTCACGGTTGGAGTTTGGCCCTCCGTGCCCTTCACAGTCGAAGAGCTTGCCTCCGACTGAGGTACCCGTGAGGCGTAGGCTGGAGGATCTGTCTCCATTTTCTCCACCTCTTTAACTTGTTGATATATTTTTCACCTCTTTAACTTGATACCGGTGTTGTCCCGCATCTATAATACAGGATATATGTCCCTCTTTCTCTATTGTTTCCTTGGATCAATTCCTATTGGGAGGACCGCAATATGATTTACATTTTTATTTTTCAATTTAAATCACTATAAAAGTTTTATGACACAAATACAGGAGGTAAAAAAATGTAAATATATCTGTAGTAAAATTTTCTGATACAGGAGCAAAATAAATGGAAGTTGGTTAGGTTTAGTTAGAAGTTAGTTTAGTTTGGTTAGTTATTAACTACAAATAAAAACACATTTCCAACTTCTTTCATGTTTTTTTTAGATTTTTTGCCTTTCATAGTAGCCAGCAGGCAGAAAATTTGTAGAAAATTAATAAATTAAGGGCTACCAATCATAAAAAAAAGTAGTCACTGCCTCGACATTGGGGAAAGTATTCTTACAGTTTTTATGAAAAACTTCAACAGTATTTTTGTAACTCTCCATATTAATTAATTTTTTTTTGCTCCCGACGACGCAAAAAGACAAACTTTCCGAAACATTCAGTATTTTTTGCCCATTAGGCAAATTTGTTTATTAGTAAGCCACTGCTGACAATTAGTTTAACGCAGGAAAAAAAAATAACTATTTTATATTTTGGATTTTCTTACAATGGCGAGATACCCATAGGAATCTTCATTCCCATAGGAATCTTCAGTCAGCATGCATATAGAACGGGCAGATCCACAGAAACTGCTCTGTACCAAGATGAACTGTATGCAGATGACATAGTCATGATCGCTCGGGGGAAACATGAAGGCACCTTGTGTGATATTATCCAAAGAGGACTCCGTATCACTGAGAGATGGTGTAGGACTGTCGGGCTGAGTATCAACTCAGACAAAACCGCGATAGTGCCATTCACCAGAAGGCGAAGTCTGAAAAACTTGAAAAGAATCCAACTAGATGGAAAGGAAATACTGCCAACCCAGGAAGTTAAATACCTGGGAATAACCCTGGACAGTAAACTCCTGTGGAACAGGCATATTAAGAACACTACCAGCAAAGCCATAAAGGCTCTCATGATATGCAGAAGACTGGCCGGAAATAGATGGGGCTGCTCCCCTAACATTTTGCGCTGGATGTATACCATGATAGTAAGACCCATGATTACTTATGGAGCAGTTGCCTGGTACACAAAACTAGAGCAACGGACGGCAAGGCTAAGCCTATGCAAAGTCCAGAGACTAGCATGTGTTTGCATCACAGGAGCCATGAGAACCTGTCCAACAGCAGCAATGGAGGTCATTCTAGATCTAACACCACTGCACATTGTCATTGGTAGATATGCCAATGCGACAATGATTAGAATGGTCACTAACGGAATTAGTACTGGGAGAATTGTCAGATCAGGGGCTTGGAACACCCTCAAAAAGGAAATACCACTTCTGCAACTCCCAATGGACGATATGCCAAGAACGTACAACTTTGACAAACATGTCAATGTAGTATTGAGCAATAAGAAGGATTGGAAGAGCGAAACGCTTGCCCAGCAGTTAAAAGACCATACCATAACATGGTATACTGATGCTTCCAAAACCAATACGGGAACAGGGATCGGAGTGTTTGGGCCGAGAGCTAATTACTCCGAACCAATGGGCACTTACCCTAGTATCCTACAGGCAGAAATCTACGCTATCGAGAGATGCGTACAACTTATCTTAGATAGGAACTATCGGAAACAAGAAATAGCCATCTTATCTGATAGTCAAGCAGCGTTAAAGGCGATCAACTCAGTCTCAATCAATTCGAAATTGGTCAAAGAATACATAGAGAAGCTGAATAAATTAGGCAAAGAAAACAAAGTCCTCCTACACTGGGTGCCTGCTCACCAAGGGATAAAAGGCAATGAAAAAGCAAATAATCTAGGTAGAAAAGGAGCGAACACTCCACTAACTGGACCAGAACCGTTCTGCTTTCCAAGTGGTAACCAACTCAAGGAGGAACTCAAGAACTTGGAAGATTCCATCCGCAACCTGGAATGGAAATCTTGCAATGGTCTAGGACACTCGAAGAAGTTTCTGAGGGCTTATGATCAATAAAAATCACAGATCTTCCTAGGTCTGAGTAAGAACAATCTTCGGATTGTCACGGGGTTTTAACAGGACACTGTCTCATCAATGAACACCTCAGTAGATTGAAACTAAGAAGAAACGGCGAATGCAGATTCTGTGGGGAAGATGGTGAAACACCAGTACACCTCATCACTGAGTGCGCCGAGACGACAACCATTCGTGCCATGAATTTTGGTACGACTGATATTGGAGATGGAGAACTACCCTCTATAAAACCGTCCCAGATACTGGCTTTTGTCAAAGCCCTGGGACTGTATGATGAGTTATGATTCAAGAAAGGGGGACACAATGGATCTGTAAGGTCGAAGTGATTAACCCCCCTCCCACTCATTCTAAATTCTAAATTCTAAATTCTACCCATAGGAATTATTTGGAGAGATAATTCCGCCACAGAGGTAGAGACATTTTTTAATTAATTATGTTATTTACATACTCTAATCCACTAATACATGCGATAAAAAATAAACACAAAAAGCTGCAGTCCAGAAAGATAATAAAAATACACAACAATGATATTGTTACACGTGAATAAAGTTTTTTTGTCGTAAAGCCGGAATATGTCTCTCTTCTAAAAAATTGAAGTGTTACTGACCGGGCTGTCAAAAGAATGTTTTTATTAAAATATATAGAAAAAATGTTATATAATATCTCCCAGTTTAGCTTTGCCGCCGTCTATGCAAAAACAAAAATTCTTAAGATCAAACGAACTTACCTTAAGTGATGTTCGATCTTGATTATATGTAGGATTGTATTAACATTATACCACCTTAGGTATAATGATTTTTTAAATATATTTTTATATATAAGAATTGTTAATATTTTGCAACCTTAAGCAAAACATATTATTCTGTCAAGTTATGAAGGTGATATTTATCACCCTAGATAAATATTGTGACAGGATACTGTATAGATATAAATATTATTAAATATATATTGTATTAACATTATACCACCCTAGGTATAATGATTTTTTATATATATTTTTATACATAAGAACAGCTAATATTTTGCTACCCTAAGCAAAACATCTTAGTCTGTCAAGTTGTGATATTTATCACCCTAGATAAATATTGTTACAGGATACTGTATAGATGTATATTGTATTAACATTAGACCACACTAGGTATAATGTCTATTCTTTTAAAGAAAATTGAAAGAATACCCGTACAATCGTCTACTCTAGGCGAAACATAGTATTCTGTCAAGTTGTGATAATTATCACCCTAGATAATTATTGTGAGGAATACTGTGTAGATAAATATTTTATTAACATTATACCACCCCAGGTATACTGATTTTTTGTTACCGATTTCTATCTTTATTTTTATTTAGTTATTTTTGTGAACAAGATTCTCTCTCATTATATATTAATTGTTATATCGTTATGAGTCGCAGACTTACTACGACTCCTCTCTCTGTGTCTTTTTCTTGAAGGATTCGGCATTTCCACTGTTTTCCGCACTCCGAAAAACATCAAAACGTAACGTGGACCGATACGTACGCACTAAAAAGAAGACTGAATATGGAGCAGTACGGCGCGGCAGGACGAACGGCGGGGGTTTTTGCTTTTTCAGCTTTAAAATAGTGATCGGTTCGGACTAATCCGAAGGTACTACAGACTATTATTTATGAGACGAGGCCGGAATATAATCAATATTTACATAGGCCAGATAGATAAGGAAAAACTAATGACTAAAACCGACAAAGGTCCAACAAAAGCGAAGCTGTACCGCTAAAAAAGTAAGCAATATTTTTTAATAATTTTACTTTTCGTATTTATTTTTTTTTTCGATTTGGATTTCTCAAAAAAGATATTTTGTAGTATTCTAAAATTTCCCTAAAAAAAAGAACATTCTCAAATTTCTGTACCCTTTTCTCTATTTTCCGATTTTTCAGCATATTTAAAGGGACCGAATTCATCCTTGTTTTATTTAGTTTCCCCGCCTTACTGATAAATCTGTGTTAATCTGTGATAATGTTATGATAGCTTGTTCTTTACTGACTGTTTGTACACGATCAGGAAAAACGAGAGACGAAACGCTATTTTGAACAGAACACATTTATTTTGAAGTACAAATTGATTTTTCTATTTTCCTCATTTTTAACATGTAATCTAATTAATATGTTAAGATAGATGTAATAATGAACACAGAAAAAGCATATTATTCGCAGTCAAATTTATTAACCAAACCCTCACCAATGTGGCGTTGCCCAGGAGGAACGTCGACGGAAACCAAATATAGTGACATTTACAAGTCTAAACGGTAATAACTGCGTTATAAAATCTGACTTATAATGAATTCCCATTAGAACGCTCTCGGCAGATGCTAATGCGGCCTAATTAGAACGGGAGAAGACGTACCGTTATCCTATCGGATAATTTTCCACGTTTTACCGACTGTTTACTTCTATCTTGTCTTAGAACTGTAATTGAAGACTGAATAAATTACGAAATTCGGATTCTTCAAAGAACTTTACTTGAAAATGTATTAAAGGAATAAGGGTATCTACTAAGTTCAGTTGATAATTTCGATATTTATTGTTCTAAACTAACACAAATAATTGTTTCGTTCAGTTGTGGTTGACGATTGTTAAAATATATATTTTTTTTTATATTTCAATCATAATATAAAATATACAGGGTGGTCCGAACTGTATTCCGGAAACTGCGGGAGTATATTCTGCGGATAAAAATAGCAAGAGATGACTTGGATATTGAGCGAGCTCTGAGGCAAAGAATAGATGCTCCTGATATCGTTCGCTCGACGTTAAGTAATAAGGAGCTCAAGTACAATGAAGAAACTATTGATAATATTTTGAGTACTCCACCAAACAAAATTTTAATACCTGAACGTTACATTTCTGAGCAGCTACCACAACCCAGCGCGGAAGAACAAGAAAAACGAAAGAAAAAAGTGGAAAGCATTAAGAAGATGCTGTCTGATACAGCCATCATAAGCGCTCCTCCATCAACTAGTCATACAGGTAAATACATATTTTTTTAATGATGATTGTATCACAGTTTAAAGAATATAAAATATATCAGTTGTACTATATCCCCGCCTGTCTTGTAGACTTGGGTCAGTCTACATCCGTTGCTCGACGTGTACACAGCGTTCCAAGTTTATTTTAGTTTTGTTTTCGGCCCGACGCATAACCAAAAATAGTGTTTTAGTTGTTTTGTTCGAATTGTGAATAAAATGTCTACTAGCTATAAGGGTCATATAAATGTATGTCCTAAAATGCTTAGTTTCAGAGATACGGTGTAGAAGTTTCATTTTTATTTCGAATTTTTCTAAATAATTTCTGAAATAATGTCAATATTTGGATGAAAATTGGAGTATGGCAGTTTTTTGACATGAGAAATTTGATTTTGATGTCAATATGACTCCTACTTGTAGAGAGCGCCACATACGTGTGTTTTAACCAAGGACTATACACACAGAGGATAGATTACTCCCGTAACAACAACGTTGGCATGTCGAGCACTCAAGGTCGAACGGTCGTGACGTAGTCATCAGTGCAGAATTAGCAGCGTTTAGCGTGTTTACGTGTAATTTTATGACTTTTCTCTTCAGTCTTCAGTGTTTAGTGACAATTTTTTTTTATTTTTATAGCGTTTTAACATGGTTTTAACGTTTTGGATGTGATAATAAACTTCGAAAGACCTTATACAAACAATATTTATGTTTCTCAAACTATATTTTGTCTGTGTTTATCGTCTATTAACCGACTCTCTCTAGACTCAGCGTGTGTGATGTTTATATTGTACATATTATATGTATTGCTGTTGCTTTATGCAAAAGCAATAGGTTAACACTCTAGAAAGAAAGTGTTAGCTTGATATTTCATTCATTTCCTAAGGCAAAGGATTTAGTTTCGTCCACAATTAGAAAGAAATGGATAAATCGGTGTAAACGAGAAGACAAACTTAACCCGAATACTTCTACAATTTGCTCGTACATTTTACATCAAATGATTATGAAAGAGACCTACAAAATGAACTGTTAGGTAGATAATAACAAATTTACTTCTATGAAAAACAAATTCTAAAAATAAACTTCATATATTATTTTAGGTTTACCCTTGCGCAGAAAGAAAACTGCAGTTCCTACTTTGAATCAAATGTTGGCAATACGACATCCTTGAAAACAGCAAATGAGAATACGTCCCGTGCTAAAAGAGCGGAGAAATTATTATGACCGACAGTAACCGAAATAAAATTCGCAAGTTAAAAAAAATAGTTAATTAATAAAACTTATATATAATCGATTTCTTGTGATATATAAATAAAAAATGTTTGCATGTTTTAATCGTTACCCAAAACCCACTAATAAAAGGGAATTTGTTATTCAGCGAATGACAGTCAGGGCTCAGGAAAAGATAAATAATAATTATATTATTATTATTTATATAATGTACATGACATTTATAATGTATGTACCTATTATTTATTTTTATAAACTACTTAGCACACCAAAATTCTCAGATACAGATCTAATTTTTTACATAAATATGTAATATTGAGATAAAATAAATATAAATAATTATAACCAAATTGGAATCTCTTATCATTACAGCTACACTCTACCAAACTCTACTATTAAGCAGACTTTTATGTATTGTTAACCATTAATTTTAAACATCCAAACACTTTTGGTTTATAGTTTAAAGGAGGTATTAGTGTCTTTCTATCTATTCTAATGTCTTGCACCGTTGGAATTTAAAAAAGGCCATATATTTGCTTAGATTAAAAAATCCTTCATATTGCCCTATATTTCCAATGGGCGGCGTTTGAAAGCGCACTGATGGTGACGTCAACGCTTCGGCAAAAATTTCGTGGGAACTCGGCTATCCTCTGTGTGTATAGTCCTTGTGTTTTAACTGCCTTGAAGCGTAATAACTTTTTGTCCGTACCTGTATAAAACTACCGAGTGAAAAAATATACATCTCTGTGATTTTTTACGTTAAAAATATTTCTTTGTAAAAATCGCTACGAGCAACCATTCTTAAGATATTTAGAATGGGAATAGTAAACACATGTCATTATTGACGAAAAATAAACACCTTGAGTAGAGTAGATAGTTATTTCACTGAAATAATAAATTTAGGAAATTTTTATTTTTTTAAATTAATCATAAATTTTTTCTACAAAAAATGATGATAAAACAGTTTCTGTTGAACATTTGGCACAAAAACATTTAAAATTTATGATTTGAGTGTAATAACTATTTAGTCAACATGTTTAATTTATGGCAATGATGACAGGTATTGATAATTTCTAATCCAAATATCTCGAAAGCCATTACTCGTAGCGGTTCTTACCAAGAGACCTTTTTCACGTAAAAAAAGTCGTAAATGTATATTTTCTTACTCAGTAGTTTATACACATACAGACGAAAAGTTATTACTCTTCAAAACAGTTAAAAATATGTAGGTGGCGCCGTCTACTAGTATGAGTCATATTGACATCAAACTCAAATTTTTCATGTTAAAAAACTTTCATACACCAATTTTCATCCAAATATTGACGTTACTTCAGAAATTATTTGGAAAAAATCGAAATAAAAATGAAACTTCTACATCCTGTATCTCCGAAACTAAGCATTTTAGGACATACATTTATACGAACTTTTTTACTTATTTTTATCTGCAGAATATATTGCCGAAGTTTCCGGAATACAGTTCGGATCACCCTGTATATCGGTTATTTCTGTGTGAAACTCCGGAATTGTAGGTCAAATAATCATCAATATAGTTTAAAGGCTATAAATAGTACGATACATATGTTAGAATCGATTTTAGTTTTTTTTTCCTCTAAGTATCGATAACCAGGATGAATCATTAACCACGGACGGTGCATTTTACTGGCAGTAATCAAGCAACTACAGGGATCTCACTACAGTGCCTTTAACAACTAGGCCCCGGACATTAACAGTCACAAGGACAATTCAAAATATAAATTGGCAATAGTAGATTTAAGCATATGTACACATATAAGATTGAGACTTAACCGTACGATGTTTAATCCAAGCAAATTTGCCGCAGGCAGTGGCAGCAGGAGATGGGGTCAAATATCTATACACTCTTCCAACATACATCGTAGACCAAAACACATAAACTGTGGTTGGAAAGGACATCCAGATACAATCATGCTTATACTATAGACTAATCTTTAAACTAAACAGGACATCGGGGAACACGGGAGGCTTTAAATTTCTACGGGAAGAATATGGAGTTTCCGGTCTGTCCTCTATCAAACATTCTGGAGTGAACTCAAAAATAATGTATTAGCTATCGAGCCAAATATCTTAGATTAAATTGGGCTCAGCAAATTCTAAAAATGTACAGTATTACTGTACTATTCTAAAAATGTACAGTAGAAATAACGCACACATTTATAAGACATAATATTACATATACCGGGTGCGTCTAAATAGCGGCTTACCCCTATAACTTTTTTATTTTTTCAGATAAAAAAAAGATTTGGTATGTTGATTGACGTATTCAATTCTTTTCGGCCACTTCCTGTTTCACCGGAAATGACTACAAATTTTGATTTTTAAATGACATCCTCGGTGTTTTTTTACTTTATTCGATAGAAAATGACACTTGGAATAGAATGACATATCATATGTCAACTTTTGACATTTTCGAATATGGTTTATTTGAAATTGTAACATGCGATTCATAACTACAATTTGATTCAAATTACAAAGTTTGTGGTAAAATTATTCGTAAAAAAATGCTTTTTACAAATATGCTAATGAGCCACCCTCGTTCCATTTGAAAAAAAAATGAGACATGGTTAAACATACGATTTGGTCATCTTTTAACCGGCCAGAACAAGACACTGTAAACATTAGATGATCAAATCTATTTTTCCAAGGCTCCTTGATTAAAAATTAATGTTTTTAACACAGCCATGGCACTTTAGATTCAAATTTAAAATACAATTTTCTTTAAAGCGGAAATGTCAAAAGTTGACATATGATATGTCATTCTATCCAGAGTGTCATTTTCTATCGAATAAAATGAAAAAATATTGATGGTGTTATTTAAAAATCAAAAGTTGTAGTCATTTCCGCTGAAACAAGAAGTGACCGAAAATAATTGAATACTAAAATACCAAATCTGGTTTTTTTTATCTGAAAAAATAAAAAAGTTATTAGTTCTGAGATGCACCTCGTTGAAATTCACCCGGATTAAGATTTTCAGAAAAGAATTTAGCAAATCGAAATTCTAACCCAGACTTGTGATGCTTAAGGTGTCAGAAAACAAAATGGCTCTGCTAAAATGGCAATCGGTGTGGCCAAGTAAAGAAAGTTCAAAACTAGACCAGGTTGGATCAGGAATAGATAACATTGGCAAATAATATATTTAATATTAGTTCATATTAAATATTAAATTGAAAAAAAAATCTATAGTATAGTAAAAAAAGTATAGGTATATAATAAATTATATAAGATTCTTGCCTTGAACTTCTGATATAGAAATTTAATTCTACACTGTTTTCATCATAATGTGGGTCGGCGCAAATACAGATAAGCCTACCTATCTTGGCGTCGTGCTGGACAGAACAGTGACTTACACATATCACTCACACAATTACAACCTAACCAATAGTAAATGGGGAGTCAAACCTATCGTGGTCAGAACTTCTGCTCAAGCTCTATGTTTTTTAACTGAAGAATATGCCTGCCCAGTGTGGTGTAGATCTGCCCATGCAAAAAAGGTGAACATCAGTCTGAATGAAACGTGCAGAATAGTGACAGGTTGTATGAAACCCACCCCTTAGAAAACCTTTACAAGGCCGCATGTTTTACAAGCCCCGATTTTCGCAGAAAAGCTCATGAACATACTGAGAAGTTAAAAAAAAACCTTTGATGCTCGTCACCCAATTTTTGTTTCCTAAGCCACCCGCTGGATGAACCTCCCTCCCACTACCCACTTAAAGAGGACCCACTAAATGGTGATTCTAGCGACTGGAAAACCTGGAGACTGCTCAACCGAATTAGAACTGGGTTGGCCCAGTAAAATCCAATTTGATCCAATGGAGTTTGCTGGACAGAAATGACGACAAACGTGACTGCGGCGCCTTTCAAGACATGGAACATCTTCTTCAATGTCCTGCGTGCCCCCACAGATGTACCCTCGATGACGTATGGCTGGGTAAACGGGAAGCATTGGACGTAGCCCATTACTGGGTTAATAAACTATAATATAATCCGGATACGAAAAAGTAAAACAAGTACATAGTTCTACTTAAATATTTGGGTATACGAGGTATTGATTATTGAGTCAATAGTCCACGGCATTCAGTTTTATAGTTAATACGGCACTGAATCGACACGTACAAAAAAAACATATAAAAACTACAGACCCGAATTCCGAGCTTCTGAAAAGCCGCTTTTCCACATTACATTCGAAGCCAACTTTCACGGCTATGCCGCCGAGGTTAGAGTTGGGGTGGGGAATGGAAGGAGGCTTAGAGGACGCTGGCGACCAACCAATGAATTATTCCTGACACATTGCTGCAGTCCTGCCCCTATTAGTTCGCCGAATATGTCCGGGTTTTCCCCAGGTCAGAAACGGATTGTTTTTAACGGGAAGTCGCGTATTTTGGACCCCTCTCAGTTTCTTCTTTTTATCGTTGTCTTAACGTGTTGGGCTTGACGTTCAAAATAGGTTATTTCCTTTAAAAAGGAGATTTATGATCGATTATGGAAATTACTTAAAAAAATAAACATTTTAAAACTTGTAAAGATCTGAAAATCCGTTTCTTAATATTTAGTAATAAATTATATAAGATTCTTGCCTTGAACTGCTGATATAGAAATTTAATTCCACACTGTATTCGTCATAATGTGGATCAACCTGCTCTCAAACTCACGGTTTCGCTTGCCAGGATGGTATAAAGAAAGGCAAATTTTAGATTAAGTAAAAATGTTTGCACCAATTTATACTTTTAGGTATCTACCGTAATACCATAATCTTTTATATGAATGGATTAGGATTAGAATAGATTCTTTGATGTAGCTATCGGCTTGATCCACTGCAACTTGTTCAGATCATTGCCTATTACCAAGAACCGCACATTTACCAAGATGTCGCAGCGCCATAAAATGTCGTTTCTACTTCAGATTGACAGAACTTGCACATGGCTTCGTCCCTCAATCCCATTAGATTTAGATACCTATTCAGCTTACAATGCCCCGTTAGTAAACCCACTATAGTTTTGACTGACTTCTTCTCTTTGCCTATCAGGTGCCTATTTGCCGTGAATTTTGGGGATTTAGATACAAGTGTGTTTTAATCATCCGTTCATGACGCTACGAATGAAACGCGCGTTTTGCTAACCATGTTAGCAAACGGTAGTTCCAAAACTTCTTCCTAAATTCCAAAACATTTCTTAAAAAATTGCAAATTTTCAATAATATAGGTCAATAATAGGTATAAGTATTCAATAATAGTTTTTATTGTTGTCGATCCAATAATATATAATGTGTTTTTTTTTTAATTGGATTAGGATCAATGTATTAAAACACTTTCTTTTCAATTGCCGTTTTATAAACGTTATGTGAATGATATTATAACTTCAATTCCTATTAATCAAGAACAAAGTATATTAGGCATATTTAATTGTTATCACCCTAAGCTACAATTTACATTAGAGAAAGAAATAAACAACAGCATAGCATTCCTTGACGTGAGACTAATTAGACACAATCAATCCACTACAGATTGGTATCATAAACCAACATTCTCTAAAAGATTTCTCAAATATTCCTCCGAACATTCTCTTAAACAAAAGACTAATGTTATTAATAACCTGAAAATCAGAGCTACATCACTATCATCAATTAATTTTCATAATAAAAGTTTAAAATATATCGAAAGCATGTTGATTAAAAATAATTATCCGATATGTATGATTAAAAAAATTCTTAACAAGAAAACGTCTGTAAAATCTGCTGACCAAAATGATAGAGAAGTTTATTGTAAAATACCTTACATCGACTGTCTGTCAGAACAAATTACAAACACATTTAAGGGTCATATTACAAAAAAAAACAGGAAAAAATAAAAATTGCAACAAGGAGTCATAACACCATAAAGAGACGGTTCTTTTCAAAAACAAAATCACAGAATAAAAAAGAACTGAAATTCGACATAATATATAACATTCCTTGTACTCAATGATCTAAAAGCAATGCTGGGCAGACCGGTAGATATTTAAAACAAAGATTAAACGAACATAAAAATGACCAAAAAAATTTTATTTTGAAATCTAATCCTACCGCATTAGTAGAACACAAATTAGAGACAGGCCATAACTTCGATTTTGACAATACCACTATTTTACAAACACAATCTAATTATAAGAAAAGATTATTTGCAGAGATGATAGAAATCCAAAAAAACAAAAATTGCGTTAATAAAATAACAGACGCAGAAAACCTGAGTACAGCATATTTTAATATTCTTTCATAAATTAAATAATATAACTTCAAAATAATGGTTTAAATCCAAATAATATTTTTAGGTTTATGTTTCATTTTTCAACTATTCTTTATCTCCAGGTAAAAATTATATTAATTATATCAACTAGAATTAGTTGCTCTCTGTATACGGTCAACGTAGGTATATCTGCACTGCTTGTCTGTGAAAAGAAAAAAAAAAATCGTGATATTTCTCTATACCTAATATCGATGTTATGTTTTTTTAAATGTAAGTGTGTTAAGCCGGGACCACATATGTAGCACTCTATTGTATCAGGATCATGTATCGCGTATCAAGAGTTTGTATCGTAAGTATGGATGTTTATTTGGGTTGTGTCGACTGAATATGCATATCGTGCCAAAGTAAGCGTCCATACTTATAAAATTCATACGTATCAGCGTACAAGCGTGCGTATCAGTGTATGTGGACGGTACAACAAATCGCCTTGTATCGTCGTATCATGTTCATTAATTCTCATTTATAATATCAGGACGGAACCCTCGATGCCCCTTTGATGATAGGAAAAAACCGCCTCAAGACGGGTCACGGCATATCAAGTCAATTGTATCGTTATACTGTATCAAAATACCTCCAAATGACAGATCGTGATACGCGTATCCGATACGCAGTGTTAAGTTAGGCCGGGTACACATATGTAGCATCTTGGTGTATCATATCTCCGTCGCGTTGTACCAACATGTATCATGATCGCTAGTTTGGATGCTGAATTAACGCGATCATATGGTACACCTTTGTGATACTGTATCTGATACATGCCGAATTTTGGCGCGTATCTTAACACTGTGCATCGGATACACGTATCACGATCTGTCATTTGGACGTGTTTGGATACAGTATAACGATACAATTGACTTGATACGCCGTGACCCGTCTTGAGGCGGTTTTTCTCCGATCATCAAAGGGGCATCGAGGGTTCGCTGACAAGAAATGATGAACATGATACGACGATACAAGGTGATTTGTTGTACCGTCCACATACACTGATACGCACGCTTGTACGCTGATACGTATGAATTTTATAAGTATGGACGCTTACTTTTGCACGATATGCATATTCAGTCGACACAGCCCAAATAAACGTCCATATTTACGATATAAATTCTTGATACGTGATACATGATCCTGATACAATAGAGTGCTACATATGTGGACACGGCTTTACGCGCCAAAATTCGGATTGGCATGTATCAGATACAGTATCACAAAGGTGTACCATATGATCGCGTTAATTCGGCGTCCAAACTAGCGATCATGATACATGTTGGTGTAAAGCGACGGAGATATGTAGCACTCTATTGTATCAGGATCATGTGTCACGTATCAAGAGCTTGTATCGTAAGTATGGACGTTTATTTGGGCTGTGTCGACTGAATATGCATATCGTGCTAAAGTGACTGAATATGCATATCGTCTATACTTATAAAATTCATACGTATCAGCGTACAAGCGTGCGTATCAGTGTATGTGGACGGTACAACAAATCACCTTGTATCGCCGTATCATGTTCATTAATTCTCATTTATATTATCAGGGCGGAACCCTCGATGCCTCTTTGATGATCGGAAAAAACCGCCTCAAGACGGATCACGGCATATCAAGTGAATTGTATCGTTATACTGTATCAAAATACGTCCAAATGACAGATCGTGATACGTGTATCCGATACGCAGTGTTAAGTTACGCGCCAAAATTCGGATTGGCATGTATCAGATACAGTATCACAAAGGTGTACCATATGATCGCGTTAATTCGGCGTCCAAACTAGCGATCATGATACATGTTGGTATAACGCGACGGAGATATGTAGCACTCTATTTTATCAGGATTATGTATCACGTATCAAGAGCTTGTATCGTAAGTATGGACGTTTATTTGGACTGTATCGACTGAATATGCATATCGTGCCAAAGTGACTGCATATGCATATCGTCCATACTTATAAAATTCATACGTATCAGCGTACAAGCGTTTCAGTGTATGTGGACGGTACAACAAATCACCTTGTATCGTCGTATCATGTTCATCAATTTTATCATTTATATTATCAGGACGGAACCCTCGATGCCCCTTTGATGATTTGAGAAAAACCGCCTCAAGACGGATCACAACATATCAAGTCAATTGTATCGTTATACTATATCAAAACACGTCCAAATGACAGATCGTGATACGTGTATCCGATACGCACTGTATCCTCCACATACGCGCCAAAACACAATATTCAATAATAGGTTTCACGTAATTCAAATACACTCATAATCGTGTTTCTGGCATCGTAACTGCACCTAAAAATATTTGCACTTATTTAATACTCACCCTGTATCAGCCCCATGGTGCCAACCCCCAACTGTAATAAAATAAGTATCCAATGATGATGATAATTGAAGCAGAGAGAAAAAAATAACTTGAAACTTGAACAAGGACATCGTAAAAATTACAGAAATAACAATCTACTTTTGAATAAAAATAACAGCCAACTATCATTTACATAGTTTCTTCCCTCCAAAGTTATACAGGGTGCTACAAATTCGAGGTCCGAGCATTGGTATATCGGAAACCGTAGATAGAAACTAGTAGATAGTAGATAGAACTTCGTAGATACGAAGATAGTTAAATTGAGGCAAAGTTGCTCCTTGGGATTTCACCAAGATGCCATCACCAATAAAGTTTTAAAAATTTCATGGATTACTGAGGTTTTCGAAAAAAACGGATTTTTTGGAAAATCAATTTTATTTTTTCCTGTCGTTAGGTTTTAGAAAATCAAAAAACTAATTGCAGATTTTTAGATTTACAAATTAGCTAATAATTTGTGAGATACAGAGGCCAACTTATTTTTTTAAGTACGGACCTGCATTTTTTATTTGAAGTTTCGAAAGGTACTTGGTACTTATTTTTTATTTTGGGTACCTTAACAATAACAAAACTAATTAATTATTATTTAAAATAACTTCAAGTTTGACTCTGGTTTTTAAATTATTTAGTCTTATTATATTCATCCCTACAATATTGATCAGTGCTAATTAACCTTGAATAAGAAAAATCGAGCTAGTTGAAAGATTCAAATAAATAATATCCGGGGACGACGATTTCTTGTATTACCTAATGAATTGAACAAAAAAGAATGATCTATCAGAAAACAGATTTGCGACAATTAAACCGAAATCAGGCAAATGAGAATATAAGCGATCCAATTTGTGCGAAAGCCACACTGGGCTAATAGAGATCGTGTTTTTGCTAAACTTCCTCTAGAAGACGTCATTCACGGTAGATGTAGGCGGAATTAGGAAATATATTTCACAGGTTTCCGGGCACAGGACGCTATTAATACCTGATTAGTTTAATTAATCGAGACGTAATAGAAAGTCATTATAGCGTCACTTGCATTGTACGGTTCCATAAGCCACTCCGTCGGATCGATTTGTCGGCGCCAACCAAGTTATTCACTTAAATCGGACGCATCTGGTTATTAATGCATACCGATTTTGCTATATCTAGCGCCATAGAGACCGCTTTCATGTGCTACGCGTCCATTATGTAGGGATGTGGAATGTCAAGAGAGGAATAGAAATATATCACATAATACTGTATGATCCCTGTGTTGCATCGCCTACTGAACATACGGAAAATACATTTTTCAGATGACGAATAATCAGTTTCCAATTTTATCTTGGAGGAAATTCTGTATGGAATTTTTTAAAGACCTCATTGAAATGGAGCAAATTGTTCGTTTTGTATAGTTTCTACCAATTTCTTTTTTATTTATGAAAAATCACTATTCACAATTTTTCGTTAAATGTTTATTTTTTAATAATGACAGCAAGTTGATTTTTGTAACTTATTATACTGAATATTGTTTAGGATGTATTTGATTGACCTGTAGCAGAAGAAGGGAATGATATTATACTTTATGTGACATTAGTGTTTGACCGAACTACCTTACTATCTAACATTTACTGAAGTAGCAACAAAGAACACTGTTTAAGTTCATATGTATCTTTGATCAACTGTTATTTATATGATGCAGATTAGAATCCAAAATATACCCGAAAACCAACGGCATTATATGTACGTTATTTTCTATAATGTTCTTATATTTTTGCTATGAATTCTAAAATATATGCGTCATATACGTTCCATCGCATACAATTTTTATCTTAAGGTGAGTGTAAGGAAGGTGAGTGTCTTAAAAAAAGTAGTAACCTATGAGTAAGCTGTGGTAGTAACTTTGTCATACATGAGTCGTCATTTATTTATTTATTGCATTGCTCACGTATATGCCAGAAAACCAGACTCTTATACATAAACATACAATAAAATACAATGCGAATAAAACAATACAATGTAAATATAAAAAAAATAAGTATATGATAAAAAGACCAGAACATAAAGAACGTACCTATTTGCGAATACTATACAGGGTCCGGCAATAGTGCGTCGGGCATCTGTAGCTCTGGTAAAAAGTTGGGAATTTTGTTTAAGTGCAAACCTAAATTATGTACTAGGATGTAGTTTATGAAAATATTTTAACTTCTATAGGGTGGCTTAAAAGAGTGTGAGTGGTTCGGACTATTTTTTTTTAAATGAAACACTCCGTATATTATTGCATTTTTGGCCACGTTTCAGATCACTTTACATAATCCGTAAGATATGGGTAAATATGTTTCGATAGTTAAAAATAAACAAATAAAAAATATTTATTTTTCAGCTTTTATTAAAAAGATTATAAGAACTGTCCTGATTTCTATACTTATATTAGGTATTTACTTTAGATGGTCTGTACTTACTTTGCTATAATATATGATAATCGTAAATCATACAGGATGTTCAAAATTCTATGTCAAACTTTTAAACAGAACACTTTGTATATTATTTTTTTAACAGAAGGATATAATTAAAAATGAACATTTTTGTATTTAGTGTATTTTAAAATTGTTAACGGTTTCGCAGGTATTCGTGGTTTTCAATTTCAAATGTAATTTTCACAGTAAATTTTCAACCTACAACACCTAACTAATGATTTTTCTCGTATTTTACCGTTAAACAATCCATATGAAATAATAACGCGAGTATCTTCGAAACCGTTGAAAATTTTGAAATACTATAAATACAAAAAATGTTCATTTTTTATATCTTTCTTATATCTCTCTTATATTTAATAAAAAATTATATACAGGGTGTCTAAAAAAAATGTAAACCCATTAAAAAACAATAAACATTATTTTGTATTTCAGAAAGTTTGGCGTAGACTTTTGAACACCCTGTATAATTTAAGATTACGATATTTGTATTAAAGTAAGTATAGACTATCTAAAGTAAATACCTCATAGAGTTTTGATTTCAGGACAGTTCTTGTATTTGTAATAACTTTTTTAAGAAACGCTGAAAAGAATATATTTTTTATTTAAACGGAAATTAAAACAATTTTCGTTGCACGTCATCAATGACGCCATGCGTTGTCTTCTGTAGTTTGCATAAGACGACGGAATTATTATATAAACGGTTTGCATAAACGTTGGAATTATTATATAAAATGATCAAAAAGATCCACCGATCCACTCACACTTTTTTGAGCCACCCTGTAGAAGTTAATTTTTTTTCCTGAAATACATTCTATTACATACTTTAGATCTGCACTTTTCAACAACATTTCTAACTTTTTTATTATAGGAGCTGCCTCGGGAGCTGCAGATGCTCGACGCACTATTGCCGAAACCTGTATATTAACATTTAAATGCCCTATCCATTCCAAAACTGCTGGAGCAGTCTTCAACATGAGCGCCTAGGTTGCACTCCCTAATTAGGTAATGGATGGTTTTATCAGGGGCTCCGCAATCATATTCTGGGAAAGGTATTTACCCCATTTATAAAGAGGATCCGCATATCTTCCATGTCCAGAGCGTATCTTATTCAAATTTAACCAGGTTTTCCGGTTTATGTCGGTACCCGGTATCCGGTAAAAGTTATTCTCGAACCAAGACTACTGGTGCGCATCAGTAATTTTCCTCTATAACTGAAGCCACTGTTTTCGAGAATTGTACTTACTTCTCTTTAGTTGTTTAGCTGTTCGTAAACGCGGATTTCTCGACTTCAGTCTATTACCTGTTAAGTAGGAACTGAGTCATGAATAGGGAGCGTTGCGGTAGCTATTATTTTATCAAATTCTCCAAGAGCCTCGTTTCTACAAGCCTTTGCAAACATTTTGCTGCTTGAACCACATATGATCAGCAGTAGTAGTTTTAGGATTAAGATTAGTTCACAACGGTCAGTGATACTTCCGACCGAAACGTTGTGTAAGTGAAATAAATAATAAATAAAAACAATGAAAATTTGAAATTATACTTCAGTTGGACACGTCCTCCTAGATCACCATGTAGTAATACTTCTGTCACTGTTTTGAGCGCATGTTTAAAGAAAATGATTCACCGCCTCTTATATCACACCACTTTTATGTCCCATTATACTTCTTGCGCTGGCACGAGTAGCAGTGTAAATTTAGCAGACAATATTTTATACAAAATTCGCGGAAAGGGGTAAAGAAAAGGGAAATAGGTTGTGAGTAAAGGGCCAAGAAAAGGTGGAAAATGAAAAAATTTGAAAAGAAACTGTATACATATGAATCAAGTAAGTAAATAACCTTTAATTCCCTAATTAGTTTTTTTAGTTCATACAAGTAAACAAGGGTAGTAGAAATAGCTATGAGATGGTCTAGGGGGTGTAGGCTATTAGCCTACACCCCGCATCGCCTAAAATTATATTATTTTCTTCGGCGACGCGGCCGTAAATTGCCTGCCTTAAAACATACCATTCATGACTCATAGCACTATCGAATCCGGTAAATAAACAACTTTTTATCGACTCGAATATAAAGGTGCGTATTCATTATCCGCATGAACGAACGAACGAACGAACGAATGTTCGCTAGTGGTATGGACGGGGACCGCACGATAGAACCGCACGAGAAGACCGCACGCATTTCTTCATTCGCGCGCCAGTTCAAATCGTCAAGATATTGTTATAAACCTGTTTTTTTTTTTGTTTATATACCGTCATTGAATTATCGCTAAGCAAGTTACTATGGAGCAGTGCATAAGGAGTCGGGCTAGGGAAGCGAGAGACCGGAGTTCGAATCTCGGCCGGAACATCACTTTTTTTTTTTTTAAATACTGTTGTATTCTATAATTTATTTTTGTAGTATAAGAAAAAGAACTATTTATTCTGTTATTTTTAATCTCCGTTATTAATATAAATTGATTGTTAGTACAATACCTCATTTAATATAAAATAATATTCTACTTTTTGAAATGTATCGGGCCCTAATTGTACCTAAAAGTAATATATTTTTAGTGATATACCATATTGTAAACTATTTAATATTTTAGTCACTTAAAAAGTTAATTTGCATTGAATAATTGCCTACCATTAAAGGAAATTTGAGCTATATAATCCTTGATGGGCATATTCTGGGTATGCAAATACTTCCTTTAAATTTTGGGTGTCGTTCAACCGATTTATTCTCAAAACCAGAAACTTCTACATATAAAAAGAAGCAGAGGTCACTAATTATAATAAACTTCACCCTTGGTATTACTTCCACTAATTATAATAAACTTCACCCTTAGAATTACTTCTATCACAATTACAATACGTTCATCTGCATTGGCATTTTCTACTTTTCGATGGGAAACAATAAACTTCCCAATATTTTTTAAATGATGTAACAATTCCTCTTGTGGTTACTTTTCCATAGATATCCTCAACTCTGTCCTCATGTGAATTCAGAGGCAATGAAAATGAAAATTATTTACCATAAACATCGCAAACTAAAAACCTAAAAACAATTTTATACCGAATATAGAAATAAATTTAGTATTTTTACCTATTATCGTCCAAATCCATGTTAATATATAATTATTATTCTTAAATATATTTTTGGAACTGCTGGTTTTAGTAATTATTAAATTAAACGAACTAAAAAGTCTTAAAAATAAAAAATTCTTAACCATAACCTCAAAAATGCAGATCTCCTGTCAACTTTCTTTATTTTTTATTTATTCCTCATTTTCCTAGTGACGTCACAGGTGGTATGCGCGAACTGAACGAAATTGGAGCCGCTATCGATCATACCGTGTATTCTTTGTACCATGACGTCTAAACGCCTTTGATGTACCGACTCGAAGCGGATGGTCGAGCGCACGAACGAACGAACGGCCGCATGCGTTCGGTCCCCGTCTAAATATACCGCACTTTCATTCGTTCGTTCGTTCGTTCGTTCGTTCGTTCGTTCGGATAATGAATACGCACCTTAAATCTGAAAGCGCACGCAGGCGAACGCCTTTGATGTACTGACTCGCAGCGGATGGTCGAGCGCACGACCGAACGAACGGCCGCATGCGTTCGGTCCCCGTCTAAGTATACCGCACTTTCATTCGTTCGTTCGTTCGTTCGTTCGTTCGTTCGGATAATGAATACGCACCTTAAGCAATTTTTCTTATCGGCTCGATAAAGTAAACCTATATTAAAATTTAACAGAACCTAAACGTTATTTTGGGCACAAAAAATGTGGGCTCTTGCTAAATAATCAAGTGCCAGTAACATCTACAGGGTGCTAATAAAGTACTTGCTAAATATCCAAGTACCGGCAACACCCATTGGGCGTCAATGTCCTACAAGATTACTTGCTAAATATTCAAGTTCAAAATCTTAGTTGCACTTGCTAAATATGCAAGTGCCAGTAACACCACAGGGTGCTAATAAAGTACTTGCTAAATATCCAAGTACCGACAACACCCATTGGGCGTCAATGTCCTACAAGATTACTTGCTAAATATTCAAGTTCAAAATCTTAGTTGCACTTGCTAAATATTCAAGTGTCTAGAAAATTAGAGTAAAAGCCCAAAGTCACCTTGGCAACCCAAAAGAAAACAAAAATGTGTTCGGAAATATGAATTAAGATGGATTTGAATGGTTATCAATAAGAGTGAGACAAATATTATGATTCTGTCTAATATTTACTAGCTTGGATTAATCCGCATATAATTATATACACGTATAAATATCAATAGGAAAAGAAAAACTCATTTGTAACCCAGCATAGTCCTTGACTTATGCACGCTAGTATGTCTCCGAAAACTATTAACATGATCTGTATTTTCCGGCTGGATTTGGAAAATGGTGAGACAAATATTAGTATTTTACCTAATATTTACTAGCTGTGTAATCCACCCTGTGGATATAAACATATGCTCATATAAACATTGTAACCCAGCATAGTTCTTGACTTATGCACGCTAGTATGTCTCTGAGAACTATTAAAATAATCTGAATCTTGGATCCCATATTTTGTGGCTGTTTTTGAAAAATATGCTTTGCAGTTTTTATTAAATAAAAGCTTGTGCTAAAACAGGTAACTTATATATGTTATACCCGGCCACAGAACGCCGAATGGAGTGTTTTTCTTTTAATTTTTAACTCTATGGTTTTTCTACAGCACCAGGGTGACGCAACATTGTTATTTGTTTACCTTTTTCTAGTGTGCTTTTTGCTCATTTTTGATAAATATTTTATTGTTCGTTTTGAATTGGAAATAATGAACTATATATTTTTTAGACAGGTCAAAACGAATCTGAATCTGTTTAAAAATAAAAGCTATTGGTTCTTAAACTAGAATATTGCTATGGGGACGGGGAACTGCAGAAGTTGCACAAATGTACCTTAGGCCCTTGTTTATATATTCTTATATACAAGGCTTAGGCTGAGTTATAAAATATTCTATTAAAAAATATTTTAAACGCTCTCCAAAAATGTTTTTTGTCTTTGATTAAAGATACAGATTCAGATAGTGTTATATTAGGATTTGTCTTACACATGTTTGCAATTTAAGAGGCCTTTTGGTTGCCATATAGCAAACAAAAGGCAGTCTAAAATAATTTTTCCCATCCCCAGCAATTGCAGTATATTATAAGGACAGAGGTTAAATCCGGAGGTCCAAATCATGTTTTCTTCGACAGAAAGTAAGATATATATTTTTTGATAGACCTACAGCACGGTTTTAGGAAAAACAATGTCACCACTAGACCAAACAATTACAAGTTTAGTGGAACTTTCCAAAGAAAATAACCAAGGTAGTTACCCTTAAAATCTGATAAATTTAGGGAAACCGTTATGTTAGGAGCATCCTACCGTACGAACCATCGCCATTGTAAGGTTTTTATTAAATTCACACTTTAATAGTAAAATTAAAAGCGTGACGATGCGATAGGTCAAATAAGCGATAATATGCCTTTTAGTAAAGTTTTAGTGAAAAATGCAAAGCCAAGAATCTTGACAATACCAGGGAAAAAAATACTAGCAAGCTCATTTCAGAAACCAAAACACTTAAAAATGAGTGCTTTGTGACCCAGGTGAAGGTCCACAGACAGAATAAAGAAAAGAGAGGAGACAAATTCCTAGAAGAACCATTTTAAAAAGAACGAGGGGGGGAGCAAGAAGTCGAAAGAAGGCAGGATGGATTGGAGGAGACAATAATTCAGGTTAGAACTCAAAACAAATATGCTGGTATAATTGATTATTTACAGCCAATGGTTGGAAATAACACAACAAACTTGTTTTATGTTATGTAAAAGGTTATAATAAATAAGGTTGCGATTAAAATATATTTTAGGTCCTAAACTAGTAGACCTAAACCTAAAATTTTACACTAACCTAAACAATATAGTTATCGAGAAACTCTCATTGCAGCAAACTGGAATTTAAATTAAACCTTTAAAATATAATATAGGTTCAGATCCACGGGAAAATATGAATTTTAAGCTATTTTTCTGGAATTTGCAACATATGTTTTTCAACCCCCTGAACACCTGTAATTAACTGTTTAAGGGAAAACATTCTTTGTGAATGACTACGAATCTTGATGATGTTCTTTTATTAGACAAAAATTTAGTGTATACTGGAAATGTATTGGAAATATAAATAAAAAAAAAAGGTCTTTTCATACCTAGTCAGAAATTTCAACAGCTGGCTTTATACATATTAAGAGATTTGAATGAGCTCAATACAAAGCCCTTAAGGAAAATAATAAAAATTATAACGCGTTCTTTGTTCCAACAAGTTTTTTTTTTCTGAAGTTTATGACTGGTGGCTCAGAAACATAGAATGTGCAGATTAAAACTTCATGCTTCCTAAATTCAATTCAATTCAAAATGTCTTTATTAGGTATATAAACAATTGTATACAAATTAAAATAATAACGATGGCGACGTTCACATTTGTGCTCTTCCACGCAACCATCAAGGTATGTACTACTAGATCATAAATGTACTTCAATAACCTAGTATTGATGCACCAAAATCGGGCTAGGGTACCTATTGTAATTATTTAAACGCTAGAGGTTTTTGAGACCAAGAATATCATATACTGATAGAATGGGAGGTGTAAAACCTTAATTTTTTTTTGAACCTTAATTTTAACACTACTAAAATTTGGAAATGGTTTTCCAGCAAGAAACCTAGGCCCAACTGCAACCTAAACAAACCATTGATTGCCAGATTTCTCTGGGCACAATCAAACAGTATAATACAACATATAAAAAATGGTGGGTCTTTTGTCAGTTAAACATGATTTTCCAACACAGTATACTCGGATATTTTAAAATTTTTAAGTCAAGAATATCAAAATAATTCAAAATATAACACCCTCAACGCTCACCGATCAGCCCTTAACATCTTAACGGATGCGGGGAAAACTGAATCAGTGGAAAGGCTTATGAAAGGTATATTTAAATGTAGATCATCATTCCCAAAATATGAAGAAATTTGGGATCCGCACCCGGTGTTGGTAATGCTTGGAAAACTGTATCCATTACATGACCTTGACTTAAAAATTTTATCAATAAAATTAATCTTATTACTGGCCTTATGTACAGCACAAAGGGTTCAAACTCTATCAAGTATACGGTTGGAAAATACACATCATAGAGAAGAAGGACTGCACATTAAAATTAACGATATTTTAAAAACATCTACCCCAAAATCTGCACAGCCGAAGCTTTAACTTTTCTTTTTTGCTGAAAACCCCATCTTTGTGCTGCCACCACGATTTTGCATTACATAGAACGTACTAAAAACCTTAGGAGTAACGAACAATACTTATTTATAACAACAAAAAAACCATACAGACGGGTCTCCACCCAAACCTTAAGTAAGTGGATAAAAGAGGGTTTAAAAAGAGGTGGTGTAAATGCAGACAAATTTAAAGGTCACAATACACGACATGCCGCGACTTCTGCGGCGCCGGCGCTGCGAATGGGGGTAACCATTGAAACCATACGCAACGCAGTAAGCTGGTCCGAAAAATCACTAACGTTTGTAAATTTTATAACAAACCAATAATAAGTGGTGCCAAAGAGCAGTCGTTTACTAATTTTACATAAACGACATTATTAATAACAAAAAATAAGAAGTAGATTGTTAAGTCGTGGATACTTTAATGTTAATTGTTCGTCGTTAGATAGGAAATTAAAATATATAAACTTTATGAGTTTTGGTATAGTAGTTTATTAGAGTGTGATTTATATAAACAATAAGCTACTATACGTATTATGTTCATATAATTATTATAATTTAATAAGAAAAAATAGCATAACGGGAAATGCTATAAATGTTACATACTATCAAGTTCTTATTATAATTAACATACATATTTTTGTTTTGCATTTTCTTAAAATGCAGCAAAATTTACATGCAGATCGCCTTAAATTTCTTTAAACATCTACATGGTGATCTAGGAAGACGTGTCCAACTGAAGTATAATTAAGGATTAAACGACTTACCTGTAAGGAAGTTCAATCCAAATTATACGAAGTTGGACACGTCCTCCTAGATCAACCCACCCTTATGTGTCTGACAAAGTGAATCACACTATCAAAGGTAAACTATCTATATGATAGATACATACCCGACCCAACGGCGATCAGAATGCTTCAGAAGTATAATGAGACATAAAAGTGGTGTGATATAAGAGGCGGTGAATCATTTTCTTTAAACATGCGCTCAAAACAGTGACAGAAGTATTACTACATGGTGATCTAGGAGGACGTGTCCAACTTCGTATAATTTGGATTGAACTTCCTTACAGGTAAGTCGTTTAATCCTTAATTATCTTAGTTTCAACATCACTGATATTGAATAAATATAACTACAGTTCATACCAAATAGACTTTTAGTCACGTGATTACGTTTGGCCGACACAGCGTTGCCTACTTTTATATATTTTTTTAATGAAAATATTTTAGGAAACAAAAATAATTTAATTATTATTTAATTTATTAATTATTAAAATTATTAACAGTTATTATTTACATCAACAAAACTCATCTACTAACAGCACTTAAGAGTCCATTTCACTAGTCCGAAAAAGTAGCAAAATAAGCGTTCGGCATTTAACGTTTTATGTCAAACTGGCTAGGTATTTTTACACAAATAATGAAGAAGGAAATTAAAGATAAAAGATTACACTATATCCGTACTGTAGCACATTTTTAGACAACTTTTTTATTTTTAGATTTTGATGGTCAAACATCAACAAAATATTTCTTATGTTTGGACTAAATTTTCTCGAAAATAAAGCCATAATTTAAAATTCCATTACAATACGGAAATTTATATGGCTTTGTAACAAATTGCTTGCATTTTGGCAAATGGCAAATGCTGAAGCTCTGCAAACCTTAATCAAGCCTTAATCAAAGCACGTGCGTTTGGAATTTTGGGTGTGGCTTAACATGACAGGATTGGGCTAAGCCTTAGGCAGATTTCTGAAATATAATATATATTTCCTTCGGCCACACACCCGCTTTACCCGACCCCTGAGAGCGACCCAAAACCCAGTGAGCGTTTTATTCCTTTAAGGAAAATATGTTCTAGGTGACGTCGTTGTTACGATGCCAGACCCATATTTTGCCTAATATGAAGCAATAAAACGTAGATACGTAACTGTTCCCTAATGTTCCCGTGATTACTCACTGGGAAGTCCAGCGTAATATATTCTTAAGAGACATAGAGGGCCACTATTATCGCTTTCCCGTTCAAAATATTCTAATACAGTTGCGATGAGTTTTTCACGGCTATTAAGCTGTCTGGTACCGCTTCGCACTGAAAGAGGTTCTAAAAAGAACCATTTTCGACTGCAAGGTAAGTGTAGTAAACATTTTTAAGTTTAAAGTATCACAACACTATTTATTTCAACCAAAATCTCGTAATACAAAACTAAAGTGTCAAAACGAATGAAAATGTCAAGAAATAAATAAAATGCAGAGCTACCACCTGAATAACCAAAGCGAAGTTTAAATTCCAGTTAGTCAGCCAGGCGCCGAATATCTCCATGGTTGGGAACAATGAATTTAAAAATCGCGCCCTCGATTATGTAACTAAAACTTTAATTGATATCAAATATAGGTTTTGAATTGTATTGATCATTGGCCAATGGGTTACAATAAATAGGGTCTATAAATCAAACGTTTTGCTATGTCGATACGAATTCAGGCTTCCGGTATCGTGTCTATCGTGTCGCATTTCAGATAAATAAGAGAATGACGCCGCCGCTATTTCGGAAAGGAATACTTCTGGAATTCCAACGCCTGTTGAAGGTATGCCGTAGCAGACGCGCACAACATAAAAGCGGAGTGTGTGATGTGTAGGGATATTGCCAGACCGGCATGCGTTTATAAACGGATGCCTCCTGTTCTCGCAGTGAATAATCTGGAATCGATTTGACAGGTGGGAGCCTTTTGTAACGATTTAGAATGATGTTAAATTTAAATAGACACAATTGCACATGGACAATTTGCTTAGTGGGTATTTCCTAAGACAAATAATAATAAATAGACCAATCGTTGCTTGGTACGCACGACATACAAACTCTATGTATAGAGAAATATATTACGTAGAATATAGAATATTTAGGAGGGGGTTAATCACCGCGACCTTACAGATCTCTCTTGTGTGTTCACTTTTTCCGAGTTAAAACGAATTAAAACTCATCATGCAGTCTCAGGGCTTTGACAAAAGCCAGTATCTGAGACGGCTCCACAGAGGCCAGCTCTACGTTTCCGACATCAGAAGTTTATGGTACGAACGGTTGTCGTCTCTGCGCACTCAGTGATGAGGTGTTCTGGTGTTTCCTCATCTTCCCAAGAGAATCTACATTTGCCGTTGTTTCTCAGTTTCAATCTACTGAGGTGTTCGTTGAGGAGACATTGTTCTGTTAGAAATCCCGTGACAATCCGAAGGTTGTTCTTACTTAAAATATTAGGTTGTCACTTATTTATCAAAAATTGTTTTATAATGCCAGATAGTTACATTACAATAATATACATTTAAATATAATCATTTTTCGTTTCTGTATCAACAATTCATAATCACATAACTACGAAAATAAAAATCATAAACTAAGTTTTTAGCTTTGAATTAAGACCCTAGATTTCCTGCTTTGTTTACATTTTTTTGTTAAAAATCTATTCTTGGATATTCAAATAAAAATTCTGTGCAATGGAACCTATATGGTGCATAATTCGTTTGTTGGTATATTGCCCCTCGATCATGTTGTTAATATAATGATCTAAAATACATTTGATATTATACTGGGTGGATTGTGTCTCAAAAGTGGCTCACCCCTATAACGTTCTTATTTTTTTCAGATAAAAAACCGAGATTTGGTATGTTAATATATGACATAAATTCTAATTAGGATTGATTGACGTATTTAATTGTTTTCGGTCACTTCCTGTTTCACTGGAAATTACTACAGTTATTGATTTTTAAATAGAAGTAATTTTCTTCGATTTATTATAATTTTGTTCCCAGGGCTTGTAGTGATTCGAGTGAGATTTTAAGTGTAATAGTTACCAGGGACGTGCATATGGGTTATCACTGTTATCACTAGAAAATTTTTCTATAGAAAACATGTGGCGCCAGTGACTTTTTTCTCTCTTGTTAGAAAAATTTTAGCAAGTTTCTATAAACGTGGAAATACATAGTTTTAGTGCTACAGTATGTTAAAACTTTTAAAAAATAGGTCTTTTGGTTAGATTTATTTTCTTAAATACCATTATTTTTTTCAAAATTGCTGTAGGTAGCACTAACATCACAGTATTATAAATTTCAATAAAATTTAATACCTAATAAATTAGATTAAATAAATAATTTGTTAATTTTATTTTTATTTTAATTTTATTAATTCTGATTAATAAAATTGCGTTTATCTCATTAAACAGATTGAAATCGCCAAAATATTCAGATACAACTTTTAATCGGCATTAAACGCAATACACAATTTTGCTAACAAGAGAAAAATAAAGTCAGTGGCGCATATGTTTTTTTTCAGAAAAACAGTCCAGTGATAACCCATATGCACGTCCCTGGAGAGTCTGTCGACACTTTTTTAGCATTAAAATATGTAGCACTTATAGTAATTTTTACCCACAAAATTTCATTCAAATTACAACATATACTTAAAAAAAAATCGAAACAAAAAATGATAATAAGATTTTAAGAGTCTATTACGCTCTACTGTTCGGGTGGCTCTCAGGGGCCGGGTAAAGCGGGTGTGTGGCCGAAAGAAATATATTATATTTCAGAAAAAAGCTTTTTCTGCTTAAGGCTTAGCCTGATCCTATTGTGTTACACCACATACAAAATTCCATACACACGTGCTTTGATTAAGGCTTGATTAAGGTTTACAGAGCTTCAACATTTGCCATAAAATAGCGAGCAATTTGTTACAAAACCATATAAATTATATATCACTGTAGTTGAAAAACTTCAATCTATTTTCGCATTGTAACAGAATTTTAAATTATGTCTCTATTTTCGAGAAAATTTAGTCCAAACATAAGGAATATTTTGTTGATGTTTGACCATCAAATTCGTAAAAATGAAGAAGTTATCTAAAAATGTGCTACAATACGGGTATAGAATAGGTAATTATTTATCTTTAATTTCCTTCTTCATTTGTGTAAAAATACCTAGCCAGTTTTACATAAAACGATAAATGCCGAAAGCTTATTTTGCTACTTTTTCGGACTAGTGAAATAGACTGTTAGCCCCTTGTAGCTACGAAAGAAAGCAGAATCGGCCCTACGTTGGTATAAAAAAAACTAGTGTCTAAAAATATGATGTTTTAAAACCTTTATACTTAACAAGATTTAAGGGGTTTTAAAATCTGTACCAATCAAGTTCAATTTTTAATTTACCTATTTTTCGTATAAATCTTTAAGGAAAACATCTTCAAAGAAATTAAAAGATAACTTTCCTGGCATATTTATCTATTCGGATCGATCCGAAGCCGTAATTGAAAATCGCGGCGTGCTTTAAAAATTTTAATTAAAAGTAAATTCGCCCCATTTTCCCGTCCTATACTGGATGTTATCCTGTGGGACATCGGGGATATATATTCTAATTAGTGCCAAATTAAATACACTGGCAGGGCTTTGCGGGGTCTGAGTTACGCCAACCTAGACTGAAACCACTAAACATTCTTTAATGAAATTGTAGACTGATTGAAGGGGAGTGATCTTCATAATTTCTTGTTTGTCCTCCTTGTACTTCACAGGGTAATGTTTTAATTTTTGCCAGATTGAAAGTTAGCTCCTAAGTATATAGCATTAGTGAAATGGTATTAAAAATTATAACGACCCATTCATAGATAATAGATACTGCGCCATATACAGGGTGAGTCTTAAATAAGAACAAATATTTTCAGGGCTGGTAGAGTAGAAATGATTTCCGCTCGTGTATCGTGTCCTGGTCTTCAATTTTTACTCCCAGCTCGCGTAAAGCTCGTTTCACTTCAATAATATAGTTTATTTCATGTTATTCAATATTTAATTTATATTTGGTATAAAACATGTTTTGTTATTATGCACTCAGATGCACAAAAACGCAACGGAATATTTTTCCGTCAACTTTAAAGTGTTAAGTGTTTTTTTTTTATTTTAGCTCTATTTTCATGAATTTTTTAGCAAATTGTATATAAGTCTATCAACTTTAATCCATAAACTCAGTTTTTTATAAGCTTTAATATTTGGCTTATTATACAGCGTTAACGGAAGGGTTGTTTTTTACCCTAACTTTAAACCTCACTGTGCGGGAATTTCGTGAGTAACTTTTCCTAAAACATTATTTTTCTATCAGAACCATCCTGGGCATTTTATTTTTTCACTCATGTCAACATATGCCTTGGTAAATTTTTAATAGCGAAATTAACTTGCCACCAACAATTTGCAATTTTTTCAACTAGTATTACTTCATGATGCTATTTTTCAATATCACGAGGTGAAAAAGTAATGATACAAGCTAGGTTTTAATAAATATTAGTAACACTAACAGAACTAAGAGTATTAAAAAAAATAACTGTAATAACTAAATGTACAAACAAACAAAAAACCCGGCTGCTAAAAACTCTCTGCACATGTCGGTTCATACTGTTAATGAGGCTGCAAGGATTTCTTCATGGACCAAGCATATATATTCATCGGCCATCTGAAACAAGATCAATGACATCACCAAAGCCATCTTGGCACTATGAGAATAACATATAAGAGTAAAGCTTTATTCGGAACCTCGCAATTAGTGGAATAAATTAGTAGTTTCAATTAGCGTAGAAGTTTGTGTCTTTCATTTCAATATAAGCATTCAGAACGTCAAAATTAGTGGTAGACATTTTTAATTAGTATAAGAAGTTATCAAACTTTTCACTTTTTCACTAATAAAATTATACTTCAGAATTTGCGAGAAATGTTATTTTGGCCTTTGATTATCAATCAAGAGAAATTGTGGTTAGAAATCAAAAGTCGATTGTTTTATAAGCCAAATATTAGGCTATCTCTATGGATACAACTGACTAGCGCAAGCTGTTGCTAGGATATTGCATTAGTTTTAATTGTGTTTTTTAAACATTGTGAAAGATCGTAAACTAAAAAGTACAACTAATTACTTGAAACTACTAATTTATTCCACTAATTAGCGAGGTTCTGAATGAAGCTTAACGATAAATTAAAAAATTGTAAAATATTAGTGGCCAGTTCATTTTGCTCTTAAAAATTAACCAAGGCATGTGTTGACATGAGTCAAAAAACAAAATATTCAGGAGACATGGTCTGACCGAAAAATAATATTTTAAGAAAACTTGCTCACGAAATTATTGCATAGTGTGTTGTACAGATGGTAAAAACCACTCTTCTATTAACCCTGTATAATAAGTCAAATACTTACGTTTATAATAAACTGAGTTTACGAATTAAAATTGATCGATTTATATACAGTTTGCTGAAAATGTCAATGAAATAGGGCTAAAAATAAAAAAAATATATAACACTTTTAACTTGACCAAAAAAATTTCCGTTGCATTTTTTTACATCTGAGTGTATAATAATATATAAATAATACTTTTTTCTATTTTGAAGTATATTATTTATATTTCAACTTTGTATTAAATAACTGTTTTAGGAGAGTCCGTGTTTATTAGTTCTAATTAGTTTCTAATTGCTACTGTAATTAATGCGGATTTAAATTTAATCACGCTTTGGAGTGTCTGAGTTACTGTGGAGAGATCGATCCATTTTTCTTCTCTTTTCAGCCAACAAGATTAGGTTTTTAATCTCCGTTGACAAGCTGATTTTCCTTTTTTCTTAATTAGACAATTTACACAAATAATTACGTTTTTAGTTATTATTAGGGCCAAAGGGCATAGGCATATCATTTCAATGTATAACGATTGAAAAATTTTTAAAGTAAAATTGTTATACTTCTGTAAAGTTATTTTGTTGATTTAAGTAACATATTCATCAAATTTTACTGTAAAATTGACTATTAGGCTAAGCTTTCAAGCAAAATTTCGTGTCGGCCCACTTCTCATCTGAGTTCACTTAAGCAATCAAAGGATCGAAATTGATAGCATTATAAAAATGGATTTAGTTTGTGAATATACTCCGGAAATTCGCAGAAAAGTAATAAGCATAAAAACAATATTGAATACATACGGCAACAAATCAGCGTTAATTAAAATGACATTTTTATAAATTGTATGAAGAATTGAATTGAAGAAGTCCTTTTAGTCCATTCCTCCACCTTATCCATTTTTTCTAAACTTATAAACATTATAGAGACATGTTAAATTTCAAAAATGCGTTTTCTTAGCTTATAGTGACTAGTACAATACCACTAGAAGATATATAATAAATCGGTGGTTTTGTGGCAAAAGGTCCTATGTCGAAACTTATTATTAACTTATTGCGTACTGTAACACGAAAAATGTGTTTTGTCCATAGACTTTTGAAGTCTATGGTTTTGTCTAAAATTTCGAATTCCATCAAAATTATATGGTTTTATTTGGCTGAAGAAGTTTCCATTTGGCTTTTTAAGCTAAATGGAACCATATTTTTTTATGGGTCATAGAACTTATTGCCATTATATGTAACAAGAAAAACGCCAAAATAGACAGTTAAAGCACGGCCAAAGACGTAGACGTAAACGTATCGTTTGACATGTACGCTTGCGCAGTGTGAAATTCACTTGCGTTTACGGATACGTGATACGAATCTTTACGTGCCTTTACGTACGTACAAAACGCAAACGTATCGAGCAGAAGGAGTTTCGATTTTCACCCGAATGATGCCGAACGTACAAATTCACAAACAACTCGTTTCCACAACTGGCTAGTAATTAAGTTATTTCATAAATTTTGGGGCCAGTGTCACAGAACTGGGCCTATTTTATTACAATAAATTAGTATGAAAATTTCACACCTCTACTTTTCAACCAATAACATGCTTTAATGTTAACTAGTTACCATGGCAACTGAAAAAATTTCCGGAAATTTTTTCGAGGCGCCACGAAACTTTAGTGGAAATTTTTTGACAGTTGAAAAGGTAAACATAAGATCTACAATCATAATGTGAATGAACTACAATGTCTATATATTGAAATATTACCCATTTGAGTTTTAGCATTTGATGTAACTAAGGTTGGTAATATTTTTTATTTAAGGAAATACATATTTTTTTTTCAAATTTAGGTGTGAAATTTTCTTACCGAATACCACGCAAGCTTAAATTATTCCTGGAAATTTTCTTTCGGGCACGAATATTTTAGGAAAATTATCCCTCGTCTTCGACTCGGGATAATTTTCAAAATATTCGTGCCCTCAAAAAAATTTCCGAAAATAATTTAAGCTCTTGTGATATTATAAGTGAAAATATTAAGCATCATAATAAACTCATTTTGGAATCTATTTAATTAAATGCTAGTTCTTATAGGCAAAACCATAATATGAGGATTCTAAAAGATGGAATCTAATAAATAATCATAAAGCTGTGTCTGTTTTCCAATATTTTTTTATTACGAAGAGCATTTTAAGTTGTAAGGACTACTTTCTGTAATAAAATAATTTCCATTTATAATTTTCTTCAGTTTTCGATATTACTTTTATAAATTTAATGTAGAATCAATGGAGTAATAGATATCCATTCTCAATTTTAAAATTAAATAAATTGTTTCACAAAATAATTTAGAATTACAAATGTACCATTTGCATTACGTAACGTAAGTTTCTGCGTTACATGTCGAGAGATACGGATACGTATTATGCCTTGCTTTAACTGTCTAATAACCAACCACTGAAATATCTATATTGGTTTGCTGAGCGCAGCTCAAGTTGAGGCGCGATTCTCTCTATAACGTACCGTTATCCTCATGTCGAGCAGCCGCAGCCGTCTCGACAGAAAACATTAATCCGAAAAAGTCCTATGGGTATTTCGCCACTGTAAGAAAATCTACAAAATAAAATAGTTATTTAAAAAAATAACCTTTATATTTTTTATTTAAGAAAAGGCGACTTTCACAAATCTAAGATTTGTCAGTATTCAAGATTTTAACAATGCAAAAATCATAATAAATAAGAAGCGATAGCCGCTAAATGAAAAATAAAAGAAGCTAATAAAAATAAATGTATTGCTCATGCATCTGTAGATGTTAGGGATGTGTGGCATTCGCTAGTTTGATTTTAAAGCACATAACATAAGTAAGCATGACATACATAAAATTTAAAAACAAATTACAAATAATCATAAAGAAACGAAAGTTTGAAGCTTTTTGGTTTTACCTTGTAAAGTAATTCTTGTCAGGTAGTCATTTTTAATTTAGTAGTTTAACTTGATATAATGTCATTTTAACAGAACGTCAACGGTTTTTGTAGATGTATCTGTTTTCAAAAATTATTATTCTCGGATAGTTGCATTTAGATATTTTAAATGATTTTTTTCTTTGTTTCTTTGTGTTTTTTTTTTGCTTCCGGCGCAGCGATGGAAAGAAATATACTTTCCGAAACATTAAGCATTTTTTTGTCCTTTACAGCGCTTTCAAATGGAGCGGACCGTCCGCGACTTACGAGAGAGCAAGTACCTTGAGTTTATATGAACAATTTCACATGAGTCGCGTATGCTCCGTCTGGGTGTTGTTCATATAAACTCAAGGCTCGAAGTCGCGGACGGTCCGCTGCATCTGAATGCGCTGTTAGGCAAATTTGTTTATTAGTAAGCCACTGCTGACAATTATTAGTCTCCGTTATATTAACGCAGCAGTGTTTACAAAAAATAACTATTTTATTTTGTTCATTTTCATACAGTGGCGAAATATCCATAAGATTTTTTTGGAGAGATGAATCCGCCACAGAGATATAGACACTTTTTATAGAAAACATGAATGGGAGATGGACGTTGCCACGACTTTACGGGTAGTGTAAATTTGTTCATTGTTGGGAACTTGGAATATTTACTGTGGTAGCCGGCGGCATGTCTCGTCTAAAATGTATACCGGGTGATGCATCGATGTTGGAAACAGGAAATCCCATGCAAATTCAACTATACAATTATTGGCGCTCCTGTTAATTCTACAGAGAAGTCGTAAATAGGTTTTTTATAAGTATGGTATGCATGCTGAAAATATAATTTGAACAATTTTGGGCAAGCCGTTTTTGGCTAATTTAAGGAAAACTAAAAACTACGTCTAATTTTAAATTAAAAATGAACAGGTAAAAATGCTAAACCAGGTAAATGGCAACATACCTTAACTTGTCAACTTATAATTTTGTCAATGTCAAATTATAGTCCCCAAATCTTACGCTCTTGTCTAATTTAAACTAGTTATAAATTACAAAAATGATATCGGACACACTAACCGTAGGTATTATAACATGTAACATAGACAGCACAACAAAATTGTATTCAATCATAGGTTGATAACTTAAGGTATGTTGACATTCTTCATTGAGAAGGCCTGGTTTTTACATTATTGAAGAGGTAACTAAATTAAATGCAGTTTTTCATATATTAATTAAAAACGGATTGTCCAAAATTGTTCATATTTGACATAAGCAAACCTTTATTAAACTTATTTATGACATCGCTGTAAAAGCAACAGAAGAGTCAATATTTGGACAGTTTAAAATTGACATAAGATTTCCTGTTTCCAGATGTGTTTCCAACGCCGATGCACCATACGGTATATTACAAGTTTTTGTTACTATTGTAACGATAGTGTAGACGACTAAAACGTTGCACGCCGATTGTCTTTTGGCAAAAACAGTTTAATCTGCTAATTATTTGATTGTATGCTTACGCAGTTTCATAAATAATATAATGGTTTCAATTCTGCAACTAAATAATTGGTCAACAAAAAATTGCATGTCGGCACCTTGTCTTACTATTTCTAATCCGATATTATACTAACAATATCTTAAAGTACATTTATAATATTTAAAAATATTATACAATATCAATGCACCCTTATAAAATTTTAATAACGTATTTTTAATAAGTCAATATATCCACCACAATTTGTTCGATAAATTTTTAATTACACTCAAAACCTCCCAAATTGCAAACAATAACTTTCGAACTCTTGCAAATCCTTTACGCTCCATCCGACCAGAACACTTAAATAAAGATCTCTTATTCATTAACCTCAGGCACGCTTTGAATGCCCATCAGGAATCTGAATCGGCCGGTAATTGAATCTTGGATCATATCCATTAGTTAAACAGTGCATACCTACCGAAAAGCTGGAAGGCTGGAATATTCCATTTCAGATTGCTAAGCGTTTATATTCAGCGTAGAGCTTACAAAATCTTACGCTTAAATAATATATTTCTTAAGAAATATGTTATTTTTTATACTAGATCAAAATTTTTCCTCCACAAATTTGAGGATATATTTTTTTTTCGGAAAACTAAATGGATAACAGATAAAGTTATATTTTCGCTTATTCGATAGCTAAATATACATTTTCGCTTATTCGATAGCTAAATATCCAGATACTAGTAAAAAGCTGGACTCTAGTTATCGAAGAAGGAAATGTAAATACCTTTACCATATTCAATCCCATGAAAAACATAGAATGTAAAAAAATGCCAAGTCTCGCAACACAATTCTTCCGCTATAAAAAGTTGTGAGATCTCATGTAAAACAAAGTCAGTTTATTTTATTTAGTCTCTCTTTAAGCACCTATTCAACAATTATGTTATAAATTGTTAGTATCAATATTAGTAATCTTTATTTCTATAAATTATTATAATGACTTGGCAATTGCATGCACGGCACCATAATTATAAAAAAGAATAATCTACTATGTCGATTAAAAAATTTGAGTTAAACTTTCGTTATAACTTAAATATTGTAAGAGGCTGTTATTTTTCCAATAATATTTTAAACAATAATTAAATAATAATTTATTAAAAAACCTAAGAACACCTGGGTGACCGTTTAGGGTCGTTTACGGCAGGCAATTCCCAGAGCTTTATGGTACCTGGATGACTAACTCCTAAAGGAACTGTCCTCTCTCATTTCCAAAGCAACCGTTCCCCGTGCTAGTCGAAGATGTTCTTGTGTTGAAATAAGAAGTCAAATTAATAGGGCAAGTTGTTCACAGAGCATACCATTTTTTATCTATTTCTTAATACTATTCTACAACTGTATATTGTTTATTGTCTTGAACTATTTTATTTACCAGAGATATAAGTAAAGCATAAGGTATACGGCACTGTCGCGCGTACACGTCTCTTCAGTGTTTCGGCCTTTTAGTACGCTTTTAGGTCTGTAGCTCATTATCTTGTAACAGAGACCTCGCGCGTTGACTTCTCTTGGTCTTATTGCACGTTCCTGGTAATTAGCGCTGGTGGTAGAAGATTAGTACGTCGCGCGTTGACATCAAAATTACTTCACCCTAGCTATTGTATATCCATTGCCTCTGATTTAGTCTCTGCGTGTATGTATATTTGTATGTGTGTATATTTTTATATGCATATGCATATGTATGTATTATATTATATCTTATGGTAATTATTGGGAAAAGTGGAAATCGTCCGATTTTCACCAAAATTGGTATACACCCTATTTTGAGGTCATAGATTACGAACCTGAACTTGTTTCCTGGCGGTCTCTTACCGTTTTTCAGAAAAACGGAAAATTATGTCAACATTTAATTTTTCTTAATTTCTCGTATTTTTAAGGTTTTTTCGCACATATTTTGTTAGGTATTCAATAAACAATCAGGTTTTTGCTATTTTCTGTTACTTTTTTAACCAATTCTATGCATAATAGTGGAAAATTTGCTAAAATAAATTTGTAAACAATTTGAAAATGTGGTTATGCGTTTCTGACATTTAAAGCGACGTTGCCAATGCTAAACTTAAATTTGGGATTACCAGATTCATGGAAAGGGAAATATTTTCCCCTACATTCCAAGGCAAAAACCGTTAGATTCTAACGAATTTTTCAACTGATTTTTATTGATTAATGTGCACGAGGTGCAGTTAGAGCTTTTTTCTGCGACTGAAGACAAGTAAGTATTTAGCAATGGAGCCCTGCAATGGATGCACTTTGGACGTCGGAGGTATGTATAATATAGTCAATGATGAGGGTAAACTAAATAATTTTTTATTTTCTCATGGGGTATTTTCTATCGAACCTATAAATTGTCCGAGATGCCATGTACCGTGCAAATTTTACGGACGCGATAAATTTAGATTTCGTTGCACTAATACAGTGTATGTGTCTAAAAAAAAGGGGACTAAATGTACGTTTAAAATTGGGGCAAAGAGGGGAACTTTTTTTGAGAAGGCGCATTTGGACATTCAGACAATTTGTAAGTTCGTGTTTTACTGGTTAGCCAATAATCACGGGCAGGAGTGGATGACGGTCGAGCTGCAATTGGCGTCCGATAATGTTGTCAACTGGACAAATTTCTGCAGGGAAGTTTGCTTAATTTGTCTTGTTGATAACTCCCAAAAGGTGGGGGGCCCAGGGGTTATTGTAGAGATCGACGAATGTAAGATGGGCGAACGAAAATATAATAGAGGTAGAGTAATCGACGGTCAATGGATTTTCGGAGGAATCGAACGGGAATCAAAAAAGCTCTTTTTGATACCCGTTGAAGAACGGTCGAAGGAGCATCTGCTGGCGGTTATTCAAGAATGGGTACTACCGGGTACTACAATAATATCGGATTGTTGGAAATCGTACAACTGCTTGGTAGATTAAGGTTTCCAACATCTGACGGTAAACCACTCCCAAAATTTTGTCGATCCAGACACTGGAGCATACACGCAAAATATTGAGAGAGCATGGAGGGATCTGCGCGGAAATGTTTCTAAATATGGCTGGACAAAAGATCATTTTTCCGGTTATTTGGCGGAACATTTATTTCGGAGGAAATTTCGAACACCCAAACAGCAGGAGATGTACCATGAATTTTTTAAATACAGGGTGGCCCATCGAAAACGTTCCGCAAGGTATAACAGCCAGGATAATTTTTTTTAGAAAATTCAAAAGCACCTCAATTTTGTTTGTGACGGGGAAAATTTTTGCCCTAAAAATGATTGCAAAATCTTCAACCCTCTAAGCGGGGGTGTCATTCCCCAATTTTTTTCAAATGGGAAGGGGGGTTAAGTGGTACCGCAATGAAAAGGGCTTTCTATTCTCTATACTTTCCCGCTTCGTTTTTGAAAATCGATCGAGTCATTGAGAAAATATGAAGGATTGAAATTTGAAAAGTCTATTTAAACATTTATCAGAGTAAATGATAAGCATAAATTCCTTCGACCAATTTGCTGTATTTTCTTATTATTTCTAGATGTTTACGCATTTTTTCACTTGCCACAATGTTGAACGATCAGGTTAGGTAGTGTAGGTACTTTCTTTTTGAACGGTGTAGTTAATGGGCACAACTGTCGGTACTGGGCTGAGGACAACCCCAGGGTTTTTCACGGCATGCACCCTCAGAAATTGAACGTGTGGGCTGGTATTTTTAGAAATTCTATTGTGGGTCCTTTTGTTCTTCCTGGAAATCTAACAGGTGATATTATGTACTTGGATTTACTGGAAAATGCCATCGACCCAGCCCTAAGTGACATCATAGAGAACAATCCTGGATACGTTGAAGCGGAACTAATATTTCAAAAAGACGGTGCACCTCCACATTACTCTCAAAATGTGCGTAATTATATTTAAACCATAACTTTTCCGGTCGGTCGATAGGACGAAGGGGTGCAATTGAGTGGCCTCCCCGGTCACCCGACTTGAGTCCTTTAAACTTTTTTCTATGGGGACACATAAAAAAGTAAAGTGTATAGCACTCCACCCGCCTCATTAGAAGACCTGCAAAGACGAATTATTGATGTTTGGATAGTGAAGTGACCCCGCAAGTTCTTCAGAATGTTCTAGAACGGGTTGAAAATAATTTGTATTACTGTATGGAGGTTGACGGGCAACATTTTCAGCATTTGCTTCATTTATAAGGTAAGTTTTTATTTAATTAATTCAATTTATGCGTTTTTTGCAAAAAGTACTTTTCAAATTTCAATCCTCCATATTTTCAAAATGACTCCACCGATTTTTAAAAACGAAGCGGGGAAATATAGAGAATAGAAAGCCCTTTTCATTGCGATGCCAGTTGACCCCCCTTTTCATTTGAAAAAAGTTGGGGGATGACACCCCCGCTTAGAGGGTTGAAGATTTTGCAATCTTATTTGAGGTAAAAGTTGTCCCCCTCACAAACAAAATTGGCGTGTTTTTGAATTTTTTGAAAAAAAAATTACCCTGACCGTTATGCCTTGCGGAACGTTTTCGATGGGCCACCCTCTATATCTCAAATGTCTATCCCCCCTCTGCCAATATGGAGTAAAACGCTTAGGTGGATTACTGTGCCTCTATTTTATTGTGAGAGTGGACGATTGAATGATGATTTACAAAAAAAAAACAAGAAAAAACAAAAAAAAAACTGTACCAAAACCCAAACCAACTTAACCTTAACCAAACCCAATTTATTATTCTATCCACAACTACTCTCATATATCCTAGAAAATGGCGAGCGAAATGATCCCACCCTCATCCCTTTCCTGGCAGAGATTTGTCCCGCCTCCACGTGGCCTCTGCTGGACTGCAACTTTTTTCTATTTGACATAATTACTATTAATTAATTAAGATATCGACTTAACAGACACCTCCTATTATAATGTTAAAATTAATGTAAGCTTGAATATTATATATTGATAAACTTCTTAGAAAAATGTTGTTGACGAAGTTGGACAAAACCTACATTGAATGTTGGATTATTATTGTAGTTTAATTAAATATATACTTATTTTATTAAATAGTATTTTAAATAAAACGTATTTTATTTAAACTCCCTAATCCCCCGAAAAAATGCAAGACACGGCAACGTCGCAAATTTTCAGACTTCTAGATCAGGTCTAGATTATATTTGTCTCTCCCGTTGCATAGGAGAGAGAAAGAAGGATATATGAACGGTCAAGTGTCAATCTTGTCAGTTTTGGTGGAAATTTTCTTTGTTTATTTTATTAAGAAAAGTGTTTTTCAGTAAAATTTTGGGTATTTTTCTATCCACAATCAAGAACAGCTCTTAGATAAACTATAATATAATGAAAATATAGTCATATTACTACTTTACACAGCGGAAATTAAGAAAAATTCAATGTTGACATAATTTTCCGTTTTTTTTGAAAAACGGTAAGAGACAGCCAGGAAACAAGTTCAGATTCGTAATCTACGACCTCAAAATACGGTGTATACCAATTTTGGTCAAAATCGGACGATTTCCACTATTCCCAATAATTAACTATCTTATATTTTCTACTGTCTACGATTTATCTATTCTTGTATAGTTCTTTGGTTTCATTTATCAGAGAATGCTTTGACTGACGAACAAACCTATCTGGAAACTGAGCTAATTAACATGAATAGTGTTCATTAAATATTATACGCTTTATTAATGTAAAATTGGTTGCTCAGTTATTGTTTTTCTGCTTGTTTACAGACGTAGCGTCATCCAGCCACCTCGACATCTAGGTCTCCCACACTTAATTTAGTTTAATTGTTTTTCTATTATTTGTAAGTGCTTTACTTTTATATATGTATATTTTATTCTTTTAGTTTAATGTTTTTATTTTCTAATTTTCACGCCCTCAAACCAAAATTTGATCTACAATATCAACTTTAAAAATGTTCAATTCATGATTTTACGAATGCTTATTCAAAATTATTTTTTTGCACATATTTTAAACATATTTTATTTTTTATCTCGAAAACTATAAGAGATATGAGAGTAGTTTCCAAAAATGTAATAACATACTTCCATTTAAAATAACAAAGATGCTACCACTTTTCAAATGATTCGGCAACACTGTAACGCTGATAATACTTTAGATAGATGGAGCAGCTTCTTTTATATAAAAACCAAAATCTTTAAAACAATCCTATCACCGATCCTCCTATAACCATCACCGGAAAGTCGGTTACCATTATTAGCGACTAGACAGCTATCTTTTGAGCCATAAGGATATTTCGTGATTTTTCATTTTTTCCTTCCATTATAAACTTAAAGCAACCTAAAATTCAAAATTTGAAGTTTGAGACACATCTAGAAATACTTTAGAATTTTGATGACGGCGAGTGAGTCACTGGCGAAGTTAAAGAAGTTTGACTAGAGAAAATTCATTCATAATCCTTGAATTATTGTTTAAGATATGTATTTAATATTTTACAATCAGAATATAAACGAAAATAGAATTAAAAAAAATATGTTCCGAGGCAGCCTCGAACTCGGGCCTCTTGGTATACTATATAGCGGAATACTTTCGCGCTGCGTTATCAAGTCTCGCTCGATGTTCAAGCCTAGCATTTAACATATTAAACTAAAAAAATAAATAGGAACTTCCTTAGAAGTTAAAGTCTGACTAGAAGAAAATCATAATCCTTGAATTATTGTTGGTACATTGATATATAAATAAAATCAGAAGGAGACCGCTCCGATTAATTCTAATTTTCTACCTTTTTCTCGACTGGAAAGCCAGTTACCGGTAGCGGCTAGACAGCTAACTTTTAATCCATAAGGATATTTCGAGATTTTTCATTTTTTCCTTTGGTTATAAGCTTAAAGCTAACTAAAATTCTAAATTTGGAGTTTGTGACACATCTAGAAGTACCTTAAAATTTTGATGATCTAAGAGTGATGATTGAAGAGTGAGATTTGATGATCTAAGAGATAAATCTTCGAGTGAGTCAATGTCGAAGTTAAAGAAATTTGACAAGCGATAATTCATAAACTATGAGTTTATCCTTCATACTAGATATTTTGGTAACCTAGCCAGCTATAGTATGTCTTCAAGTGTGGTGAAAATTAATATTCTTGCTTTATCCAAAACGAAGTTACAGGGTGGTCAAAAGTGCCGCTAATACCTTCGAGAAAAGGATGGTACGGCTGTGCTCGACTTGGCGATTGTTATTAAAATAAAAATATCTGATCCCATTATCTTCGTAGAAAGAGAATCCAAAAATTTAGGTTGTGTTATATTTGACTCGCAGTTGAAGCTTAGACCTCTAGTTTTAATACATTTCATTGAGATTCTTCCCAATTACACATCTAAAAGGTTCTTATATCTCATGATTTGGTTAATACTAAAATCGACGTTTCGTATCCTTCAAACGCAAATATCTTAGAACCTGTTCATCATATAATTAATTGATTTTTACTTTAGTTTCATATCTCTAAAAGCAAAGTTTATTATAACGTTTTTATTGTAGGAGTTTATTATAAATTATCTATTCATTCATCATTGGTTAACGCCTAAAGCAGGGCACTTACAACACTGGTTGACAGCTCATTTAAATTAATTTTATTTTATTTAATTTTACTCTTTAATAATTTATAATACCGTTTCAGTATTAAATGTAAGGCTCATTAATTAATTTTGCCAATCTTTTAAGCTTACAAATTGAACATTTAAAGTCCATTTAAAAATGCATAATAAAACTAAATGGAATAATCTTGCTATGACTAATTTCTCTGTGTCGCAATAACTACTCTTATTGAATAAATAAAGTTTTAACGTGTATATGTAGATATACAGGGTGGCCCATCGAAAACGTTCCGCAAGGCATAACGGCCAGGGTAATTTTTTTTTTCAGAAAATTCAAGATCACGTCAGTTTTGTTGGTGAGGGGGACAACTTTTGTCTCAAGAATGATTGCAAAATCTTCAACCCTCTAAGCGGGGCTGCCATCCCCCAATTTTTTTCAAATGGGAAGGGGGTCAAGTGGTACCGCAGCGAAAAGGGCTTTCTATGCTCTATACTTTCCCGCTTCGTTTTTGAAAATCGGTCCAGTCATTGAGAAAATATGAAGGAATGAAATTTGAAAGGTTTATTTAAACATTTATCAGAGTAAATGATAAGGATAAATTCCTTCGACCAATTTGCTGTTTTTTCTTATTATTTCTAGATGTTTACGTATTTAATCACTTGCCACAAGGTGCGGTAGTTGCTAGATAGCTGCTCTGTGACTAGTGCGTTGAAGTTCTTCTCAATATCGTTAAACTTTTTAACAATTATGGTGTACTCACTTGCAGAAAAAGTGGAAATAATCGAACTTTATTTTAAAAATAATGAATGTGGCAATTGGGTTGCGCAGATATTCAATGAACGTCATCCTGACAAACACCTTTATGGCATAATTGTTCGCGAGTTAGTAGCAAAATTTCGCGAAACTGGTTCTGTTATGAATAAAAAGAGGCAGAGGGAAAATCCTGTAGTAAATGAAGCTATGGAGATATTCGTATTGGGCCAAGTTGCCATGGATAGTACGCTAAGTACAAGAAAATTAACCAATAAGACCGGCGGCAGCGTGAATCGTACAAGTGTCCAAAGGATGTTAAAAAAACACAAGTTCCACCCGTAAAAAATTCAGTTGGTACAACAACTCAAGGTACAACAACTCAAACTCAACGAAGACGATTTTGATCATCGCTTGCAATTTTGTGAAACTATGAGTGAACGAGTGGCGAATGATAATAATTTCCTATTTAATGTGTATTTTTCGGATGAGTATACTTTCTTTTTGAACGGTGTAGTTAATCGGCTGTCGGTACTAGGCTGAGGACAACCCCAGGGTTTTTCACGATATGCACACACAAAACCCTCAGAAATTGAACGTGTGGGCTGGTATTTTTAGAAATTCTATTGTAGGTCAGTTGAACGATATTGAGAAGAACTTCAACGCACAAGTCACAGAACAGCTATCTAGCAACTACCGCAACTGATCGTTCAACCTTGTAGCAAGTGAAGAAATGCGTAAAGATATAGAAATAATAAGAAAAAACAGCAAATTGGTCGAAGGAATTTATCATTATTATTTACTCTGATAAATGTTTAAATAAACTTTTCAAATTTCAATGCTTCATATTTTCTCAATGACTCCACCGATTTTCAAAAACGAAGCGGGGAAATATAGAGAATAAAAAGGTATTTTCATTGCGGCGCCACTTGACTCCCCTTCCCATTTGAAAAAAGTTGGTTGATGTCACCCCCGCTTAGAGGGTTGAAGATTTTGCAGTCATTTTTTGGGCAAAAGTTGTCCCCCTCACAAACAAAATTGGCGTGTTTTTGGACTTTTTGAAAAAAAAAATACTTTGGCCGTTATGCCCTGCGGAACGTTTTCAATGGGCCACTCTGTATTATTTAATTTTAGGAAATAAAAAGCATATAATTTTGTAAAATAAATAAATAGTAGGTAGAGTCTAAATGGTTAGAGTGTTTCAGTTTCTATTGTAACTCATTATAATTTAGTTATGTATCATACTTAATGACTTACGTATGCATAGTAATAAATCTATCTACGTAACAATCATATATTTTACAGTGTTACATTAGAATTTTAAAATTATTAGAGAGTATCTATCTGGATAAGTGATGATGGTGTCTAAACGTTTATTTTGTTTCTGTTTTAATATAGTCCACATTCTTGAAATGAAAAATATATTTTTCATTTCAAGAATGTGGGAATAATATACTACTTGCAAACATTAATATTAGTATTTTATGCTTGCATAAACCTGAAATTACCTGAATCACATTGTTCTAAGTAAATGTTCCAAATATGCTTATTTTACAATATTTTAACGTCCAGGTGAAGGATATAAAATTTTAGCAATGCTTGAATAGAAATAGTTTCTGTTCGCGTAGAATGTAACGTAATAATGTAAGCGTCAACTAAAGTAATATAGTATTTTAAATATGTTTAAATATACAATAATTTTATATATTTATTGCACAGAAACTATAGTACTAAATAGATTGTAGTGGGAATAAATAACACAATATTATCTAAATCTAACTAATATGATTATTTGTTAAATTCAATTTATTGAGGAGACAGTGTGTTGCTAAAACCCCGTGACAATCCAAAGATTGTTCTTACTTATATCAAGGAAAACCTTTTATTTTTCTTGGTAGTAAACTCTGAAAAATTTCTTTGAGTATCTTAGACCGTCGGAGGGAAAATTCCAGGTTCTTGAGTTCCGCTTTAAGTTGTTTTCACACTTGGCAAGCAGAGAAAGAAATAGTAAAAACTGTAGCTATATTAAAAATGTAATTATTTAATACCTCAAATAATATAGATAAGCTACTGAAACAGCTAAATAAAATTCATGAAACTGACTTTTCCCAATTATTCTCGACATGTATTTAGTAATAATTGCATATATAAAAAATAATTAGATTGCTTCAAATTACTTAAACCAACAAGTAATTATTTTTAAAGAAATTTGCTTCACAACAAGCTCATCCACTTGTTGAAAATACACTGATATGTATATACGTTGCATAAAATCAATAATTATTAATTAAACATATATTTAAAAGACAGATACAGAAATTGAAATTGTTTAAGAGAAAATTAAAGAAAAAAATATGTTTCACCTATATTATTACATGACGGTCCTTCCGTCTTTAATGTATGAATAAAAATCTCGTATTTAACTTCCTCTTAGTCTTCTATAGTATGTTTATTCAATGAGTAAACGCCATATTTAATTATGTCAATACAGTAATGAAATCCCCTTTAGCTTATTACTTATTGGAGCAAAGTTGGTAAAGGCACTCGTAATAAATTGTGATAATAAAATACATATTAAGATATAATTAACTAGTTTTATTTCAAAAAATGTTTGTTAGAACGCTTCCAATATACAATAAAGATACAAACTAGTAAATAGATACATTTTTTTAATTTAAAAGACAAAATGTTCCTATACATAGGCTTATCTCTATTATTTCTTCTTCATTGTTTACACTTCTTAGTAACAGTACTTTGAAGTTTTATCCAACTTAACTGTACTTTTAACTGTAATAAAAATGAATTTCTGTGTTGATTAATATTGTTCAATTTTAAAACTTGTTTTGAAATCTGGGACATAAATAGTCCGAGATTATGTGAGTATCTAGTCCTTTTCAATGTTGAATACTAGAGCGGTATACCAATTGTGTGTGCCAATTGGGTGTCCCAATATTCCATGGACAGAACTACTACGTATTTTTGGAATCAAAATAAGTTTATTGGACACACTTACCTCTATACTAAAGTGCTTCGTTTGTCCGTTAGGGGGCATCGAACTAAAAAAATAAACACATGTTTTCAGATATTTTAAGAAGCGTTATTTCGATGTGAATGATATTTTGGGTGTCCATATCTTGCTAAGAGCTTTAACATTTGACTTTCACAAAAATCAATAAAAAAGTACTAAAGAGGTAATACTACTGAACAGACAACCGATTTTTTTTTTGTAAAATGGTTCTTTTTGTATTTACTAAATTTTTTTCCTCTAATAAAAAACGCCACCGCGCATATTTTTTGAGGAAAAAAATATTTTTCTGATACTGACTTATAAAAAATATATTTTGTCACATAAAGCTATGGAGGCGCATGAAATCTATTATGCTCTAATAAGCTAATTGGCGAAAATATGGAATTTTATGTTAATACCACAAATTATATTTGACAATAAGCTTCACAAAAAGCTTAACAAATTAATAAATTTTAAATTAATTAACGTTCGGGCTTATTTTTGATTGATGTCATTAAACGGACAAACGAAGCACTTTTGTATAAAGATAAATTATGTTCAATTAACTTATTTTGATTCAAAAATACGTAATTGTTCTATGTCCACCGAAAATTGGAACTCTCTGTATACTTTGTAGATCTGCTTTGGAAAAATAAATTCTCCAAAAAAATGTTCTCAGAAACTATGCGAAGTCGCGTTTCTTTACAAGAGACAAAAAATGTAGTAAATACTAGAAAGACCATTTTCTGAAAAGGAACTCTGTCGTCCGTAGAGTTGCAAAATATTTAGACTAAAATTTTGTGTAGGGGTGGGCAAAAAAAAAGTGTAGGGGTGGGCAGAACATAGATACACAAAATCTTATTCAAATCGGAATAACGGTTCTTAAAATATCTGAAAAAAATTGTTTATTTTTTTAAAGTTTGATGCCCTCTAGCGGACAAACGAAGCACTTTTGTATAGAGGTAAATTGTATACCTAGTAGCTGTATGTCCACGAAAAATTGGGACAACCTGTATACAGGGTGCTACAAATTCGAGGTACGAGCATTGGTAACTCAGTAACCGTAATAGATACGAACATGGTTAAATTGGGGCAAAGTTGCGCTTTGGGATGTTCACTAAGATGCCATCAAAAAAGTTTTTAAAATTTCAAGGATTTATATTTTTGAAAATCAATTTTATTTTTTCCTGTCGTTACTTTTTAGAAAATCGAAAAACTAATTGCACATTCTCATAGCCACTTTATTAGGGCTATCTGATAGTATTTTTAGATTTTCAAATCAGCTGATAATTTGTAAGATACAGAGGCCAACTTATTTTTTTTAAATACGGACCTGCATTTTTTATTTCAGATTTTGAAAGGACTCGCTCTCCTGAGTACAATGATATGCCACACTTAATATTTTTTCCGGCTCTGTTTTTTTTAATATTTAATATATTCATCGTTACAATATTGATAAGCTTTCAAACTTAACAGTGACGTGGGTTGAATACGGAAAATTAAATGCAATAAAATAATAAAAAATAATATAAATAAAATGTAATATAAACAATCAAATCATTTCCTCGGAAGATGGATTGGAAATGGTAGAGCAGTATAATGGCCAGCGAGGTACCTGGACCCTTTGATGACCTCAAATAATTCGACAGGTTCAAATTTTACAAAAAATTGAAATCAACACATCACGTCAGTTACAATAAAGAGTATAAAATGCATTCGAAAATATAAGAAGATCTATTCAAAAGCTATAAATAAAATTGAACGAAAAATGAATTTGTGCAATAAGGAGGGTGGTAACCCTTTCGAACATGTAGACTATATAAAGCATTAGAAACTAGTTTGTAGAAGGTTAATTTATTCATAGTAACTACTATTAATATTATGCGAATTATTAGATCGTACACTGAGAATTTCAAATTCACAATAAGAAAAGTTAAAAATAATATCTTTAAATTGCTGATCTGGATATTATTTATTTCAATCTTTCAATTGGCTCAATTAGCACTGATCAATATTGTTACGATGAATATAATCGGATTAAATAATTTAAGAAACAGAGTCGGACTTGAATTTTTTTTTAAAATAATAATTAAATAGTTTTGTTGCAGTTAAGGTACCCAAAACAAAAAAAGTATAAAGTATGGCATACCATTGTACTCAGGAGACTGACTTCTTTCAAAATCTGAAATAAAAAATGCAGGTCCGTGTTTAAAAAAAATAACTTGGCCTCTGTATCTCACAAATTATTAGCTAATTTGAAAATCTAAAAATACTATCAGATAGCCCTAATAAAGTGGCTATGAGAATGTGCAATTAGTTTTTTGTTTTTCTAAAAAGTAACGACAGGAAAAAATAAAATTAGTTTTCAAAAAAATCCGTTTTTTTCCAAAAAACTCAGCAATCCCTTTTTAGAAGTTTTCAGATATTTTTAAAAAAAAATTAATGGCATCTTGGTGAACAGCTCAAGGCGCAACTTTGCCCCAATTTAACCATCTTCGTATCTATTACGGTTTCCGAGATACCAATGCACAGCACCCTGTATATACAGTAGTATTTAAAAACTGTAAATTTTACATTGAAAATTATATCAATTTCACGCAAGTCAAATATTGTAAATTTAGAAGAAGAAAAAGAAAAGCTCAACAATTAACGTATGAATTGATTTAATTTACTGTTTTTTTTCGATGTATAATTTGTTTAAGTATCGATATGATATCATCATAAAATTCTCAAACAATAAGATGCCAACTATTTCGATCATTGCTGATTGCTCCGTACAAGAAAGAAGCTACTCATTAAATAAACTTGCAAAGCAGCCAACTTTAAACTATTATGCTTCTATCTCAATTTTAGAAAACAATAGAAAGTCCATCGTTGCACCATTACGTCCGTTCGCCAATAACATAATTTAGCAGAAAGGAAAGGTAATTGTTATGGCACAATTCACGGTATTTCTTCTTCCATTAAAGTGAAGCTCACCTTTAAATATTTGATGTTCACGTTTCTGCTGGGCCGTGTTATTGATTCCGCTGCCAATTCCGTTGACTTTGCACATCCACATTCGCTATTACAAACATCGACTGTTGGAAAATTCAGGAGCAGCGTCATTTTTTATTTGGGTTGCGGTAGGATGCATTTTTTATTGCCGAAATGGGCGGATGAATCACTTTAATACACTTCGTAAAATTGTGCGAATTTTATAGATGAGTATTGCAGTTTTTTTGTGGGTTCTAGATTGAAATGATTTCTTTTTGGAACTTTTCATTAATCGCACGCAGACACACTAATTTAATTTTTATTAAATATTATTAAAGAAGAATTATAAAAAGTAAACATGATTTAAAATAGTAGTGGGAACTATCGAAAGAATACTATCGAAACATTCGATAGTTGCAATTCATTCGAATAATTCGATAGTTAGTAAGAAAACATTCGTTGAAAACTATTCGAATAAAAATTATCGAATAGATCCGTCATCTGCCTTGAAATATTGTATTCTAGTAATTCGGCAGCAAAAACCATTCATTTATAAAATTCATTCATTTATGAAATTCATTTATTCGTCAGGATCGATTATAATAAAATATTAACTGAATTTTAGTTGTCGCCCGGCGACGTAGGTTTCTTTCCGAGAAACCCGACAGCGGTCGGTGGCAATGCTATGAAAGAAGCCGACATCTTTGATTTTTTGCGGAGTCAGATATAGATAAGGACAGATTATTTTTTTTATTGAGGTGCTAGTATTTACATAGAAAATACATTATGAAGGGCGCTGTTGTCATATTTTGGTATTAGTTGATATTAGCAAAGAATATTATTGTTTGGTTTTAGTTAGTTAGGGTTAGTATGTCTATATATTCTGCATTTTTTTTATTAATATTCTGTTGTTACACTGCAATAATACTTGTTATTTTGGATGTAGGAAAATGATTTTTAATGTTTTTAAGCAAAGGCTGGTTTAATAAATAATAATAACAGTAATAATTTGTTATACCTATTAACAACAAAATTTAAAATCATTTAATATAAATATTTTTTTAAGTAGTAGCAAAATATAAACAACAAATTAGATGTCAAAATTATTTATATTAGATCCTATTTAAAAATAATATAGTCTTTAAATTTTTTGGCAACGTTGGTTTATTAAATAATAATAATTACAGAACTAATTTGCTATATTAACAACAAATTTTAAAATCATGAAATATAAACATTTATTAATTTTCTAAGCATGCGGTGTAATGGAAGGAAAATATAAATAAAAAATTAGAAATCAAAATTATTTATATTAGGTGCTTTATATTACTATTTAAAAATTATATTTACTTTTACTGGCATTTACTTTAAAAAATAAATGAAATATTTCTTCGCAAAAACTATATGTAAGAGAGTTACCATAAACAAAATACAAACATCGTTAACTTTTTTTTAAATTGGCACGTGTAAAACTTTCATTTTAATTTTCTCACCTCATAGTTTGAGTTCGATAACCCCCCATTTATTTAACCACATTACTTAAATATAATTATTAAGTTCAACTAATTCATATTATTAAAACATCTAAAATACAAATATGTATTTTTAAAATTAATTGTAAGTTCATCTCATCTCTCTTAAAAATTGCTACTTCTCAAAATTTCCCATTAAAAACTAGACCATATACCATATAAAATTAAATAATTGAAAGATCGGACTACGGAAAACCACACAAATTATCGGAAAAATTTTGACCACCTGCACATGCACACAATCGTCAATAAATAAAATTAAAAAATAACTACTATTTTAGTATTTTAACTATTTTAATAAACGCAAAAATAGCACAGTATTTATACGGCGAAGTTATAAAAATTTGGAAGAACCAATAATGCACTGACGCATACAAAAATCAAACGAATACTAAATTTCATTTATCAAAAGCATTCGATAGTCGTGGCTCAACGATAACCATTTAGTCGCACGGCGAGGTTGTCACATATGCTTTAGTTTACAAATGAATGAATGATTTTATTCGAATAAAACCATTCGATAGTTGAAATCATTCATTCATTAACCATTCGATAGTCTAATTCATTCGATAGTTCCCATCGCTAATTTAAAATATCAGGGATTATGTTGTAGTATATTATATTATTGATTTCCTTTTTTTTCAGTGTTATTACACTAATTTACAGTAAAAATTATAGTAAAAAAAACAATGGAAATTTACTAAAACTATAATCGAGAATAAAAATAAAATTTTAACAAATTTAAAAATCTGACATATCATCTGAACCTAAAGGCGGGTTCTCATTAGTCGGTTTTATTGATCAATATCATTGAATCTATACCACTGAACATAGAAATAAATGGAAAATTCGTTCACATGATTCAAGAATATTGAACATTCAATCTAGTTGTAAAAATGGTTGCCAAGAAGAAAATTCTGCGTTCGTATGATGTGTGAACATTTAATAAACACAATCAAAAAGAGGAAACAAAGAAAACCTCGTCGTTGGTGGGTCAAGCCATGGATTTTAAAACGAACAATGAAGGCGTTTCAGTAAAACTGTTAGTGGAATTTGCAACAGGTGACTCAAATGCCTATAAGAACCATTTAAGAATGAGTGAAGAGCATTTTGACTCCAGACATTTTGCAACATGGAAATCCCTCCATTTAAACGACATTTTGATTTACTTATTTCAACAGAAACACATACCGAAAAACACTTCGATGCGACTGAACGCTTGTTCCAGCTTGTTCTCACGGACAAGCACTATTCAATTTCATTGAATCAATACGATTGGTCCACCAAAAGTAGAAATGCCTTCCAATTTTCTAGAAATGCGAAAACATTGAACAATATGGTTGAAATCATTTTCACATTAATCTGTTTTATTTCAATGACATAGATTCAATGATATGGATCAATAAAATCGACTAATGGGAACCCGCCTTAATATAACTAACGGTTCTACAATTTGGTCCATTGATGAATCTAGCGTCCACATTTTTTTCTTCCTCTTTAATTACGTGTTCAACACATTTCTGTCAGTTGTCACTGTCACGTTAGATATTTCTTTTGCAAATATATTTTTAAGGTCTGCTAATTTGTATGTTACATTATTTCTAGCCAGTTCATTTTTCACTTCAGCCCAAATAAGCTCTATAGGGTCTGGCAATAGTGCGTGGGGCATCGGTAGCTTCTATAATAAAAAAGTTAGAAATTTTGTTTAAGCGCAAACCTAAAGTATGTATTAAGTTGTATTTCTGGAAATTATTTTAAACCTCTACATGGTGGCTCAAACAAGTGTGAGTGGATAAACATATTAAATATGTTATGATAGTTTGAAAGGTATTTTTAAATAAGTAAAAACATTTTTTTTAGTCTGTTTAAAAAATTATTAAAAATACAAGAAATGTCCTGAAATTAGAAGTATAGAAGAGTTAAAAAATGAACTGCGACAGCTATATAATTTTAAGATCGCAATTCCCAATGGTAATAGTTAAAGTTGTCATTTTATAGGATCGTTTATGAGCATAAAGGTATGATATCTTGAAAATGTTTTTATTGGGGGACATTCCTAAACTTATAATATAATTGAATTAAAATGGGGACGGGATTATAACACAACCAAAAAAAATATTGTAATATATACTAATATCACGATAATCACGATCCTCCTCAAACCACTCAACGTTAAGAAGCTCAATTTTGGCATACAGGTTGATTCTAGGGTGTAGAGGTTCGATAGGAAGGGATTTTTCGAAATTCCAGTTCCAAGAGGGTGAAACTACCCTTCAAATATTACAATATTTTTTATTTAAAAAACGGTCAAGATTCCGAAAAAACGCTTTAACATGTATATTTTATTTTGTTTTTTTACACATTTTAAGATTTTTTAAAAATTTATACAGGGTGTTTAGAAAAATGTTGTCATTGATTAATCACGATCCTGCTTAAAGCGCTTAAAGTAAAAAGCTGATTTTTGGAAAACAGATTGACTTTAAGGGTTAGAGGTTCGATAAGAAGGGATTTTTCGAAACATGAATTCTAAGGGGGTGAAACTATCCTTCAAATATTAAAATATTTTTTATTTAAAAACCGGTGAGTTTTTTGGAAAAACTCTTAAACACATATATTTTATTTTGTTGTTTTACATATTTTAAGATTTTTTATAAATTTATACAGGGTGTTTCATGAAATATGACCATTGAGTAATCACGATTCTGCTTAAACTGCTTGGCGTTTAAAGCTGATTTTTGACAAACGGGTTGACTGTGGGGTGTAGAAGTTAGATAAGGAGAGGTTTCTCGAATCTCAAATTCCAAGAGGGTGAAAACGCCCCTCAAATATTACAATATTTGTTATTTAAAAAACGGTTAGTAATTCGGGAAAACGCTTGGATAAGCATAATTTATTTGTTTTTTTTTCATATTTTGAATTTTTTTAAAAAATCATACAGGGTGTTCCAAAAAGTTAGGTAATTTCTTAACCACGATTCTGCTTAAACTGCTTGACGTAAAAAGCTTATTTTTGGCAAAGAGATTTTTCGAAAGTCAAATTGCAATGAAACTACTCCTCAAATATTACCAAGTTATATAATAATCTCGCCATATTGTTTTTTCTCATGCTGACATAAATGTGAGAAAATTTTATCCAGTTTGTATGTTAATGGAAATTCTTGCTTTGCTTTATCATCACCATTACAAATGATTAATTCGACGCGAACGAAGTCGCTGGTACACGCTAGTATACTATAAAGCAAACCACCAAATCCCATAACAATTAATAACACATACCATGTAAATAGAATAAAAATATGAATAAAAAAAACAGCTTTTATATGTGTTTTTTGTTAGGTTGGCAAAATCATATATTTTATTGCGTTCCATGAATTGCATGCCGTTTTTAAAAATTGCGTTGCATCAAATTACATTTAGTGTTAATATCGTTTAGATATTCATTCTACATAAAATTGTTGTTTTCTATATTTTAATATATTTTTCCACACATTGTATATAAATACCATATTAAACAGTCACTATACTTGTATATTTAAGTGTTATGAACCGCATTAAAGATTAGGATCTAATTATATTAGCACACTTGATACCAAGGTGACGACAAACAAAACATTCTATAAATCTGTTAGGTTAGGTTAGGTTAGGCTGGACGCACAGTGAAAGTATCAATATTCGAATAGTAGAACGTGCGACTCTGCGCGACCAATCTATATACTAAGTACTTATTTTCAAAAATAATAGCCGCCCATTATACGCAACGCAAGCAGTTATAAGCGATCAGCCCCGATATGACATGTTCAGATATGATATTCCATATCCGCCAACTCAATCGTTAGAGAGTACAGATATAGTACGTCGACTGGATCTGTGTCTATGAAAGGAATGCGGACAAAAAACATTTAAATAAACAGCAATATATTTTATAAGTCTACTGGACGAGTACATCACAGCAAATCGCTCCGCCCACTCATTTTAGTGGCTGCATACAAATTTGTCGAATTTTTATTGATGGGACGCGTTGTCTGATTTTTTACGAAAAACATCGAGAAAATATCGTTTCCCCTCTCACGGATACCCCGTAGCTACAGAACGGACAGACGTACTGTAGTTTGGTATTTACAAAAGCACACATATCTGATCTTTTATATTCGATTCCCAAGGGTATTAGTCCTGTTAGTTCAGTAATATTATGGCTCAAATTGCGATATATCCGACAAAATTCATAAAGTTTTCAAAATTGGTGGAAATAATCAGGACATAATATATATTAATAAACTAAAAAGTTCCCTCCCCTAAATAGTGTGCGTCATTCCCCAGGATATCGTTTCTACCCCCATTTTGAGTTTTTTTTTAGATAATCTCGGCAACGGTGCAATTCTCGACAAAAATACTGATGTAGAAAATTGTTTATCAAAATTCTCTATCAAAAAGATAATAACATTGTTTTTTCTAAAGTTAATAATAAAGTGGCAAATAGGGTGCAAATATTAGGGTTGGTTATGACCAGGGGCGGATACAGGAATTTATTTTAGGGAGGGGGCCAAATAAAAAGTAATGAGGAATATGCCTTTTAGGGCGCCATTTTTAACCCAAAAGGCTAATATTTAACCCAATAACAGATTTCGGGGGGGACCCGGGCCCCATGCCCCCCCCCTCTGTATCCGCCACTGGTTATGACTAGCACTATCTGCAGTTCAATCTAATTCAAAGTTTAATGTTTAACGCTAACAAAAAGCAGTAACCACTAAATTATACTTAGAGTCTTAATATACGTACTTCTCTCACACGCGTCTACCCCTATATAAAAAGGGTGATTTGTACTTATTTCCACATTACCCTAGAGGTAAAGTATTTGATGCGATTTTTTTTTAAAGTGGTATCCTCTGTAGGCCTAATCCACTAGGCCTACAGAGAGGATTTTATTTAAAAGTTTAAAAGTGCGTCGTGCAAATCGTGTAAAGCCGATATCTAGTTTGAGCAATACCAGGAAAATTAATGGCAATGATGTTCAAGTTGACTCAACATTACTATTTCAAAGAATTATTTGCACAGTTGGAGGTACTGAAGCTAATTCGAAACTAAAGCACTTTTTTTAACTCCAGGCTAGAATCAACTAGAATGAACGCGTTCATATATTCGAATGTATCCGCATCCACTGTGAGAGAAGCCTTAACTTTTCTTGACGTTCGATGCTTCCTATTTATCACTTTACTACAAAAATATTGTTATCTTTTTGATTTTAGTTCAACATAAAATTATGTTATTCCCTCGTAACTATATTAGGAAAATTTAGTAACCTTGAATTGATTAAACTATTTCGTTCATTAACTTTTAATCTGTTAAAAATTGTTTAGTTATATAATAATACTCAATATTGTCAAGAAGCCAAGTCACTAAGTGCTGTTTACAGCAGTTTAAATAGCCGGTTCTGATACCGGAGAAAAAAATGTGCAACGTTTTTTGTTTTAGTGCTGAATATATATTTTTCCATTGTTTTTACTGCTATACAATTCAGTGGGGCATGTGATTTGTCTGTTATTGCTTACTTTAAATCAAGGTGTTAATAGAATAGTCTTTAATATCAAAGTGATAGTGGTTATTTTTGAGAGGTTATTTGTGCCAGAATTGTGGTAAGTCTACGACTACGTTTAACTAGGATTGTAATATTAGTTTTATTTTAGTTTAATTAATATAATAACACATGTATAATGTGGAGCCGTCGCGTCGTAAGAGGTAGTTCAATGGTGTGGCAATTTTTGGTGGGCGACGCGACGGTATTATTTTATTGATTTTTTTTATTAATAATTAAATGGAATTTATAAGTAAAGTATATTATCATGGGATAATGAAGATATTTTTGCATTTTTACTTACCAGTTTTTGCTAATTATTGATAATTTTCAAGTGTTTTTCTCTATACCGGGTGCGTTTCAAAAGTGGCGAACTCTATCACTTTTTTATTTTTTTAGATAAAAATAAACGAGATTTGGTATGTTTGTATATGAGATAAATTAGGATTGATTCACATATTCAATTCTTTTCGGCGACTTCCTGTTTCACCGTAAATAACTACAACTTTTGACAAAAAGACACTCTGAATATAATTATATATCATAATATGTCAACTTTTGACATTTTGGGTTAAAACAAAATTGCATTTTAAATTTCAATCTAGAGTGCCATGGCTGTTTTAAAAACACCAATTTTTAATCGAGGGGCCTTGAAAAAATAGATTTGATTGTCTAATGTTTTTAGTGTCTTATCCTGGCCGGTTAAAAAATGCCCAAATCGTATTTTTATCATATCACAATTTTTTCAAATGGAATGAAAGTGGCTCATTAGCATATTTGGAAAAGGCATTTTTTTACAAATAATTTGGTTCTACACACTTTGTATTTCGAGGCAAATTGTCCAACCATATTCGAAAACGTCAAACATTGACTATGATATGTCATTCTATTGTCATATTTCCGGTGAAACAGGAAATAACCAAAAAAGTTGAATAAATCAATCAATCCTAATATATGTCATATACTAACATACCAAATCTCGATTTTTTATCTGAAAAAATTAAATATAATAATAATTGAAATTAGTTTAAATTGAGTTGTTAAAGTGGCCCAAATCAAAAAATAAATAAGTGTGGCATATTTTTGGATTCAAATTCTTTCGAAACCTGAAATAAAAAACACAGGTCCGTATTAAAAAAAAGAAGTTGGACTATGTATCTCAGACTTTTATCCAATTGAAAAATAGTGTCGGGTAGCCTTCATAAAGGGGCTAAGAGAATGTGCAATTAGTTTTTCGATGTTCTAAAAAGTAATGACAAGAAAAAATAAAATTGATTATCAAAAATATCCGTTCTTTTTTTCAAATAACTCAGCACCCTGAAACTTTTTTGGTGGCATCTTGGTGATCATCCCAAGGCGCAACTTTGCCCCACTTTGACTTTGTTTGTATCTATTACAGTTTCCGAGATGCCAATGTTCGTACTCCTAAGTTATAGCACCCTGTATAGAGGCAATATATTGCCTTTTAGTATACTTTTGGAAACAGTTATACATTGTATGTTATAATATACTAGCTTTTTCCCGCGACAACGTTCGCGTTACACCTCGAATCGTTCATGTATTGATTTCAATGATTGTTTACTTCTTTATAGATAGAGCTAGTGAGCCTTATAAATGCAATATTTAAACTATGATTTTAAGAGTTTTATAGCTACTCGTATTTCATATGAAAGTTAGCAATTGTCGATTTTCTGGGTATTATACAGGGCGAGTCGAGTGAATAAGTGCAAATATTTTCAGGGCTGGTAGATCTCGATAAAAGAAACATTTTCTTTTTACCGTTTTTCAAATAACTCCAAAATAACCGAGTTATTTTACTTTAAAAAATTAGTGTTTTATTAGTTTATTAGTGTTTTAGAAATCGAACCAAAATCGAAATTTTGCAAAATCTGAAAAAAGAAAATCTCTCGAAAATAATAAATACTGAAATGACTATTTACCCTCCAGAGATAGAACCCTACCTATGGTTCCATATAAACTGAATTACTAAAATAAATAGCTTTGAAATATAAAGTTTTCAATTGAATATTTGAAGTTTCCAATTGTCGCTTTTCTTGAATACTCCACTGATTTATTTTTATTTTTCAAGAGCACTAATATACCCTCTTTATACGTTATTTTTTATTCCTAGAAGGATGGTTTGAAGAAGAAATATTTCGTTCATTTTATTGATGGCACTAAATAAACCCTTGTATAAAATTTTATACTTCTAGATGTTATATGCTGTCCTCCATTCGCGAATTTCAAGTTCCAGAGCTTTACCCCCTGGGCTACTCAGAACGGTTCTGAAAGGAGCTGTGCGCGATAGCCGAGCCGAGGATATGGATGTCCATATGGCGCGGAACAGTTCTGAACTTTATGGCACAATTGAATGGAGTGAGAGTATCGCGTTCTTGTACAGTTCAGAGATGCACAACTGCATGAATGGAGGACAGTAATAATAATGCATTTTCGTACAACAAACTTTCATTCCCTATTCTACTCCCTATGGGTATGAATTTCATAAATTCGCTATGTCCAAATAATTAACTCATGTCTTTTAAATGATCCTTTGTGCAAATTTTTATGTGTATAATCCAGAGGTCACGAAGGTTTATATAAATTTTTACTAACTTTACCCATTTGGTTGATGAATTTCAATAATCTCTTCTAATTCTTTCTGTAGAATTTCATTTTTCTAGACCAGATAGTAATGAATTTTCATACAACAAATTGTTCGACATAATTTTACACTCTAAGAGGATTAATTTCCTAAAATCCCTTTGCGTAGCTAATTCACTAATGTCGTTTAAACGAACCTTTGTGCTAATATTTATGTATCTAAAGCTGGCGGTATTAACTATCCCCTAAAATATCTAAAAACTTGATATATAATCTAACTGACACACCACTGACAATGACAAATAAATAATTTATTTCTGGAGGTATTTTGTATAGGTGTTTTTCAGGTATGTTTTAGTATTTAGTCGTTTTACACAAAGAAATAGCCATTAAACAATATAAAAATACTTCATAACAAATCTAGACATATATACCTTTCATTTAAAAAAAGAATCATCCAGATTGGTGAAGCGGTTTCGGCGGGATGGATGTAAAAAAAAACCTTTGAGCTTTTATATATGTATGGATTCTATCACAACATATTCCAATTAAAGGTATAAAAAAACTGTCATTATTTGAGCGTGTGTAGACGAGAAAATGTGCAAAAGTGTAGATGCGCTACTTTGTATTTAGAATACTAGTCCCATATAACAACACAATGGATCGACTTTCATTAAATATTTTGCATATAAAATGCAAAATCGATAGTCGCTTCTAATGTAGTTTGATGCAGATTTTTTTTTGATCATATCACATGCATATTTAACGCTAAATATGTTCTATTTTTTAATCAACAATTTTTTTAACTTGGCCTATTTAGATTATCGACAGAAATAAGAGCAGCAATACAAAAATTTGCACCAGACGGCCAAAAATCTAGCGATGGCACTATTTAAAATGTAATAGTTACACTATTGTATTGAGAAATTTTTCCGCATTGGAGAATGATCTGCTACTGAAATTGACTACCATAAAAAGTTTAGGTCATAAACGATCCAACAATATTTTCAGAGGTTTTCAGTCTGTGAGGAATTTCCTTCGTAAAATAATAGACATAACTCTTATTTAATCACGTCCATGTCTATTCCAAAATAGTTAGGTTCAGACTTTATTGGCCTTTTTCCCCAAGCATTGTAGCAGTAATTTTAAGAATATTAAAACATAAGGTACGCCTCTGGCTGTTTGTAGTTTTACAAATAATTTAAGAAGCTGAAGATCTGCCTGTTGTACGAAAATCCATTATTATTACTGTCCTCCATTCATGCAGTTGTGCATCTCTGAACTGTTCAAGAACGCGATACTCTCACTCCATTCAATTGATTCATAAAGTTCAGAACTGTTCCGCGCCATATGGACATCCATATCCTAGGCTATCGCGCACAGCTCCTTTCAGAACCGTTCCGAGTAGCCCAGGGGCGCTATTCTGTACAATCGTCGGTATCGGCAAGTTACCGACAGCTATCGGTACGTACGGCCAACAAGCGTCGTGTTGATTGTTGTTGTCATAGTTACCGATCGGCCCTATGACAGATATCACAAATTTGTACCGACGACTCTCGGTATTTCTACCGTGAGGTTGACAAGGGCACGGTAGAGATACCGATTTTTGTCGATACAAATTTCCGATATCTGCCATAGGACCGATCGGTAACTATGACAACAACAATTAACACATTTTTACTATATAGACAAATACGTATCGAGAGCTGTCGTAACTTACCGATACCGACGATTGTCGATGCCGTGTACAGAATAGCGCCTGTACTATCGTCGGTATCGGTAAGTTACCGACAGCTATCAGTACGTACGACCAATGACCGTTGTGTTAATTGTTGTTGTCATAGTTTTAGCTGTCATTAATAAGAGACATAACAAATTTGTACCGACCTGAAATTCAGTTTCTAGTAAATAGTTAGACAGTATTACATTTTCACAATTTCTATTACACAGTTCATTTTAGACAGAACAGACAAAAGCACACATATCTGATCTTTTATGTTCGATTCCCAAGGGTATTAGTCCTGTTAGTTCAGTAATATTATGGCTCAAATTGCGATATATCCGACAAAATTCATAAAGTTTTCAAAATTGGTGGAAATAAGCAGGACATAATATGTATTAATAAACTGAAAAGTTCCCTCCCCTAAATAGTGTGCGTCATTCCCCAGGATATCGTTTCTACCCCCATTTTGAGTTTTTTTTTAGATAATCTCGGCAACGGTGCAATTCTCGACAAAAATACCGATGTAGAAAATTGTTCTTCAGAAAATTCTCTATCAAAAAGATAATAACATTGTTTTTTCTATAGTTAATAATAAAGTGGCAAATAGGGTGCAAATATTAGGGTTGGTTATGACCAGGGGCGGATACAGGAATTTTTATTTTAGGGGGGGGCCAAATAAAAAGTAATGAGGAATATGCCTTTTAGGGCGCCATTTTTAACCCAAAAGGCTAATATTTAACCCAATAACAGATTTCAGGGGGGGTCCGGACCCCATGCCCCCCCCCTCTGTATCCGCCACTGGTTATGACTAGCACTATCTGCAGTTCAATCTAATTCAAAGTTTAATGTTTAATGCTAACAAAAAGCAGTAACACTAAATTATACTTAGAGTCTTAATATACGTACTTCTGTCACACGCGACTACCCCTATATAAAAAGGGTGATTTGTACTTATTTCCACATTACCCTAGAGGTAAAGTATTTGATGCGATTTTTTTTAACGTGGTATCCTCTGTAGGCCTAATCCACTAGGCCTACAGAGAGGATTTTATTTAAAAGTTTAGAAGTGCGTCTTGCAAATTGTGTAAAGCCGATATCTAGTTTGAGCAATACCATGAAAATTAATGGCAATAATGTTCAAGTTGACTCAACATTACTATTTCAAAGAATTATTTGCACCGTTGGAGGTACTGAAGCTAATTCGAAACTAAAGCACTTTTTTAACTCCAGGCTAGAATCAACTAGAATGAACGCGTTCATATATTCGAATGTATCCGCATCCACTGTGAGAGAAGCCTTAACTTTTCTTGACGTTCGATGCTTACTATTTATCACTTTACTACAAAAATATTGTTATCTTTTTGATTTTAGTTCAACATAAAATTATGTTATTCCCTCGTAACTATATTAGGAAAATTTAGTAACCTTGAATTGATTAAACTATATCGTTCATTAACTTTTAATCTGTTAAAAATTGTTTAGTTATATAATAATACTCAATATTGTCAAGAAGCCAAGTCAACAAGTGCTGTTTACAGCAGTTTAAATAGCCGTTTCTGATACCGGAGAAAAAAATGTGCAACGTTTTTTGTTTTAGTGCTGAATATATATTTTTCCATTGTTTTTACTGCTATACAATTCAGTGGGGCATGTGATTTGTCTGTTATTGCTTACTTTAAATCAAGGTGTTAATAGAATAGTCTTTAATATCAAAGTGATAGTGGTTATTTTTGAGAGGTTATTTGTGCCAGAATTGTGGTAAGCCTACGACTACGTTTAACTAGAATTGTAATATTAGTTTTATTTTAGTTTAATTAATATAATAACACATGTATAATGTGGAGCCGTCGCGTCGCGTCGTAAGAGGTAGTTCAATTGTGTGGCAATTTTTGGTGGGCGACGCGACGGTATTATTTTATTGATTTTTTTTATTAATAATTAAATGGAATTTATAAGTAAAGTATATTATCATGGGATAATGAAGATATTTTTGCATTTTTACTTACCAGTTTTTACTAATTATTGATAATTTTCAAGTGTTTTTCTCTATACCGGGTGCGTTTCAAAAGTGGTGAACTCTATCACTTTTTTATTTTTTTAGATAAAAATAAACGAGATTTGGTATGTTTGTATATGAGATAAATTAGGATTGATTCACATATTCAATTCTTTTCGGCGACTTCCTGTTTCACCGTAAATAACTACAACTTTTGACAAAAAGACACTCTGAATATAATTATATATCATAATATGTCAACTTTTGACATTTTGGGTTAAAACAAAATTGCATTTTAAATTTCAATCTAGAGTGCCATGGCTGTTTTAAAAACACCAATTTTTAATCGAGGGGCCTTGGAAAAATAGATTTGATTGTCTAATGTTTTAAGTGTCTTATCCTGGCCGGTTAAAAAATGCCCAAATCGTATTTTTATCATATCACAATTTTTTCAAATGGAATGAAAGTGACTCATTAGCATATTTGGAAAAGGCATTTTTTACGAATAATTTGGTACTACACACTTTGTATTTCGAGTCAAATTGTCCAACCATATTCGAAAACGTCAAACGTTGACTATGATATGTCATTCTATTGTCATATTTCCGGTGAAACAGGAAATAACCAAAAAAGTTGAATAAATCAATCAATCGTAATTTATGTCATATACCGTATGATCGAAAAAAAAAACGGCGTCCAGTTGGCTAGGAAATGACAATCGCTGATATTTCCCATATAATTTTACATATAAAATGACAGCGATCTTCATTTCATAGCCATCGCTGACGCCGTTTTTATTCGATCATACGGTACTAACATACCAAATCTCGATTTTTTATCTGAAAAAATTAAATATAATAATAATTGAAATTAGTTTAAATTGAGTTGTTAAAGTGGCTCAAATCAATAAATAAATAAGTGTGGCATATTTTTGGATTCAAATTCTTTCGAAACCTGAAATAAAAAACACAGATCCGTATTAAAAAAAAGAAGTTGGACTATGTATCTCAGACACTTACTTTTATATAATTGAAAAATAGTGTCGGGTAGCCTTCATAAAGGGGCTATGAGAATGTGCAATTAGTTTTTCGATTTTCTAAAAAGTAATGACAAGAGAAAATAAAATTGATTATTAAAAATATCCGTTGTTTTTTTCAAATAACTCAGCAACCTGAAACTTTTTTGGTGGCGTCTTGGTGATCATCCCAAGGCGCAACTTTGCCCCACTTTGACTTTGTTTGTATCTATTACAGTTTCCGAGATGCCAATGTTCGTACTCCTAAGTTATAGCACCCTGTATAGAGGCAATATATTGCCTTTTACTATACTTTTGGAAACAGTTATACATTGTATGTTATAATATACTAGCTTTTTCCCGCGACAACGTTCGCGTTACACCTCGAATCGTTCATGTATTGATTTCAATGATTGTTTACTTCTTTATAGATAGAGCTAGTGAGTCTTATAAATGCAATATTTAAACTATGTTTTTAAGAGTTTTATAGCTACTCGTATTTCATATGAAAGTTAGCAATTGTCGATTTTCTGGGTATTATACAGGGCGAGTCGAGTGAATAAGTGCAAATATTTTCAGGGCTGGTAGATCTCGATAAAAGAAACATTTTCTTTTTACCGTTTTTCAAATAACTCCAAAATAATCGAGTTATTTTACTTTAAAAAATTCCAAAAAAAGAAATATTTTTTGCTTACATATTGAGAACCACTGGAGCTTTTCGGGTTTTTCTGTCTGGTAAATTTAATCTACCTACTACCTATGTTGCCATGTTATCAAGAAATTATGGTTTTTAACTGAAAACTAAAAAAAAAATCTAAAAATTTACACAATCTTAATAATTATAGAAGCTGTTATCGAAATCAAAGTATTTCAAAGAAGTTCAATTTTGGCCCCAAAAAGATTTGTGATTGAAACTAATTATGTATGGTTGGACAGAGGGTTGATGTGTTTTTTTTTGTTTCTTAATTATGGGTATCGGGTGTTTTAGAAATCGAACCAAAATCGAAATTTTGCAAAATCTGAAAAAAGAAAATCTCTCGAAAATAATAAATACTGAAATGACTATTTACCCTCTATAGATAGAACCCTACCTATGGTTCCATATAAACTGAATTACTAAAATAAATAGCTTTGAAATATAAAGTTTTCAATTGAATATTTGAAAGTTTCCAATTGTCGCTTTTCTTGAATACTCCACTGATTTATTTTTATTTTTCAAGAGCACTAATATACCTTCTTTATACGTTATTTTTTATTCCTAGAAGGATGGTTTGAAGAAGAAATATTTCGTTCATTTTATTGATGTCACTAAATAAACCCTTGTATAAAATTTTATACTTCTAGATGTTATATGCTGTCCTCCATTCGCGAATTTCAAGTTCCAGAGCTTTACCCTCTCGGGCGCTATTCTGTACAATCGTCGGTATCAGTAAGTTACCGACAGCTATCGGTACGTACGACCAATGACCGTTGTGTTAATTGTTGTTGTCATAGTTTTAGCTGTCATTAATAAGAGACATAACAAATTTGTACCGACCTGAAATTCAGTTTCTAGTAAATAGTTAGACAGTATTACATTTTCACAATTTCTATTACACAGTTCATTTTAGACAGAACAGAATGCCTTCTTCTAATAAGAGTTTGGTTGAGGATACTGAAAATCTTGAAGATGGATTATCCGCAAGGGAGATGATTAACACCGGTTATGGACTAACTTACAAGTACGTATAACTTTTATGTAACTTATTTAACCACATAAGTGTGATACTGGTACAGACGAAAAGTTAATACTGTTCAAAACAGTTAAAAAGCATGCAAGTGGCGCCTCTTTATAGGACATACCTTTATACGATCTTTTCAACTTATTTTTATCTGCAGAATACTTTATCTAAGTTTACAAGTTACAATTCGCACCACCTTGTATAAGTATGTATAATTTATTAAAACTTCAATAATTTTTAATAGATACATGTTCAATTATTATAATTATTCAAAATGAATTTTATAATTTAGTTGTTAACGCCCATAATTAATATAATTAAATAAAGTCTGTCCCGCGAGTACTTTAATTTTGTACATTATTAAAATTATAATTATAATTAGTTAAAATCCTCTACTGAGAGGTAGGAGACTCACAGTTTTGTATAAATATATACTATTTAAAAAAATCTAGGCCAACATGTTTCGGCAATTGCAATCCCACCTTCAGGCTCATAAGCTAAAATGTTATAAATTAAAAACAATCAAAGTAAGTCAAACATATTTGTCAAAGTAACAAAACTGGTAATAATAATACTGGTAAAGTCATAAAAGTTAAAATTATTTGTGTGTACAAAAAAATGTTACAAAATGCCAAGATGAGCTTGATAACAAATAAATTACAATATTACCTTGGCAGCATTTATCTATCTAAAATTTATCAAATATCACGAGGTGTACATAAAACTATTTCTAAATTAAGTGGGAAAATTCAGATTTAAAAATTTAAATTCAATAATTATAATTAGGCTTAAAAACCATTTGTACAGGGTCACCTCATACGACGAGTATTGTAGCCAAATTATTGGATATTTAGAAATTGTGATGGGATCGATAGAGGATTACTAAAGCTACAATTTAAAATTATTTTTAAAAAGTACAGAGAGTCTCAAACAAAGAAAAAATATCAAAATTGTATTTTTTTAACTGAAATATTATGTATAATATTACATTTTTAGTTTCTACAATTAAAATAAATGTAAATTTGATTAAGGTTTACTACAGTTTAATCTTACCGTTTTTGAAATATTTACGATTTTGCGAAAATGCAGTAACAATTTTAATGCTTCATTTCTCTAGGCGTTTTAAAGTATTTAAAACAAATCATTATACTTAAGTTCTTATATTTACTAAATTTTGTGTTGCAATAATAAAAATAATGCTACCTTATACAGTGTGTCTAAAAATGTATTTTAAATAACTAGTAGCTTTAAACGGCAATAACTTGTTTAATTTTATTAATAGAACACAGTGTATATTTTAGGCGAATCAGATGCACAATTTAATTGCCTGTGAAATTGTTATTTTATTATACCATTTTTACCTTGTATCTCTTCAAATTTTCGTAGAAAATGCATTTTCTTATAATTTAGACCTCATTTATACCCATGGAATATTGACAATTTGAATATTTTTTTAAAGCAACAAATGCACAGAAAACTATTCAAATATTTGTAAAACAGTAAGTATACCAGTTAAATGTACCACCAGTATTTCCGACCAAATATTAATTAATTACATAACTTAATTGTGTTAGTTAATAAATTATTCTAAATAAATGTGGACTTGAATCAGAAATCAGTATAATAATAAGTTATGAATGTGAACGTCTCTGTTGTTATAAATAAGCATTCAGTTTATTTAGTATTTGGAGCAATTTTTAATCAACGGAAACAATCAATTAATGTAGTTCGAATATTGGAATCATATTAAGGTCCTCTTTTACAAATATTTAAACAGGTTTTTTATTTTTTAATGAAATAAGCAAACTATATCGATAAAATTAGTATCTACTCTTTGAAAATTTGTTATATGCACAATTTCTAAAAATCTAATCGTGTGGCTAGAATACTCCCTGTCGTATGAGGATAATAACCCTGCATAAAACATACTCTATAGATAATTTTCGTTCATATAAAACCACAATATATATGTTGTCCTTTATAACCTTAACCTGTTGACGCCTGCTACAGCATAAATTTACCGAGCAAACAATTTGATTTTTTAATCATACGCTACTATAGACGCGAAAACTGAATCTGCATATTCATTCAAAAAAATTATCCATTTAGATTACTACACCAGATTACTCTTCAAAGTGATTGGTGAGTTGGTATTTGCGTTCGATAATGATTAAAGCCAGAGTAGATTTTTTGTACAAAAAAAAATAATTGCAGCGAGGATTTGATAATTCATAACAGATTTTTGTTATTACAAAATGTTTTTAATATATTAGTGTAGGCATACACATCTTTTAAATATTAGGTGTAATTGGTTTTGTATTTAGGGATTTTAAAATTTTTAACGGCTTCGCAGATACTCGCGGTGTTATTTCATATGGCCCTGTTATTAAAAAAAAAAATATCCCAATCCACCCACACTTACTATGACCGATAAATAAAAAGCACTCCTCTAGTCCTCTATTATGTATATATTATGTGGAACATTTATGTTTTAGAATGTTGCTTTTAAATCTGTATAGAAACCATTATAAATGAAACTGACTAAATAAAAATTATTCAATAAAATTTTTCGTTTATCTATCAAATTCTTTAGCATTTTAATTTTCAATAAAATACCTCCTTTTTAAAGGTGCAGACTCACAGTCCGGCGCGCGTTGTCTTGTAGGGGGCAGGGCCGCGTTAAGGTGAATTGATACCCTAGTCAGCATTTATTTTACCGCCCCCTTCAACTAATAAAAATTCAAGTAAAATTTATTACACCTAAAATTGTCAACAAATAGTAATATTTCATTGAGTTTTAAGAAAATTTGATCCTTTTTAAAAAAAATTACATATGGTATAGATAATTGTCAAGGAAAATCAAAAAGCCCCCTTTATTTAAGTATATTACCATATGTGTAGTCCTAGTGTGTTTATACAGGGTTGTTCACCTCATACGACACGGAGTATTGTAGCTAAACGATGAGATATTTACACATTTTAAGTTTTGGGTTCGTTGAAGGACTATTAGAGCTACAATTTAGAAATAATTTTACAAGATACAGAGTGTCCCAAATAATTAAAACATATCAAAGTTGTATTTTTTTAAATGAAACACCCTGTATATTATTACATTTTTAGTTTCTACGATTAAAATAAAGGTAAATTTGATTAAGGTTTATTAACCTTACCGTTTTTGAAATATTTTCAATTTTGCAGTAAAAATTTTTAAGGCTTCATTTCTCCAAGGGTATCAAAGTTTTTAATACTAAATATTTACTGAGTTTATTTATTGATCAGTTATTGTGTTGCAATAATAAAAATAATACTACCTTATACAGAGTGTCTAAAAATTTATTTTAAATAATTATTAGCTTCAAACGGCAAAAACTTGTTTAATTTAAATGGAACACCCTGTATATTTTACGAGAATCAGATGCACAATTAAATTGTCTATCAAATTATGTTCATTTTTTACCTATCTCTTTAAGTTTCCGTAGAAAATGCATTTTCTTGTAATTTAGAACTTATTTATCAATATACCCATGGAATATTGACATTTTAGATTATTTTTAAAGATGTACCAAATTTTTAAAGAGTACAGATACTAATATTGTCGATATAATTTGTTTATTTCATTAAAAAATAAAAAAACTGTTTAAATATTTGTTAAAGAGGACCAATTAATATGATTCCAGTATTCAAACTACATTAACTGACTGTTTGGCGTTGATTAATAATAATTGTTCCAAATACTAAAAAACTGAATTTTGTATGGGTATTAGACAGTGTGATAAAAAGTAACACCTTAAAAATGATATTTCATTTTTTTAATAAATGTTTATTTATAACCACAGAGACTTTAATTTTGATAAATTATTATTATATCTATTTCTGACTCAAATCCACATTTATTTAGAATAATTTATTAACGAACACACAATTAAGTATGTAATTAATTAGTATATGGGCGGAAATAATGGTGTTATATTTAATTAATGGTATACTCTTTTATAAAGATTTAAATAGTTTTCTTTTTGCATACAAATGGGCTAGTAATATTATCGTTTTTCTAAAAATGATACTACGATAATATTACTAGCCTGTATATTTTGTACATTTGTTGCTTTAAAAACAATCTAAAATGTCAATATTCCATGGGTATGTTGATAAATGAGGTCTAAATTATAAGAAAATGCATTTTCTACGAAAACTTGAAGGGATAGGTAAAAAATGGTATAATACGATTTGATAGACAATTAAATTTTGTATCCGATTCTCTTAAAATATATAGGGCGTTCTATTTAAATTAAAGAAGTTATTGGCGTTTAAAGCTAGAAATTATTTTAAATAAATTTTTAGACACTCTGTATAAGGTAGTATTATTTTTATTATTGCAACACAATAACTGATCAATAAATAAACTTCAGTAAATATTTAGTAATAAAAACTTTGATACCCTTGGAGAAATGAAGCCTTAAAATGTTTACTGCAATTTCACAAAATTGAAAATATTTCAAAAACGGTAAGGTTTAAGTATAATAAACCTGAATCAAATTTATCTTTATTTTAATCGTAGAAACTAAAAATGTAATAATATACAGGGTGTTCCATTTAAAAAAATACAACTTTGATATTTTTTACTTATTTGGGACACTCTGTATCTTGTAAAATTATTTTTAAATTGTACCTCTAATAGTCCTTCATCGAACCCAAAACTTGAAATTTGTAAAAATTTAATCGTTTAGCTACAATACTCCGTGTCGTATGTGGTGAACAACCCTGTATAATCTGTCCAAAAACCAAGAAGAATATTTAGACAGAAAACATCCTAAAAATAACAGAAATTACAATTTGTTTTGAATTAACATGACAGACACAACTGTCAGTGTCAAGTATCCTGCCGTTGCGTTGGACAAACTATACCTAATATTGTCAACAAATGGAAATATTTCAGTTTTAAAAAAGTTAATGCTTTTATTTCTGGTTTTACTAATTCAAAACTAATATAATATTGTGGCAGTATGTTTTATTTTCCAACATATTGTTTTCATTAAAAAAATGCCGCCCCCATCAGCTTGCCGCCCTAGGCAGCTGCCTATCTGACCGAATGGATAAAGCGGTCCTATTAGGGGGTGTAACGGAAGGTTAATATGAACCTTAAATTTGATTTTATTCATTGTCATATTATTCTTGTTGCAGCGATTTTATCATCCTGCCCGGTTATATTGATTTTACGCCGAAAGAAGTGGTAGGTCGTTTCCATGCACTTCCGAACACTATCCATATTTAAAAGCTGTTAATCTTTCAGGACTTGTCGTGCCGGCTGACGAGGAAGATCGCCCTCAATACTCCTCTTGTGTCATCTCCCATGGACACGGTGACGGAGTCCGACATGGCTATCGCATTAGCTGTAAGTGCCCAACTACTCAATTTAGCCGTTTAAAATTTGATCGATTAAAGTAACAAGTTTTCCAGAATTGAATTTATTACACCGGATGTTTTTCACCAGTATCCTTATCATTTTTTTTAAATTTTTCAGATAAAAACATGAGATTTGGTATGTTAGTAAAATATATATAGGTTATAGTAGTTTCGTAAAATCCGAAAAGAAATATTTTTTTTTGAAAATAGATTTGTATGTCTGGAAACGTTCTATCCTTTTTTAATCTTCCTATAATTAGTGTTAACTTTTGGCAATTTTTATGTCAATTTTTAGTAAATGACTTATTTAGTAAATTTTACTTTTTAGTAAATGGGATTTACTATTGATCTCAACATTTTCATGGTATCCCCTGTCGTCTTTGGCGACGTTTTTTTTTCATCATACGGTATATCATATTAATTCCTTAATTTTAGCTCTGTGGAGGTATTGGAATAATTCACCATAATTGTCTACCAGAATATCAAGCTAGCGAAGTCGCTAAGGTAAAAAAGTACAAGCACGGATTCATTAGAGATCCGATAGTACTAGGACCAAAAAACACTGTCATGGATGTCCTCGCGATTAAAGAGAAACACGGATTTTGTGGCATTCCAGTGACAGAAAATGGAAAAGTCGGGGGAAAACTGATCGGTATGGTTACTTCGAGGGATATAGATTTTCTGGAGGGAATGCATCTGAAAACTACAACGTTAGAAGAGATAATGACAAGACTGGAGAAATTGATAACCGCTGCTTCAAATGTTACCTTGAACGAGGCAAATTCAATCTTGGAAAAGAGCAAAAAAGGAAAATTGCCAATAGTTAATCCTGATGGAAATTTGGTAGCTTTAATAGCTAGGACAGACTTGAAGAAGGCAAAAAACTACCCATTTGCATCTAAAGATAATAACAAGTAATTTTTTCTATCTTTCTAAAGCAATGAGATAATCTAAATTATATACCGGGTATTTTTCAAAAGTGGCCCACCCTTGTAACATTTTTATTTTTTCATATAAAAAAAAGAAATTTGATGTATTAGTATATGAAATATATCGGGATCGATAGACGTGTTGAGTTAGTTTCGATCACTTCCTGTTTCACCGGAAATGACTACGACTTTTAATTCTTAAATGGTACACAACTTTTTTTACTGTATTTGATAGAACATGACATTCTGAATAGAATGGAATATCATGTGTGAACTTTTGACTTTTAGTTTCTAAATGGTACCCTCGGTACTTTTTTTAATTTATTTGATAGTACATGACATTCTCAATGGAATGGCATATCATGTGTGACGTGTGAACTTTTGACATTTTAATTTAACAAAAATGCATTTAAATTTCAATCTAGATTTGGGGAGTTACAACCATTAATTTTTAATAAAGGAGCTTTGGAAAAATAAATTTAATTATTGTTTTTAGTATCTCTTCCTGGCCGGTTAAAAAATGCCGAAATCGTATTTTTAATTACAACTCAATTTTTTGGAATTTTTGTTTTGTTGAATAATTATTTACAAATAATTTGGTACAACATACGTGGTAGTTTGAGTCAAATTGTTGTTACATTTACGGCCATTGCACTCTAGATTGAAATTTAAAATACTACATTTTTACAACAAAATGTCAAATGTTGACATAATATGATATGTCATTCAATTCAGAATGCCATTCTCTAACAAATAAAGCAAAAAATACCTATGGTATCCTTTAAAAATCGAAAGTTAAAATAATTTCCGGCGAAACAAAAAGTGAACGAAACTAATAGAATAAGTCAATCAACCCCAATCAATTCTATAGTTTCTAAAAGTTTCGAAAAACATCCGGTATATACAACTGACCCAGCGAGTTTTTACTTTTTTATTATATTCCTAATAAAGGTGCCGTTACACGGCGCGTGGATCGCCGACCCTGCGACAAAAAATTTCGCGCTGCGCTCCGTGTGATTGGGTCGGCAGGCCGATCTTCGGGCCACGGCCGGGTATATGTGCAGTTACACGGTGCTTGGATCGCCGAGCCTGAAACAAAAAATATGCGCCACACGCCGCGCCGTGTGAATGGGTCGGCGCGTCCTTATTTAATTTATTTAACTATTTAAATAACTCCATTTAATGCAAACATTCATAATTTATTATTAGCTTAAAAAATCTATAAATATCATATTAATTAGCTATAAAAATTACTGATAAATACAGGATATACCAATATAATCTACCATGTTACTGTTTAAAATTATTATTTATTCTCAATGCTGTATAAAGTATATACTCGTATAGATAGATATAGTTTATTAGTTCTAAGTATAATAATATAAGTTACATACAAATATCCCGAAGGGTGTAGAACATGTCAAAAATATTGACTATTACTAGAAGGGTGAGAAGCACTATATACATTTTGCTGAGGTGATTTATGTATGTGTAATAATTGTATTTGATACTTAATTTATACTTCTAAATTTTATAGCAGCTATAGAAATATTAATTCATAAAATTTTGTGCAATTTAAAATTTGTATAGCTATACTAATTTATTGGCGGTAATTTGAGTGGTGGTAATTGCCGATGATTATAACAATATATTATAGGTACCAATTTACCCATCAGTGCGATTAGTTCAATCACAAATAAACTACTAATTTATAGCCGGCCAGGTATTAACCGGTACGACAAAAAATTGTTTACTTTGAACACAGTAGGTATGTGATACATTTGATTATGTAACCTACCATATGTATCAAAAAACGGAGATTCGAAGAATAATTGATATTTTACATATTTCGAGACAATATGTTTTGGTCGAACGATACTCTATCTGAGTTTTTACCCCTATATGAAAAAGAACAAATAACTTGGAACCCCAGAAATAATGCACATGAAAATAGAAATCCGATGATTATAACAATATATTATAGGTACCAATTTACCCATCAGTGCGATTAGTTCAATCACAAATAAACTACTAATTTATAGCCGGCCAGGTATTAACCGGTACGACAAAAAATTGTTTACTTTGAACACAGTAGGTATGTGATACATTTGATTATGTAACCTACCATATGTATCAAAAAACGGAGATTCGAAGAATAATTGATATTTTACATATTTCGAGACAATATGTTTTGGTCGAACGATACTCTATCTGAGTTTTTACCCCTATATGAAAAAGAACAAATAACTTGGAACCCCAGAAATAATGCACATGAAAATAGAAATGAAATACAGGACGGCTGCCTGAGAAGACATCATAAGTTAAGTATCAATTATTGCACCATGAACGAATTAAAAAAATTAATTAAGTGATTAAAAAAAAAGAAGAGTTGTTCTAGTCTTTTTAGTTCCTAAAATACAGGACGAATTTTAAAATGTTGCATTTTTTGATTCCATCGTATATCGGTTATCTTATAACATATCAAAAAGGTGAAAACTCAGTCTCGTTTAGTTTTTTACTTAGAATCCAGTGATGTTGACTAGTTTCGCTGATGGTTCTCATTTTCGAAATCTAATTTCTATTTTTTTAAATGAGACACCCAGTATATTATTTTTTATATTATTTGCCTTGTTATGGGCTTTCTGAAAATATGATATACTCCAAAATTATATTTTCATAAATAAGGCAAAAAAATATTATTTAACTTTTGAACATAAACAACCCTAGTTAAAAAAAGTATTATTATCTTATTTAATTTAATTTAACCAGATGATTTTGCTTTCCATCTTGTTATCTTAATAAACTGCACTGAAAATAAAGTTGCGGAATAAATTATTTGATTGTATGAATTTAAACCCAATTTAAACCGATAGTTTATGTTAAAAAGTTATATAGGTAATGTATTTTTTGTTCTCTGTCTCTCGGTCGGCCGTGAGATCACAAGTGCGAAAATACGCATTGGCGCGTCCTGGCTAGGCGATTCGCGCGCCAGGCGCGTGGATCGGCAAACCACACGCCGTGTAATGGCACCTTAAGATTCACTAAAAAATTATATAACAGGTATACCATAAATACCATAATCTTTAATCAGTAATTTTTCAAATCTGAAAATTTTTTAATCAATTTTTTACACTCATTAGTTCATTCCAAATTGAAACTAAATCCAAGATTTCTGATAATTTTTTTTAACTTATAAATATTTGATGATGGTGTCTCCTTCGTACTGAATCCTTAATGATCCTAAGATGAGGTGGAAGAAGCTCCTCTAAAAATCGATCTAGCATTTTATGCAAAATTTACAAAGTGAAAAAATATACATCATCCCATCAAAAATAAACAGATTTAGTGTAAAAATAGATTAAATTATTTCTATTTATTTATATATGACCTATGTTGTCATATTATCAAAAATTATGTTTCTTTAACTAAAAATAGAAAATTTCCAAAAATTCTAAATCTTCGAAAAAAAATTGCGAAAAAAACTCATAGACGTATTTCTTGAATCGAGATATACCACCCTTAAAAATATTTGCACTTATTTAAGACAAGATATGAAAATATACCTAAAATATACTTGACCCAGAAAATGGTGGAGTGAATACATTAAGTTTAAAATAGGAAACTTCATGTAGAGTTGTTTTTATTACACTGAGTCACCCTGTATTTATTTGACTATAAGAAATCTTACATCCACAATTTTAGACAGCTCTTAGTTGGTGCTGCCATAGGAACAAGGGAAGAAGACAGAGCCAGGCTAGCCCATTTGGTTAATGCTGGAATTGACGTAATTGTGCTAGATTCATCCCAAGGAAATTCTATATATCAAATAGAGATGATAAAATTCATAAAGAACACTTACCCTGATCTTCAAGTTGTTGGTGGAAACGGTAAGAGATAATTTTTAAGTCTTTCTTATTTATATGTCTGATTTACAAATTTAGAAACATATCTGTGATGTTGTTATTAATATAATATTTTTTTTTGATTTAGTTGTAACTACAAAGCAAGCAAAATCATTAATCGACGTTGGCGTCGATGCATTAAGGGTCGGTATGGGTAGTGGCAGTATATGCATTACTCAGGAAGTTATGGCTGTAGGCCGCCCCCAGGCTACCGCTGTGTACAAAGTTGCTCAGTATGCCAATAAATTCGGAATACCTGTTATTGCCGATGGTGGAATTTCTTCATCCGGAAGCATTACTAAAGCTTTGTCCCTGGGAGCTTCTTCAGGTTTACTATTAATCATCATTATATTTAGATAAATTAGGAAGTATCACAATATTTATTGATATGATCGGAGAAATCCTCGGTCATGAAATTTTTCTTTACATATTATAGACCTCGAACTGCTGGAAGGCTTATATCTCAGCCGGACCAAGATTAAGCAAAGCTCGGTGTATTTTGCTGTTTGTTACAACAATGTTGCTCTGTACCCGAATCAACTGAATAATGTCGTAATAAATATAAATAATTAGTTTACATCATGTTTTTAATACATTTTTTAAAAAGTTAGCTAGCTCACGTGTTCGAAAAGAAACAGACTTAGTTCCAAAAATGTTGATAAACTTATTTTTCTGAATTCTGCTCTATCTAGTAAATAAGTATAGGTGCATATTTTCTTATAAATAAATAAACAATATACATATGTAATAAATAAAGATTTAAAGTACCTTTTCTTATTTTTTTAATTTTGTTAAAGCAGGAGTACCAAAAATAGGATCGCATACTGGTGATTACTCATATATACTGTACTTAAACCGCCTTGTAGCCTCGCAAACACGGTATTATAATTCCCAATATATAATTTCCGAGGATAAACAAAAAGCTTCGATATACCAATGGTTTTAATAGTCGAGTGACACCATCCATATTTGTTGGTTTTAGCATAAAATTTAGAATTTAATTTTGTTTTTAGTGATGATGGGGTCAATGTTAGCGGGCACTACAGAAGCACCAGGCGAGTACTTCTACACTGAAGGGGTTCGGTTAAAGAAATATAGAGGAATGGGCAGCATTGAAGCAATGACCAGAAAAGACGCTGTCGGTTCAGCGATGAGTAGATACTATCACACGTAAGAAAATAAGTTAACATAATACCTGCATCATTCGTATATATTATTATTTTTATGCATTTTCTTATAACTTAAACCTCATTTATCAATATACCCATAGAATATTGACATTTTAGATTTTTTAAAGCAACAAATGTACAAATTGTACAAATTCTAAAAACGATAATATTGCAAGCCCATTTGTTTTCAAAAATAAATCTATATAAATTTTTATAAAAGAGTATTTCAATTAAATATACCACCATTATTTCCGCTCAAAAATTAGCTACATCCTTAATTGTTCTAGTTAATAACTTAGTCTAAATAAATGTAGATTTGAATCAGAACTCAATATACCTAATAAGTTATGAAAATGATCGTTTCTGTTGCTATAAATAAGCATTCGTCTAAAAATTAAATAAAATTTATTTTTAAGAGTTACTTTTTACCACACTGTCTAATAAACATTCAAAATTCATTTTTTTTTAATATTTGGAGCAATTATTATTAATCAACGCAAAAAGTCAATTAATGTAGTTTGAATACTGGGATCATATTAATTGGTACTCTTTAACAAATATTTAAACAGTTTTTTTTATTTTTTAATGAAATAAGCGAATTATATTGACAATATTAGTATCTGTACTCTTTTAAAATTTGTTACATTTTTAAAAACAATCTAAAATGTCAATATTCCATGGGTATATTGATAAATGAGTTCTAAATTATAAGAAATGCATTTTCTAAGAAAACTTGAAGAGATAAGTAAAAAATGGTATAATACAATTTGATAGCCAATTAAATTGTGCATCTGGTTCTCCTGAAATATACAGAGTGTTCAATTTTAATTAAAGAATTTATTGCCGTTTAAAGCTAGTAATTATTTAAAATAAATTTTTAGATAAGGTAGTATAATTTTTATTCTTGCAACACAAAATTTAGCAAATAGAAAAAGTTCAGTATAATATTTGGTTTTAAAAACTAAAATGCGCTGAGAGAAATGAAGCATTAAAATTGTTACAGTATTTCGACTAAAACGGTATAAGATGCGGTAAACCTTAATCAAATTACCTTTATTTTAATCGTAGAAACTAAAAATGCTATAATATACAGGGTATTTCATTTAAAAAAATACAATTTTGATATTTTTTTTATCTGAGACCACTCTGTATTTTGTAAAATATTTTTAAATTGTAGCTCTAATAGTCCTTCAACGAACCCAAAACTTGCAACTTGTAAAAATCTAGTCGTTTAGCTACAATACTCCGTGTCATATGTGCTGCATAACTCTGTATATGTAACCTCAATCTGCCAAGGTTCAAATTATTAATGCCGCTCTACGTTTCCCCATCAACCCTCAAGAGTTCTCTAGTTCTACGGATTCTTTTTCTCTAGTTTCTTTGAAGGTTTATTCCATAAACACCTTTCTGTTTAAACATTCGTAAAGGAAGCTTCTCGGACTAGTTTTTAATAGCTCACAGCTTAGAATGATCTCTGGTATCAGTTTTTATAGGTGGCAGGGCAGCTCGACTACTATAAAATCGCTTTTCTATTGCAGTACTTTTCCATCAAAAACAGCACGGGTTTCAATAACATATTGAATTCTTTGGAGAATTGTTTCATGTTTTCTAAGAATGTAGTTCCGCATTGTTTCAGCAGCTGTATTCCTGTTTATCTCATTTGTCTCTATCCAGAAATAAGTCATGGATATTCATAGACCTAAAGTACAGTATAATCGAAAAAAAGACGGCATCCAGTTGGCTTGGAAATGAACATCAATGACATTCCCTATATAATTTTACATATAAAATGACAGCGATCTTCATATCAAAGCATTCGTTGAAGCCGTTTTTTTCGCTCAAACTTTATATAGTTATCTGATGACATTATTTTTCAATTTGATTTACTACTTTGTTACTTGGTAAACTCTCACGGTTGTAAACTAAAAATATAAAAATTTAATATTATATATTACTGTTTAGAATTAAAATTTTATCTATGAACATATTTTTTTCAGCGAAGGAGATCAGCTGAAAGTGGCGCAAGGCGTAAGCGGATGTATGGCTGATAAGGGGTCAGTCTTGACCTACGTCCCTTATCTGATAACGGGAATAAAGCATGGATGTCAGGACATAGGCGCTAAATCTTTAGAGCAGCTTAGGTAAGATAAGGGATGAGATAAATTAATGCATTTTAAGGAATAAGAATAAAGTTATTTTATGTAAGAAAAATATATTTGATTTTTTTTTCGGTAAAGCTATAATCAAATTTATTAGAGGCTCTAAAAAATAAAATTATTGTTTGTTATGGAGTGTGTCGTAAATTACATACTTGGTAATCAATATTGTTTGACTAAATTAATAATTAACTACTTGAAATCTGACGAATTTCGGCTACATATAGTTGACTTAATATGATTGTCAAAGGTATCAAATATTTTTTACTAATAGTTTTTGAAGTGAATCTCTTTTACGCGCGTTGGGATTAAAAAATTAAGGCCGTGACACACGGCCTTGAGTGTCATATTTATTTCGAACCAATAATCAACGAGAATATTCGTATAAATTAATGTGAATGACTATAATTAACAAATTGTTTGTAATTGAGCTGTAATTTGTGTATTATTAATCCGGTAAATGATGGGGATAAACAATTGTGATTAACTAAGATTTTATTTTAAGATAAAACTTTTGTTAACAACATTCTGAGAATTCAAATAATGAATTGAATAATCTGATAATATCAAGACAAGTGGCATCAAAAAGACAGCGATTTAGAGTAACAATCTAGTTATGTAAAATTTAGAGTTATCATTTTGATCACACAAAAAAAAATGCATATTCTATGAGTTTACTGGTTGCCTAACGATTAACATTAATTTAAAAATAAATACCCAACATGAATAATGAACAAAACATCACCAAAACAAAAACAGATCACAGACTACAGAAAATAAATTTTTGGTTAGTAGCAGTTAGTAGTAGTCAGAGATATAGATGTAGTACTATTTTGGTTTAATGGGCACAGCTAATAAAAACTAAAAAACATTATAAAATTATAAAGCGAGAATAGTAGGTTAATATTAACTCTATTTTTTTTTGAAGTTTATAAAAAACATTCATAAAAAATATATATCCTTCAAATCCTTAAATTTAATTGCTGTTAGTAAGAAGTTTTACATTAAATATGCGCACATAGTACACACACAATTTTTTTATTTAACAGAGTCGTTTCCTTTTTAATTTTATACGAGTATACCAATTTTCACTGATCAATTTGAAAAATAAAATTTTGTAATTTTTAACCGATGTCATCCGATTCTCGTTCTAGAAGCAAAAATAGGTGATGGCAGTGTTTGTTAGTCAAATAATTTATCTAGTGATCAGATTGCATATGTCATAAATATATAATATAGTCTGAAATATGCATATATAATAATAATAAAAATATGATGATGAAATATGTACAAACAGGATTAAGTTGTTTATTATTTGTAGAAATAACACAAATTGTGTGATATTTGCGCGCTTTAATAAGTTTGAATATATTTTATTTGTTTTTAAATTAAAACTTAAACTTATTAAAAAACACTTCCTTTTAATTTATTTTTTTGTCTGTATTAGTTTTATGCCACGACCGCACAACATGCGGCATTTGGTGATTTCTGAGCGCTCGTCAACGGGGCTTTGCCGATTTCCGATCAGTGTGGGCTGGGAAGTTGAAGTTCGGCGACCCAACAACTAGATGGCCTCTTTTTTCGATCAGAGCTCAGCGATGCCCACATGTGTGGACAGAAAGTCCGATGACGACCTCTCGATAGTTGACGAGCGCTCGGAAATCGCCGACTGCCGCCTGTGGCGACAGCATTAGAAGACTAATCTTATTTATGAGACCTGTTGCTATTAAAATATTGTGAGAGTGGTAGTTTCAATTCGGAGATAAATATCATTCTTTGTTATTTTTTTTTGTCGAAATATTTACTGATGTGTTAGACAGACTTTTTCAATGCCCTCTCTCCAAATTTGCTATTATTCCTGTATACTTTTACGTGTATACTTTATATGTTTTTTTATTTTAGGAAAATGATGTATTCCGGGGAGTTAAGATTTGAACTTAGATCATTTTCCGCACAACAAGAAGGCAGCGTCCACAGTTTATTTTCATACGAGAAGCGATTATTTTAAGTGAATGTTACCCACACAAAATCAAGTATTATATATGAAATATGTATTAATATATCTCTATTTTTATCAAAACATTATTTTTGTATATAAAATAGAAAAATATGCACTAAACCTATTTTAGATTTCATTTGTTTATAATGCGGCCTACCCACGTCCAAATGGTTGACTCAGCTGTCGGGTTAACGAAATTGAATATTGCTTCCACACTACTCACTACCCAATTTCACAATAAATTTATCAGCAATCAGTTGGTGCAATAAAGGTGGCTTTTTAGTAAGAGGCAATGATTTACATTTATCAGAGACAAGCGTATCAGATCAGAGCCTACACAGGACCCAACCTTTTGCTTGTTATGCCGGGTCCAGACCAAGGCGACAAAAAGTAAACACGATTTTGAGACAAAAAAAACAAATTTGTGACAAAAAATGGGGACTTCTGAAAAGACAAACTTGAGACAAATTGTCCACACCGCAATCACCAAAGTAAGACAAAGTCAAAAGTTTAGCTGTTGCGAATGAGTTTTATTAACCATGTGTGATTTCACTGGTCTCCTACTGTTGGCAGCACACGCCATCCACACTGCGCCGACAACTTGTTGCAAAATATACGAACAAAACATAGATACTTTGATCTTTACCGACTCGAGACGGGACATTGAAAAGTCTCCGAATTTTGAAACAAAACAAGAATGAGACAAAAATATCGCAGAAATATATTGGACTTGTCACAACTTTGTCGTAAAACATGAATGTTTCTGTCTTGTCACTGTTTTGTCTGCTTGGTCTGGACTCGGCATAAGAACTATTTGTATATTGATCATATTCAAGTCGAAGGCTATTAATATAATAGAAAAATGTTCAAAGATCTGATTGTATCAGCTTCGGCCTTTATAATAATTTATAAAACACTAAAACAAAAACAATGTAGAAAGAAGAAAGGGCGTAGATTGTGGATGACACAAATATGCAGAAGCATTGAGGCATGCAACAGAGACAATTAGGCCCCTACCCTAACCAAAATAACATTTTTCTTTGCACAAGCAAAGTTCAAGCTGAGACACAAGAAATTAGCTGAGATACTTTCAAATATTGCCATTAGGTGTGCTATGATAATAGACTATCAATTACAACTAGACACATGTAATAGGTACTTTCAAATTTTTCCACTAGGTACTACAATAAATATTACACTTTATTATTTAATAATTAAAATGTATTATACTTAAAATTCGAATTTTATGCGGACGAAGGCCCGGGAAAAAACTAGTATGATATAATAATATTAGTTATTGTTTAAAAAAAAAATCATAGAAATGAAAACGTATTAAACATTTGAAGATATATTATAAAAACTACGAAATTGAAACGGAAGCTTTAAGAAAAAGTAATATTATTATAATAATACAAATATATATTTTTTGCAGAGTATCCATTCTGAAACAAATAGGTTTTAATATTACTCAGTTCAGAATTCAGAGATTCTTGGTCACTGCATATAGTGATTGCTCGACATAATGTTTTAACTATGCATCTTTCAGCAGAATGGTTACTATGCAAAAACCCTAGACGATATTGTATCCAATTGCAAATCTGACTCATTGGTGCGCCAGCCTGAGGAGGATGCTCTCTCTCTCTCTCTTGACGATTCCCTATGTGAAGGGAACATCGGAGAATATAAGGTGAATATCCAAGCAATATAAAATTAAAACTGTTTTTAAGTCTTGGACTACACTGAGAAGTCTTCTAACAAAAACAAAACAGGAATCATGAAAAAAAAAAGAAAGAGTGCATCTACCAGGTACCTCGGGAGTGCAGTGAGTCGTTGGTCATTGGAGAGAAAAAAACGTCCTCTACCATTGTACGACTTGACGAACATATAAAACATACGCAAAGAGGTGAAACAATGAAATCGGGTATTGCAGATCATGTTTGGTCCAAGCACCGCAACATAAAATGGTCGGAATCCTAGGTTGTAACAAAGAATCAAATTGGAAAAAGAGAAAATTTAAAGAGGCTGTATTAATATCTAACAATATTCAAATCTTTAGCAATCCAAGTATGGAAATTTCAATAATATGACAACCACATTCATAAAACGCTTTACGACTCCAATGCAGGTATACTTAGTGGACAACCTCATGCTTGAATATACCCAACTAATTCACATGTGAATGCTCAGCTCTTATTAGCTCAGTGGTTTTAGGCTTTAGATCAGTTCACATTTGATAACGGTCAGTTACACTTCTGACCAAAACGTTGTGTAAGCAAAATAAATAAATACAATCGAAGTCCGAAATTCTTTTAGTTTCAATACTGCGTCATTGTCTACCACATTCGAAGTAACGAAGGAAATGAATGCTAAATAAATAGAGTCTTGTCCATATGCCTGCTTAATTAAAACAAAATCAGGGAGTCCGTTTGGGCCACTTTGGGACTAATTACTCTAGAGGAATTAAAAATAGAGTTCACGTGCACATGAACACCTATTGTCGAAGAGCTACTGGTTTTATTAAAAAATACTTGTAAGTGAATATTCATAGGAGCAGATCTCTGTATTTAAGTTCAAATTAGGACAATTTACGAGAGAACTCACAGTGTTCGTTGTAGCGTCCCAACGTAAAAAGTCAAATTAAAAATAAGTTAAAATTTCATTCGTTTACTCGTTAAGAATATCTTTATGCGCCAATGCAAATAAGCTGGCGCTACCATTGCCGTGGCGCGTCACAACCTAAGCTAAGAATTCAGATTAAGTTTAATAACGTACAAGACAGATATCTGGGTTATTGCCAAGTCGAAGCGCAACTCTAAATTTTTAATAAAATTTATTGTACAGTGTAAATGGGGTTTAAGTTAAACAACGACAGTGCAATTATATGTATCTTTTGGAAAAGTGAATATTTATAGGGGCCCAAACGAAACTCTTCTGCTTCCGTTTTAAGGTAGAGTTTAATAACTGGGATGAGAGCTAATTAGACAAATACTGTTCCCGTTAGATATTTATGTAGAAAGCGAAGTTTCTACAGAATGAAAGGAGGATATGTTAAACGAATTGTAACGATGGTAAAGCTTAATAATTGGTGTATAATGTTCTGTAAATTATTTAACTTCAGTAAGTAGTCTATATCAGAATGTCAGCGGCTTATTAGACGTGTATGTACTCAGTAGTTAACGAATTCTCGAAATATTTAGACTGTCGTTTTTTTTATTGCATGCTGTTCTGTCAATTATTTAACTTTAATATAAGTAGTGTATATCAGACCTTCAGACAGTTACTAGACTACGTGGATGTTCTAAATAGCTAAAGAGTTCTCAAAATATTTAGATTGTCGTTTTTTTTATTATGACGATGGGGAAGTAATATACTAATATAAACGTTAAGTTACTACTTACTTACTTACTTATTGCCGTTACTCATTATACCGGGTGCGTCTCAAAAGCGAATCACTCCTAGAACTTTTTTCTTTTTTGAGATAAAAAATCGAGATTTGATATGTTAGTATATGACATAAATTAGAACTGATTGACGTTGTTTTTGGTCACTTCCTGTTTCACCGGAAACTTTTGATTTTTAAATGGCACCCTGAAGAGAATGACATATCATATGCTAACCAATTTTTGACATTTTCTAATATGATTTATTTGAAATTACAACATGCGATTCATAACGACAATTTGACTCCAAATATGTTAATGAGCCACCCTCGTTCCATTTGAAAAAATTGAGAATGCGATTTGATAAAAACATTAGATGATCAAATTTAATTTTCCTAGGCTCCTTGATTAAAATAATAAAAGTTATTAGTATTTTTAATACAGCCATGGCACTTTAGATTGAAAATTAAAATACAATTCTGTTTTAAGTGAAAATGTCAAAAGTTGGCATATGATATGTTATTCTATTCAGAGTGTCATTTTCTATCGAATAAAGTAAAAAAAATACCGAGGGTGCTATTTAAAAATCAAACGTTGTAGTCATTTCCGGTGAAACAAGAAATGGCCAAAAAGAATACGCCAATAAATCCTAATTTATGTCACATACCAAATCTCCTTTTCTTTATCTGAAGAAATCCAAAAGTTATAGTAGTGGGCCACTTTTGAGACGCACTCAGTATATACTCCTTATACAAATATCCTTGTATCTTTTGAATTGTCTATCCGAATTCTTCTTACCTTCTACAAGCTCACCGTAAAGAATATATTTTGGTAGGCGGTTTTCTTGCCACTTGCATACGTGGCCACCCATCTTAAGCGGGATTTCGCTAAATCATGACATCAGCGCTCTCGCAGCTAGCTTTTCAAGGACTGGTAGGTTTGAGGCATGGTGGTACTATTTGATTTTTAACAATTGTTTAAGGTGTCTCTGTTGCAACTTGCTTAATGCGTTCTTGTGCCGGCGGTACGGCGCGGCACCCAGGTAGGTTTCCATATAACATGGTGGGGATTATTATTGCTCGGTCACTGCAAGTTTCGTGTTTGTGTTCATGATTGTAAAAAAACAGTCTTTTAATTTCCAGAATGTTCTTGAGGCTCTGCTAATTCTGCGCTGAATTTCAGAGTCGATATTGACTTTTTCCGTCATCAAACTGCCGAGGTAATTGAATTCCGCTACAAATTCTAATAGTTCTTCTCTGATTTTTATAGCACTGTTATGATTTTTTTGGGCTAGTGCACAGGATTTTTATTTTATCGTTGTTTAGCTTAAGGTCAGGTATATATGTTCAGCATTTCTTGTAATTGCTTCTTTTTATATTCTGTAATTGCTTCTTTTTATATTCTGTAATTGCTTCTTTTTATGTATGAGCTTTTTTATGAACAAACCGCTGTCGTATCTGTATCTAATACACGTACCAATTCCTATTTCCTGCAGTTTTCTGGCCACTATAATAATTAGCTTACCGTTAAGTTAATCGCATTTTGATAGACAAAAAATTTCTTTGGATTGGATTCTAACACGGCGGCATTTTACAAAAAAAATCAGCCTTAATTTTTTAGATCCCCGTCACACTGATCATCTGATATTTGACACGATGTCGATTCGAAGATCGATTATTAAACTTATATTTATAAAAGTCACTAATCTAGATTATGCTTAATGGTTTAATCAGATGCCACAAACAACTTTTACATAATTCTAAATAATACACACGTATTATAACTTGTTTTATCTCGCATAACAAAAGACTTTGGTTTCAAATCTGATTCCGTTTATTCATTTTTAAGTTCTGAATAGTGGGCGAATTTAATTCCCGACAATAATAAAGGCCACGGTTCTGTTTCCCAAAACTAAAACTAATATTAAATTGTTGACCGAAATGTGGCTTTATCAACTTGTTTTTGTAAACCCTTTCGCTGGCCGTTCCAAATTCCCAATTCGATTTTCGACTAGATGCTCGGTCAACTCGCTATTCCGTTTAGCCCAAAAATATTAAGGATGGAAAAAAAAATAAATTTAAATAATCGAGTACCTACTCGAATTTCGAGTAACTTAAAATAATCGAGCGATCGCTCGAGTTAAGTTTCACTCCTATTTATAAAATTAAAAATACGGTTTTCTGCTGTCGGTTGTGGTACTAGCAATGCAAAGCAGTAAGCTACTTGGGCATATTTTTTCGGTGCTGAGTGGAAAGTGACGACCGTGTGGTTCACTCGATCAGAGACCGGATGATTATGAGCGGCGAACGACAAGCGTAGAGCAACACGTGTGTATACGGGCACATACGAGGCGGAAGCGAGCGAGACGTAAAGGTGCGTATTCATTATCCGAACGAACGAACGAACGAATGTTCGCTAGTAGTATGGACGGGGACCGTACGATAGAACCGCACGAGAAGACCGGACCATAGACCGGACGCATTTCTTGGCGAACGCCTTTGATGTACCGACTCGAAACGGATGGTCGAGCGAACGAACGAACGAACGGCCGCATGCGTTCGGTCCCCGTCTAAATATACCGCACTTTCATTTTTTCGTTCGTTCGTTCGTTCGTTCGTTCGGATAATGAATACGCACCTTAACGATGCGAGAATGGCGGGAAACACAAAGTAACAGATCACAATGCGGATGAGGTACTTGAGGTGTTGCCGACCGAGTCGAAAGCTATATACCGCTCGGTATACTGCTGTATATATACCGCACAGTCTTGCACCGCTCAGTATAGTTTATCTGAAGTCAATTGGAATAGATTGGGACTCCTAATTTCGGCACTGTCTTTGTCTGCATTGTCGGGACAAAGAAATTAAGAGTCTCAGTACTTTCAATTGACTTTTGAAATACTATAGCCTCTCGTTCGCAAAAATCATGATGAAAATACCGATAGTCTCTAAGAGAAAAATATAAGTGTTTTAATACAGTCAAATATAAATAAACGTATTGCTCAGGCATCTCTTTTAGAGGTTGGTTGTAGTATGTAATGTATGGCTATCTCTTCTTTGATTTTAATAAGCATGGCATAAATAGACATACCGTAAGTAGCAAATCATCACATATATACAGAAAGTTTGTGACTTTTTGGTTTTCCATTTACCTCATTAAGTAATTGATATTAGGAAACAACTTTTGTCCGATTTTAAGATATAAGAATGTTTTTCATGAAAATTCAAAGGGGATATGCATGCAGAGTCAGTGGGAGGAAAGAGCGCACAATAGAACGCAATGGAGAACAATTGTAAACTCAGTTAACAACGACACCCAAAAAGTAAAGAGGCAACAAAGTCATGAGGTTTTCAAATGTCCGGAGTGCGGAAGTAACATCACGTATCGGGCTTTTCAGTCACAGAAAAACTCATGAATGAAAACGCCTTGCTTAACCATCTTCTGATGCATGTCAAATACTCGTCAGCGAGTAATGGCAGTAAGTAAGTAGGTAATTGTTAATTTTGAAATTCAACGTGATGCGTTATTTTAACAGAACGTCAACGGTTTTTAAAAGACCTATCTGTTGAAAAAAAAACTAAAGTGTGTTGGAATAGTTGTATTTTCTTTGTTTGTTTGTTAAGTTAACGTCTCCTTTTTGCTGCCAGGGCTAAACTGGAAGGGGCCTACTTTGTTTTTGCCGAATCCGAATCGCGGTCCTCGGCTATATCATGCTCAATGGCCTACCGACTTGGCGAGTGTCTAAATCGGCTCTTACTCACGAGATATCCGATCTTATCCGTCCTCAAACCAGCTTGAATGCGCAGTATGTGTCAATAGATTTTACACTCTTGCCTTTGGACAACAGCACGATACAGAGTTTCAAACCGGTCACCCGTCCATCCACTAGTATCGTCTTGCGTTGCTTAACTTTTGGGGTTTCAACGTAGCTGGGCCGTTGCGTTGCCCCAATAGTTGTATTTAGATATTTTAAATATTTTTTTATTAATTCTTTGTGTTTTTCTTTGCCTCTGACGACGAGACGGGATATACCTCCTAAAACTTTAATAATAATACCGCTAATAAATAATTAATTGGTCTCCGTTAGATCAACACAGCGATGTTTAAAAAAGATATTTATCTTCTTACAGTGGAGAAATTTCCAGAGGACTTTTTTGAAGAAATGAATCTGCCACAATGATAAACAATAAAAAACATCTTAAACAGTTTTATTTTAGGTTGTCGACAAAATCAAAAGCAACGGGATAATCTTAAGCTGTTGAATTTTACGAATGAAAATATCTTTTGTCATCTGCGGTAGTACCGTAACGAAAAACGAGAACTAACTAAAAGCTTTTAAACAGCACTCCATTTAAAGTACAAACCTAGAAGCAACGTCGCACAGACAATGGAAAAGGGCGCAAAACGCCCGAGAACAATAGGCAAATTGTATTCTTAATATTGTAAGTTCTCTTGAAAACTTCAATATAAATTCTTTTGTTGTCCGACCTCTACAGCCTTTGACCTTCAAAATTTATGCTGAGTAGTTTTTCTCTAGATGCTTGATATGCAAATCGACGAATTTTGTAGGTATACGTTTTGTTTTTGCATTAATAATATTGAAAGTTTAAATTTTCCTTAGTACAAGCAGGTAAGTAGAAAAAATGAATAATAAAATTTTATGTGCTGAATTTTTTGACAATATAAACTAAAATTAAAAATTAACAGTATAAAGGAAAACAAATACACAAATCTGTTGATACAAAAATTTCTGTTAAAAATATGTTTTTTTCCAAAAGTCACAATCTTGAATCTAGATGATAAAGTATGATACTAATATGATTCTGCTTTAGTATAAAAGCTCAGTAGTTTTAAGATTACAGAAGTACATTAGTTTACAGTTGAAAACGGTTAGTAACCTATTTGATCTGTATGTAGTTGTTATATGTAGTAGTAGAATAAATGGAGGGGGGGGGAATCACCGCGACCTTAAAGATATATTCGAGTATTATGTCCCCCTTCCTTGAGTTATAACTTATCATACAGTCTATAACTCATCATACATGGGGATCTTTCTGTTGTAGGGGGATAGGGTATCCCATCATACCATAAGGTACCATCCCCCTCAGATCACTTTTATCCTCCAAGCAGTGGACATGTACGTCCTACAAGGGTATACACCCTTCCACGGTTGGAGTTTAGCCCTCCGTGCCCTTCACCGTCGAGAAGCTTGTCTCCGGCTCAGGTACCCTTGAGGTGGAAGCTGTGGAATTTGTCTACATTTTCTCCACCTCTTTAACTTAATCTCTCCTTAGACCTGACACCGGTGTTGTCCAGGATGTATAATAGAGGATATATTTCGTATTTTATGCTTTATTTTATTACCTCCTTAGATTTGAGGTCAATTCTTATTGTCAGGACCTGGTCATGGCCCTCCTCCCTCGAGTTGATGACTGGCCAACTCGATGTCCTTAAATCGCGCAAAGCTGGTAATACACCGCATGGGATAGTCGGTCCACTTCTACAGAACCCTGCATATAGAAGTACATGCAATAGACATACAATGGGTTGCCTTCTGGTGTCCCAAGGTTGAGACCAATAGAGGCTAGTCTTCTAATGTATCCACGCGTCCTTTTGACCTAGTCCCGCCATCATAGGATTTAGGTTTTTGGTGAGGTTGTCTCCTCTTTCCGGGTGCTTAAGTTAAGACCCCTCCAAACACTCTGTCCGTGATACCATAGACAGTAGAGGCTGCCTGGTATGACGGACAGGATAGTCCCATCCGGCATCGTTATACGACTTGGTGCAATTCCCTGGTCACGACACTACAGCCAGGGACAAGACAATGAGATGTTTCTTAGGGTACACTCACACGGACGACTTTATAGCGACTTTTGAAACACAAAAATGTGGTCGCCCCTGGAGAGTAAGGGATTTAGATAGAAATCCGGTGAAGCGCTCACACGGGCGACGAACTGCAGTCGGTTTCGGCGACTGTCGCCGTGCTGGTCGATACCGTCCACAGAATTGTCGCCGGCCAGTAGTGAATTCAACTCACACGGGCGTTTTTCCGACGACGCGACATCGACAACACAACCTGACCAGATGCTGACCATCAAGCCGACTTTTATTATAGTAAATTATATTATAGTATCTTATCTATATGAGGCCGACTCCAGTCATACCTTTGTATAACGAGTCATTCCTTTGCAGTAATTGGTCTAACAAATAATCGAATGGATTTTTACTCATTCTAAAGTAATAAAAAAAATGTTCATCATACATTCTTAACACCGGATAAAGTTTTTGGAACTGGCTTTCATTTTTATGTTCTATAATTGAATGAACCCAATATTTTTTTCCCTGCGGTTTTGACTTCCTTATAGAAACAATAGCCACAACAGTGATTCTTCTTCAAAATTAAGTTTTAACTAAATCAAAAATTTAGTTGTCGTTTGGGTGTCGTCCACCAACTGACACGTGCGACTTCTCGACGACATTTTTGTCGCGCAGTTGTGGTTTTAACGTCGATAACTGCGACAGCTTAACCACTGTTTTGTCGTTGGAAAGTGGTCCGTGTGAGCGTAGCCTTAGACCCAGCCAAAGTGCCAGAGGAAATTCCCCCTAGCACCTGACTAAGAGCTTCCCCTTCAATGACAAGGTCTCGCATCTCCTAGAGGAATATTTGACCGAAACGTTGTATTAGTTAAATTATAAGACACTGGAAATTCGCAATTATTTTAATATCAAGTTGCGTCAAATTTAATGTAGGATTTCATCCTACTGTATGTTTTTGATAGATCATCGCAATATTCGGTGTGTAGAATAAGTGACTTCTACGAGAGGGCACTTACGCTTTGTGGAGAAATAGTGTAGAAAGAGGAAGAAAGTGTTAATGTGAAATATACACAGACGCCTGGGCATTTATATTTTAAAGAGAAAGACACTATATTGTAGTCTTTCGTATAATAATTATTGTAATTGTACAATTTTTTAAAAACAAAATAAACGAATGTTTATGATATTTTTTATATTCAAATAATATTTAGAGGCCCCTCCCAAAAAAAAAACGAATTTTCTACAAAGAAGCTTGTCACGATCATGATGTCAAATTACTTCTCTCGGAAAACATCGTATAAGCTCAGGATATAGCACCGAACCTCGAAAATATTGATATGAATGCGAGAGAGAGACTGAAGAAAATTTAGGGATTTTTGCACTCTTGCGTCAAATCGGGCATAAAGACCGTGAGTGCTCGTCTATTTTGCGTTACGAAGAGAATGTTTTGGATATTCGTACCCGCACGACATAAACTTAGTGTTTTCCTAGTCCTCTTTCACCCAAACGCTCTTGGAGGATTTGAAATTATGAGACTTCGCATGTTCTTTCTACTTTAGATCTCTTATTAATTTTATGCTGTAGCATATTTATGTAAGAACTCGATTTTCCTATACGTAAGTTTTTTTATCTGACCATAAAATAAACATTTCAAAAGACGAGGCGCGATGGAATTCTAAACGTAAGCAAAAACAAGCCATTCATGGTACCTACACTTTTCATAAAGGTTTCAAATAACACTCAATAGAGTATCACCGTCTAAAACAGTATTAGACAGCGTCAGAGAAAGAAGTGGTACGCGCTTATTAAATTAAAACTATTAAAGTTTCTCAGATTTAATTAAGGTTTTGTGGTAGTTCTGAGTTCCATTGCCGTGCCGAATAAGAAGTTTAATTAAGGTGAGTTTATTTTATCTCACTGAGCAACTATAGTTGGTTACTCTTTATTATTTTTATTGTGATATAGGTTATGTTTCTGAATCTCAGGTAAATTTTAAGACATTTTATTGAATAAGATGATTTTGAATTGAAAAAGGTGATTTGCAGATGATAATATTGAAGTATTTCTTTTTAGTGAATTATTTATATTTCTCTATGTGCCTTTAATAGAAGATAAAAATATATTTGTGTATCGATATTATCAAATTGATCTTCATTGAATTGTGTTTAGCTTTATTACTTTCTGCAGTTAGCCTTTGTGGCGCAGTTGCCTGTGTGGCGTAGTTAGTCTATGTGGCAGAGTTAGCCTGTGTGGCGCAGTTACCTTTTGTAGCGTAGTTAGCCTTGATAAGTAGTTAGCCCCGTAGCGTAGTTTATCTATTAACGTGTGCATTATAGTTAGCCTGTGTGGCGTAGTTTGCCTGTGAGGCACTTTCTCTGTGTGAGAACACTCTTTGTTTGAGAACAGTCTACTATGTAATTTCGATTCTCCTATTTTTTATAAAAAATATTTTTATTTTAATCCTGAATATGTAGAGTTGAAGTTTGTTTTTACTCAGTTACATGTATTTATTTACAGTTTACCACCCGTGTTATTGCAATATCGATTTTCTCACAATACTCTGAAACTAAATTAGTTTGTTTAAATTAACTTGCGCCACATTAATCGAGTATATTTGGCATTAGGAAAACAATCACGAAAATAGTAGCGCAAATAAACAAGCAAAACTGAACGTTAAACGTTAGCGGCTACGTAAGCACTATAGAGAAATAGGTCCCACTATATATTATAACAAAGTCCTCCTAAAGTTTCGAGTTAGTTTGCGAATATACGCCTTTTATGTTTGAAATGCTGAATAGACTGGAGAGCAAAGCCTTTGCCGAATTACCTGAATGGCAGTAAACAAAAAAATTAAATATGAACAAAACTGAGTGGAAAATTCTAACAGTAGCATTTTTATTAATGTTAGTAACAAATTGCTGGGCTTTTAAAAATTTGAAGGCTACAATTTTAGGATCTATGCTGGCATAACTGGAAAAGGGAAACCTGTCAATTTAAAAATGTATTCAAGGAAAGTAAAATGGAAAGATACAAAAGACACAAACAAAAATGTTTAATAAAATCTCCTTGAATTTATTTGTTATGCGCATGTCATACCACTTAAAAATGCTTTATCAGATTGTTCTCATTTTAAAAGTCTCAGTCGCATCGGCTTTTATTGTTTTGCAATTTTTTTGTTATTTTTGAAGTAAAACTTCTTTACGCGCGATGGGAGTAAAAATGCATAGCCGTGTCATGACACGGCCTTGACACACGAGCTAGCAAGAAAAAAAGTGTAAAGTCAATAATGATGTTGAGTTTGATATTTGGAGCGTCGTAACTCGGGCCCGATGTGAGCTAGTGAGCTCAAACTCGGAATGTAGATATTTCATGATATTTTGACGGCGTTTCGAGCACTACAAAATCCTGATTTAAATCATCGATGAATCAAATCAAAAAATAAATAAAAATATCGATAAATTGGGCAAAGGCCAACTTGAACGTGTTCGCCACGGGTCACTGTGAGAGTTAGTTTTGACGTAAGAAACGCCATAAGTTGATGTCGTCCGATCGCCACCAAATTTGGTCGTTAAGCTATGTGAGCGATGCGGACGGTGCACACAGTCCCACCCTGCAAAGTTGGAGACGACGTTTCGTTATCTTCAGCAGGGTGAGACTAATTTGATACTGAACAAAAATGTAGGTTGGTTTCGGCATAATCGGGAGCGGGCTACAGGAAACGTCCTCAACGTTTCAAATATATGCCTCTAAATGGACGAAATCATCAGAATTTTTCTGAATTATGGGTCGATTGGAACCAAACTCGGCACGTGTATGGAGGTACCTAAATGGAGTCCTCAGACGGACAGATGGATCGACGGGCAGACGGACAGACTGACAGGCGAAAGTTAGTTTTGTTTCAGTTTCACTTCAAATACGCACACATAGTGCACACACAATTTTTTTTTATTAATAACAGTATTTTTTGAACAACAAAAATTGTTTATTATAACGACCACCATGGCAACGCATGTATTTTACTGTTCTGTAAGGCCGGTATAATAAAGACCGAGATATAGTGGAAATCTTTTGACATATTTTAATGAATAAATAATGATATAAAACGGAAGGGAGTGAGCTTACGATTATACCTTTTAAAGATGTTTTGCTTGGCAGTAGAATTCCATAATTTTTTCACAATTTCATTACAATGTCCTTGTAATTTTTGAGTTCTGTTTGCGCCAAATTAAAGCCACAATATTCAAGAATAAGTGCCAGTTGATCCACTGGTATATCCGTTCTGCAATATCGTACGATTTTGCTAAACAAAACTTTATAAACTTCTTTCAAACACTTATCTTCGATATGTTTAGTATTTGCAGGTGTTTGCTGCTGAATATTCTGAGAAACATTTTCTTTATCGAAAGGAATTATTTTGCTCACGCCGCGCCATACAGATTTTACCACAACATTAACAGCTCTCAAACGTAAGTTAAGATTTTACTTAGCAACTTGGCTGTTTTAAACTTTTACTTAGTTACCCAACTGAATTACCAAGTCAACAAAACTTTCTATGCTTTGTTGGTGTCTTGCCGTAGAAAAAAAATAGCCATGGTTACAAATCAAAGGAAAATAATTAAATGATGATAAACACAAGTTGGCGTGATATTCTCTTACCCAATACCACACGAGGTTAAATTAAATCAAAAACTTTCCATAAATAATTTAACCTCTAGTGTTATTACTAGTGAAAATTTAATACTACTTTAACATATTTCAAATAGAGACGCTGATAACCTGAATGCATTCATTGGCTTGTCCTAAACAATACCTAAAAATATCCCTAAAAACAATAGCTTACTTTCCCGTAGGATATTATTCCACTGATAAAATTGAATCGTTTTTGGAAGATAAATATATGGGTTGCGAATAGAATATGAGTATTGGTTAAGGTAACAATGCAAAGATAACATTCTAGAGACAGCAAAGAAAGGAGAAAGGTAAACAATAGTTCGGACTCCGCTTTATAGGAACAATAACCCAATATTGTTTTGTCATCAGAACGTTTAGGATTACTGAACTAGAGGAGAGGATTTTCTGGAAAATATTGGCGATGGCCATATTATTAGGAGAAATGATTTTGCTTATCGGGTAATTTTATAGGATGCGGTTGGCAGACATTAGATAGTTTTTTTTTAAATATTGTAGTAGTGTTCCCTATTCAACAAACCTAAAACCTCAATTTGTCTGAAACAGATTGGGTCTACATGAGAGTACATATTATAGACTCAGGGTAATCAGTTTAAATATTATTGTCTCCTCCTATGTACTGCCAATCTCAAAAAAAAATCTGAGAAAATAGACGCATGCCAAACATTTTATTCAAAAAAGTCCTATGGGTATTTCGACACTGTAAGAAAATTTACAAAATAAATTATTTTTTTTGTAAATAGGGCTGCGTTAATCCAACGGAGATCGGCTTGTCAGCAGTGATTTACTAATAAACAAATTTGCCTAACGGACAAAAATGCTTAACGTTTCGGGAAGTATATCTCTTCTCATCGTCGGAAGCAAAAACAGAAAAAAAACAAAGAAAAAATTATCTAAAATTTCTAAATACAACTATTCAAAAACACAATAGATACATACATCTATAAAAACCATTGACGTTCTGTTAAAATAACATTATATCAATCATCTGACAAAAATTACTTAATGAGGTACAACCAAAAAGCCTCAAACTATCTGCATGATTATTTTTTAATTTTTACTTATGTTATGTTTATTTATGTTATGTTCATTAAAATTAAAGAAGCGACTGCCATTCATTACTAACCTGTACCGATGCCTGAGCAATACATTTATTTTTATTAGACTGTGTTTAGTGTTAAAAAAGTATCTTTAATTTTTTGTTTACAAGCTTCTTTCATAATAATTATTGCATTGTTAAAATCTACTCTGTGTCCCATGAATGCTGGTAAATCTTAGATTTGTAAAAATCGCCCTTTTTTAAATAACCTTTATGTTCTATAATTCGAACATTTAGGGGTCTAGATGTTTCAATGATTATATTCATTGATCAATATAACATTTATTACATTCACATGTAATTTTGTATATTACATATTTTCTTTGTTGTCCAGCGTTTACTGGTTCAGTTTGTGTTAAAATGGATCTAAGTGTATTTTGTGTTTTGCCTATGATATGGGGATTGTATTTCGTTTAATTTTTTGTCAATAATGGATGGTGGATAGTCGTTTTTTTAATGTGGTTTATATTTCGGTTTTTTAAAAACTATTTATTGTATTATTTTCAAAATTTTTCATAAAAATGTTTCTTACTTAAAAGCTACAAAGAAGAGAGAGATTTTTTTGTGTTTTTTTGTTTCCGACGACAGGAAGAGTATATCCCGAAAATCTTTCGGGAAATATATCCCGAAAGGTTAAACATTTTTTTGTCCGTTAGGCAAATTTGTTTATTAGTAAATAACTGCTGACAAGCTGGGCTCCGTTGGATTAACCCAGCAATGTTAAAAAAAATAACAACTATTTAATTTTGTAGATTTTCTTACAGTGGCGAAATATCTGTAGAACTTTTTTGTACAGATCAATGCGCCACAGAGGTATTGACATTTTTTAATAATACTTTAACTATGTCCAGAAGCAGCATTTGAGCTGCATGAAAAAGTTATATAAATATTTTATTTTTAAATAGATCCAACTTACCAGCGCAATGATCACCAACTTTGAGATTGAGGGATTAAGTTTTTCTCCCCATTTTTTTTAAGAAAAGAGATTCTTTTGTGTAGAGTTCTTAATATGACTAGTTATGGATTTGTTTGGTTTGGTTCAGTAAACAACTTTTCATATTTCTAGAAGCATCACTAGATATATATATACTTGAAGGTAGTTTTAACATTATCAGTTCATATGTTGTATCTATTTCATAGCTTCTGCATGTAAAAACAAATCTGCTAAATCACTTTCCCTGAGCTCTTGGACAACAAATGTATTTTTATTTTTATCAGTTTGACTTTGAAAGTAAATAGACATGTATAAACAAGATTATGTGTGTGTGAATATTTTTATTTAATAATTCTCCAAAACCACAATAAAAGCTATAGTTACTTGTCCGCTTCCGGTGATAATAGTAACTCGAACACGTTCACACCAATCCCAAAATCGCAGTTATCAAAATCTTAATGGCCCAAAGAGTAATTGGGCCGATTAATCTTAAATAACAAGCAGATTCGAGCGCGCGATTAGACGCACTTATTTGCTTTTTCACTCTAATGGTCAAGCAAACGAAAACTATTATCTTGACTAATATGTTGAATTTTTCTAAGGGCTCGCGGTAGCGTACACGCCGAATAAGATCACGCCATTTGGCGATTAACCTTTCCCAGCTTGCTTTCTGTATTAAAACGAATTAATTTTACAGCTCCGCTAACAATGGATATATCAAGAAACGTACTTGCTATCGGGTAAACTACGATGGGAATAACACCGACTGTGTCACCTTACTTTCCATAATAAATGCATTGTCGTTGTAACCAATTAGCACACTTAATGCCTATCATGCTGACGATAAGCACATTATATTACACTTCAAAAAAATAGTTGCTTTAGATAGTGCGATAAAGATTATGTAATTGTTATTAATCACGACAAAACAAGCTTTGATTTTGACCACAGCCTATCCATTAGAGAGCCAGTTAAACTTCTGTAAAATGTTTACGTTTAACATTTAGGCCTCCCCACGCCATTTACGTTTAAGTTAGGGTACCCATATGCAACTGTTAAAGGTGGCACTTGTTTTTATCTATTATTATTATAAGTATTGTTCCTAACACCGGAGGGATAAAGTTTCATTGGGGTTTGGGGCACCACCACGCCAAGAATGTTTCATTATTAGGATGGTGGGTAATTCAAAAATTGTGCGTCACGGGGACGCTAATTTTGAGGAACAATTAATTGAGTGGTTTAATGAACGTCTTACGAACGCTCCACGATCCTATATTTCAACAAGATAATGCCCGTGTTAGATTAAATGTAAACATCTTACATTATGCCCAAGTTAATCTCCTACCCTGGCCACCAAGATCTCCAGACCTCTCACCAATTGAACATGTATGGGATATCATGGGTAGGAGACTGACAAACTTACCGCATCCTCCTCAGACACTAGAGGCTCTTCGTCATGAGATACAGTTAGCATGGGATGAAATACCGCAAGAAGACATAAACCATCTGATTAGTTTCATACCCAGACGGCTCAACGAATGTATAGAACATCGAGGTGGTCCAACACATTATTAGAATGGACAAGGTAACGAGCCAATATTTTCACTCCAAATTTTGATCATTTACGCCTTTTGTCAACCTACATTCATGTACAAAAGATTATTAAAATTAAACAATTTTTAGTGGGTATTCTATTTTCAATGTCACTTTGATATCTAACTTATGTTATAATTTATTATTGAAACTAATAAAACTTTTTAGATAAGTTCAACTACGGTAACCAGCATAGTTTTACCATTGTCCAACAAAGAGTTTTATGCACCGGTTTTGATAGTGGGGACATAACTGGGAGCTATTTCAGCTATAACAAAAATTTTTAAAAGTACATAATTACAATTTGATAGGATCTTAAGCACTAGTTGAAAAAAGTATACCACTAATGTTGCAAATTATATTTATCCTCTCATAGTATATGTCTGTTTCATTTTTTGACTATGTAACGGGCACTTTGTTTACTGAATTGATCATCATCATCACTTGATTGAGAAGCCGTGGGGCTATAAAATGTTGTATCGGTAGAGCTGAGTATCCGGAACAGATGATTTATTGAATTTTATTGCACCCAGCAACCAAGTATTACTCTCTCCTTTACGTGTTAACATTTTTTCGTAATTTTTATTTTCATTTGAAATGGTCACAACATAACGCGTCGCCCAATTTGAATTCTTTTTCAAAAGTAAGACATTATTTATTCCCATTTTCTTCGTTTTTTCAAAATCATTTGGAAATCAACTTACATGAAATAACAAGTAGATTTATGAATAAATTCCTATTATTATGGCGTTAAATGCAAATACATTTTTGTATTCTGTTACTTCACACAGGCACATAAGTTTGAAAAAAAAACGGTACGATGCATGGGTAAATAAAACATTCTTGTTGATGCGACAAACTCCACTGAAATTCTAATCCCGAATTTGTTCGCATCGCAGAAAGCAGCACGAAAAAAATGCACCGCAAGCATTCCGGCTTTTTAGTAAGGGCGTTACTAAATCCGCTCCACAAAAAAGGACGGAGGTACGTAAAAAGAACGGTTTAGTTTGAATTTTCCGGGCAATTTGAAAGAGGTTGGTGGGATACGGGTGTTTATGTTTATTCTGTTCTCTCGTAAACTGCTAATACACTGTGCTTAACTAACATCTTGGAAGTAATTTTATTAAAATAAATACGATTTTGTAATTTATTTTCTTATATTATGCATATATATTTTCTTATATAATGCATATGCAAAAATAACTTCAATGTTTGTCTGAGCTATCTACAAGCTCCAGTGGCGTCTGGTACAGGACGATCCAATCGCCTAGATTAAGTGAGAGAAATAAGTATAAGATTCCTAATTAAAAACACACACACACAGACAGAATACAATTTCAATAAGGTAATTCAATTACAAAAATATTTTTTGGCGTATGGTTAATTTTTATGTTACAATTTATACGATCAATAGGATGTTTTTTTTATACCTAACCTGCTTCAAAATTCACGAGACACCACTGTGTAGTTACGATACAAAATCACTAAAGTTAATGAAGTTAAACAAATTAAACATACTTAAAATTAAATATAATTAAATTAATGAGATATTGCACTCAATAAACCTAATACTACCGATAACCAGGATTAGAAAATATACAAAGAAAAATTTGGAATTTAAGACACACTTAAACTTTTATTGCACCGATACAATGTCACAAAACAATCAAAACTAGTCAACAAATTTCTTTGCAATACAAATAATAATAACAGCGCAACACAAACTCGAAGATTCCTAATTATAGAAAAAAAAACACAGACAGAATACAATTTCAATAAAGTATATAAATATAAATTATTTCTAAATTAAAAAAGTATTAAAACCTAAATTATTTAATTTCATATATCGTTATCTTTCTTTTAATGTTTGTTTGTTTTATATACGGTCTGTTAGATGAATGAAGTCTAAACGAAAAATTAATAAATTTTAAAGTGACCAAAGGTTAGGTTACAAAGCCCCAACAGAAAAGTGGAAAAGTAATAATAGTTTGCGAGCTTAGAGCATTAAAAAGTCAGCGACGTAATTAAAACTAAGCCGGTTCCGGTTACGTTTAATAAATATTTGAGTTGGACTTGGCAAAGAAAACAGAATAATGGAAGACAGAAAGCCCGCTGTTGGCTGAACAAATATCACGAAATACAAACTCACACGCCTATACAGAGTGACTGAATAATACTTTATAGAAAATTCGTAATTTTTGGTTTAAAGAGGATACATTTTTTTTCCGGTAATTTGCTCTTTTCGTCCTAATTTGTTCTACAAATTGACAGTAGATTTTCTCAAAAACTTAGGACTAATTAAAGACATTTAGTGTAAATATAAATATACATTAATAGGCTTTACATATTAAAATAGATACTTCACTCCAATGTTCCAGAAACTTCTACAGCCTGTATCCAACTTCTACAGCCATTTATATGAATTTTCTTCTATCTGCAGAATATACTGTCAAAGTTTTGCGAATACAATTCGGACTACCCAGTATAGTAAGTACCTAGAATAGTTTTGATTCCAGGACATACCTTATAGTTTTAATATATTTTTAAAAAGCCTGAAAATTCAAAGATCATCCCGATTTACTCACACTTTTTGTGGCACCCTGTAGAAGTAGTGTAGAAGTTAGTTCGTTTCAGAGATGGGAGATAATTAAGAATTGTTTTGGAATGGAGATCTGGCAAAGAAACGCGAAATAGTGATATAGCACTATTTCGTGATCTGAAAATATTAGAGATGAAAAAAGTATTTAATTCTTAATAGACAACATAAGTTGACTAGCTACTCTTTTTTGGTGGCATTTTAAACATAAAACAATCAAATGGCAGCCGTTGCAACTATTTTGCTGTTACCTGGTATAGTTCAGTTATTTATTTCACTTTACAGGAGAATAACAAACATTCAAACACAAACACAACGCTAGCGCGCCGCACACAGTAAACAAATACTGCAAACTTTAGTGGGAAAAACGTAGTAGCGTTTCCCGATAAGAAACAGTAGAGAAAGGTAAGAGCGAAAAGAAAGTTGAGTAGAAAAGTCGTGGAACAACCGTTAGAAACTTTTTCCCGCGCTATGAATCAAGCAGGTATGGATGCTATTCATTTCGAAACTTTTCGAGCCAGCATTTTACCGAGCGATTCGTCAGAAAAACCACTTCGTCGCCAGGTTTGGTATTACCGCGGTAAATTTTGAATGGAAATGAATCTTTTTTAATTAGTACAAAATTGAAATAATTGTTAATATAATAAAACTTTTTTGTTTTTTTCTGTACTATAAATACGTTAAAGTTCCGTTAATACGTTAAATTTATTAGTTTAAAAATACACCCAGATGCAAAAAGACGAAACGGAAAAATTTTTGGTCAAATTTAAAGTGTTATATTTTTGTTATTTTTGCCCTATTTTCATGAATTTTTTAACAACCTTTTAACAACCTGTATATAATTTTATCAACTTTAATTCGTAAATTCAGTTTTTTATAAACTTTAGTATTTGGCATATTATACAGGGTTAATCAAGGGGTTGTTTTTTATCCTATCTTTAAAACACCCTGTGCAATAATTTCGTGTGTAAATTTTCCTGAAATATAATTTTACGCTCAAAACCATGTCTCCTAAGCATTTTGTTTTTTGGATCATGTCAAAATATGCTTTGATTAATTTTTAAGAGCGAAATGAACTTGAAGTTATTTTGCAATAAGCTTTGGTGATTATTGTGAACTATATACCACTATGAACTGCCCATCATGTTCGACGTTTGGGACATGCTTGGCAGGAGGGTTAGAGGACGCGAAGCGATACCAGCTTCATTAAATAAACTTCGCTTGGTTTTTAGAGAAGAATGGGAAAGTATAACGCAATACGATATAATATGCAGCCTCAATGACAGTATGAACGGACGTATACAGGCAGTTATAGAAGCCACGGGAAGCAATGCAAGGTATTAGGGTAGGTACTTTTTACAATTTTAATTTTTCAGTCAATCATTTTTTTTTTCTGTTTGTATACTTAAGTATTACAGATGCTTTCTTTAATATTGTTAGTTCTGTTATCGTTATTAATGTTTATTAAAACCAGGACTGTATCGTTAGTCTTTAACGTTTTTTCTTTTATTTACTATAAACTATCCAATGCAGCGTAATATGACATTACGACAATTATCACCAAACCATCTCGTCATATTAAAAAATTACATCAAAAAGTAATGATAATAATTGAAAAAATTGCAAGTTGATCTTGATCAGTTCATTTCGCTCTTAAAAATTAACCAAAAGATGTTTGACATGAATCAAAAAACAAAATGCTCAGGGGTCATGGTTCCGACAGTAAAATTATATTTTCGGAAAATTTACACACGAAATTATTGTGTTTTAAAGTTTCACACATTTAAAGTTTCACATTTATCGGTGTTTTAAAGTTAGGGTAAAAAGACAACCCCTCGATTAACCCTGTATAATATGCCAAATACTAAAGTTAATAAAAAACTTAGTTTACGAATTAAAGTTGATAGGTATAATTACAGTACGTCTGCTGGATCTGTGTCTATGAAAGGAATGCGGACAAAAAACATTTAAATAAACAGCAATATATTTTATACGTCGACTTGACGAGTTCGTCACCGCAAATCGCTCCGCCCACTCATTTTATTGGCTACTTGCAAATTTGTCGAATTTTTATTGATGGGACGCGTCGTCTATTTTTTTACGAAAAACATCGAGAGAATATCGTTTCCCCTCTCACGGATACCCCGTAGCTACAGAACGGACAGACGTACTGTATACACAGTTTGCTAGAAAATTCATGAAAATAGGGCTAAAAATAACAAAAATATAACACTTTAAATTTAACCAAGAATTTCTCCGTTGCACTTTTTTGTATTTGAGTGTATATCCATATTATAGGAATTTGAGAAATTATTTAACCAGTTACTATCAAAATCTTCTGTAAAAATATTAATTAGTAAAGGAGTGGTAGGAAAAAGGAACCATCGCTATTACCAAAACCTTGTTGATAAAACTTGTTATTTAATTGAAATTAAGTTATTTTAATACGTTGTGCATTATTTCAAAATATTTGTAAGATCACTGGATATAAAGCTATATTATGATTTGCCTTTAGCCAGAGGCCAATATTACCGTCTATCTATATTACTTGTGCTTGAGTGCACACTACTAATTCACGGGTGAATACGGGTGAATCTAGTATGTTAAGCTCAGTAGTTTTATGATTTAGATTAGTTCATATTTGATAACGTTCAGTCATTGTTCTGGCCGAAACGTTGTGTAAGCAAAATTAATAAAGTCCGAAGTTCTTTTAGTTTCAATACGGAATCATTGTCTACCACATTTAAAATAATATAGGAACTTTGGTTTAAGCCATCCCCTTTTCAAATGAAAAAGACACATTAATATGTAGGTGTGGGTTATTTTTTGCCGAGAAAAATTGGGGAATTTCTTAAACCACCGAAAAGTATGATTTGTTCTAATTTCTATTAGTATATCTTTCATTTTACCTTAGACCATTCGCTTTTTCTCCTAACTACTTAATAACTTATATTTCACTTAAATAAAATGTGAAACTTCATAAACTCAGTGAGAAATATAAACTTAACTAATCATATTGCTACAGGTCGGCCATTTTAAGTCCAGTTACATTCTGTACACCGTACGACAATACAATCCTCCTGTCTTTAATGTAATTTTGGAAAAACATGCAACTACGTCCTCGTACATTCGAGTTAGCGCTGGCTTTAAATGCTTGTACAAATTGTGTAGCCAACTGCAGCTGCAACTGTCTTTTCTGTGCACCGAGATCATAAAGGACCCGTTTGCCGGCACCGATGTGCCCATCAGCTAAGTTAACAGTTGTTAAAACATAACCGTTTTAGCGGTGGTCCCGTACGCAGGCTACATCTCTCTGAAACAGAAGATAGAGGAAGCGTAATAAGCTCCGATATGTTGATTTGAAAAGTTTTATACCTGATACAGATGATTGGGGGAGCAGTTTACTGCGAATATTTTGGGATGAGATTAACGAACTTAATCCCGAGTTGATATTTGTAAAATGAGATTTTAACTCTAATACTTTGTTTTATATTCCTATTGTTGCTATATACAGGATGTCAAAAATAGTGTATTTAACTTCGGTTTGTAATTTTACAGATAAAAATAAAACAAAATGTTCCTATGAACATATGCCCAAAAATGCTTTCCGAAGAAGTTACAGCCCACGAAAAGGCAAATAAAAAACATAAAATAGGTATTTTGTTTATTTTCAAGAGCATTGATAAATCTTTTTTCTTGAAATTTGGTACTCTTACATATATTTTAATGCCAAAGTGAATAGCAAAGCTCTGAAAGTATACTTTTCATTAGGGTAGAGACGAGGGGTGTCTTACTCGGGTAAAAAATGTACACGTACTGCCAAAATTAGCTTTCACTGTCAAGCGACTGCCAATGACTACGAAGAAGACTGCCTATGACTGCCATGTAATTATTATAGGCGACTGCCATAAGACTGCCAATGACTGCCAGCGACTGCCAAAAAAATGTACATGTAATTCCAATAGTGAGACACCCCTCGGGTAGAGAGTACTACTGGTGGTACTTTTTTATCATTATACTAAGGGCTGGCAAAGGTTAGTCTTGGGTCGAGATTTCCGTATGTAAGAAGAGTACAATGCGTTTATAATGTACTGAACAAAGAGAGAACAGTAAGCACGTTGCCAAACGTATGAAATAAACCGAGAAATTGTACACATTGCTAAGAGACGTGGAAGGGGATATAGCAGATTTTTCGCAGTTGACCGGTCGCCTCAATCAGTACCTCTGCAGACCTCTGTCAGTACTTAAAGTTCTAGGGAAAGGGGTACATCATGAGTTCAGCTCACGGTTTAATTACGTCTCGTGATATTTTATTTGTATATTTATTAACGAGTCGTTGTAATTTTCCCTATAGCTTAAAAATTTTTATGTGCAAGTTCGAAACACTTGCATTTTTGGTAAAAATAAGTGGAATTGAGTTAGTGTTCGACAGTGATTGCGCTATTAGAACTCTGAATGCAAAAATCACAAAAATCAATATCTCGAAATCTACTAGAAATAATTGATTGTAGTTTTTTTTTAAACTTTCTTATTATTTCTGCTATATTTCCTTCGCACACAGGATGTGAAAATCTTTATAAATAAAAATGTTACACGATTGCTGAAAATTGCTATGCACTAAAAGTAAATGGATGGGTAATTTAAAATTTTTGAATGGAAAAGAGCAACCTTTCGAATGTTTCTTATTTAAACACATTGTAAAAGATCCGATCTTCAAAATAAAAAAAGTTTCTAAAGTGGTTCTTAAGTTATGTCGTGTTATGTGTTAAAAAGTTGAGTTTTTAAATTATCGCGATTACTAACGTTTTCTCGTTATAAAAAAATGGATACCCTAACGATACCCTTATAATTCCATTTCGGATGTTCAGAAACATATCTAATGATTTTATCTAGTTATCTTTTAAAAATAAGCAGTTTACGATCGTGATTTTACTTTACTTGATAGGGAAAGCCGTACCGGCAACGCCGCAACAGCACACCGTCGCATTTCTCTCACTCCGATTTAATAAAATCCTTATGCAATTTACTTCCACACATGTAAATACCGACCCAAAAGTAACAGTTGCCAGCACGGTAGATACAGTAATTCCAATAAATGGTATAAAAAGGTAGGACTTTTGTACGTTAAAAAAAGTGTTAAGTTAGGAACAGTTTTCAAGATATTTGTGTTTAAAGGTGACAATGCGCCGATTTTAGTATTAGAGAAATCATAGATTAATTTATTAAGACTAAAAGAGTTTCGGATTTCCATTGTCTTTATTTATTTTTGCTTACACAACGTTTCTGTCAGAATTATCACTGACCGTTATCATGTGTGAACTAAACTAAATAAAACTACTGTTTTAATACTGAATAATTGTCTACCACATTCAAAGTAACGATAGATTAATTTATATTATAATGTCTTTACATTTCATCATTTTGCTAATGCTAAAATTAATGCATTCTCAACTTTTAAACCCAAACTTCTTAAAAACCGTTGTGATTATTAATGTGATTAATCAATAGTTAAATTAAGATGCTACGGGCTACATCACTGCAACTCGAAAGTTTTTTTTTTGTGAAGCTCTCTGAAAGCATTACGTCAAAATTGACATTTAATAGCACCCTCTTATAAAGGAAAAAATGTGACAATGGGAATTAATAATTTATTTTAAAATATCTTTTAAAATAATGGCAAAAGATAAAAACGATTTTACGATAATTTTTTTGAGTTCGGAAATCATCATCATCATTTAGCTTATTCCGTCCACTGCTAAACAAAAGCCTCCCTCAACTCATCTCTTTCTATTTTGTGCCACTTGAATCTAATTTCCAGCTATTTAATACCATCTGTCTATCCACTAGAAGGTGGTCCTCTGTAGGTCCACTTCTATAGGCCTCCTGTTTCCGTCTCCATTCTAAAAGTCGCTTTGTCCACCATCCATCTGTCATCCTAGACACATGTCCTGGCCAATTCTATATTTCGGAATGACTCGTTCGGAAGTACCTACTCGGAAGTATTTAATTTTCAAAATTTCATTTTAATGGACAAAATATTGCGCAGATTTGCTATAATTTGGCCCGTTATAAACTCCAAATTTGGAATACTCTGTACGGTTACCGTTTGTTTAAATAATTTAATGTAAATATTTTACTTGCCTCCAAATCGACATATTCATTATTTCTCAGTTGTGGCCGCCTATCGACCATTTCGAAATCACTAAGAATATATCTTTGTCTTGTCCGATTCAAGTTCACATTCAGTTTTAAAATAGGCCTATATTTCACCCGATCCACCCTTAAAGTATTCCGCTACATATACAGGGTGTCTCTGGTTGAAGTATTAAACTAAAAATATTAAGATTGGCGAATTTTTACACATCTTATTTCTATTTTATTGATTCTCTTTTTAAAATTTAACGAATTCATACATAACTACTTCATATCAAAATTTAGCCTTTTCAAAAAATAGATATTGAAAATTGCCAGAACATAATACTGCGTAATACTTATAAAATATGTAGTTTATTTTTTTTTTAATAAACTAGCTGTCCATCAGCATATCAGTAAAAATCAGTTTTATCAATTAAAAAAAATAGTAAATTTATTAAATATTTCTCTCTATGTTCTTCTTTCGGTAAGAGGAAATAAATTGTTTGACAATGACTATCTAAAAATACAAGCTAAAAACAAGTAACAAAATAGGCTTTATATCAATATTATTTGTAAATATACAGGTTGTTAATTTGTTTATTATTCGCGGCTAGAGCTTTATGGTTGAAATATGGCAACCTTGGCCCGCTAGTCGATAGACGACGCGCGACGCGACGGGATGACTCGACAGAAAACCCTAGAGTTCATGTGTTCTCAATAGGCAGCGTTGCCATTCTGTTCCCCTATAAGTAACTGTCCAGTTAACAACCTGTATAATATTAATCAGTTTATTTTAGACGTACGATCATGGAAACGCATCTAGTGAAAATATATTTTCCTTAGTATAAAAGTAGACTTTCCTTTGTATGCAAAGATGTAACAAAATAAAAAATTAAAATATTAGTATAATTATTAGTCCCGAAGAAACTAAGGGCTCTACAAGTACTAATTAATGAACTAAATAAAGCTCCCAATAAAGTGGGTCTCAAAATAAATTTAGCAAAAATTAAAGTAATGTACAATGAATTAGTGAAAAGAAAAGACATTCTAATAAATAACACTGGAAATAGTAGAAGAATATATATATTTGGGACAACTCATACAAAGGTCGGTATCCCTACTACCAGAAATCAACAGAAGAATTAAGTTAGCATGTAGTACTTATGGAAGAAACTCAATCATATTCAAATCTATAAAGCCACTCTATCTAAAGAAGAAAATATTCGACCAATGTGTACTACCAGTCATGATCTATACATGCGAAATCTGGATGCTGAAAACGGACATCATAAGGAAACTGCAGGTCGCACAACGCTCAATGGAATGAAATGTGCTGGGAATAATTAAGTGTAAGACCATAATAGAATAGAGTGGGGATACGATAAAAGAGCCACATAATAGATGTCATCCACAGAGTCAAATCCCTCAAATGGTAATGGGCAGGACACCTGGCAAGAAAAAAACAGTTGGACCACAAACATTACAGCATGGTACCCACGAGGAATTAAGAGACCTAGAAGAAGACCGAACCTGAGATGAGATCATGATATTGTAAGGTTTTTAGTTCGTTACTTGTCTTTTGTATATGATATATGATGTCTGGCGTATCATCACCCGATTCCGTATCGCTCAGGCCTGATAATTTACTTGACTCGCTTGTTATAGTTTGGCTGCTCTGTGGAAAGCTGTCAAGATCGTTTCAAGGCGCCTCTCTGCGCTTTAACCTCACTTTTTGGTTTGGCCGGTTTGCGGCACGGTTGCAAACCCTGCTTTTAGAAATGGTAATTTAAATCTTGCTGCAAAAGCTGAATCAGCTGCTATTTCGAAGCTACAGGTAAAGATGAGATATTATCTTTACCTAAGCTACATTCGTTATTATTATTGAATATTTTTAGGGTAGAGTTTTGGATGTCCCAACTTAACTTGTATTTGTATTTTGCTGTCACGTTAGCGTTCCTTTTCTTTTGTGCCGCAGAATGTTACATGGAAGAAAGGACAGTTTCTTTGTTTATTATTGAGCCCTCGGAAGTAATTCGAGGTAGGTTTATTTTGCTTATTAGATCTTGTTTGGTTTTAAACAAGTTTTCGTATTTTTAGGGTCGTATTTTTAGGGTCCAAGGTACGGGCATTATCCAAGTTACGGACGTTGTCCAAGGTATGGGCAGATGTCCCATATATATGTATTGAGTCCAAGGTTATGGTCCAAGGTACGGGCATTATCCAAGGTCCTAGTAGTGTTCCAAGGTACGGGTAGTGTTTCCCTATACCGTTTTCCTATGGTTAGATACCCTATGTACGGATGTCCTGTGGACGAGTGTCCCATGTAGTGCAACGAAGCTCTTTCTGAGTTGCGTTGCTGACGCTTAAGTTTCTTGTATTGTTGCTTTTAGAAGATCTCGGGCGCCACCTCTAGTTAATAAGTGGTTAGAGGCCCACTAGTGCCGGTTCGGGTAGCTTTTAAACAGTGGAGAAGTATGGCAGTGTTGCAGTTCTTTTAGCTCAGAGGTGGGGAAAAATAAATTAAACAATAGTGTGTAGTTATAAAATAAAAGAGCAGGTCGTGTTTTCCCAAAACTATTTACAAGTCAAAAGTTTATTTTAGATTCAAAGAAAAATGTCTTTCTTCTTAATCAGGGCGGAAGGCAAGGCGATGTGTAGGTGGCTAGTTGAGACACCTAGCGCTTAAATTGGCTCCGATGCGGAGAGTCTCGTCACCGGGTTGGAGCAAATCTACACAGAAAAGAATATTAATAAAAACTAGAGACTGTTAGGGGAAGGACGGCACTCCCAAGTTAATAATAAAAAAAATAATTTATTCTTAAATAAAAAAAAAATAATTAATGTTAGCACTTGCTAATAAATTAAAAGAAAAAGGAATACAAAATTTATTTGAGGGTGATAGTGTAAAGAATTGAAAATATTCTATTCAATGTTTTAGTCAAAATATTAAACGTATACGGGTGTGTCAATAAGAAAATGTTGTAATTCCTATTTAATTGAATTAAAAATGTTTCGGAGTTAACAAGAAATTGTTCTAATAATTATTCTATTTATTTTTAAAAGTATGTCGGTGAGAATAAGAAAATACTAAAAAAAAATATTTATTTAACATTAAAAGTACGGCGGGGCTAAGGTCTAAATAAGGCAACGGAAAGAAATAAAAAAAAATTAAATTACGAAGGAAAGGAAATGCGGAAAACTATAAGAGTTCAGCGAGAATATCTATAGTGAAGGGATCGGTGTATAAGAAACCTGCCGGGATTTATCGCACTCACAAATTTCCCACGTTCCTAATCTTCACTAGAGATATGCCGCTTATTTATTAATAGAACTGATAGAATGATTTACTGCGGGTGGTTTTCGGAAAGAAAAAAAACTAAAGACAGTTTATCTGAGTAGTCAATGAGGAACCTGGAATTCGAAGCAACTTGCCGGGATTTTTCGCACTCACAACTTACTTATTTTACCTAGTCCTCATTAACAACCCAAATATGTTTTAAGTGATTAAAAAAAATCTAAGAGCTGACCTAATGATTTTTAATTAAATTTCAATAAGGAATTTAGAGTTTGAAGCAAACTACCGGGATTTATCACACTCATAGTTTACTTGCTTTTCCAAGTCTCTATTGATAACTCAAGCGGGTTTGATTTTACAGATTTGCTATTGATATGTAAAATATATATTTTTTTTTTTACTTTTGGAATTTATTCTAAACTATTTAGACCTTGCCACGGTACAGGATTCCTTTCTGAAAAAAAATAAAAAAAAAATTAAAAACCAAATAAACAATGAATTCCGATACTCAATACTATACCAAACTAATCCTGAAGGTTACCTTGCGGGCGGTTTCTGAGCGACGGTGAATTCAATAAAACAGAGGACGGGCAGGCTTCCCAACTGCTAGGCGGTGGCGGTGTCTCGGTGCTGGCTTCTGCGGGGCGGACTGCGGCGACTGTGACTGCTGGTGCTGGTGCTGGAGCTGGTGCTAGTACTGTCGGTGGTGGTGGTGTAGGAACTCCTCTTCTCTGGCTAGCGCGTCGCTTCTTATTTTCCCCAGTCCTTCCCTCCAGTTGAAAACCGTCGTGGTGGCGGCGTGCGCCGAGCCGGGTGCGCGTCTCGATACGCCAATCTAGTACTAGCGGTACCAAGCGGGCTGTATCGAGCGCATGGAATGCGTTCAATTATTAATTAGCGCGTTTTAAGCTAATTAATGAGTTCGGTTCGTATGTTAATTCAACAAATAAAATTTTATATAAAAAGTACTATCTTCTCGAAAAAGAATCAAAATTTTCTAATGTATGGAAGAGTAGAAAGATAAATTAACTAAATAAAATTCGTAATCGGCGGAAAATTGAAAAAGTTAATTAAACATATAAAAAAAATAGTAACTTCGTTACAGTAGGGATGGTTTACCTTATACATAGAATGCCCCAGCGTGGATTTGGCTTGGTCCCATGCTGCTTCCTTCCCATTTCTAAGCCTAGTCAATAGTTACGGCTGTATTGATTCATGGTGTCCTCATTCTGGCCTTTTTTGTTGTATTGGCCAACAGGATAGCCGACAGATAGTACAGAGATATGAGCCCACCTCACGCTGCTACTCTTTGAAACAGGATAGCCTCAAGAACAGCTAAGTGTAGATTTAGGTTCTGGTTTTCAGTCGATTTTCAGTCTTAACATAATAACGTACATTTTAAATAATATCGTACAGACTATGTTTAGTGGTTAGATAAGAACATTTATGTCGATTTAGTAGATACAATATGATTTAGATATTAGGTTTCATTACATTACGTCTTGTAATAGTACTACTTTCTATTAATATATGATATTATTGCGCTGTGTTAACAGATGAATAACCAGACATAGATTCTAGAATCTACGGGTTGCAACACCTTCGATTTAACATCATATAAAATACTTATATCAAATTAATTAAAGTGATGCTACCTTTTATACATTTACTATAACTTTACATGTGTGGTATTTTTTTATAGTCTTTTCATTGAATATATTTAATATTATTTCTAACATAGCTTTACTCGACATATAACCACTATAATAATTATTAAAATTGTAGAATGCTATTTACCATCAAAATTCATCATGAATAAATATAGTCATTAGTTTTAAGTAATATACAACTGTGTTTTCTTTCTCTGTGCATGCCTGGCGTTCAATATCTATTTTTTTTTGTTTATTGTTATTAATTAGTTTTCTTTCCAGTGAAATACCTTATCCACGACTGCTCTCCGATGAAAAGCTGCCGTTCGCAGTAGTAGTTGTTTAAAAAACGCTACAATATTAGGAAATTAGCAGGGAACGCTTAGGCCCGCATAGCCAAAAAAGACAACCAATGTGCCCAACTACAAAGAGAATATCTAAATATGTGATGGAGACTACACGATAATTGGAAATGGTTTAATAAAGCCGGTCCCACACGATGTGTCAAACACCTTCCAATGTTGGACACATGAACATTTGCCACATCGTGTAGGAGACACACTTTTGAATTGCAATATTGTCGAAGCCTATGCCAAATGATGCGTCCAATGTTGGTTCCAACATTGGAAGCATCGTGTAGGACCGGCTAAAGCTGAAAATGATAATGATACGACATATTATGGCATAAGCCTTTTCATTTTAGTTTGTTCGCTTATAATATTAAATTTGCTTACCCAACAAAAAAATAACAGCTTTTTATGGGTAGTTTGTTTAGTCGTTGATGTTTTGATGAACTATGAGTTCATCAATAATGTCATAATTAAACTTAACAAATACAACTTAATCGTATCCTTATGAGATAAGACCAAAATGATTTCGAGCGTTTATGTTTTTTTTGCTAAATATGTATTTTCTGATATACGTACTTTTGAAATATTAAAAGTTTTTGCTGAAGTAAAATGCCACTGAAAATCTCGAAAGCATCAGAATCCGATAAGTATTTACAAAATAATATACTATTTTTAAGTTTACGTTTCAGTAAGTACATCAATAGTATGCAGAAGGAGTTACACCCTGTACAGGATTCCGCGATCTAAATAATTCCACGGGGATATTCAGGACTTTCCACCTGGAGGATCGAAGCTAGCGGCATCGACAGCGGTCATTTGTTTCGGTAGGGTGAAACGGGGGCGGAAGAACGAATTCACCGACATCTCCGGTGAAGAATTTAAATTTCCCCCAGGAGTCGACAGGGGTGCGGAGATCTGTGCCAGGGTTCTGCCCGTCTAGACAGATGAAAAGTGTTCTGGGGTTAGTCTACTTTTTTCCCATTATTCTAAGCTATGTGCTCCTTGTGTGGTTATCGCTTCTGATAGACACTACAAAGAATTAAAACGGTTTTAAATAATTGGTAATTATGGATTTTAGGGTTAAAATATATAATTTCCTCTCATAAATGCCATTTTTTGCGGTGTAGTTTGCAAAAGCCAGCTTTTAATAATGATAAAAAATATAAAATACAGGTTGTTTCAAAAAACATGTGCCGTCTCTCGTGGGGAGATTCCTCACGTAAAAATACGATTTACTTCTCGTATCAACATAGGCCCGATTTTGCTTTGTTTCGTAGCTACAGGATATGAAATTCTTAATATTTTTTTCGATTTATTATAATTTTTTTCCAAGTACCTTTAGCGTTTTAAATGAAATTTTGAGGGTAAAAGTTACTATAAATGCGACATATTTTAAAGCTAAAAAGTGACGACATATTCACCAGTGACGTGCATATGGGTTATCACTGGAATATTTTTCTGAAAAAAGTATGTACGCCACTGACTTTTTTTTCTTGTTAGTGAAATAGTGTAAGCAGATAATAGAATGCCGATTAAAAGTTGTCTCTTGATATTTTGTCGATTTCGGTTTCTTGAAACGCAATTTTATTAATTTGCCTTAATCCATGTCTAATAGCAACCTTTAAAAAAAATAATTTTGAAGAGTAAAAAAACTTGAGAAACTTTTAAATAAGTACTCATTGATTTTTCATCAAAAAATATGAAAAAAAGTTTCTATAAACATGGGTATGGAAACGCATAGTTTTAGAGTTAGAGGATGTTAAAACTTTTTAAAATTAGGATTTTTGTAATTATCTTAAATACCGTATGATCGAATAAAAATGGCGTCAGCGATGGCTATGAAATGAAGATCGCTTTCATTTTATATGTAAATTTATATGGGAAATGTCCTACCTTTATTTTTTCATTTGAAATTGCTGTAGGTTGGACTAGTAGTAATAATAACTAATAGTAATAATATTTAATAAGAAATTAGGTAAAATATATCATTTATTAATTTAATTTTTATTTTAATTTTATTAAATGTGATTAATGAAATTGCGTTTATCCCATCAAGGAGGCCGAATTCAACAAAATACCAAGAGATAACTTTTAATTTGCATTTCACGGCTTACACAACTTTGATATCCAAAGAAAAAAGTCAGTAGCGCACATGTTTTTTTTTAATACTCCAGTGATAACCCATATGCACGTCCTTGATGAATTTATCGACACTTTTTTAGCATTAAAATATGTAGTACTCATAGTAAATTTTACCCTCAAAATTTGATTCGAATCACTAAAAGTACTTGGAAGGAAATTACAATAAATCGAAAGATTATTAAGACTTTAACACCCTGTAGCTACGAAACAAAGCAGAATCGGACCTATGTTGATATGAAAAATAAATCTTATTTTTACGTGAGGAATCTCCCCACTAGAGATGGCACATGTTTTCTGAAACACCCTGTATAATAATAGATAGCATAGTATCTCAGTGTAACAGTCAGAGCAAAATTATGTACAGTACGAGGGAGTTTTAGGTCAGTATTTACCTGTATGAATAATAGCTATGGAGATTAATTATTTATTAATTGTTTTTTTAAAGACAAAAAGTTTTCAAGTTTTAAAAAATTTTACAGAGAGATTACAAAACTGTGCAAAGTGGTAAAAGAGTGAAGTCTAGCTCCAGTGCTAATCTACTTAACCCGCGTACCACAAAAAAGTAACGCGTTATATTATATGAGTTTACCAAATATATAATTCCCCATTTGCCGTAACCTTTCTGAGACCAAATATAAAACGGCAACTAGAATTTTATACCTTTTGAATTCTTCCTTGATCTACAACATCGAGGCATGGTGGCAAAATTAAACGACAATATTGACATTCGCCAAAACTAATGATTCAGATTGTGTTATTATTCTTATTGCAATATTCAAAATGTATATGTTTACTTTGGTGCTGATTTTCGACTAGAACAACTGAATATTTTCGGTATGATAAAATGCACTGAATAAAGAAAGAAAAGCAAGACTTTTGCTAAACCTGTGCATGAATGCATTATGTATGTTATGTAATAAATACTATTGGCATTTTTTGCTCTCTGCGGCTTAAAAGATCTCCATTGCTATTTTCCATACAAAAATATATACTGTTATATATATTTTTTAATTGTTAAAATACGTAAAATAGTGACATAAAAATCCCTCGTACTGTATAATTTTGATCTTACTCTTAAATGAGATAGCATGATGATCTATTATTATATTTTATAGTTTTCATATCTTATATCTTTTCATAAATTTAATTAACCACTAAGTACTTTGATTACTTAGTGATTAGACAACAGAAGAATACCTCTCAGAAGCTGATAATCTTTGTACCTAAGTATATCGAAAATATTGTGTTATAGGTGGAGATAATGAGCTTGATAGACTTTTACAAACCGTTTATTTAAAATGTTTGCCAATAAACGGTTTATTAAGAAAAGATTCAACAAGTTCATTGTACCTTCACTTATCACATGCACATCTGTACTTGATAGTCGCATATAAAATGAATTAAATTTATTATAGGGACATTATAAGTTAAACCTTGATTTATAATATTAACGTTTTGAATTGAATTTCAACATTGCGAAACCCTTATCAATTTGTGTTATATATACCTACAATATGAATTATTCAGAACAAGGGCGAGGGTTTGGATACTTGTTCTTTACTTTTTTTCCGAAATAGAAAACATAACAAACGTGATTTATTGCTGTAATTAGTGTTTCTTAATGCTAAAAAACATTATCGCGAGCGGTTGACAAATTGGTAAAGTAGTTTGGATTTCCAGTTTTAGATATTGTAAACGCTAATTGTTATAATACATCTAAATGATTAATATTTGTGTATTTTTTTAAATATAAATAAAATAAAAATATTTTTGAATTTAACGAAAAATAAATTTAATTTTTGAACGAAGATTATCAGAATTATTTTACAATTTGAAAAATATCTATAGATGTCCTTTTTATTTACCCTATTTATATTTTAAATCTGATTTAATATCCTAAGCTAGGCACCTTGTTTACATGCACTATGCCAGCATTGTGTACAATTTTTGTTCATAATCAACGGATATAACACTAGATAACTTTATTGCCGACTGCAGAGCTCGCTACGGCAGAAATTAGAGGTGCCGTTCAGTAGATCTGGCAACACTGTCTCCGGCAACCACTCACTTTGTCGACTGAAAGCAGAACTACGGTCTGCTACAGTAGGGTATTCTTCATCTGCTGCGCTTTAAACCACTATCAGCGCGCAGCGGCGCAGAGCTAAACTAAATCTCGGAATTCTCGGAGAGGCTGACGGTAACGCCAGCTACATCTCGTACCGGTTTTGTGCTACGAAATCACCCGTAATGCCGGGTCCAGACCAAGCAGACAAAACAACAAGACAGAAATATTCATGTTTTACGACAAATCCAATACATTTCTGCGACATTTTTGACTTATTTTTGTTTTGTTTCAAAATTCGGAGACTTTTCAATGTCCCGTCTCGAGTCGGTAAAGATCAAAGTGTCTATGTTTTGTTTGTATATTTTTCGACAAGTTGTCGGCGCAGTGTGGATGGCGTGTGCTGCCAACAGTAGGAGACCAGTGAAATCACACATGGTTAATAAAACTCATTCGCAACAACTAAACTTTTGGCTTTTTTCACAGAATAACTAACTTTGTTGTACTTTTGTCGCTGCGATTTGGACAATTTATCTCAAGTTTGTCTTGTCAGAATTCCCCATCTTTTGTCTCAAAATCGTGTTTACTTTTTGTCGCCTTGGTCTGGACCCAGCATAAGTTTGCACATCTTCTTATTTCTTCAATCAATGATAAAACTATGATCACTACCATAGTTGAAGCAGACGGCGTATTATTACTAACCTAAATAGATTATAGTTAGGGGTTGGAACCTTTGGTGTTAAACAATACACCAAAACACTTTTATTTTTGTACTGCTCGAGCGACCATGTTAGCATCATCAGTTGATGATGAACATTATCTAACATGGCTAGCAAAACACGCGTCCAGTACAAAAATAAAAATTATTTTGGTGTATTGTGGTGAATTAATGTTTTATTTTGCAGTTTAACACCAAAGGTTCCAACCCCCAACTACCACAATACACCAAAACAGTTTTACTTTTGTACTGGACGCGTGTTTCGCTAACCATGTTAGTTAATATTCATCATCAGCTGATGATGCTAACATGGTTAGCGAAACGCACTTCCAGTACAAAAGTAAAAGTGTTTTGGTGTATTGTGGTAGTTGAGGGTTGGAACCCCCAACAAGTTAATGTATTGTGGTGAATTAGTGTTTTATTTTGCTAACCTAAATAGTTTTATTAGTTGGAGTAATAAATTATAATACCTTTTAAAGATATCGAAAGCTTAACATTTTTATTTTTTAGAATTTTCACAAATTGCACTTTTGAGCTAATACTTTTGAAATATTATTATAACAAATGTTTCATATACTAACCATTTAAACCCGTGTATTTGTTTAGTCGGCTGTTTGCGGTATTTTCCAATGGTGGCAGCACCGGCGGAGAATACACCAAGCCTATACATAGTTTATACTACAGGATTAAGTAGTTCGATAATGGTTTCGACAAGATAAAGCACAACCTTAAGTTGAGAGTTTTCTCTACAGACCACGTTATTTTAATCATCCTTTAGGCTACTATGTTTCCTACCGCACTAATCACAAAGTACTTTTGCTCGAAACTTTGTTTACTAATTAGTTGTCGTCTTCTCTTTCCATCCCCCCTCCTCGCCTCACTTTGCTTGATCCCGCGTGGAATCATAATTTACGCTTTGATTTCAATCTTCCATATTATTTTTTTTAATTAAACATATGTACTTTTCTCTCTACGAGTATTATTTGAATTTCAATGTTTAAAATTCTTATAAAGAGTGCCTCTCAAAAGCGGCTAACCCGTGTAACTTTTTTATTTTTTCAGATAAAAAAACGATATTTGGTATGTTAGTATACAGGGTTGTTCACCACATACGACACGGAGTATTGTAGCTAAACGATGAGATTTTTACAAATTGTAAGTTTCGGGTTCGTTGAAGGACTATTAGAGCTACAATTTAAAAATATTTTTAAGATACAGAGTGTCCCAAATAAATAAAAAATATCAAAGTTGTATTTTTTTAAATGGAACACCCTATATATTATTACATTTTTAGTTTCTACGATTAAAATAAAGGTAAATTTGATTAAGGTTTATTATACTTAAACCTTACCGTTTTTGAAATATTTTCAATTTTGTGAAATTGTAGTCAAAATTTTAAAGCTTCATTTCTCCAAGGGTATCAATGTTTTTAATACTAAATATTTAATGAAGTTTATTTATTGATCAGTTATTGTGTTGCAATAATAAAAATAATAGTACCTTATACACAGTGTCTAAAAATTTATTTTAAATAATTATTAGCTTCAAACGGCAATAACTTCTTTAATTTAAATGGAATGCCCTATATATTTTAGGAGAATCAGATGCACAATTAAATTGTCTATCAAATTGTATTATACCATTTTTTACCTATCCCTTCAAGTTTTCGTAGAAAATGCATTTTCTTCTAAATTAGACCTCATTTATCAATATATCTATGGAATATTGACATTTTAGATTGTTTTTAAAGCAACAAATGTACAAAATGTACAGACTAGTAATATTATCGTTTTTAGCAAAACGATAATATTACTAGCCCATTTGTATGCAAAAAGAAAACTATTTAAATCTTTATAAAAGGGTATACCATTAATTAAATATAACACCATTATTTCCGCCCATATACTAATTAATGACATACTTAATTGTGTTCGCTAATAAATTATTATAAATAAATGTGGATTTTTGAGTCAGAAATCAATATAATAATAAGTTATCAAATTAAAGCCTTTGTTGTTATAAATAAGCATTTATTAAAAAATGAAATATCATTTTTAAGATGTTACTTTTTATCACACTGTCTAATGCCCATGCAAAATTCAGTTTTTTAGTATTTGGAGCAATTATTATTAATCAACGCAAACAGTCAGTTAATGTAGTTTGAATACTGGAATCATATTAATTGGTCCTCTTTAACAAATATTTAAACAGTTTTTTTTTATTTTTTAATGAAATAAACGAATTATATCGACAATATTAGTATCTGTACTCTTTAAAAATTTGGTACATCTTTAAAATAATCTAAAATATCAATATTCCATTGATAAATAAGTTCTAAATTACAAGAAAATGCATTTTCTACGGAAACTTAAAGAAATAGGTAAAAAATGGTATAATATAATTTGATAGACAATTAAATTGTGCATCTGATTCTCAAAAAATATACAGGGTGTTCCATTTAAATTAAACAAGTTATTGCCGTTTGAAGCTAATAATTATTTAAAATAAATTTTTAGACACTCTGTATAAGATAGTATTATTTTTATTATTGCAACACAATAACTGATCAATAAATAAACTTCAGTAAATATTTAGTATAAAAAACTTTGATACCCTTGGAGAAATGAAGCCTTAAAATTTTACTGCAATTTCACAAAATTGAAAATATTTCAAAAAACGGTAAGGTTTAAGTATAATAAATCTTAATCAAATTTACCTTTATTTTAATCGTAGAAACTAAAAATGTAATAATATACAGGGTGTTCCATTTTAAAAAATACAACTTTGATATTTTTTACTTATTTGGGACACTCTGTATCTTGTAAAATTATTTTTAAATTGTACCTCTAATAGTCCTTCATCGAACCCAAAACTTACAATTTGTAAAAATCTCATCGTTTAGCTACAATACTCCGTGTCGTATGTGGTGAACAACCCTGTATAACATAAATTATAATTGATTGACGTGTTCATTTGTTTTTGGTCAGTACCTGTTTCACCGGAAACGACTACAACTCTTGATTTTTCAATGGCAACCTTGCTATATTTCTACTTTATTTAATATAAAATTACACTCTGAATAGAATGACATAGCATATGTCAACTTTTGACATTTTCGAATATGGTTTATTTGAAATTGTAACATTGTTCTCTTGTCGGGATGCGCATCCTTATATTTTCTCCAAAATCATGTTTGGTGAGCATATAGCCCGTTTTCTGGTCTAACAGATATGGTACTCGTGCTCAATATGATTTTCCCTATCACTGGCAATACTCTTGAGTGACCATAGTTGGTCTGGTTCCACAGATTGGATTCCCTTAATCTTATGGCACCCTTAGCGGCCAGATCCTTCACGAGCCAGTCGTTTGATTGCAAGTCCAGAATTGCTTCTAGCGCAGCTTGCATAGTGTTGTGCTTGCCAGTTGTACATAGACCTGCTAGTCGCTGTACTTTTGTGAGGCTTTTTCTCGTCAAGTACCGCTTCCCACTATACTAGTGCTCCATAGGTGATGATTGACCGTCTAATTTATGTCATATACTAACATACATATTTTTTTTTCTGAAAAAATAAAAAAGTTATAGGGGGTGAGCCACGCGCTGTCGAGAAGCACCCGGTGTACATTATAAGAAAATAAAAATGTTATTTTTATAACGACAGGCGAGATTATTGAATATTAATGCATTCTTTAAATATTAAATATTAATACGGTGAATTAGTAGTAGAGGGTAAGAAGAAACCGGGTGGACAACTCAAAAGATACAAGGATGTTTTCCATGAAAACATAAAGGGGATATGCAGCATCAGTGGGAGGAAGCAGCGCACAATAGAACGCAATGGAGGAGAATGTAAACTCAGTTAACAACGACAACCAAAAAGTAAAGAAGCAACAAAGTAATGAGATTTTGAATGTCCGAAGTGCGGAAGAGAAATAACATCACGTATCGGGCTTTTCAGTTATAGAAAAGCTCATGAAAGAAAACGCCTTGCGTAACCATTTTCTGCTGCGTGTGAAATACTCGTCAGCGAGTAATGACAGTAGTAGTAGTACTCAACTTATTACCAATCAACGAACATATTTTATTGAAAATACGCCAACTTTTATATAAAAAAATAAAATATAATAAAACTTAATGCAAGATGAGGCCTAAAGTGTTTACCCCTTACTATATCTGCACCCAATCTCCTACCCTGCGCTCTACACCAGCTTATGCAGGTCCTTAATAGGATGAGAAAATGGTTTATCTCAGTAGTTTCTTCTCAAACAGAAAGTGTTACTTGCAATCTAAAGCCTTGCAGTGATAAATTAGGTCCTCTGCTGTTCCAGGATCTTTATCGCAGTTAGCAGCAAAGACTCCCTTAATTAATTGTGAGATTTATCACTTGACAGCCATAACATGTTCTGTCAAGAGACTTGTTGTAATCTGCACGTTATTTCTGCTGAGCATTAGCAGTTCCTTTGTAGTTTTAGAATTAGGTCCTTGGATAAAGGCCTTGGTATACCTGTACCCCTGTTTGTTTATCAACTGGACAGTTCCAGAGTTTTACTACACTACGGGTTACACATTTGGGTACGTATTCTTAGTACTGTCTCTGTACCAAGATACGATTCCGATAATTCCGATAAAATGTGCATGATGGATCATCTGAAATGCCCTTTATATTAATGTTTCCAGTATTTTGAAAAATTTGCTATATTTGTTAGTAGTGTTTTTTATTTTCTTAATTCAACTGCTGAAAATTAAGTACATTCTGGCTTATTTATACAGCCGTTTATAGTACACCTCTTTTACTCATAACGTCCAACAATCCTAAACAACAAAACCCGTTTTAATGAAAATGGCGTAATATCTGTTTTAACTGCTACCTAGAAGTGTGCATTAATGAAGCTTCATTACAAAACTAAGCGAATAACCTTAATTTTCCGAATGCAATAAGGCTTTCGGCAAGGTGGCGTTGCATTGTCACTTTATGGGCCATAAACTTCAGCTTAGCGGTTTATTTAAATTGAGCGGCGACCGATTGTGATCTTTGTTGCCATAATTTTGGGATTGCGCCGTATAGAATGTCTTTTGGCGGACAGAATTTATGAACACTTTGTTCCTATTCCAACTTTTTTTAACCCGGAGCTTTCGAAGAAGATTAAAAATGTTATTTTCTTATATACGACGCATTAAATAATATGTTTCTCTTAAAACATATATTTTTCTTATTAAATAGTTCTATTTTGCTTATCTGATTTTTTTCTCAACAATTTAAAAAACAAAAAAAAAGATAGTAATCTTCAAAAATAATATATAATATATATGTATCGATGTATTAAAATAATAGAATAAGTATATCGATATATTTTTAAATTTTACAATCACTATAGCAAGACCTTTTAACATCTTTCTTGCAGAGTCTAGCCGAACACCGCGTTCGGGTCATGATAGTTTCCGAATAAATTAAGAGATTTTTTTTATTGATTGGGATGAATAATGAAAAAGTGCTGATTGGGATGAATAATAATATTGAATAAGTGCAAATATTTTCAAGGCTGGTAGACCTCGATAAAAGAAAAATATTTTCTCTTTACCGTTTTTCAGATAAATTCAAAATAACCGAGATATTTCACTTCGCAAATTTCCAAAAACAAAATATGTTTTGCTAAAATTTTGAGAACCACTGTATTTTTTCTGGATTTCCTTTCTTGTAAATTTAATCTACTACCTATGTTGCCATATTATCAGCAAATTATGCTTTTTAACTAAAACCTAAAAAAAATTCCAAAAAATTTTGCATAAAATTCCAAATTTTCACAAAAAATTTTTCCGGAAAAAAAAACTCATAATCGTGTTTTTGATGTCAAAATATACTACCCCTAAAAATATTTGCACTTATTTAAGACTCACCTTGTATAACTGTAAAGTTCCCTCTGAACAGACCTTACTTGCATCAAGATTTTGCGATCAGATCGTGCGATAAAGATCCTGAAATATATAGTATGCCAACGCAAGGCTCTGGATAGCGGGCAATATTTTCTATTTGAGAAAGCAAGGCTAGAACCGTCGTAGGAACTATGCTCGCATCCTATCAAGGAGCTGTACAAAACGGTGCGGGATACAAGGATATATGGGACTAGATGCAGATATAGAAAAGGGACAGGTCGCTGTGTTTCCCGGCATTAGACAGTCCATTAAAATTTGAAAAAAAAACTTTACTTTTCTCTGATGGGTTATTCCAAATAATTCGTCGAATTAAGCGGGCGTCACAGCCCGTTTAGACTATAACCGGATCATTTATCCGGTCCCAGAGTCAGGGCTAAACGAATAAAATTAACGTTTTATCCAAACTCTTGGGTGTGTAATGGAAGCGAAAAGAGATAGGTAGGGAAAAAGTCTCGTCCAGCGAAGACATTAAAAGAAGGATTTTCGAAGAAAAGAAGGGGTCTAAAATAAAATGACGAAATGAAGGGACTATAAACACATACTTAATCTTGGGATTATTGGTTTGATCGGGAAACTTTTTCGATAAATTTCTGATGTTTACCCAGTTTCTGATTTCTGTTAAACAATACTTCAGTGTTTTTTAAGCACAACTCAAAAAACTGGCAGTAATATTTTGCTGATATATAACTGATATTCCTAATTATTATAGGAATTACCAATATTATGGATTACCAATAGTAAACAAGTCTAATTTTTCGGTGTGGATAGGTTCGTTAAAAATGTTCAGAGCGAGCAGTAGATGTAAATCTCTTTCCCGTTCGAAATATTCTAATAAGGTTCTGATAAGTTATTTACAACGGCCGTTAAGCCGCATCGGCATTTTATACACTTCGCACTATAAGCGGTTCAAAAGAGAAGAATTTTCGACTGCAAGGTCTGTTAGTGAAACTTGTTAAACTTAAAGTATAACAACACAATTCACTTAAATCAAAACCTGGTAATACAAAACTAAAGTGTCAAAACGAATCAAAATGTCAGTAAATAAATAAATGCGGCAACATCGTTTACAGCAGAGCTACCACCTGAATCCCTAGCGGGAAATTTAAATTCCAGTTAGTCAGCCATGCGCCAGGCGGCATATTCGTAATTCGCCGACACATTAGCCGCTCGGATTAGGTCGGGTACAGCGACGGACGGTTGCTAAAGTACCGACGTATTAGACTAGTCCCAACACTTATGCGTCGGTGATTTACGAAAACGAAATACTGTTGTCTGCATATTGCATTACAGTATAGATTATGGTAAATCGAGAACTGTTAGAAAATTATACAAAACAGACTTGAACAGAAATTATCTCTAATACTAAAATTAAACTTTACGGTGTTACATTTAAAATAACCAATATGATTTTCAAAAATTTTATGAAGCAATTTTCAATTTGTCATTTTTAGTACAAAATTATAAAATAACTAGAATTTTGTTAACTTAAAAAACAATACTTTCTGTTAGATAAATTATTATTAATGGTTAAATGATGGTGGATTACTGTGTTTATAGAAATTACTAAACAAAGGTCTAAGAAAAACATATTATCTTATATAAAATATATGATTAGAAAAAAATTAAGACATATTTTTATTTTTTGAATTTATTACCTCCTAATCCCATATTTTTTTAATTTTGTGTCTAGAAGAAATAATTCTTTGATTGTTACTAGGTAATAATTTTACTGGACAGTCTATATTTCGCGAAGTTCTTTTGCGGCTCACTTCCCTATTTTTCTTTTGTTTGCCATCAAAATGACAGTAATAAAATCTCTTAAATGCTTATTAGACGTAGTCTCAGAGCCAATCATAAAATGTTTTTGAAACTCTTTCAAAAATTTCCATTATAATAACAGTCATCCATTATATAATAAAATAAACATAAACTAAAATTTACTTGCTAACCAGTTTTAAGCTTCCATGCCGATAATAGAATTGAAGCCTTAATAAAAGGTAACTTAAGTTCTAAGACTTATCGCAAGTACCGTATGATCGAAAAAAAACAGCGTCTAGTTGGTTTGGAAATGACGATCATTGACATTCCGTATATAATTTTACATACAAAATGACAGCTATCTTTATTTCCAAGCCAACTCTGACGCCATTTTTTTCGATCGTATGGTATATCTAGCATTCACATGAAAGCTTATAAGACTTTTGCGCAGTATAAACAAAAGCATGTTATCTGTGCTATTACTATTTATTTTGTATTAATAATGATATATTAATAATATTATTGTTATTATTTAATTTCTCTGCAGACAGCAACATATATCTATATATATATATATAAAATCTGTTCTTATCAGTAATCTACAACCTCAGTTTATTGGAGACTACCTATTTATTTATCAGGTACAGTTGGTAATGTTTTAAAATCCATGTTTTTGAATTAGCAATCTGCTCGAAATATGCTAATCAATCGAAAACAATGAAAACCAATACAGACGATTACTGATTGACCATAAAAAATTACGAATACCCATTACAGATGCAGACCAAATTAATCCTATTTACAAACTTGCGAAGAAAGAAACAATATTTTGAGCGCATCGTAAATCGCCGACGTATTAGTCTAATACGTCGGTACTTTACGCAGCACCCGAACTATCCCGAGCGGCTAATGTGTCGGCGAAATCCGAATATGCAGCCCGGCGCCGCGCCGGCCTCGAATATATCCATGGATGAGCAACAATTAATTTAAAACGCGCCCTTGGTGAGGTAACTGAAAATTTATTAGGTATCGATTGTACTTTTGTTAAAAACGGAAAATATTAACTGATCTCAAGGCGCACTCTCATGACTTGTCTACTTGGTGGTTTCCCCACAATCCCCACCTTGTAAACAATATTGGAAAGTGTGGAGCTCACACAATTTGTCCATTTCAACAAGTACGCCAGCACAAACATTGTTTAAATCCTTGGCAAGTAAACAGTATAGTCTACTACTACTACTGCCATTACTCGCTGACGAGTATTTGACATGCATCAAAAGATTGTTACGCAAGGCGTTTCCTGTCATGAGCTTTTCTGTGACTGAAGAGCCCGATACGTGATGTTATCTCTCTTCCGCACTCCGGACATTCAAAAATCTCATTACTTTGTTGCCTCTTTACTTTTTGGTTGTCGTTATTAACTGAATTTACAATTCTCCTCAATTGCGTTCTATTGTGCGCTGCTTCCTCCCACTGATGCTGCATACTTATCCCCTTTAAGTTTTCATGAACAACATCCTTGTATCTTTTGAGTTGTCCACCCGGTTTCCTCTTACCCTGTACAAATTCACATGTGACAGTATAGTCACATCCATGGATACTGGTCGTCCCGAAATTGTTGCTAGTGATTCTTTTTTCTTTTTAAGTTCTTTTACTGTACACTGCAATACGATTTCTATGTTCTTTATGTTGGTCGATCCATATGAAGGGCTCATTTTCGTATAAATCCATAAATTCCAAAACAATTTTTCAAACAAAACAATTCATTTCAAAAACCAGCTTTGTCCATTTTAATTGGAACCGAGAAAAAGCAATTTAGTTTTTTTAAACAAAAAAAAAAGAAAAAAAAATGCAAAACAAAACAGGGGAAAAACCAGGAATGTCCAATTAAAGGTTGTATAAAACCTAAACTAAACTATTACTTTTTTGTTGTAGAAAGAAAATTAATATTTAAGTAGGGTTTTATGTGAATACATAAATTTACTACATGTAATACTAATTGCAAGATGCATGCTTGTCGCCCATGCGTTAGGATATCTCTGGTTTTTGCTATTCACGCGTGGACTACTCTGCTGTTTCCCTTGTACGGTAAAATAACCAAGCTGTAATATCTGTGGGACAAAGCGTATTATTTCTTTCTTTTTTTTTCGAATGACGCTAACATTTGTCTATTATTCTCATTTGTCCACTCCATTTATTTATTGCTGTGAAAACGATTTACGTATGTCGCCAATATTGAAATTATTAATGTAAATTTGATATTATATAATATATTATTGCTTTAACGTTTTAATCCGCAATTAACTCGAAAAACACTACGATCCGGAAATAGACGGGACATTCAGTATAATTGTACTACAATTATTTGCGCAGTCGTTTTCTTGCGCCTGGGCAAGTATAGCCAAGGCTGGCCAAGTCTACACTTGGCAAGTGTACGAATACTAATTGTGATCCTTTGACTCGGACTATGTTTACCGCCAAAGAGTGGGAACGCGAAAAGTGACCAAGGAAACCGTTCTCACGACATGGCAAGTATATTCCAATAACAAATGTTTGTCAAGTACACAAGTCGTGAGAATGCGCCTTCAGACACACCCTAAAATGCAAATTTTACAAGTGATGATGACGTAACGTTGGAAGATCGCTGAACAGTTTTTACTTATTTATTAATCAGAGTATAAATGAACCCTCACATATAATAGTTCTACTAAATGCGGTATATTTTTGAGACCAGCCTGAGGCAACGTCATTTCAAGCGAGAACACGAATTCGGATTAAAAGCGACTAATAACCAACCGAAATCTTATTTTAAGTTTAAATGAAGATTTCGAATTCGTACTCCTCCGGTGTTTAATCAAACTTTCGCCTCGCTTCTAAATGTACATAATATTATCTACTTCCCATGACAAAGAACTTTTTAGTCCAGTCACTTTAGAAATTGAATCTCAGAATCAGATTGTAAGATCCTTGTATTAATTTATAAACAAGGATTAACTATATTTTATATCAATTAAACTTTTAGTTACGTAATCGAGGGCGCAATTTTTAAATTAATTTTTGCCAACAATGTACATATTCGGCTCCGAGCTGACTTACTGGAATTTTTAAATCGCTGTAAAAAATGTCAAGTTGTCATACTTATTTATTTATTTCCAGACATTGTCATTCGTTTTAACACTTTAGTTTTGTATTACGAGTTTTTGGTTTAAATAAATAGTGTTGTGATAATTTAAGCTTAAGAATGTTTACCAGCAGACTTTGCAGTAGAACATTGATCCTTTTAGAACCTCTTTTAGGGCGAAGTGTACAAGATAGCTTTATAGTCGTAAAAAACTCATGGCAACTTTAGAGAATATTTTGAACGGGAAAAGGGTAGTTATTGCCCTGTATGTCCCTTAAGTGCTGTTAAGAAGTGAGTTTTGTTGATGTAAATAATAGCTGTTTATATATTTATGATTGATTTATTTTTGTTTACTAAAATATTTTCATTTGATTGATTTTGGTTAAAATCATACGGCTTTTCCGTTATTAGTAAAGATAGGTGAATGCGGATTGCACAAACCTGTCCCACTTTTTGTTAAACGAAAGATGTCGTAGCCCTCTTCGTTTCTGAGCTGCAGGGTCTTTTCGCAAATTTTGCAATTTGGGACAGCCCCCGTATCTCCGTTATTATGGATGATATCGAGAAGGTGAAAACTGATTCTTGTATAACTTTTTATGTAGAATAGAGTGGCGTAGTCTGTTTTTCGACGAAAAAAATATTTTTGAAAATATGAACTAAAGTTGTGTTTTTTTAAATGAACACACTGTATATAAATCTTATGATCCGTCTTGCTATGAGCTTCTCAAAAATATATATCGCTTTATATTTAACTTCACTATTTACTGCAATATTTAAAATATATCATTTTTTTATTAGTACGCCGTGATAGGTAACAAAAAAATCAAATTGGTATTTACTGAATTAGTGATACACATGTTAAATTTTTATTCGGGATTGATATATTTTACTTTTATCACTGTTGCCACTGAATCTGTTTTTCTTTTGTTGACCTGTAGGTTCGTGTAGTAGACTCTGTAGCCCAGAAACAAAGAGGGCTATAAAAATTTTGTTTACGGCATCTTCCATTTGACAAAAAAGTGGGATAGGTTTGTGCAAACCTCAACCTTCTATAACTCCTTCTTCTTCTTCAATAACGGAGATATCGTATGATTTCAACCCAAATTCGGGACACCCTGTACAGGGTTGCTCGAATTCGACGCTCATCATTGGGATTTCGGAAATCGTAAGAGATACAGGATCGGTTAAATGGAGGCAAAGTTGCGCAATTTGATGCTCAATAAAATGCCGTATTGCGTTTTGAAAATGTCCGAATACTTCCGAATATATTGCAAAAAAAAAAAGGAATTTTCAATTTTTTTTCTATTGATTCCTGGCTTTATTTGTTTAGATAACTTAAAATTAAAAACACATTTTCATGTCCACTTTTTATTTACTTTTATAACTCTGTATGATTAAATATTGACTCTGACGTTTCGGCTTCTGGCGACCATCATCAACTTAGTTTTTTTAAATACGGACCTGACAGAATATTTTATGCAAAAAAAAAATAAAAAATAAAAATGCAATACGGCATTTTATTGAGCATCAAATTGCGCAACTTTGCCTCCATTTAACCGATTCTGTATCTCTTACGGTTTCCGAAATCCCAATGACGAGCCACCCTGTATAAACTTTTATTTTGGTTTTCTAAATTGTGTGTCAAAAAGTCCTTACATAAGTCAATTAAAAATGGCCAAAGAAAGCTTTGTTTAAAAGCTTCTAAACTTTTATTCCTAGGTTATCTTTTTATACCTTACCTTAAGGTGTAGGCGAGGCTGTATATAATAAAAAATTATTACAGTCGCAATAAAAATTAAGTCGCAACAAAAATTTTTGAAACCCATCAAAATAAAGGTTTATTCAAACTTTCAGCTTTTTGTCTTTTATTTCTAGATTCCGTCTATATAGCCTAAAAAATTATTCAGATGACATTTAAAAAAGAGTTAAAACAAAGCTATGTTAAAAATTTCAGGTTCTAAACATTAATTTCTAGGTTTTCTTTTTATAGTTCAAGGTGTAGGCGAGGCTGTATATAGTAAATAATTATCTCAAAAGCCGCATTAAAAACTTTTGTAACAACATTTAATTTCAAATAAACAACATAAATGTCAAAATAAGGGTTTGTTCAAACTTTCAGGTTTTTATCTTTTATAATATAGCTCTCTATATAGTCTAAAAAATTGTCTCTCAAGAGTCGCAAGAAAATATTTTTAGTAAATATTTAAAAATGTTAAAACAAAGCTTTGTTGAAACTTTCAGCTTCTAATATTTCATTCCTAGATTCTCATTTTATAGCTTAAGGTGTAGCCGAGGTTGTATATGGTAAAAAATTATCTCAATAGTTGCAATAAATATTTTTGAAGCAACATTTAAGATGTCAAAATAAAAAGATTTCTTCAAACTTTTAGCTTTTTATCTTTCATTTCACGGTGCCCTTTATATAGCCTAAGGTGTATGTACTATCTAGCTTTATCACTAGACAAATTTTAGCCTTTAAATGGAAATTCGCGAAAAGCGCTAGCTGCTTCCATTTCCCTTAACTTAATTCTTTATCAATGTCTGTTTCTATTCTCTTGTTTTATTAAAACAATAAATCAGCACTGATAAGTACAACTGCAGAAATAAAACTTTGTACTGTTCTAATTTATATTTTTCGAGAATATTGTTAAATAATATGCATGAATTAGACTATGGTAGGTTTAAATATAAAATGTAGCGATAATTCGTAGAAAAAAAAGTAAAATAGTTATTGATAGAGAATTTAAATTTATTAAATAAATTTTTTTTATCGATTCTAATCTTTATTTATTATAAAATTTATTCCTGAAATGATTGAAAAACATACTAGTCGAAAAAAATCACAGCGGTCGGCTGTTCTGTGTCTGATGAATAATAGGTGTAGGTTCATTTAACTGTTTTTGTTGGGCTCCACTTAATTTAGGCCTAAGTTAATGTGATTTTTAAAAATTAAGAAAATTATTACTAACTAGGAACGTTTTTTAATGATATTGGGCAAATTATAGCCCAACACAATGTAATAAAAACTAGGTGTCTACATTTATTAAAAACAAAATTATTTTAAATTTCCTGGTTGAGAATGACTATGAGTAAGACAAAAGATTTGATTAAGAAAATTATATAGTAAATTAGATTTATCTTACAGAAAAAAGAGCAAAAAAGATTTAAAAACACTGAGTACTTATGTTTTTCCCTAAATATTTGAAGAATAATTTAAACAAATCATGTATATGGCAACCCTGCTCCACCACATCTAACTGAATTCAAGGTACTACCTAAATTTAAGCCGTACAAACTAGGGATGGGTATCTAACAAGAATTCTGCTAGAGATGTAGCACAAAAATAATTACTTATTTTAGGTTGCTACAGTGTTTATACCTTTTGTATCTTATTTATCTTGTGAATATTTTCAGTAAAAAAAAAGTATAATTACCAAAAGATATATGCATTTCTTTCAAAATATTGCACAATATAAAAGTTTTTTTTTCTTCTTGTAAAGACAATTTGGGGACATACATACATATATAAAATAACTGTAGTATTTTAACTCTATCTAGAATAGTATTTTTAGTTTTATTCTAATGATAATTTATTTCCATCATCATCTATACTGGGTGAGTCTTAAATGAGTGCAACTATTTTCAGGTCTGGTGAATTTGAATAAAAGAAACATATTTTTTCTTTCCCGTTTTTCAAATAAGTCCAAAATAACCGAGTTATTTAAGTTTGAAATTAAAAAAAAAATGGTTTGTTATAGAAACAATTCGGAATTCCCTAATTGGGAAGCCCAATCTTCGTGTGCTGGTTGTAGTAAAAAATTATTTTTTAGTGTAAAAATGAATTGTAATGTATTGTTAAGTTTAATCAACTTAAAAACACTTTAAAAATAGCAAATACATTTACTCGTAATTTTTAAAATGTTTCAACTGTTTTACGTGTTTTACTTGCTCTACGGTAGAAACGTAGGCGTATAGGCGGTAGAGCTGGGCCTAAATTGTTAAATCAAAATACCGGTCAGTAACCTTTTATGGTTTGAAAGCGTGTAAATGAAATAACGTTGCTTGATACAGTTTGTTTATACTTACATTTTTTATATTGTTACATGTTGTTGATATGTTTATGTTTTTAAAATATTGTATGCAATAATTATAACCTTCTCCAATAAGGATGTCTCGCCCTAATAATTTATTACGGCAAAACTGTCAATAAACAACTTTGCCATAGTAACAAAGCAATGTCAAGACTATTTTAATTTTAAAATAAACAAGGAATCATTTTTAATTTTGTTAAGCTCATTTTTGAATTTCAACCACATTAATTTGATAGACGCAAACTCTGAGAAAAATAAACATTGATACCACACCAAAGACACTTAAAAATAGAGTACACAATTGAATATACTCAAACAGGGTCGGACTGGGCCAGGGGGGCTCTGATGGAATTGTGAGATGGGGTCTGAGAGGATTTTTTGCGTATTTTTTCGTCTTACGTTTTGTCAATTTTTCCCTACTTATTGATTTAGTGTTAGTGTTAGTGTTTGAAATGGAGGAACTGCCCGTAATGCATTGCAAATGTATGTAAATATTGTTAATCCAAAAAAGTTTTGGGGATATCTGGAATATTACTTACTAGAATGTTGCTTTTTTTCTCTTTCATTCTACATTGAAAAAAAAATTATAAAAAGAAAAAACTACATTTTACTTTGATTTTATAAACAAAATATGACACGCAGTAGCTGTATTAGTTAAGTTATTATTCTTCCCCAACTCAGTTTACAAGAGTGCCCAGTAACAGCAAATTGTGTCAAAAAAATATAGTTAGTAGAGCTACAATTTGTAATAATTTTCATTTAAATTTCAACTAGTACAATCTGAATATTCTCTCACAAATTGTGAGAATTAAACTGTGTCCGTTATTTACCAAGTTGATCATTTCTCTCACGACGCTCTCTAAATTTTTAGTTTATTGTCTAAAAAAAAATAACAGACCATTGGAAACCCTTAATATTCACAATAAACCTTGCCCCAAAGACGATTCATTTCCCATTTAAACTACATGGGAATTTGCCACTTTTTGCAATTAATTTTTTCTCTCAATCTTGTTCTCTCGCAGCCATGACAATGATATATTTTTCTACAGAATTGAACGCTCTACAAAAAAGGTCTCTTTCAAAATTATCATTATTTTTGAAAAATTTAATCTATTATTTGAAAAAGAGCATTTTTTTGATAAACAATTTTGAACCATGAAAAACAATTGAATGAATGACATGTAGTTAATTCTAATACTTATAGTATCAGGCAGAAAATGGTTGAAGCTCTAAAAGTGAATAATGACGATGAGTTCGATATTTCTAACCGCTGCATTTTTAATCAGGAAATATAAATAATCAATGTTTGATTATTTTATAAATTCAAATTCGATACAATTTTTTTACAAGCTTTAATATTGATAAAGTTTTCTGCAGTTAGACAGTACGTAATGGTTAAAGGATCCTGGATACATGAGAGGGCCTAGAAATTGTGAAATATTTGAGAGTAGTTAATGATATTGCAGAAAGAGCTGTTGTCAGTAATTGTTGAAGAGAAATTGTCAGAAGAATATATTAACATTTTATTTAGAAGTGAAGATAAAAAACAATATGTGATTCTGACTGTAAGCGAGTGTAAGAAGATATATCAAAATCCAACTAAAGAATGTTTACTAAAATAAATCAGCTATACTTAAATGGTTTAAACTTCATTAGACTTGAAGATTTCTTAATTCCCGACCTTAACACCATCAGAATTCTATATTATTACAGTAGTAGATTAAATTTTTCCAAAATAATCATAAATTTATCAAAAAAGTTGAAAAATTTGGGAATTTACCAAGTGGTTAACTTTAACCGTGAATAACTTTTGAAGGAGTAGTTTTATTGTAAGAGATCTTTTTTGTAGAGCGTTCAATTCTGTAGAAGATATATGATTGTCATGGCTGCGTGAGAACAAAATAGAGAGAGAAAAAATTACTTGCAAAAAGTGACAAATTCCCATGTAATTTAAATGGGAAATGAATCGTCTTTGGGGCAAGGTTTAGTTTGAATATTAAGGATTTACAATGGTCTGTTATTTTTTTAGACAATAAGCTAAAAATTTAGAGGGCGTCATGACAGAAATGATCAGCTTTGTAAATAACGGACACTCTAACCGCCACACTTGTTCGCTATTTTCGTATAAAATTAAGCATATTTAACCATTTTGAAGGTCTTGTGGTAGAAATAAAAGCTACAACGGTGATGCCTAGTACCATACGCAAAATGCAGCAGTGTTTTCTACAATTATGAGGTTTACTACAATTTATTTTTTCCGTGTATTTAAGATTAAATAATGAACTATCTTACCTTCGGTAAGCGAAGACTTGGGCGCGGCTGGCAATCGCCACCCTGATTATATGGTCAGTCCGACCCTGCACTCAAATCACACATTTTATATGTTCGTTATTACAAGCATTAAGTAGAGATGTAATAATGTATGCTAGTACCGAAAGGTGTAATTATAGAGGATTTAGTTCTCGTTATTGCTAATTAAACTTAAATTCTTAGAATATAAGTGTTATATTTCTAGAAATAGAATTATTACGTGAATACTGGAATATGGAATAGTTAAATTAATCATAATGGCGCAACTAGTATTTCTGTACTTTAAAATACTTATAATATTGTTACGGATTCCGTGGGTCCACTATTTAAACTCACGATAAAATACTTAACGAATTTATTTGTTTCACTCTGTACACACAACTTATACTATTTACAACACAACTTATGCAACTACTATTACTCTAACGGTATTTCGCGGTATTTTCAAACTTTAGACTCCAAACTTCAAACTTCAAAACTTTTCCAACTGTCAAAGCGCGGGCCTTATATACCCCCTGGCGGTTGTTTCTAGATTTTTCTAAAGAATTCTATAATTTTCTTTACTTTCTGGCGAATGCGCCAGGTTCCTCAATGCACCTTGCGATTTTTTTAGCAGTATGCAGTTATGCAACCAGTAATACACCTTGACAATATATATATTGTACACAACTTTTTCTGGTATTTTGTACACACCTTTTCTGAATTTTTCACCCCTTTTGGTCAATTTTTTACTTGTAAGTGGTATTTTCTCGTAGGAATAATTAGTAATATACGTCATGTAGGAAGTGGCAATGTTCCATCCCTTTTACTGTCGTAACCATGGTAAAATCAGAGATTAAAAAATTATAACGTGGGAAAATTTGCATAAACAGGTAGTTCTAATTTTTTTTCTAAAAGAAAATGCACGATTTTCAATATCTTTTTGTAAAAAAAATCATACACAAATTCCTGGGGTCAAAATATACCACCCCGACAAATATTTGCACTAATTTAAGACTAACCCTGTATATAATAGTAAATCAAAATTGTACAAAAGTTTATTGCCCAATTCGAATTGAAGAATGAATACAATTCATTACATAAAAAAAAATCCCTCCAGCGTACAACAGAAAATTTTCCCGCGTTATGTGTCCAAAATAAAAAGAGATTTCCGTCAAAATGGAAATAGATAATTTCCGTTCCCGTTCAGCACAAATTCCGAACTTTAGAACCAGATTATGTCGGAAATATGGTAGTCGTTGAAACCTTCAGTTAACAATTAATTCGAGAGAATTTAAATTAAATTTAGTTCAGTCGTTTTGTCGTTTTGGTATAAATGGCTTAAACTGTATTTTCCGGTGGTTTTATAAAGTTTGTCTTGTTAGTAGATTGTATAGTAGATATGAATAAAATGGTAGAAAATTTTATATATGTTTCATTATTCGTATTATTAACGAGTTTGGAATTTTAACGTTATTGGGAATTTGAAGTAACACTTTGTTGTTTATTACTTATTTTCGCTAAACTGAAATTTCTAACAAAATTAATTTAGTAAATAATAATAATTAAATTGAAACTAAGCTTTCGTTTTTTTTAAATATAGCCTAACACAATAACTTTATTATTTAGGGTGGCTGCAACGACGTCCCGTAATCCTGCTGTTAAAACAAAACAATTAATTGATTTTTATATATAAAAACCAGCTGTTATGTTTTAACAGCAGGATTACGGGACGTCATATTGCAGCCACTCTTATTCAGATAAATAACGAGATTTGGTATCTTAGTATACAGGGTTGTTCACCACATACGACACGGAGTATTGTAGCTAAACGATGAGATTTTTACAAATTGTAAGTTTTGGGTTCGATGAAGGACTATTAGAGGTACAACTTAAAAATAATTTTACAAGATACAGAGTGTCCCAAATAAGTAAAAAATATCAAAGTTGTATTTTTTTAAATGGAACACCCTGTATATTATTACATTTTAGTTTCTACGATTAAAATAAAGGTAAATTTGATTAAGGTTTATTATACTTAAAACTTACCGTTTTTGAAATATTTTCAATTTTGTGAAATTGCAGTAAAAATTTTAAGGCTTCATTTCTCCAAGGGTATCAAAGTTTTTAATACTAAATATTTACTGAAGTTTATTTACTGATCAGTTATTGTGTTGCAATAAAAAAAATAATACTACCTTATACAGAGTGTCTAAAAATTTATTTTAGCTAATTATTAGCTTCAAACGGCAATAACTTGTTTAATTTAAATGGAACACCCTGTATATTTTACGAGAATCAGATGCACAATTTAATTGTCTATTAAATTATATTATACCATTTTTTACCTATCTCTTTAAGTTTCCGTAGAAAATGCATTTTCTTGTAATTTAGAACTTATTTATCAATATACCCATGGACTATTGACATTTTAGATTATTTTTAAAGATGTACCAAATTTTTAAAGAGAACAGATACTAATATTGTCGATATAATTCGTTTATTTCATTAAAAAATAAAAAAACTGTTTAAATATTTGTTAAAGAGGATCAATTAATATGATTCCAGTATTCTACACTACTAAGTAACTACATTAACTGACTGTTTGCGTTGATTAATAATAATTGCTCCAACAGAGACTTTAATTTGATAACTTATTATTATATTGATTTCTGACTGAAATCCACATTTATTTATAATAATTTATTAACGAACACAATTAAGTATGTAATTAATTAGTATATGGGCGGAAATAATGGTGTTATATTTAATTAATGGTATACTCTTTTATAAAGATTTAAATAGTTTTCTTTTTGCATACAAATGGGGGTTAGTAATATTATCGTTTTGCTAAAACGATAATATTACTAGTCTGTACATTTTGTACATTTGTTGCTTTAAAAACAATCTAAAATGTCAATATTCCATGGATATATTGACAAATGAGGTCTAAATTATAAGAAAATGCATTTTCTACGAAAACTTGACGGGATAGGTAAAAAATGGTATAATACAATTTGATAGACAATTTAATTGTGCATCTGATTCTCCTACAATATGCAGGGCATTCCATTTAAATTAAAGAAGTTATTGCCGTTTGAAGCTAATAATTATTTAAAATAAATTTTTAGACACTCTGTATAAGGTAGTATTATTTTTATTATTGCAACACAATAACTGATCAATAAATAAACTTCATTAAATATTTAGTATTAAAAACATTGATACCCTTGGAGAAATGAAGCTTTAAAATGTTTACTGCAATTTCACAAAATTGAAAATATTTCAAAAACGGTAAGGTTTAAGTATAATAAACCTTAATCAAATTTACCTTTATTTTAATCGTAGAAACTAAAAATGTAATAATATACAGGGTGTTCCATTTAAAAAAATACAACTTTGATATTTTTTATTTATTTGGGACACTCTGTATCTTGTAAAAATATTTTTAAATTGTAGCTCTAATAGTCCTTCAACAAACCCCAAACTTACAATTTGTAAAAATCTCATCGTTTAGCTACAATACTCCGTGTCGTATGTGGTGAACAACCCTGTATAACGTAAATCAAAATTGATTGACGCATTCAATTAGTTTCGGTCACTTCCTCTTTCACCGGAACTAACTACAACTCCTGATTTTTAAATGGTGCCCTAAAAGGTTTTTTTTCAAAGTTACAATAGTATATTGTTTTATTAGGAATAAAAATGACACTTTTTATGGCGAGGCTGTACGTTTGACATACAACCAGACCAAACCTAACCACAAACATTTTTACTCCGAATAGGACATGCCATTTTTTTTTAAACGCCACAAATAATTTTTTAAACAATTTCCGTAACGTTCCAAATAATATGATAATATTTCAAAGTAATACCTTTTCTGTAATTATATATCGTGAAAATATGGTTACGCTCCTTGAATTTGACACTTTATGCCAGTTTAATAATTTATTTTCGTACTTTTGTGCTTAGGCGTCAAAGTGCTTAACTTTTATACCTAAGCGTTAAACTGATTTTTTATATTGTCAATCACATCGCAAAAATTAATACTATTGTGACGTTTGAAAAATAAGTATTAATTTTTGAGACGTGATTGACATTATTAACGTTACAAAAGCCATTTTAACGCCTAGGCATAAATCAAACCAAACCAAACCAAACTAACTAGCAAAGAGTATACCAATTGTTGTTGCTCGATATATTATAATTACTTACAAGGTATTACTTTTTATATTATTTGCGACGTTTGAAATAGTTTGAAAAATTATTTGTGACGTTTGAAAAAAATAGCATATTCTATTCGGGGTAAAAATGTCTTTTCTGCCTGTCTACGCCTCGCCTGGGACGTCTGACTCGCTGACGCTCGTAGTATAATATTTTAAAATATTTTTCTCTATAAAAAGTATTTAACGTTATAGCTTTGATTGAAAGAATTGGGAAGATACGTAACTAATGTGCGAATTCGTGATAAGGCTGATTTGATTTCCTCTTACATCTCAAGTGCCGTACGGTGTGGACACCAATCGTTCTGCGGTCAACGCATAAAACGCTTATCGGCCAGCGATAGCATATTGAAGACGGTGTGGATCTGAAAGCGACATTGTTCCCATAAAAAAATGTGTAATATATGTAATACGTTTGACGAAAATATCTTTGGATAAAAAATCCGCGTTTATGTATTGAAAATTTATTCGAGTTAAACATAGAATATAGATAAAAAATAAAAATTCTTTTATAGGTACTGAATACCTCGAAAAAAGTGATTTAGTTGGCTTGGAATTGACGAATATTGACATTTACCATAATATTTTACATATGAAATAACAGCGATCTTCATTTGCAAGCCAACTCTGACGCCGTTCTTTGTTTAATCATATAATATTATATTGAATTGTTTAATGATAGAAAATTATCATCGAATGTAATACCGCAAGATGTTTTGGGATTACCTAATAATACTTTTACCTGACACGAAATGCGTTACCTTTACCGTAGTGTTGCCGGTATCTCATTGAGTGTCAAGCAAAAGTATTAGGTAATCCCGAAACATTCCGAGTTGTATTCAGAAGATTATACAACGAAACAAACTTTATATCCTTTTTATCTTAAACATTTTTATTATAATAAGGGATATTTTGTGGAACTGACAGAAATAACTTCTGAATTGATATTTCAAAAAATGACAATTACAATATGGTCACCAAGCGATAATCACTTAAATGATTATCACTTTTAGGAAAATATACATAGAGTTGTATAATCCGTATTATTAACGTACTGTACCCAAAATCCGTAAATATATGGATTAACCAGTAACTCTTGCAACAATGTCTCCGACAACCACTCGCTCTGTTGACTGAAAGCAGAACTACGGTATAGTATTCTTTATCCGCTGGGCTGTAAACGACTATCAGCTCGCAGCGGCGCAGTGCTGAACTAAATCTCGGACAGGCTGACGGTAACGCCAGCTACATCTCGGACAGGTGTTGTCCCACGAAATCGCCCATAAGGTTGCGCATTTTCTTATTTCTTCAATCAATAACCGTGAGTTTAAAATAAACCATAGAATATGATGCTTATTTATAGCTACCTAGTCTAACAATAATAAAAGAAAGACACAAATTCGAAATAATAAAGTTTAAAATTTGCAAATGATTAGCAAAGCAAACTGAATAGCAGAAGAGCCCTCGGAAATGACAAGGTCTTTTACTAAAAGTGTTTCGTCAAATCCCTTTTCTACGGCGAATAATGTCGTAAAAAGGGAATAAATTATCACGGGTCCGTACAAATTACCCTTTTTTGTTACAAGAGGGTATCTGGGGTAAAGTTATTAATATTGCTAACGATTTATTATTCTCTATTGTATAAGGTTAGAGAATGATGTAAAAATGAAAGATTATATATTTTCTTATTTAGGATTTCTAGGAGAATCTTGTTTATTACAATTATTAGTAGCTTAAGTTACTATAAAAAATAAATCGGTAATCTACATTTGTTTGTAAAAAATTATAGTAGTTTTTTAATTTATAAGTTTTCTGGTGTATATTTAAACAATATTACTGAATTAACAAATAAAACATTGAAATAATTCATATTCTGAATAATATTTTATTTATTATATTATGGGGGATGTATTTTGGTGCAGTACATCTAATAAATTATCTTACGATTTATAGATTATTTAACCAAATCATAATATTTTAACGTTTAAATCAAATTAACTTTATTTTTATGAATTTCTCAGTCGGATTTTTTTTAAATAATATAACATTTAAGCAATTCTTTCATTTAAGTAATTCTACAGTCTGTTGCATCGCCGACCTGGACATAGAAAAGTCCATGTAAATTTTAGGTTTTCATATTTTATTCTACAGAAAATTTTATTTGAAACTTTTTAAAGAACTCATTAAAATGAAGCAAATTGTTCTTGAGTTATGAAAGATAAAAAAATTGATTGTTATGTTTGTTTGATCAGGCCCGCATTATTTTTAATTTTCGCCTAATATAGTATTTTTATCCCTCATAACTCAAGAGCAAATTCGTATAAACCATTCAAAATGAGCAATTTGCTTCATTTTAAGGAGTTCTTTAAAAAGTTTCAAATAAATTTTTCTGTAAAATAAAATGGGGAAAACTTATCATTTTTAAAATTTTCTAGGTCCATGCAACACAGGTTAGTTTTGCTTATAAAATATTACTAAACCTAAATATGTAATGTTGAAAAAAGTATTTGCGATACAATAATCTTTAAAACTGAAAAAAAAGAATGATGGATAACTGACAGAATTTTGCTATTGAAATAGAAAACCAAAAATACAACTATAATTTTATTTGTAAACTGGCCCTTCAATGTAAAGTATTTTTTTAAAAGAATATTCTTTAATAATTATTATGTTCTTTTGTAATGCAACTGGTAAAACATAGGCCAGGTCGTAAAAAGGCCATAAAATATGAAGACGTCTTTTATATGCAGACCAAGAGCCCGTTAATAGCTATGGGAGACTATAAATGTTAAACTTGCAAGGCAAATAAATGAAAAACGTGGTTTGTGTTTTCATGTAAACATTCGTTTTTTTCGTTAATATTAAAACAAACGGTTATAAAGTATTAAATTTTATAACTACGAACGGAAACTATCAGAAAAAAAATCTCAAATTAAGACATTTAACTCATTAGTATTTTTATGTATTATACAAATTTAGTATTTACTATTTGTAAAAATTAGATTAAAAATATTTACAGTGTTATAGTGTCATTCTATATTTTATTACTTGAATGAGAATTGTTTTTAAATGGTAACTTTTTTCATAATTTTAGAAGATATGAATAACCAATTATTTTTTTAAATAAAATAATATAGAGAGAAGTAAAAATATCTTAATCCCTACAAGTGTGCGCATATCTAAATTAAGTGTACCAGTCCGAAGGAAGCAACCATAAGAGCATTTTATCATCAGTTTAGTTATCAGAGTTAAGTCCTTCTACTTCTCTGCATACTATTGTATTTTATATAGAACCATACTTTCAGCTCTATCTACGGTTGCGTAGATGAAGCAAGTAATCGTAGTAATGTCAAAATCGAAAATGCCTAGATCTAGAAGATTTCGTCAACTGGCGGCTGTCTTATACATCTACAAATCGTACTACCAAATAACATCAGCGGCCTACTGGAACAAAAAAGCTTGCTTCATCTATGTAACCTTAAATTGAGCTGAAAGGTTCTGTATAAAATAAAATAGTATACAGAGTAGTCAAAAGGACTTAACCCCACGTTTCTTTTGTGTTTTGTCCATTTGATTGTCAGATAGAAATATTCAGCAAAGTCGCCCTGATGATGGTAATAAATTCCCGAAACCGGTCCGGTCGTCGTATGGTTGTTCCTTAGGTCTGGCGAACTCGGTGTTAAAGCCTTTTTACTTCCCCTGTATACTATTTAATTTTATATATATTTGTATATCAATTAAACTTTTAGTTACGTAATTGAGAGCGCGATTTTTAAATTCATTGTTGCTAACCATGCACATATTCGGCGCCGGGCGGGCTAACTGGAAATTAAGTTTTGCATTCGGAATTCAGCTGACAGCTCTGCAGTAAAAAAAATATCAGGTTGCTACACTAATTTATTTATGTCCTGACATTGTCATTAGTTTTGACACTTTAGTTTTGTATTACGAGTTTTTGGTTTAAATTAATAGTGTTGTGATACTTTAAGCTTAAAAATGTTTACTGGTACCTTGCACTCGAACATTGTTCTTTTTAGAATCTCTTTTAGTGCGCAAGATAGCTTAATAGCCGTAAAAACAACATTGCACCTTTATTAGCATATTTTAAACGGGAAAGCTGTAGTAATGACCCTTTATTTAAGTGCTGTTAAGAAAGTGAGTTTTGTTGATGTAAATAATAACTGTTTATATATTTATAATTAATTTATTTTGTTTCCTAAAATATTTTGATTAAAATAAAATATGTAAAAGTGGACAACGCTGTGCCGGTCAAGCTTAATAATGTGACTAAAAGTTTATTTGATATGAACTGTAGAACCCTACTTGGCTTTGCATAGAGATGGAAAAACATATGGAAACAAATAAAAGAAAATCTAGGAACTAGTGGGGTTGCATTTGCAAGGGTTTGGACTAGAATTAATAGACTTTGTTAATTGTCAAGCTGTCGGAATTTATTTATTCCATCTTCAGGACATCAACGTGGTAAAAAGACTTTTATATAACAACTACATTTATAGTGTATATGAAGGTCTTTTTACCACGTTCATGTCCTGAGGATGGAACAAATACATTCCGAGAGCTTGACAATTAACAAAGTGTATTAATTCTAGTCCAAACCCGTCCGACTGCAACCCAACTTGTTCCTAGATTTTCTTTCTCACTAGTCAGTCGATATTACTATCTGTTTGAAACAAATAAATATAAATAGTAATATGTAGAAAATTAAATAAAAATTTACTTAGTTTTATAGGCCCAATATGCAGGGTGTCCCAATATTCCGTGGATATAAAACTACGTTTCATTGAACACAATTTACCTCTATACAAAAGTGCTTCGTTTGTCTGTTAGAGAGCATCAATCTTTAAAAAAATAAACCAATTTTTTTTAAATACTTTAAGAAACGATCCTACGATTTGAATAAGAGTTAGGGTGCCTATTTTTTGCTAATCGTTTTGATATTTGACTTTCACATAAATCAGAAAAAAAAGTACGCGGGAACGGTGAAAACTACCCCCACCCCTAAATACATTTTAGTAGAAATATTTTCCAACTCCATTACACCGCTTATTTTTTTGTTTAGAGAATAGTCATTATAGTATATTCTACATTTATTGTCTCTTGTAAAAAAACGCCATCGAGCATACTTTTTGGGAAAAAAAGTTTTTTTCCGAAGGAGACTTACAGAAATTATTTTTTTCACACCAAGCTATCTAGGCGCATAAAATCTAGTACGCGCTAATAATCTAGTTTTCAAAAATATTTAATGTTATGTTAGTATGTGTATATGAATATAGGCTTGATAAATTTTAATTAAATTAAATCAATTAATGTTTATTTTTGATTGATTTCCTCTAACGGACAAACAAAGCACTTATGTAGAGAGGTAAATTTTGTGCAATCAATTTATTTCAATTCAAAAAATACGTAGCTGTTCTATGTCCACAGAATACTGGAACTCCCTTAAATTTTGTAAATCAGTTTTTCTAAAAAAAAAATTCACAGTCCTTTACAAAGATGCAACCGGGGGGGCATTGAAAATGATGAATAAAAACGTAAAAATATGATTGGTGTTAATATGAGTGTATTACATACATATGTTTAAATAACGAACTTAACAAAAAACAACAGATTTAAACATTCACTGAAAAAGTAGTAATGTTAACGTTAAATAAAACAATAATAATTATGCGATGGCACCTATCCGTAAAACAAACAAGCAAAAAATCAAAATAACAAAAAAAAATAGGTTAACATGATGACAGATCATGATCGATGACAGATAAACAATTCTTACGGGAAGTTACACTTTACGATATAATTTTTTAACTGTTAAAGGCAAATCCCATTTAAACACAAAACTTTTTAATACCTACTACTGTATTTAAAAGAATTTTTTTTTAAATTACTAAATTCTTAGCCACGCTTCTGTTTTTCTTGGCTGTTGTGCGTCACGTCACAGATTAACAGGCCCACGTTTGCACCACAAGGCGATGCTGCAGACCACTAGGTAGACCGGTCGTAGAAATTTATGTTATACAACTTGTAGTCAATCTACACAAATATTATCAAAATGTGTTCAGATTTTGTAAAAAGTATAAGTCAAAATCGCAAAACTTAAATTTGATATGAGTTTCTTAGTTTTTAACTAATATAGTGGCGAATTACAAAAACTCCTTTTCAATGAAAATTAATGAGTTAAATAAAATAATTTAATAAATTACTAGCTTTTTCTCGCGACTACGTTCGCGTTACACCTCGAATCGTTCATGCATTGATTTAAATGATTTTTACTAATTTATAGAGAGCTAGTGAGCATAGATGTTTTTATTTTCATCTTCTTTTTATTTATTAAGAGCACTAATACTCTATAGGTTATTTTTTATTCTTTGAAGGATAATTGAGGAAGATATATTTCGTTATGATGTCACTAAATAAACCCTTGTATAAAATTTTATACTGTCTGGGTTATAATGTTATAGTATTGCATTTTCGTACAGCAAACTTTCATTCCCTATTCTACTCCCTAAGTGTATAAATTTCATAAATTCGCTTTATCTATGTGCCAATTTTTATGTGTATAATCCAGAGGCCACCAAGTTTTATATAAATTTTTACTAACTTTACCCATTTGGTTGATGAATTTCAAAAATTTCTTCTAATTCTTTTTGTAGGATTTCATTCTTCTAGACCAAATAGTAAGGAATTTTCATACAACAAACTGTTCCGACATAATTTTACTCTCTAAGAAGATGGATTTCCTAAAATCGCTTTGTGTAGCTGCTTCACTAATGTCGTTTAAACGAACCTTTGTGCTAATATTTATGTATCTAAAGCTGACGGTATGAACTCACTCCTAAAATATCTAATATATAATCTAACTGACACACCACTGACAATGACAAGTAATTTATTTCTGGAAGTATTGTGTGTAGGTGTTTTTCAGGTATGTTTTAGTATTTAGTCGTTTTACACAAAGAAATAGCCATTAAGCACTATAAAAATACTTCATAACAAATCTACACCTTTCATTTAAAAAAAATAATCATCAAGATTGGTGAAGCGATTTCGGCGGGATGGATGGAACAAAAAAACCCTTTGAGCTTTTATATATGTATGGATTAATTATTTTTCCAACATATTTTACTTTGCAAATTTTTATAAATATTCAGACTCGCCAATATCTAGTCCACCGTGTCCAGCCTGTTTAGTCAAACGTAGGCCGATTCCTCTTCGGCGGTGCACGACGTCGTGACCCTGGCCGATGGAAGAGTCTTGAAGACGCTCATCCGCGCATAGGAACAAGTTGACTGCGTAGCGTATTGCGTATTAATCGATTCTGAAACTTATAACATGTTACGCAAGTTTATTATTTTAATCTCGATTTTAATAGATAAATATGTGAAATGCCACCTGAATATCTTCCGCCATGACATGTTTTTACTTTTTTGTTATGGTAAAGTGATTTGTATAAACTTTATTCAATAACGTATATTTTCCCCCATTTGGTGATTTTTTAATTTTAAGCGAAAATTAAGTATAACATTTTAGGAAAAAGAAACACTGTAATATTTAAAAGAATAAGAAGAAATTAGTCTTATTTTGAAAGAAAAATATAGAAAAAACTCTCTTCTATAGAAAAAGTCTTTATACTAACCAGAATCCGGTGACATATACGCGGTCTCACCGGAAACATTACTTATTACTTCACATAACTTGAAGAATATCTACTTTTAATAATGAACACTTCAGAAATACACCAGTAAAAACATTTATTATTTGAGATTAAAACTCGAATGAAATTATAAATATTCGTTACCTATGTTGTTATAGCTTTTATAGACCTGTTTAACGACTTATTAAGATACCTAGCGAAAAAATCTGTGCGCGTACCTACCACTATTGTTGCAGGTTAATTTTTTAAAGAAATATGTTACACAAATTAAAAACGCTAAAATTTTAATGGTATTATTTGTGCATTATTGGCCTTATAATGCAATTAGTTGGAATTATATCTTCTTTAAATATAATTAGACTTTTTAACGACTTTTAAGTTACCTAGGAAAAAATCTGTGCACGTACCTACCACTATTGTTACAGGTTAATTCGTTAAACAAATGTGTTACATATTATTCGTGGTATTAGTGGTATTATATTGGAATCAGCTTGGCATTAGTGGGGCATTATATGAGAAATTTTGGTATTTAATTTGTATTTTTGGCATTACTTTGGCATTAGTATACAGACATTTGTCAGCGGTTTACTCCTTGTAGATAATCAAAAAGTTTTTAGATAAAATTTGCTTTTTATGTCAGATCATTTTTATGAAAAATTACATTAGATTTTTATTAAAGACGCTGGGTAATTAAAAGATTGACAAGTAAAGCTTGTCCACTTTAAATAAGGGGTCACGAAATATCCTCCTTGGAGTGTTTGGGTTAAGGGGTGTATAATAAATTAATCCTTGTTTTATAATAAAAACCATAAAACATTTATTTGTGAGTAAAATAATGCAATGGTTGGATATCTCTCCTTTATAATTAGGTTACTAAAAATACACTAAAATAATTAGAAAAAAAATCTTGGAATTATTTAGTAATTACGTCAATATTAATTAATTGACTTTCTAGTCTATTTTATTTTATGTACAAATATATTATTAAATTTTAATCTAAGCATTAAGTAATAAAACACTTTGTGGGGGGGGCCCTCTTATATCGTAAAAGGTTACGAAATATACTCCTGGTGCACCCCTTACAGAAAATAGTGTAAGGGGTGCAAATAAATTGTATAATCACTGTTTTTTATAATAAAAACTATAAAATATTTCTTATTTGTGAGATTAAAAAAACAAAACAATGCATTGGTTAAAATAAGTACATTCAATACATGTAATGTGTTAGACATTTATATGCGCAGTATATTTTTGTTTAACAAACCAATCAGGAAAAAATCCAAAACCTACCGTTATAGGAGGTATAAGATGATTAAACTTATATAATGACAACTACTTATCGGATAACAAATTAATTACTACTGTCAGCTACTGTCTAGGTAGAATATACCTAGAGTACCTACACCTACCTATGATGTAGGTTGATTAAAGCTTATTTTGACTTTACGTCTCACTTCGGTGTCACAAGCTGAATTTTTCAGGGATGGAAGTACAGTACATGATATGGAGACCCTTATTCCGAAAGTAGTACAAAATTAGACCGGGTAAAAGGGCACTATCATCAAAAATCGATATATTAATACCACCGTATAGAGAAAACAAATACTTATTTTTTGATCCAGTACACAATAAAGTCTTCGTAGGGAGTAATTTTTTATAATTATTTACAAAAAAACATTTCTGTTAGCGCTTACGACCAAAAAAAACTTTAAATATGAATAACTCATTTCAATCATGCGAAAATTTGGTTTAAAAATAGACTTTTTTTAATATAACTTTCATTTAACGAAAAACGAAGGCCTACATGAAAAAAAGAAACAATTTAAAAGTTTCGCTTATGTCTTGACAAGGTATCAAAGCAAACCCCATATTTTTTGCTTTTAAACTAATAAAGATATATCAATAAACAATTAGCGATGTAATGGTTTTTGCGCGCGCTGGCCGACTGCCGCCGCTGCGCCAAGATTACCTATACCCTTGTATATATGACGTCATGGTGTGGCAAATGTAGCATTTTAATTCGATTTGGGTTCCCTTATATAGGATAACAGAAACATTTTCAATGTTAAAATTTCGAAAATATGCAATGTGATGTTTTTTTTACAAGAGATAAAAAATATCTACTTATATAATCTACTAAAATTTATATGGATTTGAGGTTAGTTTTCACCTTCCCCTATTATTTTTTGACTCTTGTGCAAGTCAAATGTTAATATATAATAATATAATATATAAAATAATGCTTACCAAAACATAACCAACCCAAAATCTAATTCAATTCAAACCGGAATAACGCTTTCTGAAATATCCTAAAAAATGTGTTTACTTTTTTTAAGTTTGATGTCGATAGTAGACAAACGAAGCACTTTTATATAGAAGTATATTGTGCCCAATGTACTTATTTTAATTCCAAAAATACGTAGTAGTTCTATGTCCATGGAATATTGGGACACCCTGTGTAATATTAATACCAAATTTTAAATATTAAAATTAAACATACTTTCACATAGAGTTATACATGGTTCAAGTAAGTTTTAATTAATTAAGAAAACTAATTACACTTTTCTCTTCGTTCCAGTTATGTGCTACCTTAATCCCCGTCGAATATTCTCTTGACTGTAATATTAGGCAAACGGTCGAGCAAGTCTTTAGAATTGTTTTAACAAAATTAGGATCGGTAAGAGACGGTCGTTTTGAAAGTGTAAAGCCCCTTTGATCTCGCTGATAAGCTGAGGGATGCTTTGCAGGCAGTATTGCAAACGTAAAGAGAAAGAGACCTGTCAGGAACAAAAACAAGGTTTCTCGCAAGAAGTGATATAAAGGGCAAATCCTGAATTTTCGACGAGTGATATCTTTTTATATTTGGTAACTTTAGAGCAGAGAGTTTATGTATTACGTTTAATACGTTTTAATTATTTTTAAAGTAATTTTCAAGGTCTTCATTAATATTTTCTCTATATTGTGTTCTTTTTGAATAACCTTATTATTATATTTATTATTTTAAATTAAAATAAATTAAACCTATAAAAATTACAATCACTACAAGGAACTTTAATACAGAACTAAGCAAAGACTTACCTCTACATATTTAAAAGTTTGATTACCTCTACATATTTAAAAGCCGAAAATTAATAAAATATATAAGCTAGTCCTTTTCTATTGCTGCTTTGTCCGACGATTGTAAGTTCTCTTGGATACCATACAAGACGCTTTATACTTTTATTTAACCCATTTAAGAATTGACAAAACCACAGCAAAATAAAACACTAGTTCGCAACAATACACCACAACACTTTACATTAAAAACTAATGGCGCAATTCGCTAATCATGTTGTGGTGAATCTAAAAAAGCTATAAAGTATACAATCACTACAAAAAAATTTAATACAGTACTAAGCAAAGACAGATTGTACTTCTATATATTTAAAGGCCAAACGGTGATAAAAAATGTACTCTAGTCTCTTTCTACTGCTACTTTGTCCGACTATGGGTGGCTGCAACGACGTCCTGTCATCCTGCTGTTAAAACATAACAGCTGGTTTTTATATATAAAAACCAGGTGTTTTGTTTTAACAGCAGGATTACGGAACGTCGTTGCAGCCACCCTTAGTTTTCTTGGATACCTTACAAGATACTTTATGCTTTTGTTTAACCCATTTAAGAACTGGCAAAACAACAGCAAAATAAAACACTAGTTCGCAACAATACACCACAACATTTTACTTTTAAAACTAAGGGCGCAATTCGCTAATCATGATAGCATAATCAGCCAATAATTAAAACTCAAAATAAAATAAAAACAGAGCTAAAAAATTAAGACCACTAAATAATTTGCTGATAATGCTAACATGGTTAGCATAACACTTTTCCGGTGTTAAAAGTAAAGTGTTTTTAAGTATTGTGGTGAATACGTTCATTAAAACTGTTACCTACCTGCCAGAATAAATTGATTCCTAACCGCTGTTATCTAAAATAACCAACTATAATCTAAAATTTAAAAACCTTTAAGTAAACTTAAATCAGAGCTCACACAAACTTACTTTTTAAACATTTTTTATTATTATTAAAGTAGTTTTCAATGTCCTGATTAATGATTTTGTTAAATCTTTTGATGAATAACCTTATCTATAAATTAGTATTTATTTTTTTAAATTAAAATAAATTAAATACATAAAGAGTACAATAACTACAAGAAACTTTAATATAGAACTATGCAAAGACAGATTGTACCTCTACATATTTAGCCGAACGGTGATAAAAGATGTACGCTAGTCCCTTTCTACTGCTGCTTTGTCCGACGACTGTAAGTTCTCTTGGATACCCTCCAAGATACTTTATATTTTGTTGAACCCATTTAAGAGCTAAAGTTTGGCCCTTTAAACTAGCGCTTTCAGAAATTATTGTGTCGCTTCCCAGCAAACAAATCCTTCTCGAAGGTTAAAATTTGATAAAAGGGGATATATTAATCCGTTTTAATACGTAATGTGTGCCATTTGTAAAAGAAATTAGGTTTCCTAAATTTAATGAGGTTTCTTCTAACAAATTATTAACACTTAAGTGACACAATAGAAAATAATTATAAAGGTATTGTTCTCTTAATTCCATTAATTTTCAACTCTTTCATTAAAATTTACATTGTATAGTTCATTGTTCAGTCTGAACTAAAGATTTGAAATGATTTTCTTATTTTAGATGATTGCGTTAACTTAGATTACGAGATGTTTAATAAATATAAAACCAACACTTAAATTAAATTTCTTATGTATGCTTTAGTTACAGAAAAATGCCATTATTGGTAGATTTGTATACATTTTATTGTATCCTACAGCATCTACAGTGTCATATAATAAAAAATAAAGCATATATCCGCATCATATGGACGTCCCTGGTGAATATGTCGACACTTTCTTAACATTAAAAGATGTCTAATTTATTGTAAAGTTTACCCTCAAAATTTAATTTGAGTCGTTAAAAGAAAATTATAAAAAATTTTAAAAATAAGACCCCCTGTAACTACGAAACAAAGCACAATCGGACCTATGTTGATATCAAAAATTAATCTTATTCTTACGTGAGGAATCTCACCACGAGAGACGGCACATGTTTTTTGAAACAACCTGTATTATTAACCCTTATATTCTTCTTTTATCATTCGAAATTTCCCTCTGCAATCAGAATTTTGTGTTTTTGGCGTAAAATAAGCAGATATGATGGACAGATAATTTATTGGCGAATTACGAGTATGTTTTGTATGAAATTTAATTAACCAATATTTGCAAATAGCCAATAACGTATCAAAACAAAACAACAAGTTAATGATTCATGCACTAATTTGTCTGCTTTGCGATTAGTTATTTAGGAAAGCTTTCAATACTATCAAAAATCCGAACATGAATAGCCAAATTTTCCGATGAAATATTTAGTGTATCAAAAAAATTATTGATAAGCTTAAAAATTCCGTTCAAATTATTTCATAGATTATATTTTTGTTATTTTTATATAAGCTAATGATTTAAAATAAAAACTCACTAGTTAAAAAATATAAAAAGTTTATTTTTTTTATTCTTCCTCTAGATGCTTGATGTTTTAAATATTATTTATATAAATAATATTTAAATAATAATAGTCAAATCATTTTAAATATACAGGGTGTCCCAGTGTAGATATTTTAACTGGTAGTATATTTCGGCATCAGAAACAGGTCTATGAGTTTTTTTTGCAAAAAGAAATTGTTGAAAGTTTTATTTTTTTCCATTTTTCGGAAATTTTCAAAAAACTTTTTAGTGCCACTTGTTTATTTATCTAAGAATTCTCTACTGTGTATCTAAACTTTGCATCCTGCATGTGTTGCCATCTCCTACGATATTCACATTCCACATATTTCTATATTTAGAACTTCACGGAAATTTAAATTTCCACACAAAAAATACGAATGCTAATTTTAATCCTTTATCTAAATTTGTTAATAAATTCACTTATTTTAATTCAAATTTTGGTTGATAATCACTCAATTTAATCTAATATTTTTAGATATCGATTGATTACAGAGCAGAATAAAATATTAATAACAATTACGCATACCCTTTAAGTTAGACAACTGTCTCGACAAGCGTGTTTTGATTGCTTTGGATTCAACTGTTTTGTTTATTTCCTTTCGTCTTTCTCTGTTTTATTTTTAATATACAAATTTGATTGCTTGAGTTTAAAATTGTCGTAACCACGACGTCGCCTAATATCGCCGCATTACGCAAGTTCGCCACAGCAGCGCCTTTTAAAGAACCAGTTGGCACGTGGCACTCTTAGCGGACGGTTGGATCGCCAATAGAGCCATTGAATACATCGCAATAGATCAGAAATGCATCGAAAAGATAGCGAAAAAAAAAAATGTATTCAAAATTGTTGAATGAAACATGTATTTTCTTGGAATAAAAGTAGTTCGTAAAGTGGCGATAAGAGGCAATAATTCACAACATTTATTCATTCCAGAAGGATTACTGTGTACGCTTTAATGTCTAATCAAGGTATTTTGTAAATCAGTGGTTCAAATTATAATAAAGCCTATATGAAAATAATGGGTTAGAAATGGGGATTGTTACTTTAGCAGTTATTATAATAGCATGTAAGTATTTTAATTAAGTGTGTATCGAAAAAGAGAACTGTCCCAGTTACTTTTGTGTCATTACTGAATCTGTCGTAAGTGTCTTTTTTTAATGTTGTGGGTAAGTTTTTGCTTTTAATTTATTTTGTGTAATAATAACACTGCCAAACTCCTCAGGTGGTGTGATTTTTTTTATATATTTTTAAGGATATACACACAGGACGTCGAATGATCTGAGATCCGGACACCAATCCGGATTGGATGGTGTTCGTGCGGTTCTCAAAATGTTACCATATTTTTTTGGAATTTTCAAAGGTAAGTAACATTTGCAAGTAACATTTTCTTTTAAAACTGGTAAAGAGACATTATGTTTCTTTATACCAGATCTACCAGCCTTTAAAATATGGTTAATTTAAAATATGGTTAATTCTTATTTCTGGGACACCCTGTATATATTATAACTATCGAGATTAATTTAAACTACTTTTATACATATCATTTTATTTTAGTTCATAAATAAATAATAGTGGTATGAAGTTATTAAGAACAATCTATAATAACTATATAATATAAATATTGTTGCAAAAGTTTTGAGCTTTACAAAGGAAATGGAAATCCTAAACAGGACTGTTATGTAACATCCCCGCAATTTGTGCCAAAAACTTTCAATAACTTTGCTGTATTAGTAATAGCATACCGAATGCATACAAGTTTAGTCTGGCGGGGCTTTTTAGTTCCTCTGGGCATCAAACTAACTAAATTTCGATAGTAACATGGTCCGTTAGCAAACAAGTACTGACTGCCTACCTCCAAATTAAGTTCTCGCGAGGACGGGCCGACAACTATTGCAAGTAATCACTTGCGCCCGATCAGATAAGTTGACGCTAAAGTCGTCAACTTGTTGTGTTAACTCAGGTCAAAGTGTCCGAGGAGGTTATCTTTACGGACTTTGGTTATGAGGGGACGAGTCGGATAATTGTTTTATCTAGACTCTCTATGCCTGTCTTAACAACGGCTATTTGCTTGCTAATAGATTTAGTTTAGAGAGTGTGTATCGATATGTTTTCAAATTTGCCGAGAATGGTAGTCATTGTATTTATGTTTGAACGTTCCTTAGGTAAGTCAAGTAATAGATATGCTTAACTCTAGGGAGATAAGTGCGTCAAATTAATGCAAATTTCTTAACTTAATTAAATTAACTTCTTTTTGTTTTTGAGATCATAAGTTATAAATTATTTTCAGATTTCTTTTAAGAGTAAAAACCGGAGCTGAAGAAAATCTGGAAATAATTTATGCGCGTGTAATATTTGGTAGGAAAGATTTTCACATAACCAGAATTATTTAAAAGTTAATGGTGTTGACATTAACTTTTGTGTGTTAATTTTTCATTTTCCTCACATCGTCATATTGCCTATATCGTCTTCACAGAAAAGTAAATGGGACATGGACGGACGTTACGGATAGTGTGAATATGTACATTGTTGGCAATTTAAGAAAATTTACCATGACGTTTGCAGGACGGTGACGTGACAGTGACGATGGTTATAATGAGAATCGCGCATTAGTAAGCTGAAACTGCCAAAGGTTGTACTATTACCCATCATGTTATTGCATTTTGTATAGGTAACAAAAGTAAAGAAAAGAGCTAAGATGACAAAGTATAGATTACATGGTTACTTAATTGACTTTAAAAAATATCCGGTTAAACCTCGCTTTGCCTTGAAAAAAAAACAAAAGAGTTTGTTCTGGTTCGCATGTTAATTCAAAATAAAAACACTATTTGTTTTATAGTGAAGGTGTGAAATTTTATAAATTATTTTAATACAAAAGTTTACCAGGGTTGGAAATAGTTGAAGTACTGTACGTCTGCTGGGTCTGTGTCTATGAAAGGAATGCGGACAAAAAAACATTTAAATAAACAGCAATATATTTTATACGTCCATTTGACGAGTGCGTCACCGCAAATCGCTCCGCACACTCATTTTATTGGCTACTTGCAAATTTGTCGAATTTTTATTGATGGGACGCGTCATCTATTTTTTTACGAGAAACATCGAGAGAATATTGTTTCCCCTTTCACGGATACCCCGTAGCTACAGAACGGACAGACGTACTGTATATTTCCAGTTAAATCATTTTCACTTATTTCAGAAACAACCTCTATAGTCAGTATATACTAGTTCTATACAGAGTTATTCCGAATTGTATTCGAGAATCTTAGCATATTCTGCAGATAAAAATAAGTAAGAAAGTTTGTATAAATTTGTGTCCTAAAATGCTTTATTTTGGAGATATAGGGTGTAGAATTTTATTATTTCGATTGTGTTGAAATGATTTCTTGATTGATTTCTGAAACCAAACAAAAAAACTAATTAGAAAAAAAAAATACATTTCCGCTCTTTTTTCAGTAAAAGAGGTCCCTTGGTAGTTACTTTCTTCTTAATATTGGAAAAAGCAAACCCTATATTGTCCCTACGTCTCTAACTAGATGTAAGTACCTCTAAAAAATTCGTATAGTAAAAAACAACCAACCAAACCAAACTAAGTAGTCCATTGCTTAGATATTGAATTGTCTTTTATTGTAATTGGATTGGTAAATAACAATAATAGGCTTCTGATTGAATTGATTTTAATGAGCTATCGGTTTCATTCTTAAAGTAATGACTGGTAAAATGGCGAGATTGTAGGTAAGTAATTTGCCGTTACCTTCAAATTATCTTATAGCCTTCAATAATTTTGGAAATCAAAAGTTATTAACTAAATTAGAGTTAACTTTGTTAATATTTTAATAACGTGTTAATGTAATAGTATTTAAAAAAAATCTAGTAAAATTTTTCTAAAGACTTTGCACAAATAGAAATATTTTAAACTCTTTAAATCTATATCGTATTAAAAAAATCAGACCTGAAATGTTTAGCAGGATTAATATTTTATAATGTTATGTAATCAAAATTTAGTTAACATTATCCTTCATACCTGTCATCATTCAACGAAAGGATATAAAGAGTTGTTGCTGTTTGTTATTCTAATTTAAAAATAAGCTGTATTTTCTCTCATTTTTGAAAATTTTCTTTCAAATTAATTTTTAATATTATTACTCTCAACAGGTAATGGTTATCACAATATTTGTAATCGAAGTAATCAAGACATGTCATCATTGAAAAAATTGAACATGTTGACTAGACAGTTATGAGACTGAAATCATAAATTTGAAATATTTTTGTGCCAATGGTTCTATGGTTCGACAAAAATTGTTTCAAGAAAAAAAAATAGGTTTAATTTATAAAATAAAAAGTACCAAATACTATCATTTGAAGTAAATAACTATCGAGCCAACATTTTTATTTCTTGGCAATGATGACATGTATTGATAATTTATATTCCAAAATATAGAAAGGTTAATCGTAGCGCTTTTTGCTTCTTATAGGTCGCGTAATAAGCGGCAGAATTGTATATTTTTTCTCTCAATAGTATTATACAAGTACTGTCGAAAAGTTATTACTCTTCAAACTAGTTAAAAAATATGTAGCTGACGCCCCCTACAAGTAGGAGTCATATCGATATTGAAATCAATTTTTTTATGTCAAAAAGCACTCAGACACCAATTTTCATCCAAATATATACGTTACTTCCGAAATTATTTAAAAAAAATCGAAATAAAAATGAAACTTCTAACCTTGTATCTCTGAAACAACGCATTTTAAGACATAAATTTATACAAACGTTTTTAATTATTTTCATCTGCAGATTATATTGTCGAATTTTTCCGAATACAATTCCGACGACCCTGCATATTATCGTAATGCATAAACCCTGCTGAACGCCTCAACTTTGTATACATTTATCACGTCAGTACTAAAACTCTAGCTCTGTTTACTTTCAAAATTCCCTTACCAATTTAATTAGAAACGCCAGCTATGTCAGTCGTAGCACCATCATGATAAAGTATTTATCTTTGACGGACAGTTCCTTCGACCGTCGCGTCGCGTCGGTGGGCTTGTCTCTCGTTTCATCGGGTATTTAGGCAACAGGGTTCGTTTGCTTGCAGACTGTCAGACATGTTTATCTTTATGACTCTTGCATAGGCCGAAAGGGACTGAGTCCATTTCTCGTTTAGGGGTTTAATTTCGCAGAGATAAGTAAGAAACCCTAAATTAACACCGAAATGCGGCGGAATAAACGGAGTGACGAAAAGGATAAGATTTACTAGCAACTTATCTTTGTATCGGTTTAATGGAAAAAAGCTAATTAACACGAAAACTATTATTTATGTTTAATTACTTTTGTTAATCACATGCGCTTATCAATGTATATGTTTTTTTGTATAAACCGGGTGTGTCTCAAAAGTGGCATACCCATATAACATTTTTATTTTTTCAGTTAAATAAACGAAATTTGGTATGTGATATGTGATATGAATAAATTAGGATTGATTGGCGGGTATTCAATTAATTATTTCGGTCAATTCCTGTTTTACCGGAAATGACTACAACTTTTGATTTTTAAATGGCAACTTCGGTATTTTTTTACTTTGTTCGATAGAAAATAATACTCTGAATAGAATGACATATCACATGTCAACTTTTGACATTTTCACATATGGTTTATTTGAAATTATAACATGCGGTTCATAACGAAAATTTGACTCGGCATACCAAGTGTGTGGTATCAAATTATTTGTAAAAAAAATGCTTTTACCAAATATGCTAATGAGCCATTCTCGTTCCATTTTAAAAAAATAAGATATGATTAAAAATACGATTTCATACGACAACTTTTAACCGGCCAGAACAAGACACTAAAAACATTAGACGATCAAATCTATTTTTCCAATGCTCCTTGATCAAAAATTATTGTTTTTAACATAGCCATGGCACATTTATCTTAAATAGGAACTATCGGAAACAGGAAATAGACATCTTATCCGATAGTCATACAGCACTAAACGCGATCAACTCAGTAACCATAAATTCGAAGTTGGGCAAAGAATGCCTATCAAAGCTTAAGAAATTAGGCAAAGAAAATAAACTCCTCCTACTCTGGGTACCTGCTCACCGAGGCAATGAAAAAGAACAGTAACTTGACCAGAACCGTTCTATTTTCCAAGCGGGAACCAACTGAAAGCGGAACTGAAGAATCTGGAAGACTCCATCCGTAATCTGGAATGGGTTAGGTCCTCCAATGGTCTAAGACACTCGAAAAAGTTCCTCAGAACTTACGACCGAGAAAAATCAAAGGCTTTCCTTGATATAAGTAAAAACAATCTTCGGATTGTCACGCAGTTTCTAACAGGACACTGTGTCCTCAGCGAACACCTCAGTAGGCTGAAGCTGAGAAACAACGGCGAATGCAAATTCTGTGGGGAAAATGGGGAACACCAGAACACCTTTTCACTGAGTGCGCCGAGACGACGACCGTTCGTGCCATGAACTTTGGTACGGCTGATGTCGAGGATGGAGAGCTGGCCTAATTTTCCTTACTTATGTGTTGGTTTTTGATTTAGATTTTTGAATTTATTTTTAGTTTATCTAAAGAATGAAAAAAAAAGTAGAATTATAGAACCTTCCCATACAGCACGTCTAAATAAAATTACGTTTCTAACACGAGGAACAAAATATGTTAAAGTGAACCTAAGTGTTCATCTAGTTTTAACATATACATATATGAGATACACGCAGGTTTATATTGATAGAATTGTGTGATACAGTGTTTACTAGTTGTATACCGTATGCACTCAAGATTCTAAAGAGTTTTTTGTAACGTTACAAATAATTATTAAAATGATGTAATATGACGTCGGTATATAAGACATACAATGTATAAGTCATATGTATATGTGATACTTCGTATCATAGTTGTGCCTATAGTACACACCTTGTAAAAATGTGACGTATACACATAATATAAATATCTATATAGACACTTTGTAATAGTTTACTGTTGTGTCTACATTCTAGCATGAAATGAAGGTGTGCGCATGCGCGGATAGCCTCAGCGTAGATACACCGACCAAGTGTATCTTATGTGTCCTCTCTCCTTTCTCCTTTCTAGGAGTGGTATGTGTTAGCAGCCATTATTGTTTTATCATTCGGAAACTCTATATAAATGTTCTGTTTGTGTGTAGTTTAAAAGAGATTTTAATGTAAGCACAAGTTTTTAATTACCTTGTTATACCTTCCTAAGAGTATTATTAATATTATAGCAGCGACTCTTCCCTTACTCGATACCCAATAATTTACCAAATTTTGACTCCAATGAACGAAAACTCCAAATATTCTCGTATAATGATAAAGAGGTTAGCTCTGCAATATATTTTTTTTAATTTGGAAATAATAAAAATCTAAATGGACCAGAGAAAGAAAGATTTAAACACTTCAAAGAACTTCTTACACCGATATTCGGTAAATTATTGATAAATCAATATACAGATATGTTTAATATTCAATAATCAGTTTCATATAAAATTTAAGGGTGAGATTGTTAATCTGGAAATAAAATACAACAAAGTCCAACAGAGTGCTCGTTGAATGAGTATGCTAACAAACCAACTGCTTGGAGGGAAAAGAAGAGAAAAAAATGACTAAACGAGGTCAACCAAATCGTGGCGATATACCCGTGTTTACTATGTTGCTATATTAGGTACTTATATTTTTAATCATTTTATACAAATTCTGTTCTTTTACAGTGTTTTGTTACTTCTGGTTTCTGCAGTGTAAATAATAATTATTATTGTGTTATTTGCGATATTGCGTTTCATGATATAAAGAAATATAAGAATTTTATTTTTTAACAACTTAATCCATTTTATGGAAGAAAAGTGGTACATTTAATACAAAACAAAAATGGAACAATTTTAAGACTACTTCTCTTGAACTTACGATCGAGATACTTTTGGAAAATACAAAGTTTTGCCTTCTTAATTTTCGTTCTAAAAAGATATAATTGGTGTCATTGAATAAATATTTCTTAAAAAGAACGAAACGTTAGGCATCAAAACTTGTATTCTTTCCTAAATTCGTTCATAAGAAGTAGTTTTATCTAGCACAAGATGTATATACGAAGCAAACGTAATACATCAGCACTGTGTATCCTACGGCACACTGTGTATCCCTTACTTTGTGTATACGTAAATGCTATACTGTGGCTACAATGTGAGGCGGACGATTAACCTTTGGGCATACATGTTGAACTACAATGTGTAAACGTAGCATATTTACATCGGGGGAATTGTGTAACCCTGTGTCTACGTCTAATAATGTAAACACATCGTAAATGTGATTTAATGTGCTGTATGGGTTGTTACACCCTCTACACTATGCGCAAAACAGTCCAAAACAGGTGGGGTTTTGTTTCCACGTCTAACTATGTCTTGACTCGGCTTGCACCCGTTTTTCTCGTTTTGTTTCTGCTTGTCTCGCCCTATTTTAATTCCTTAAAACCCCTCGAAACTACTCGTGGAACGCGGAGAAGGGCGTGGAAGCCTTTTTTGACGACTTTCGATTGTCTTCTGTTGTATCTTGTTGTCTCGTTTAATTTTGCTTTGTCTCGACCTGTCGGTTTTTATAACCAAGACAAAGGAAGGAGCATGGAATTTGACAGTGACAAAATCACATTTTTGTTGGTACTTTAATTGTAGCTTTCTCTGGAACGTATTATATATTTTACTAATATGAAGATAGATTTTAGCAAATAACATTTAAATGCCGATTCCGAATAAAAAGAACAATAGGCGAAAGTGCAACTTTAATGCACCTTTAAAAAAGTCTAATGCAACTTTTGCATGTAATTGTCTGGAAAGATAATATTTTGCCTTTTCATATTCCTGACGTCATATTGCATTTAATCTGAAAACATAAGCAAAACTCTGAAGTCTGTCCAACGACACAATGAACACTTGACGGTAACAATTATTATGTCTGTCATTTTAAATTACTGGTAAATTTTATATTCTGTCATTTTTTTAAGTCGTGTGGCGAAATCTTTGCTGATTTTTTCAATAGACTTTATTAGTATTTCAACATTTACTTTACTCGTCAAAGGAGTCGTTATTCAATCAGTCAAAGTAGTAAGTAACAGTGTATGTTTGTTTTTAGTCTTATTTTTTTAGTTGATAATGTGTACGTATCTAAATAATTCCACTTACATATAACGCTACGTTATTATTATAACGTAATTTACGTTCTATAAGACAACTCGATGCAAAACACCAGGAAACAATTTCAGTGATAAAATCAGAACGGGTGGAAATTCCTGCAGCTTACTGTCCACACCGCCTGCAGAAAATGTTTCTGTAACGGTAGTTCTGCTAAACGAGTTGTTAGAATTCAGGGATAATCAGCCGCAACTGTTTAGTTTAGTTTGACTAAATTAGTGTGCATTTGCATCAATGAGAATAATAGTTAGCATGTTTCTCTATGCTGTAGCCATATTATAAAAAAAATAAACGGTATTTAACATTTTGTTGGTCATAAAATATCATATTATGATCTTATTCCAATTTTGAAATTTCCCCGAAACAAATCTTAGATTAAATTTTCTGCGTATTAAAATTCTCTCAAAATTAAAAAATCACAAGTGTCATCATGATCATAGAATAATGTTTTAATTGTTAACCAAAATGTATTGAGAGTGATTCCAGATTAACATTTGAATAATTAATCTAATATTTTTTTGCTATTTTATATGTACACCGTAGTTTGTAAAAAACTCAACGCAACTTTTATGTCTCGTTAATTGCTCCCTATAATTAAAGTTAATATGTATTGAATATTTTTTAGTTTTTAACAGATATGCATTTTTTAGAAATTGAGTATTAGTTGAAAATGTCTGAGTTAATTCGGCAATGAACTTTTTATTTCACTAATTAATAAATACGTCATATTCTTGCAAAACAGTAAGTCAGTTTAGTTTAAATATGAACATTATTTATTAAATCAAAATCTTAGATAAAACTTTGAAATAGCGGATAAAATGCAACATCTATTTTTACTCATTCTTTATACAGGGTGGTCCGAATTGTATTCGCCAAGCTTCGGCAGCGTATTCCGCAGGTAAAAATAAGTAAAAAAGTTCTTATAAATGTATGTCATAAAATGCTTCGTTTCGGAGATACAGGGTGTATAACTTTCATTTTTATATCGATGTTTTCTAATTAATTTCTGAACTAACGTCGATATTTAAATGAAAATTGGTGCCTGGGTGTTTTTTAACATGAGAAATTCAATTTTAATATCAAAAACACACTTGAGAAATGAAAAAAGGTCCGATTTATGCTATATCTCGGAAACTAAAATTTCAAAAAAGTCAAACTATGTCTACAAATTCATTTATCCCGTAGTATGTATAAAAAAACATTTTTAGTAACCCGTGCCTCTAATAATTTCTTAATATATTTTTTTGAAAAGGTCCGATTTATGCTATACCTCCAAAACTACAATTTCACAAAAAGAATTTCTCATGTCAACAAACACTCAGACATCAAATATCATCCAAATATCGATGTTAATTCAAAAATCATTTGGAAAAAACCGAAACACAAATAAAACTACACCCTGTAATCTCCGAAACGAAGCTTTTAGGTCATACATTTTTACCACCTTTTTTTACTAAGTTTCCCGAGAACAAGTCGGACCACTCTGTGTACCTATATAACGTATTTTAGTATAATTAAATTAAATCAACTTTTTTATAAACCTTTAATCCACAAATGTAAATACAAATTTTTGTATAATTTTTTAAATTTTAAATGTGCAGAAAAATTAGTATAGAAATGATCTTATTTCAACAGGGTGTTAAAAAAATATTATATCTAACTCCGGGGGGTGTTTTTACAGATAAACATAAAACAAAAAGTTCCTATGAACATATGCCCAAAAATGCTTTCTGAAGAAGTTACAGTTCTTGAAATGGTAAATAAAAATCATATATTTTGTTTACCTTTAAAACTATTGGTAAACCGTTTTTCTTGAAATTTGGTAGTATAACTGAACTGAAAAAAATGAAGTTTCACAAAATGTTTTTATTATAAATAAATTTAAGCAAAATAAAACACCAAATTTTCCACGCCGCGCGCCGTTTCGCTAACAATGTTAGCATAATCAGCAGATGATTGAAACTACATTATTATTAGTTAGCATTATCTGCTATGATTCTAAGATGATTAGTGAAACGCGCATTCAGTGCAAAAGTAAAGTGTTTTTGGTGTGTTTGTGGTATATTGGTGTACTATATATAATTACTGTTTTGTCTTTGCAAAGGTTCCACCCCCCAGCTCTAATAACTGAACGAATTTAGGCGATTAAAAAGCTTTTTGAAAAGTTCGTTTAAGAATTTGACTATCTTTCATATATTTCTATCTCCAAAGTATGCTAAACCTACGCATATATAGCTCGAGGTGAACATAACGAAAGCAAACAAAAACGACTTGTACCAGTTTCTTTTATTTATGTCTAAAAAGTAGCGTATAATGCCGCCATATATCGCCGTCTGAAGAAGTAATTTTCATACATCGGATAACGGACAAGACGATGGCGTGTGCAAACAAAACATGGAAATGATGCCATTCACTGCGTTTTTTTCTCTCCCTTTCCATGTTCATACCGTCAAGCTACAAGTGTTTATTGAGGTGAGATATATCTGGATTGTCGCTTTCAGAGCCAGATGGCGTTGTGATTATATAATTCACACCTTCTTGTTACGCCTTCGCGAGCAGTCGAGAGGGAGTCCTTTTTACTTTTAGCAGAGATTATAAAAGCTTTAAAGATATTCGTTCGTATTTGGCCAGAGACGAGAGTCACTGCTGAACCGTTTATTTTTATTAATGTTTAGAATTAACTACTTTACTATATTTCGAATTAAGCTGTGCTATTAAAAATAATTTCAGATGTTTGTAATGCAACATTTTAAAGATTTATAAATTTTAATACTTAATTTCTTACTTAGAATTTTATTCATCTGAAGTTTTCACCGCTAAATATTAGGTCAAAAAGTGGTGTAAGGCTAACATTTACGAGAACGAGTTAGAGTTATAATATTGTTCGTCAAGAGTTTCTCTATTCATTTGCCCTAAGCGGAATATGTCCTAGTTCGAATTTAAGCACATGATTTGTCAAAAAAACGAAATGGCTGCACGGCTTGGCAACAAGTGGTAAGTAACCACGCAATAACAAACATAACTTGAAAAGCCAGGCACAGTCAAGTGCTTATCATTAACTATATTTTATACATAATGGAAGACTAAAGAAGTAATAACATTTTCGACATTTCCTCTCTTATTTTAGAAAATGAGGCGGCTTGGTTTGGTTTGGTTTTCCTAAAGTATACCATCACTGGAGACCAAACCCAAATAATAAAATGTCATGATTACTTTCAATAAAAATAAACACTTTGAAGTTGGGGTGAAAATTAACGACGTAGTATTTTTCTTTGTACAAAAATAAAATATAAATTATACCAAAAATATGTTCACTCGTTCTTTTGAATTATTTATCACTTCTATTTTCAACGTGTCTAGTAAAATGATATATGATTTATTTTTCTATCTAAACACTTTGGTAATACACTTTAGTGGAATATTGTTATTTTCAGAATCAATTCGAACTTAAGTTTCTTTAGTAAAAAATAGTGTGTATTGTTTCTTGTTTTATATACAGCTAGACACTTATACACTCACCGGCACGAAAAACGGGCACCTTAAAATTTTGATGTATTCTAAAATTTTACATATTGTGTTCTAGTGGACCTATTTTGATGATTTTTTAAGCAATTTGTAGCTAAATTATTTGAATTTTTAGTATCTCTTTCTAAATTTAAAAAAAAATATTCTGGGTTCTCCCATCTGTTAATTATACGAGGGAAACAAAATGTTGATATTTTGGTGAAACTTTGAAACATCCTGTGGAAAATGTTAGGAGAGTAACGTACTTAAAAATAATTTTATCATACAGATACGTCCTTTCTCTCGTTTTATTTTATTACAAAGGACACTAACATTTTTTCGCAATTTTTACATTAAAACTATGCCTTTGTTTTTGGTCCTTGTGAACAGACCTATAAGAAGTTGTGGTCCCGAAGCAGGTGTGCAACTTTGTTCAAGTTAGCAACCGATCGTTTAGAGGCGATGTCGAAGCCAGATCGGTACTATGTTCATTGCAAAACTATTGTCGCTCAAATGCTGCCAAATATGGTATCACTATCACACTCTCGCACACGTGTGCGACACGGTCTAGACTATCGCCTCGCCACAAAGCGAGAAATCAGAATATCGCTACGAATCGATGTTGCTACTAAACATAGTGCCTCAAACTACAAAATTACTTTGCTATCGCTTTGAAACATGAACAAAATTGCACCCCAGGCCTTCTTGCAGGGGTGGATGGGGAAGTGGAAACCGGCCCAGGAATAACAGTCAACCGGCCCAAATCCACAAAAACAAAATGACAATAACGAAGAAACATATTTTATTTATTAATATATAAGTAAGGGGTGATTTTTGCTTGGGTGAAAAAAACTTTTGCCTCTGTTTTTTTTTTAAATTGAAACTGTTTTCATCAAAATTTTATAAAGATCAATATTTATCGTTTCTGCATTTGGCATCTTGTATGATAATACCATGACTCAAACTAAGAAAATCTAGGCAATACCGAGGCAGTGGATATAAAAAATAATGTGTTCTGAGATAGATGCTATGTACGGTCCGTAATAAGAATATTTGTATTTTCGAGACATATTAATACTTTATTGAAGAAATTGGTACATTTATTTTATTTCGTATATTTTTCATTTTATTGATTTTATGGAAAGCACTGTTCATTAAAATGTTGATCCTATGTTATAGGGCTTGTTTCTCTCTACAATTTCCTGTCTCACAATGTACCGTTTGTGTCCAGGAAGGGTTCATATTTTCATAGTTGTCGATTTTCGAAAGAAATCAGTACATTTATTTTATTTCGTATATTTTTAATTTTATTGATTTTATGGAAAGCACTCTTCATTAAAATGTTGTAGCCTATGTTATAGGGCTTGTTTCTCTCTACAATTTTCTGTCTCACAATGTACCGTTTGTGTCCAGGAAGGGTTCATAGTTTCATAGATGTCGATTTTCGAAAGAAATCAGAATATGTATATTATTTCGTATATTTTTCATTTTATTGATTTTATGGAAAGCACTGTTTGTTAAAATGTTGTATCCTGTGTTATAGGGCTTGTGTCTCTCTACAATTTCCTGTCTCACAATGTACCGTTTGTGTCCAGGAAGGGTTCATATTTTCATAGTTGTCGATTTTCGAAAGAAATCAGTACATTTATTTTATTTCGTATATTTTTCATTTTATTGATTTTATGGAAAGCACTGTTCATTAAAATGTTGTATCCTATGTTATAGGGCTTGTTTCTCTCTACAATTTCCTGTCTCACAATGTACCGTTTATGTCCAGGAAGGGTTCATAGTTTCATAGATGTCGATTTTCGAAAGAAATCAGAACATGTATATTATTTCGTATATTTTTCATTTTATTGATTTTATGGAAAGCACTGTTCATTAAAATGTTGTATCCTGTGTTATAGGGCTTGTTTCTCTGTACAATTTCCTGTCTCACAATGTACCGTTTGTGTCCAGGAAGGGTTCATATTTTCATAGTTGTCGATTTTCGAAAGAAATCAGTACATTTATTTTATTTCGTATATTTTTCATTTTATTGATTTTATGGAAAGCACTGTTCATTAAAATGTTGTATCCTATGTTATAGGGCTTGTTTCTCTCTACAATTGCCTGTCTCACAATGTACCGTTTGTGTCCAGGAAGGGTTCATATTTTCATAGTTGTCGATTTTCGAAAGAAATCAGTACATTTATTTTATTTCGTATATTTTTCATTTTATTGATTTTATGGAAAGCACTGTTCATTAAAATGTTGTATCCTATGTTATAGGGCTTGTTTCTCTCTACAATTGCCTGTCTCACAATGTACCGTTTGTGTCCAGGAAGGGTTCATATTTTCATAGTTGTCGATTTTCGAAAGACATCAGTACATTTATTTTATTTCGTATATTTTTCATTTTATTGATTTTATGGAAAGCACTGTTCATTAAAATGTTGTATCCTATGTTATAGGGCTTGTTTCTCTCTACAATTTCCTGTCTCACAATGTACAGTTTATGTCCAGGAAGGGTTCATAGTTTCATAGATGTCGATTTTCGAAAGAAATCAGAACATGTATATTATTTCGTATATTTTTCATTTTATTGATTTTATGGAAAGCACTGTTCATTAAAATGTTGTATTCTATGTTATAGGGCTTGTTTCTCTCTACAATTTCCTCTCTCACAATGTACCGTTTGTGTCCAGGAAGGGTTCATATTTTCATAGATATCAGTTTTTTTAATTTTTAGTAAATTTATTTTAGCGACATGTAAAACAACAATTTAGACTTGACTTTTATTTCTGACTTGGCTTTAAGTCCGTCCACAATTCTAAGCAAGCGTAGAGATATCTTTATGTTTTCTCTGTCAATCGCAGAGAAATTTGCCTACCTTTTTACTCGAAAGATGAACTCGAAAAGTATTACACCGAGGCCCCCAGTTGTTACGCTACCGTATTCTGGATTCTGGGTATACACTTACATCGAGATTATTTAGGTTTACCTAATGATATTCATTCTTTTTTCTGTTGTACGCCCGCCGGAGTCTTTATTAGTTATTAATAAAAGAATAGTGGGAAAGTAAAACTATACAGGGTGAGTCTTAAAAAAGTGCAAATATTTTCAGGAATCTTATATTTCGACCCCAGGAATACGTTTATTATTGATAATTTTTACGTTTATGATGATTTTTGGCAAAAAAAAAATGTTGAACATCGTGCATTTTCTTTTAAATTTTCGTGATCATCGCAATTTTTTTCACGGTATAGTTTCTTAATCTTCGGTCTTAATCTTTGATATTAGGAGGCTAAAAGAGATGCAAATGCAGAGAAATTTCGGTAGCTTTCAAATTTTTTTAAAAATAAATAAATTTTTTTAAAAAAAATTCAAACTTTGTTTTATTTTGGACTTATTTGAAACACGGTAAAGAGAATATATTACCCACGGTAAAGAGAATACCAGCCCTGGAAATATTTTCACAAAGCAGCACAATTAAGGTGTACTTATAGACTCACCTTGTATCATAAAACATTTCAAACGGAACAACAAACAACAGATGCTTATTAAAATTATAAGTGTCTCAAAGACTTCTAACAATAGTTATTTTACAAATTGGTGTTTATGTTTAAAAGCAACTGACCATTATATTGATGTAAAACGATTAGTTAGTTAGGCAGTCACTAAGAATCTAACGTAACTTTAGTTAGAAGAGTAACCATTTAATTTTGCTAAGCCAATGTAAAAAGAAATTAAAAATCTTTGCGATCTAATCGGGACCGGCCTACCAGCCAATCTTCCCACCGGCCCACCGGAAATTTTCCCGTTTTCCAATATGGCCCATCCACCACTGCCTTCTTGACATAAAATTTGTTTCTTTTATTCTTCTTCTTACATGTCACTTATATAATATACGTTCCTTAGGTGCGTTTCATTATAAATTTGAAAAGCTGACAAATAGCGGTTTCTTTGCGATAAACTTACAATAACTCGATCGTCTCGATTCAAAGTTCTCATACGAAAGTTTCTGGACGTCTATCATATATGAACTTGTCTCGAGGCAGCGACTGCATGGTACCTCGTGCATACCTAAATCTGTTAGCGACATAATTTTGATCTCTATCTTCTTCAATTAAAGCAACTACAGCGGACACAACTTCTGAAGTTAAAATCATCTCTGCTAGTGTTACTGCCCAACAACCAACAGACAATGATAATATGACATTTCAATAACAGTGACATTACATAAATCATAATAGTATTTATGATTTATGTAATTCATAGATTCTGTCTGTTGATTGGGACCAAAAGCAAAGGCATGGTATTAATATAAAAATTACGAAGGTGCCCGTTTTTCGTGCCAAGTCTAAAGCTATATTTTGTTTTTGTTTTTTATAACACTATTTTTTTTATTTGAAAACAAGTATCTTTACAGTATTTCTTTATTTTGTCAAAGAACTTTAAAAAAAATAATTATTTGCATTAAGTCTATCAAAAAGTAAGCTCAATATAATATTAAATTTATTAATGGGCGCCTGATTACTTTAATGAAAAATGAAATACAATCACACAAATACAGAAATTAATATGTACTCATAAATTAAATAGCATGTGATTAAATAGTTGATTATATTTTGATTTCATATAAATTAATATTGATAGATTAATTAACAAAGAAAACAGACTGTAACTATTGTTTATAGTCATATTATCTTTCTACATCCCCTATAAAATCTTTACCTCTCGAGTCCCCAGAGACTTAATAACACGGCAACATAACAAGGCATTTATACTTCTTAAGTAGTTTTTTTCTGTTCGGTAAATATTCCGAAAAATATACTTTTCCTAACCAAAAATAGAGGGATATAAGTGTCTATTATTCGCATCGTACGTTATGTTAAAAATGTAAGGCTGGCAGTAATAAATGGGATGCTAAGGCGAGTAATACTCTTTTGGTATAAGTAGTTTGTTCTATGAGTAATGATCCTGAAGTTTCTCCTTGCGAAAGCCCGTTTAAGTGAGAGTACTAATCTACATCAGACAGAGCGAATGAATTAATTTTTGATAATGTGTGGTTCTTATTTTTTATGCTTCTAAAACGCAATATTTATTTTCTGAAATTTATTACTGTTTTTAATAAATGTTTTTAAAAAATCTATCTCACTCTTTATTTTAGAGTATTTTACTTTATACAGAGTGTAAATTAGTAACAAAAAACTTTATACATAGTGTAAATTACCTCTCAAATGTACAGGAGGTGTCCCAATTTAGTGTGTTTTGCAGGGATTTTTCTCTTTATGAGTAGAGCTAAAAAGATGCGTTTTTCACATTACTACATTTTTATTAAATTAAAAATGATACACTCAGTTCTAGCACAGTTTAAAGAATATAAATATATCAGTTGACCTACCCTTCGCCCGTATCAAAATTCCTCCCGCCGCTTCCCGCCTGTCTTGTAGACTTGGATCAATCTACATCCGTTGCTCGACGTGTACACAGCGTTCCAAGTTTATTTTAGTTTTGTTTTCGGTCCGACGCATAGGGTGAACCAAAAATAGTGTTTTAGTTGTTTTGTTCGAATTGTGAATAAAATGTCTACTAGAAATATTTGTGCAGTGGATGGTTGTGAAAGTAGAGGATATCTAAGTAGAGGATATAGTATAGGATATTAAGTATATAATAATTAAAGTATTAGATATATTAAGTATATTATAATTATGGAGACCAAACTATGAAAAAATAGTTTTAAAAATATACATATAAATTAAGAAAATATTTTACTCGAAATATGCACAAAATATTTATTTTCAACAATTAGTTTATTATTTTAGTAGATATTTTAGAGTGGTAGTAGATACTTTACTATTATGTTTTGGATTTTGCAGGTTTGCTGGTTTGCAAAGTGCATATTAAATTATTATTTAAAATATTTGCATTTTTTTAAATAGCATGTTTTACTTTTTAGATGTGTGTATTTAACTTTAACTACCTACCTGGAAAGTCCAAATTTTATCGTCAGGTAATAAAAATACGTGCATATAACTTCTTCTGCTATTGATAAGTTTTTTAGAGTTTTTACTAAATTTTATGCAACAGTAAATATAACAATTGACGAGCACATGGGAAAAACGATGAGTATCCAGAAATTATAAATGTTCAGGAAACCGTTTTTTTTAATTGAGATTACGCATGGACTTTTATATCCGAGTTTATATCGGTTTTCCCATTTTTAAATGCCTGTTTCTATGTGGCCGTTATCGATATTCCCGTTTATTTAGGTACCAAAAGGTGTAGCTTTTTAGTACTTTAATTATTTTTCCCGTGTGCTCTTCAATTAGTAGTAAATACTGTAATAAATTATATTTGCATATTTCTTAAGTTATAGCATGTTTTGCTTTTTAGCTGTTTGCATTTAACTTGAATTATCTACCTTTCCATTAAAAGGTAATAAAAAGTACTTGGATACAACTTGTTTTGCCATAGTCATTTTTTTTTCAGTTATTACTAAATTTTATCGAACAGTAAAATTTGTTACACAATTATCTACTAACAGTCATAATTACTGTTCATGATAATCATAAAATTTAGAAAAAAATCCAAAAAATTGACAATGGCAACACAAGTTGTATGCAAAGGTACTTTTATTACCTTACGATAAAATTTGGGCTTTCCGGGTAGGTAATTAAAGTAAAATGCAAACATCTATAAAGCAAAACATGCTATAATTTAAGAAATATGCAAATTATTATATATATTAAAAAAATTAACTTATTATATTTATTTAGTATACATTTTTCATATGGGGTTTCCATAATAATTATTAATAATAATTACCCTATTGACAATTCCACATTACAAAGAATTAGGATAAAATAATATATCTAATATTTTAATATTAATGTATATTTAATACTAAATACTAATAAATATTGATCAATTATTAAAGACGCCTAAAACTGTTAATCAATAAAACTAGTACTGTATTTTTATTTTTCTACTTGCTATATTAAAATTCCTTAGTATTTTTAGTTAGTCCCTCGTATACGGCTAGCGTTCTGACTGATAAAATAGCACTTCCGCTGCACCCGGTAAACGTACAAATTTTTTGTCACCTCGAAGGGTCACGGGCCGTGAACGAAGAACCGCCTTTGAAGTCAAAATAACAATAGAATTCCTTAGAGTAGGCCAACTGATATAATTATATTCTTTAAACTGTGGTTCTAGCCTTCATAGTTCCTGATATACAGGGCGAAATTGAAAATTTTTACGAGTTAATTTTACGATGCCTTTCGTATCTCAGTTATCTAATAAACTGTCAAAAAGTTATCAGTTTTCAGTTTTTTGATAAGTTATAAAAAAACCAAGATACGAAGGAAGTGAAATATATTTAAATTTGCCCTGTATTTTAATTAGAAATCAAAGGGATTAGAAAATATCTGTGTGCAGCATTTTTAACTTTAATAAAAAGTAGCGTGATTGAAGTGAAAACCGCATTTTTGTATCTCTACTCATAAACGAAAAGCCCCATAAAACTCACGAAAACACCCTGTAGGTACTTCTGATGTGTGTTATCACAAGCAGTACACAGAACCTACAGTTGATCTCCGAATTCAAACATTATTTGAGAGGCTGTACTAGGCAAATATACTCAAGATGGTTTGCCATTGCATTCCTTCAATTGGCGACTCGCTGGTCACTTTATTTAGATAAATAAATATTTTTATTTATAAATAATACAATAAAGTTGGGAGTATCGAACTCACTCGCACAGCACTAATGCTGGAGCTACGGCCGGCTACTTTTTTAATTAATAATCACATTTACATCCTTTCACGTTTTTTTATAGTTGCTTATATTATTTATTAATGCTTTTAATACCACATTTTAATTTCTAAAATAAGCTATAATTTTTAAATATTTTTATGTGTATTAGTTGGCTGATAATTTTGTCAGTTATGAAATAAAGGCTAGATATTTTGGCACTCGAACAGATATTTGAACAAGAAATTTTTTTTTTTGTAAATGTTACTGGGTTAGAATCCCAACGGAAATCCACTACTCAATGGCGTTTTATATGTAAGCATATTTACTAATATAAAACACTTATTTTTTCAGGGAATATCTCGCTACATTGTCAGAAAAGAAAAAAAAAAGAATACAGCAATAACTGTTTAAAATGGCTAAATCTACCTACTTCTAGACATTTCAGTTAGTCAGCATCTCCCGTCCTACTCTGACAATATATGTTCTTTCTCCAAGGGTATACGGTTGGGGTTTGGCCCTCTGTGCCCTTCACAGTCGCAGAACTTGTCTCCGGCTGAGGTACCGGTGAGGTGGAACCTGGAGGATTTGTCTTCATATTCTCCATCTCTTTAACTTGGTCTCTCCTTAGACCTGACACCGGTCTTCTATATCCGAATCCCGAATCTATAGTAGGGGATATATCCCTCTTGCTCTATTGTCTCCTTAGATTTGAGGTCAATTCATATTGTGAGGATTATAACCCTCCTCCCTCGAGTTGATGACTCGCCAACTCGATGTCCGTAAATTGGAGTTCTGAGCCTAGAAAAGGCCGAGCAATCATTTATATACAAATATATTCGAAATCTATTCTATAAAAGTAAAATCAAAGCAAATTGCCAATTCTCTTTTATTTTTTATAAAATACAAGGAGAAATGGACTACCAAAAAAACTGCGATTATCATTACCAAAGCCCCTGTGATGACAGTTTTTTTTTGGAGCATACGGTATAATTAATTATTAATTTTTCTAGAGCGTAATATGTCATTTGATAGCCGGAGAACATACACAATAGAATATTACAAAGTTTTACTTAAAAACAGATAATGTATAATGAGTAACCAGTATGTTAAATATGCCCATTTTCAATTTATATATTATATATTCTATAATACCTAGCTACCATTTTAAAATTAATTATATTGCTGTTATAAATAAATTATTTAGAAACACGTCAATTAAAATGGTTTGATAATTATACATTTATTATTCACTAGCTAAAAATACAATAATTATTAAGGTAAATTTATTTGCTTTCTAATTTCAATATAGTGTTTTCCTCAAAAACAGGAGTGTATGTGATAACTCCTTTAAACACGTTATATATCCTTTAATGGTAACATTATAAATATGTAATATAACGTACAAGCTACAGCCATCCCAATTTACCATCCTATTTAGCTAGACTACTGGTAAACGTGCGTTAGGTCTTATTGCTGTTAATTATATATTATTTTGCAGAACCCTTGTTGTACCGTACAACGGACTGTTGTAATTTACTTGACATCTACTGTATTTCCCTTGTGAATTTACTACTGTAACATGGTCACTTATACTTTAAGCGGTTATCCCATTATCAGAATTTACATTCTTTAATTACTAATTTATTTTTTATAAGGTATATAAAAATAAGTAATTACTTATAATTGGGGTCTCCCTTTATTTTTAAATTGTTGCATTTTTATGACCAATAATATGTCCTGTTTGGGAATTAAAGATATCCGAATACTTCCGAAGATATTAAGAAAAAAGAAAAATTTTAAATGAATTTTAATTTTTACTGGGTTAATTTGAAGAAGCGTCATCAACTTTATTTTTTTAAACACGGACCAGATTCTTTTGCCTGTATAATCGCTTATGACTTTCCAAATAATATAATGTATAGTACTCCCCCAAAAAATTATGTTTGTTTTTGACACAAACTAAATCAAAGTATACACATCTCCCTCCAACATATCACTCCTGAGTCTGTTGGAATTATATATACAGGGTATCCCATTTTGATTGAAATCATACGGTATCTTCGTAATTAGTGAAGATATAAGGATCCGGTTTGCAAAAACCTGTCCGACTTTTTTATCAAACGGAGGATGCTGCAAACAAAGTTTTCATAGCCCTCTTCACGTCTAACCTACAGAGTCTGTAAGTAGTCACAACCTCTGTTATTGTGAAATGGTATCGAGAAAGTAAAAACTGTTTCTTGTAGAAATCTTTACGTAGAATACAGTGGCATAGTCTGTTATTCTACGAAAAGAATATTTTTGAAGATATATACTAAAGTTATGTTTCCTTAAATAGAGCACCCTGTATATTTATAAATTGTACTATTTTTTATCGCAACTTCATTCGCATAAAATCCGAATTTTATTAATTTAAGTGTAATATTTATTATATCATCTACTTGTATTATTTGAAAGTACCTATGGCAGGTGTCTAGTTGTAATTGATAGTCCATGAATAAAGATAGTCCTTTGACACAGTTTAACCTAACCGTGTGTTATTTTATTGCTCTACTGGTATTAATATTTTTATTTTTTCATAATATCTTTATAAATTATAGTTTATATGTAAGTAGTTTATATGTAAGATGTATAAGCTATATTATTGTAAACTTTCATTAAACCCCATTAAGTAGTTTTTGCGTAAAAGACACTCAAAGATTTATATATCCATACATCCAAACTTCGTTTATAATATTAGTAAGGATGATCTGGCTTGCGATGTGCTTCTCAAAGATATATATATATATATATATATATATATATATATATATATATATAATCTATATATATATATCTATTAATAAATAGTGAAAATAAATATATATATATATATATATATATATATATATATATATATATATATATATATATATATATATATATATATATATATATATATATATATATATATATCTATATATATATATATATATATATATATATATATATATATATATATATATATATATATATATATATATATATATATATATATATATTTATTTTCACTATTTATTAGTCTAGTAAACGAAAGGTGAAACCATGTCGACCGGGACTTTTCAGGCGAATTGTGTACTTTTTGGGGAGTAATTTTAAGGAAAAAAAAATTGTAACACCGTGCTCGGTCCCAAGTGGCCCAAAAATCATTTTTTCGCAAATATCTGCCAAAATATGCAATTTACAAAATTTATTCTTGGAATAAGAAATGAAGCTTATGTAGGTTACCTACAAAATTGCCTTATCATTTTATACTTGTTTCCATGGCTAACTAATTGAAATTGTTTAAAAATTATAAGAATTGGCTATAACTCAGTAATTTTTCGAGGGAAACATATTATAGCTTATATCGCTAAAAAGCTTAAAAAATGGCGCTTTTTATGAAGTCATGGCCAACTATGGTTTCCATTTAAAAAACATATGTTTGTGTCATATGTCAAAAATGACAAGCTTTAGAAAAAAACGTAGGACACAATCTCATTAAGGATGTAATTATATACAACTTTTTGTCTAAAACAGATTATTATGGAATTAGGAACAATTTTTAAAATAGCCGAAATTTATTTTTTTTTTCAAAACATCTAGTAAGCCATTAACTTTTTCAAAAATCTGAAAGGCGTATGTTTATGACCCCATAAAACTGCAATTCTTTCCCCATTTAACCGACTCTCTCTCTCCAGTAGTTTCCGAGATATCCATAGAGAACATCGTAGGAAACTCACCTATATTTGTCGTTAAATTTCAGCAGTGTGTACCTAATTATTTTTTGCTGTAGTTGTCTTTGTGATGAGTATAGGTAATATTTTTGCAATTTTCAATTTTTTGCCAATTAAAAAACAAATAGCTGAAAAAACAAATCCACATTATATTAAGCTCATTACAAACAAGCTTAAGAAACTGAAAAATAGGTTCTTAATTTACTGTTACCCTAACCCAGATTCCTGCTTATCGAACCAGAACTATGTAGAACGAGAGACGCTCAACTATAAACCATCACATCCAACAAACTTAAATCAATTTTTTTCATTGAAATTCTAAGCTTCCTCGTCGCACTTAAATATAAAGCCTGTCATTTTTCAGTGCAGCGACATTCACCTGGGAAATATAGCTGGTGTCACTGCGAGCTAGAGCTTTTGATGTTAAAATAAGTTTAGATATTACACTTATGCATTTTACTTTGTAAACAGACCTTAAGATGTCACCGCATATAAATGAAAATTTATGTTATGCTTTGAGTTAAGTTTTTCAAATACTTAGAAAAAAAATACTTCGTATTTACTGTCAGTAGTTTAAATAAATTTGTGGTTTTAATTAGCGTAAAAGTTTGTTCCTCTAATTTAAATGTAAGCATTCAGAATGTCAAAATTATTGGAAGTAATTTTCAATTAGTAGAAAAAGTTAACAAACTTTTATTTTTTTATACTAATTATACTTCAGAATTTGCGAATGCCATTTTTGGCTTTGATTATCAACTTTCAAAAGAAATTGGGGTTACAAATAAAAAGTATATGGTTTTAATAAATAATTATTATGCTCTCTGAACCGACTATCGCAAGCTGTTGCTAAGATATTCTACTAATTTTAATTGTTGTTAGACATTGTGAATGATCGTAAACTCCTGACCTTCATTCAGAACTTAGCAATTAGTGGAATAAATTAGTGGTTTAAATTAGCGTAGAAGTTGTTCCTTTAATTTCAATGTAAGCATTTAGAACCTTAAAGTTAGTGGTAGACATTTTCAAATAGTAGAAAAAGTTATCAAACTTTTAACTTTTCCACTAATTATACTTCAAAATTTGCGAGAAATGTCACTTTGGCTTTTGATTATCTTCCGTCAAGAGAAATTGTGGTTAGAAATCAAAAGTTGATTGTGATGTAATATGTGATGTGTTTATAAGCTATATATATGTAATTGTGATGTGTTTATAAGCTAAATATTAGGCTTTCTCTACGGATACAACTGAATAACGCAAGCTGTTGCTAGGATATTCTATTAATTTTAATTGTGTTTTTTAAATATTGTGAATGATCGTAAACTAATAAGTATAAAGTGTAATTGAAACCACTAATTTATTCCACTATTTTTGAGGTTCTGAATGAAGCTTAATTATAAAAATTGTTTACTTAATTAAATTTTGAAATCTAATATATTTTGGGTTTGCTTATTTTTATACTGCAAGAATGCACCAAAAGTTTTCTGAAAAAAAAAAATAATTCTTAAATTCTGTGTATACTTTTTTATAAATTCTGTATTACCCGAATAGAAAAATAAAAATCTTTGTTAAATATTTGAAAATACCGCGCCCAAGTTTTGTATTAATTAAATATTTGAGCAAAAAAAAATTCACCAAGTAAATATTTGGCCAGCATAGGGCTGGTTTTTACAGAGTCAAACAGCAGCTCCGTGCTATAGTATTCAATCCTCTTTGAAGTATATTTTTACGGCGAAGAATATTTCTTTTTGTAAAAGGAATATTGGACAACTTTAATGTTTTATTTACTAGATATAAACACACAGGGTGACCCTGGCTGAGAACGTATTAGTGCTGTTTCACGTGGAACGGATCGTCCGATCCGCGCGGATCAGAGTGTGATTTTTTCGGCTGAAAACAGTCTGTCAAAGAGAAGTTGTATAACTTAGACGTCACTGCTAGTGTTCAGTACAATTGTTAATGCACAATTAATGTTACAAAGTGTGGCATTCTCGCCAGATTGGTAATAATTTAATCAATTAGACATACTATATGTCAAAATTTCCACATCACTTTTTTTAACAAAGTATTAAAATAAATATATGATAAGTTGATATAACCAGGCTTTTAAAAATTAAAATTGAAAGCTTTTTTGATTTGACAAAAGTAAAAAGTTTTGCAAACAAATGCCAAACAAGAGTATCGTTGTTTTGAAGGTATATTTTACATGCAATGTTTTAGTCTGTAGTAGTCTAAACAGATTCTGCGAGCTTTGTGTACTACGTAGGTGTAATTGCAACTGAAGTTTCGCTGATCTAAAACAATATGTGTATTGGCAAGTTAGGGTTATATCTAGAGTATCTGTAGAGGTTTATATTTACCATACATTAACGAAATGTAATTTTATTATTAATAAAATAAAATTTTGTTACTATATGATAAATATAAAAAAATATATATTTCAAAATTTTCTAAATAAATAAAAAAAAAGAAAAGTGTATTATTTTTGATATTAAATTAGATTTTTTTTTAAATTACAAATAAAAAAAACTTTATTTTATTACTGCTGAAATTTAGGATGTTATATTTACGTTAACTATACAACAACTATCAATAAAATGTTATTTAAAAATCTAGCTCTATATTTTATAAACACTGTAATTTACTGAAATTTATCTAAATTTTAAATTACTTATTAGATATTTTTTTATAACTTGTAATTATGATTTTTTTATAATAAAGGCAAAAAATATGTATTTAGAAAAAGTGTACCGTACAATTAAATATTATAAAAATACACTATTTCCATTAAATAAACATAATGCTTAAAATATCAAGTTTACACAAGCTTTATGGTCTGGAGTTTCTACCTAGTTAACTATTAGCGCTAACTTTTTGCACTTGTTGCTCGCAACTATCAAGTTTCGTCAAACTAAACATGTAGCTAAACCATAAGACCGAGAGCATTACTCACCAGAGGTTTAGATAATTTTATAATGCACCAGAGGCTCTACAAAATAGAAACGTACATCTAACACAACAAAATTAAATTAAGATATTTAATATTTCAACTTATTTCAATTGCAGGTAATACTAATACAGATAAGTTACATTATTTTTAATTAATATGCTTATAAATAGTATTTCATTATTATGAAAGCTAGTTTTAGTGTAATTTTTTTGAATATATTGTCGCTTTTCACACAAAGTGTCTTAACTAATATTTGGAAATTTTACAGTTGAGCGCAAAAAAAACGTATTTTAGTGTAATCCAACAGTCGTCACAATGTCGTAACTGTAAAAGCAAATGCTCTTATGCTGTATCAAACAAAATAAATAGCACATCTAACAAAAGTTAACTTTTAGATCACACTAAAAGTGTAAAAAGTGTAGTAATCCACTACATTCTTTTGGTAAAAGTATCGTTTGGGTAAATATTCTTAATTATTAATTTATATATATTTTTTAATTTTATTAATTTATTATTAGAACTAAGACACTGTGTGCACTGTATAAAAATTTTATTCATTTGATTCTGATTTACTAATAAACAACTTAAATATGTACCTATATTTGATATCAAATAAATTTTTAGTTAGGTAATCGCGATTTTTAAATTCATTGTTGCCAACCATGGACATCTTTCGGCGTTTTGCCACTTTAGTTATGTATTATGAGTTTTTGGTTCAAATAAATAGTGTTGTGATACGTTAAGCTTAAAAATGTTTACTAGCAGATCTTGCAGTCGAACATTGTTCTTTTTAGAACCTCTTTTAGTGCGAAGTGTACAAGATAACTTAATAGCTGTAAACTCATCGCAAATTTATTAGAATATTTTGAACGGGAAACCGGTAGTAATGCCCCTTTATGTCCATTAAGTGCTTTTAAGAAGGTGAGTTTTGCTGATATAAATAATAAAAAACGGTTTATACAGGGTGCTACAAATTCGAGGTCCGAGCATTGGTATCTCGGAAACCGTAATAGATATGAAGATGGTTAAATTGGGGCAAAGTTGCACATTGGGATGTTTGCCAACATGCTATCAAAAAAGTTTCAAAAATTTCAAGGATTGCTGAATTTTTTGAGAAAAACGGATTTTTTTGAAAATCAATTTTATTTTTTCCTGTCGTCACTTTTTCGAAAATCAAAAAACTAATTGAACATTCTCATAGCCACTTTATCAGGACTATCTGACAGTATTTCTAGATTTTCAAATTATCTGATAATTTGTGAGATACATAGGCCAACTTAATTTTTCTAAATACGGACCTGCATTTCTTATTTGAGGTTTTGAAAGAATTCAGTCTCCTGAATACAACGATATGCCACACTTTATATTTTTTTTTGTTTTAGATATTTTAACAATAACAAAACTGTTTAATTATTATTTAAAATAATTTCAAGCCCGACCCTGAATTTTTAAATTATTTAACCTGATTATATTCATCACAACAATAAGGAAAATCGAGCCAATTGAAAGATTTAAATAAATAATAACCAGGGTCCAGGACAGAAATTTTAAATATATTATTTTTATTTTTTTTTGTTAATTTGAAATCTCAATGTACTATCTCATAATATGCATAATATTAATCTTAGTTATTATAAATATATCAACTTCTATAAACAAATTTCTAATGCTCTATATGTTCGAAAGGGTTTATTTAATACCACCCTCTCTATTGCACACATTTATTTTTCGTTCAATTCTATGTATAACCCTTTCAACAGATCTTCTTATACTTCCGAATGCATTTTGTACTGTTTGTTGTAAATGTTGAGGTATATTGATTTTACTTTTACAAATGACGTCAACAGTCACACAGGTTCAGAAACCTTGCTGGCCATTATACTGCTCCACCATTCCCAATCCATCTTCCGATGAAATGATTTTATTGTTTATATTATATTTATATTATTTATTTTATATTATTTTATTGTATTTGATTTTCCTTATTCAATGATTTATCTCACATCATTGTTCAGTTTTAAAACTGTTCAATATTGTAACAATGAATAGATTAAATATTTAGAAAAAACAGAGCCGGACTTGAAATTAGTTTAAATAAATTGTGGACAAATTTCCGAAACAAAAAAAAATATTAAGTGTGGCATATCATTGTACTCAGGAAGCCGAGTTCTTTCAAAATCTGAAATAAAAAATGCAGGTCCGTATTTAAAAAAATTAAGTTGGCCTGTGTATCTCACAAATTAACAGGTAATTTGGAAATATAAAAATACTATCAGATAGGCCTGATAAACTTGCTATAAAAATGTGCAATTAGTTTTTTGATTTTCTAAATAGTAACGTCAGGAAAAAATAAAGTTGATTTTCAAAAAATCCGCTTTTTCCAAAAAACTCAGCAATCCTTGAAATTTTTAAAACTTTTTTGCTGGCATCTTGGTGAACATACCAAGGCGCAACTTTGTCCCAATTTAACCATCTTCGTATTTATTAGGGTTTCTGAGATACTAATGCTCGTACCTCGAATTTGCAGCACCCTGTATATTTATAATTAATTTATTTTTGTTTCCTAAAATATTTTGATTAAAAGATGGGCAACGCTGTACCGGCCAAGCTTAATCACGTGACTAAAAGTTTATTTGGCATGAACTCGATATCTGTTCATTCTAAGCAAATCATGAACATCATTAATTATATTACTGCAGGTATTATTAAAACTACAAATATCAACTCTAAAAAATTCAATAACTTAAATACCTACAAAAAATTACCAGAAATTTTAAACTTGAAGAAATAAAATCATAATCAAACTCATCCCATTAAAAATAGGAAAAAAAATTAAAATTATAAAATGCTTGGGTAGTCGAAGCTGTGTTCAGTTTATGAATTTATTGGCATTCGAATATTAGTCTGAGCTAGCAACGTTTTTGATAAAGTATTTTTTGAAACGTCTGGCTCTTTGATATATCTTTTACTATGCTCTCTGGAAAGCCACAATAGGCCCTCGCGGCCTCAGTGGAGGGTCCCACCTGGGACTCACTCTTAGTAAAATACAAAATGCTCTCTGGAACAGCATGCGGCCCGTCTGGCTGCCGATACCCGTTGCGTTCAATACTGCGCATCGGAAGAAGATTCTATAGTTTTTATAAAATTAGTCCTATAAATTCTAGTATTGAATACTAATTGAACATGTCTCCATAGCGCAGTGCGTAAAGTTTCCGACCACGAACCGATCGATGATTCAGAGTTCCGGGTCGGGGCAAAGACTTTTTATTTTATTTTCGTTTATATTCTGATAGTAAAGTATTAAATAATTCTGGTAATTAAGAAAAACAAATATTTAATACTTTACTATCAGAATATAAACGAAAATAAAATAAAAAAGTCTTTGCCCTGACCCGGATTCGAACTCTGAACCATCGGTTCGTGGTCGGAAACTCTACGCACTGCGCTATGGAGGCATGTTCGATTTATATTCAATACTAGAATTAAAAGGACTAATAAAAATATAGGATCTTCTTTCAATGCGCAGTAGGGAACGCAACGTTTACCGGCAGCCAGACGGGCCGCATGCTGTTCTAGAGAGCATAGTAAAAGATATATCAAAGAGCCACACGTCTTAAAATAGCTAGCTCTCGTACTATATGGTTGAATAAAGTTACAGCCTATTGTAATAAATTAACACACTATTTTATAGTACTTATAAGTTTGTCAAGCTGCAAACATCTCTAGGTACGTGAAAATCTAAAAATAATTTTCAACTTTCTTTTATGATGCAGCTTTCCATTAAAATTGCATGTCCAGCTTAAAACTTTTGCACAAATTGACAAACTAAAGCTCTCGGGTATTACCTAAAACTAACCGGGCTCATAAAATACGTACGCGGGAGATTAATTTTTTAAGAGCTTTCTAAATAAATCAAAAATCAATAGTTTAGTTTTTGTTATATTGTTACGTAATTTCATAAAAGAAAAGCTTCAGGCGACACATAAAACAAAAACTGATAAGTTTTCAAAGTAGAATTATTAAATATTTTATACAAAAAAGTAAAATCAGTTAAATGAGTCACATATATGTTGGTTTTCATTTAAATTGTAACACCAGTACCTAACATTTAAATATATTCTTTTTGTTTCCTAAATTTCTCAGATAGCCTGACTTGACAAAATAAAGAGAAACCCCAATGTCCCTGTACAGTTTTTAAAAACGATGTGTAGTGCCTAAGAAAAATATGTTTTTCCAAAAAAGTCCTATGTGGGTATTTCGCCACTGCAAGGAAATCTACAAAATAAAATAGTTATTTTTTGTAAACACTGCTGGCGTTAATCCAATGGAAGCTACTTGTCAGCAGTTAGGTTTACTGATAAACAAATTTGCCTAACGAGTTTTTTTAAAACAGATAAGTCTACAAAAACCGTTGACGTTCGGTTAAAATGACATTATATCAAGTGAAACTTCAAAATTAACAATTACTGCCTGATAACAATTACTTAATAAAGTAAAGCCTTAAATTTTCTGTGTGATTATTTTTAATTTGTTTTTAATATTTACGTATGTTATGTTTATTTATGTTATGTTCTTTAAAATCAAAGAAGCGATTGCCATACATTACTAACATCTACAGATTCGTGAGCAATACTTTTATTAGATTGTATTAAAAAAAGCCTCTTTTATTTTTCTTTCATTATAATTTTGGCGTTGTTAAAATTTATTCTGTGCCCTGTGTCCCATCGATGCTGACAAATCTTAGATTTGTGAAAATCACCCTTTCTTAAATAATCTTTACGTTCTTTAATTCGAACATTTCAGGGTCTCGATGTTTCACCAATTTAAAATTTATCGCATTCACATGGTATTTTGTATATTATATTTTTAGTTTGTTATTCAGATATTCATTGGTTTAGTGTGTGATAAAATCTAAGTGTATTTTATGCTTTGAAAGATGTTCGTATGTTATATTGTTTTCCTATCCTTCCTATTTTTTCCAAAACACCTCGATGTATGGAATTGTTTCAAAAGTTTTATATATTGTGTATTGTTATCATTGTGTCTATGATCTTGGGTTTGTATTTCTCGTTTAATGTTTTGTCAATAAAAGATGATGGATAGTCATTTTTTATTAATGTATTTTTATGTGGTTTATATCTCTCTTTAGTGAATTATCGTTCTGAACATATTTTTTAAAAATATGTTTAAACTACTCGCAAGAAATATGTGAAAATAGACAGTTAAAGCAAGGCACAATACGTATAAGTATCTCTCGACACGTAACGCAGAAATCTCCTTTACGTCTGCCGTTGCGTTGTCGTGTAAACAAGAGTTAAAGCAAGTATTTTGACGCACGTATCGCAAATTAATGGTACATTTGTTATTCTAAATAATTTTGTGAAACAATTTATTTAATTTTTAAACTGAAAATGGATATCTATTATTCCATTGATTCTACATTAAATTTATAAAAGTTCAAAAAATGAAGAAAATTATAAATGGAAATTATTTTATTACAGAAAGTAGCCCTCACAACTTATAATGCTCTTAGTAATAAAAAATATTGGGAAACAGACAGAGCTTTATGATTATTTCTTAGATTCCATCTTTTAGAATCCTCATATGGATTTTGGCTAAGAACTAGCATTTAATTAAATATATTCTAAAATGAGTTTATTATGATGCTTAATATTTTCATACTAATTTATTGTAATAAAATAAGCCCAGTTCTGTTACACTGGCCCCAAAATTTATGAAATAACTTAATTACTATCCAGTTGTGGAAACGAGTTGTTTATGAATTTGTACGTTCGGCATCATTCGGGTGAAAATCGAAACTCCTTCGGCTCGATACGTTTGCGTTTTGGTACGTAAAGGCACGTAAAGATACGTATCAGGTATCCGTAAACGAAAGTGAATTTCTCACTGCGCAAGCGTACATGTCAAACGATACGTTTACATCTACGTCTTTGGCCGTGCTTTAACTGTCTAATGTAACTTTTTTATGTTTACCACGTAATTTTTTAAATAACGTTTGATTGCCGATTTATAATTGATTTTATATGTGTATATATTTTTAAATAATTCATGTAAAATCATAAAATTCTAGAGTGGTACAAAAACATTTTATTTTCTATTAAATTATATAATTTAATAGGTGTCTACCAGATCACTCTATAGCGATCAAAGGATAATCATTTAGTGTTGCCGTTGAGGGATAATGCATCATACAGCAATACTGGTTTATCATTTGATACCTATGTTTACACTTTAAAACTATTGACAATCTCTGGTTGGTTACATCTATTAAGCTTTCGTAAAAATATAAATTTATCAATTCGCATTCATATGCTCATCATAAATAGTTTGTTGTACAGTAAAATGAAATATACTAAAAGTTTATTCGAAATACGTATGGCACTTTCAAATTAAGATAAAGGCTCGTACTAGCGCTATCGAGTTTCCACCTGGAGAATATCTTTTCTCATTTTACGGTCATATTTCGGAGCGTTTCGATATGGAAACAAACGCGAATTTACATGCGCTCTGGCGTTTTACGTCTGGTAAAGTACCGCCGCCTTCGATGGCGCTCTACTTACGCGGCTAAAGTATTTGTTGTAACGCTATATCCCGGCATTCAACAGGAAATTGCCAATTTCTCTTTACAAATAAATTCGCTTACGAAGATGTTGATATTATGCACTTCATAAAAATGAATTCGTGGAGAAACCCGAGACATTGAAAATCTGATGAGCGTCTGCGATTCAAAGAAACGTTATTTGAACGGGATATGAAATTTGTTAGTTTTCTGAATGCGAGAATAAGTAAAATTTCAATAAATATGTATACGCGTAAAATGTTTCTTTCATTTTAACGTTACTTGAATAATCGCATAAATTGTTTACTTTGTAACAAACGGTAAGTCAGAAATAGAGGAGTATTGCATATTGTATTCACGGAAATTAAAAAAAAACTTTTTGTAATCTTTATTATAATACTATTTATAATATTTATTATTATTGCCTAGTTCTAACTCTATATTAATACTACAGGTAGTAGAGGCCAATATACAATATATGTATATATACTAAGGGCTGGGCAACGGTTAGTCTTGGGTCAACATTTACCTATGTAAGAAGATTACAATGTGTTTATATAATGTACTGAACAAAGAGAGAACAGTAAACACGTTACCAAACGTACGAACTAAACCGCGCATATTGCTAAGAGACGTGGAAGGGGATATAGCAGATTTGTCGCAGTCCACCGGTTGATCCAATCAGTACCTCTGTCAGGTGTACATCATGCGTTCAGCTTCACGATTTAATTATATCTCGCGATACTTTATTTGTTTATTTACCTAACCTAACCAAACGAGTCGTTGTAATTTTCCTTATAGCATGAAAAAGTGCAAGCAGAAACTTGCATTTTTGGTAGTGGAATTGAGTTGGTGTTCGAAAGTGGTCGCGCTATTTGAACTCCGAATTCAAAATGAATCGATATCTCAAAATCCATTAAAAATAATTGATTTTAATTTTTTCAAAAACTTTCTTAACAGTTCTACTATATTTTCTTCGCAGACAGTATGTGAAAATCTTTATAAATAAAAAATTTACACGATTGCTGAAAATTGCTATGCACTAAAAGTAAATGGATGGGTTGTTTAACATTTTTGAGTGAAAAAAAAACAACCTTATCGATTTTTTCTTATTTAAACATATCGTAAAAGATCCGATCTTCAAAATAAAAAAAAGTTTTAATATCTAAAGTGGTTCCTAAGTTATGGCGTGTTATTTGTTAAAAAGTTGAGTTCTTAAATTATCGGGATTACTGACGTTTTATCGTTATAAAAAAATGGACACCCTAACGATATCCTTATAATTAATTCAATTTTAGATGGTCAGAACATATCTAATTATTTTATCTAGTTATCTTTTCTAAAAAAATTCGTTTAAAAATAAGCGGTTTACGATCGTCATTTTACTTTACCTAATTGGAAAAGGCGTACCGGCAACGCCGCGACAGCACACCGTCGCATTTCTTTCACTCCGACTTAATAAGATCCCTATGCGATTTACTTCCACACATTTAAATACCGACCCAAAAGTAACACTTGCCAGCACGGTATACAAAATAATAAAACTGTAACTTTTATTTTAATAATGTTTAAAAAGTCATAAAAAATTGTCCTCTTTTTATTAAATGCCGTGTCAGATATAGCAAAAACATTAATATTAATTTTTGTTTATGAAGTTAGGTTAGGTATAAAAATTATCTTTATTTAACGAAACTTTTATGAATAAAAAATGGCTATATTTTTTTAGGCTACAAATGTGTTGTGCTACAAATGTGTGCTGTTAATTAAAATTATGTTTTATTAAATACATGTTAACCTATTTAATAAATGAACTAGCAAATTTGAAACACTGGATAAATATATCTTATTCAATACACATGTATCGGAGGTAGATATATTAAGATGCTGAATATTCCCGATATGTGGATATTGGACAGGAAATTGCCAATTTCGTTTTACAAATCAATTCCCTTGGAAAGATGTTGATAGTAGGCACTTTATAAAAATGATTTAGAATAAAAATTCGAGACATTGAAATTGCATCGCGTATTTGCGATTGAGAGATATTCTGCTTGAACGGAATATAAAATTTGTTAGTTCTGCATGAACGAAAAAAAAGAATAATTTTAGAAAATTTATTACTTCGAATGCGTTCGTTTTTTAAATTTTTTAATTGTTGTATAAATTTTAAAACTATGAATTATATGTCTAATTATTCATTCTATATATCATAACATTTCATGGAAATTAAGATAGCGGCACAAATTTATAAGCAAATTTTAGCGTTATCCGAGGCATCATCAAAGAAAGAAATATACGCTTAGTCCCAGAGATGTTTGGTTTGGTTTGGCTTGGCTTTGGTTGGCTTAGTTATTTTGCCATACAAGGGAAAACGAGAGTAGCCCACCCGTAATTGCACTTTTCTCTGTTAGAAAAATATGTTATCGATATATTAAAAGAAAGCCCCTTACTAGTTCGGTGACAGAATGACCCTTAGACAAGGAAAGAGAGGGGACAGCTAACACGCATATTCTCTAGTGAAAAATTTTTTGATGGACGGTCATACTTTGGTGACAAGATTTCAAGGTGACACCAAGCGAATTTTTAGGTTTTTTTGTGAATACCGTTTTGTTTTAAATTTATAAACTGTGTTGTTTAGTATGGTGAGATGTTCAGCGTATGGCTGCAAAGGCTGAAGCGAGAAAAAAATGACTGGAATTACATTTTACAGGTAAAAGTCGATACACAACTTTTGTTATGTAGTCATAAAATGTACATTTTTTTCATTATAGCAGTAAAAATATGTAAAATGCTTTTAATATGTTTTGTACCACATCCAAACCAAACTATTTTTAATAATTCCAAGTAGTATTTTCAATATTCTGTATTATAATTAATGTTTGAAACTATAAATAATGCTACTCAGCATGGATTTCTCCAGTGGCGTAGGGAATTATAATAAGAGAAATACAATTTCTGCAATAAACATTTTTTTTATATTTAAATGTAAAAAAATGTATAAAGTATTGTTATCAAATATGTAAAATAATTGTAAACTATAAAAAAAATTCTAGTGATAAAAAATCTATATGTATAGTTGTTATATAAAACTTAAATTTACCTGCCAAGACTTGCTGAGGATGGACAAACTTGTGGTGGGCGACTTGTTACTACATATATTTTTTTAAATATTCTTTCAAAAAATTTGCTAATTTAGGTGTATAATAATAGTTTCAGTGAGTAATTAATACAAATTTAAAAATAAATAAAATAACACAAAGCTTCTAGAATTGTTTATTTTTTTGTGGAAAATTAGAATATTCTTATGATTGAAGGTAACAAATATTAAAAATTACATTATTCATTGAATCCGTAGGCAAGTGTGAAGGGGATTGGATAGATTCATTATTATACCGTATGTTCGAAAAAAAACGACGTCCAGTTGGCTTGTAAATGGCGATCGACGACATTCCTCAGATAATTTTACATATAAAATGTCAGCGATCTTCATTTCACAGTCATCGCTGACGCCGTCTTTTCGATGTCGTTTTGTATAGTTTTTATGTAATTTTATATCTAGAATTATAGAGGGAATGTCATCGATCGTAATTTACAAGCCAACTGGACGCCTTTTTTTTCGATCATACGGTATAATAATAAATCTAGCCAATCCCCTTCACACTTGCTTACGGATTCAATGCATAATGTAATTTTTAATTTCCAAACAAACTAGACGCCGTTTTTTTTTCGATCATACGATATATATGTATATAGACGTATAAAACATATGTATTTACATGATTTTTTATTTAATCATACATTATACACACGTTAATAAATAAATAATTGTCTTGATAATCAGTCCACTGTGACTGTTAAATAAATTTTGCATTATCGACTTAGATATTCTAATATTATAAAGGTGAGACTATAAAATACAAAATTGTATATACATTACTCAAAAATGAACGATATATTAGTTTACGTTTTAATAAATATTTTGTATCGTCTAGGTACAAGCTAATTTCTGATGCTACGCCATTGGAGAATTTCGAGTGGTGACAAGTGGCCTCACTTTCAGTTGCCGTGTTACCTGTCCCCTCTCTTTCCTTGTCTAAGGAATGACCTGTGGCCCATGGCTAACGTAATGTTGGTAATGAGTGACCTAACCTCAAATCAAGAATCGTGTTTTTTGAATCCTGGATATTAAAGATTTATTGAAATCCTTGGAAACTGGGTATACCCATTACTATTCTTGATATAAAAAGTGCATTTTTGATTATTTACTTGGGCTAGGATACTAAAATATTGGATAAAATATGGTTGGATTGTAGGACGTAAATAGACGTAAGTATGGTTATTTGTATAGATATTTATAAAGCTTACTATCTCTTCTGCATTTTCAGTTTTTAATGAGATAATTCATTTTATTTGTGAAATGCTCACAAAAGACCTACCAGTGATTCAACAAGAGTGTCTTTACGCATAATGGGTCATTCCTGCTGATTTTTAAACCAGATGTCACATTTTCATAGAAATTAAGATAGCGACTCTACTTTATAGGCAAATGTTAGCGTTATTCGAATCAATTTAGTGTTCTTACCTATTATCGTTTAAATCCATGTTACTAGATAATAAATATTTTGGATTTTGATCTTTTATTTTTAAATATATTTTTGGAACTGCTGGTTATAGTAATTATTAAATTAAACGAACTAAAAAAAATATTCTCAACCATAACCTTTGCTATAACCCTATAAAATAATCAAAACAAGGCATATCTCCTGTCAACGATTACTTCTTTCATCTGATGCTTCGTATAACCTTCGCGTCATATGACAAGGTCATCCCCTCCCGCAGCCGTCAATCAAGGCCGACTCGCGGCCTTCAATTTTTACTCCCCTCGTGCATAAAACTTCTTTAGTTTTACTTCAAAAAAAATTAACTAATATAAATATGTTTTGTCAATTTTTGCTTAACATTGACGTATCTAAATATATCGTTGTTAAAAAAGCAGAATAAACTAAATCAATCTGTTATGCATTATTTCATAGCAAAAAATAAAAAAAATCCTTGATTTAAGTAAGAACAAACTTCGGATTGTCATGGAGTTTTTAACGGGATACTCAATAAACACCTCTACTTTTTGAAGCTGATGTACGGCGAAAGCGGATAATGAGGAAACACCAAAACACCTCATCACTAAGTGCGCCGAGACGACAACCATCCGTGTCAGGAATTTTAGTACGACTTATATCGGAGATGGAGAACTAACCTCTGTAAATCCGTCCCAGATACTGACTTTTGTCAAAGTCCCAAGACTGTATGATAATGTGTTATATAATGATAATGAGTTATAATTCAGGAAGGGAAGACACAATAGATCTGTAAAGGTTCGTACAGATCTGAAGAGACGAGCGTGAGACGAGAGCGAGGCAAGAGCAAGGGAAGAGCGAGACAAGAGCGAGACTTCTTCTATCCATTTTGTGAGGCAAGCCTGCCACGAGACAAGCGACACCACACAAATTAAAATCTCTAGGTGTAATCAAGATATATAAAATTTTACGATTTTCAGAAAAAAAAAATTATAAATTACTTGATTTTGTGTTTGATTTATTGCATACACTTTTCCATATTTCTTTGCGATAAAATAATATACAATTTCACAGTTACGATCCATTAAATGCATTAAAATTATTGCTGTTAATTTAAAAAAGTATCTTACTGAATTTGACATAATATTAAAATTAGTTATTCCCAAATTACCATTTAAATATTCGAAACATATTTAACGTTTTCTTTTAATCATTATTTATAAATACTTATTGCCGATCTCCCATTTTGATGCAACTGTTTTCTAAAATATCAGTTTACTAACTAGATTTTAAACATCCACTGTCAATTTTGATAAATACATTTGACGAAAAAGTGGCGGGAATGCATTTTTAAACGCCAGATTTTCGAGTGACATCTGGCGACAGAATTTCATCTTCATTAACACCCACCAATGTTATTAAAAGCTCGTTTTCACCTACTTTCGTTAAACCTAGCGAAAAAAGTTTAAATTTGATTTTTCACCAGCCCGACTGCAAAAGAAAAAAGGGAACCAAAATGACGGTCGGGCTGTACGTTATATTTAATGGAAATATTTTGGCACCGAAAAAACTGAAGATAAATTAGTTCTACTTATAATGTCATTTTTTAATGGATTTATTAGAGGTTTACGAACGGTTTTTATTTGTAATTATTATCAATATTCATGTATAACTAAACAAAAATTGTTTCTCTTAATTATTCTATAATTATTGAATAAATTATATATTTATTGCTTCTTTTAATTTATTACAATTTTGAAAATTCTTGTTGATATTAGAGGCTATAGTCACTATAATTATGTTTTTATTATAAATCTCAATAATTTCCAACATTTACATTAATGTAAAACTGTTATTTGTTTTATTATAAATATGCGTAATAAACAGTTGTATTTATGTTAAATAATGATGTTTGAAAATGTTAGAAATATTTCTTTTGTGTCTACATCGTTTTCGTGGACGTCCTAAACTTCCGCGACCTAGCGGTGATTTGTCGCGTACAACTCTCACTATCCTTCTATTGTTCATTCTTCTGTTATGCTCGTTCCATTCTTCCTTTCTGCTGAGATTCCCCACTCATTTACATTTACTTATTTCGGTTGTCTCTAATAGTTGTTTAGTTTTCGCTGAATCAGGTCGAGTTTCTCCAGTGTATGTCATTATTGGTCGTACCGTTGCCTTGTAAATTCTTACTTTAGTTTCCACCTCAATGTTTTATTTCGCCATATTGTGTCATTCAGGCCTTCTGCTATTCTGGTTGACTTCGTTGTCTACATCACCATGTACTCCGCTTCTACATCACCATATCCTGAGATTTCTATGCCTAGATACTTAAACTTCATTCCTTGCTGGATAAAATTGCCCTCGACTTCCAGTTTGCATTTTATATACAGGGTCTCCCAGAAATAAGTGCAAGTATTTTAAGGAGTGGTAGACCTCGATAAAAGAAACATATTGTTGCCTTACCGTTTTTCAAATAAGTCCAAAATAACGGAGTTATTTTAGTTAATTTTTTGCTCAAATTTTGAGAACCAATAGATCTTTTATGGATTTTCTTTCTTGTAAATTTAATCTACTGCCTATGTTGGCATGTTATCAAGAAATTATGTTTTTTAAATAAAAACTAAAAAAATCAAAAAATTCCGAATTTTTTATTTTTTTTGCGAAAAAAACTCATAGGCCTGTTTTTGGGGTTGAACTATACTACCAGTTAAAATACTTGCACTTATTTCTGGGACACCTTGTATAACAGCTTAAAATAGCATATTTCTATTATTTTTTTAATTTTATTGTTCAAAACTATACACATAGTCCAAATTGTCGTAAAATAATAAAAATCTTCATATTTCTTCTTACTCATAAAAAAATAATGTAAAATATAAATTTATAGACATATCAAACGCTGATTTAATTTATTTGAATATACTTGACCATTTGAATATACTTCCCAGGTGGAAACCAACTTAAAGTTGAACTCAAGCCCCCCACATTAATTAATAATATTTAAAACAATATGGGCGTAACCAGTTCTCATTTATTTCAGTTTTCAGTATTTACTATTTTTCTCTGATAGATTTCTAACCTATGTTTCTAAGTCACACTTTCTTAATATCGATATTGCTGATAGGTAACTAAATTTGCTTTTTATAGTTTTAAAACGTGGCAAAACGATGAAAGTATATATATACAAATATTAATAAAAATAACGTAAGTATTACTACAAAACAAAAACTTAAATGTAAACAAATATATAAAAATAAGTGTGCAAAAAACAAATAGTAATAATAAACTTGCTAAAAATGATTCTAATTACAGAAGAAGTATAGTCAAGACATTTTTTTTAATTCAGTTATTAATAATAATTATTTTCATGGATATTTTAATATTCAATGTATATGTTATCTTTGTTAACAATTTTTCTTACCATTCAATAGTATTGACGCTAAAAAGTACCAAGAATTTCGACAAAAATATTACTTTCTAACTATTGAAATAAATTAAGACTGCCGAAATGTTTTAGAAAAACTCAAAATATCGACAATGGTCATAAAATCCTACAAACATGCCATGAAACCAAAAGAAAATACATTTTTGTTATTTATTTTTTTATAAAAAATATGCAAATTGATTCAGCTATTGCAAGCCAGTCCCGAAACTCCTGTGCTGGTTGAGCGATGCCCAATAAGACCATGGCTTCTGTTATTTCTTACCCTGTTATTTTTTAACCTGTTTCGAGCTCAAATATCGACCATCGACCGATGCAGCAGCGGTCGCTGTGGCACGCCGGAACCGAAAATATGCCATTACTTCCCCATTTTGCAGTATCTTCACCGCTGGCGTCGCCCGTTATCGATGGTTGTCGAAATAATTGCGATTTTTCATACTAGTTAATTTTTTGAACCGTTTCGAGCTGCATAACATTTCGTGGCGCTGCAGAGTGCCGATTTCGCATCACGAGCGGTCGATTTCTACGTATCATTATTTTATATCTGTTACTTTTTAAAAGTAGCAACGGCTGCGTTATGTTATTTCTGCGTTATAAAATAATACTTAGTTAAACAACGACCTATCTCTAGATCAAACTGCTTTATATATTGATCTTTATATCACATACACCTGATCATAGAACTTTTTGATAGTAAAAAATATACTGACCAATCGCTGTAATCTTAACCTATAATTCAGTTTACGGGAAAATGTTTTGTATATTAATTTTAGCAGTAACCAGCAATACTAAGGGCTGGCAAAGGTTAGTCTTGGGTCGAGATTTCCGCATGTAAGAAGAGTACAATGCGTCTTATAATGTACTGAACAAAGAGGGAACAGTAAACACGTTGCCAAACGTATGAAATAAACCAAGAAACTGTGTACATTGCTAAGAGACGTGGAAGATTTGTCGCAGTCAACCGGTTGACCCAATCAGTACTTAAAGTTTTAGGGAAAGGTGTACATCATGCGTTCAGCTTCACGATTTAATTATGTCTCGTAATACTTCATTTGTTTATTTATTAACGAGTCGTTGTAATTTTCCCTATAGCCTTAAAATTTTTAAGTGCAAGTTAGAAACACTTGCATTTTTGGTAAAAATAAGTGGAATTAAATTGGTGTTCAACAGTGGTCGCGCTATTAGAACTCTGAATTCAAAAATCGATATCTAGAAATCTATTAGGAATAATTGATTGCAGTTTTTCAAAAACTTTCTTCGCAGACAGTATGCAAAAATATTTTTATATAAAAAAGTTACACGATTGCTGAAAACTGCTATGCACTAAAAATAAATGGATGGGTTGTCTAAATTTCAGAATGAAAAAAAAACAACCTTATCGAATTTTTCTTATGTAAACATATAGTAAATAATCCGATCTTCAAAATAAAAAAAAGCTTCAATATCTAAAGTGGTTCTTAAGTTATGGCGTGTTATGTATAAAAAAGTTGAATTTTTAAATTATCGCGATTATAAGGATATCGTTAGGGTGTCAATTTTTTTATAATGAGAAAACGTTAGTTTTCTCGTTATAAAAAAATTGACACCCTAATGATATCCTTATAATTACATTTCAGAAGCTCAGAAACATATCTAATGATTTTATCTAGTTACCTTTTCGAAAATAAGTCTTAAAAATAAGCGGTTTGCGATCGTGATTTTACTTTACTTGATAGGGAAAAGCGTATCGGCAACAACGCAACAGGATACCGTCGCATCTCTCACTCCGACTTAATAAGATTCTCTATGCCATTTACTTCCACATATGTAAATACCGACCCAAAAGTAACAGTTGCCAGCACGGTATGTTTTATGTCTCTTATATTTTTATTACTGTTAATAAATAATTGTAAATGTGCGTGTGCTACATTATTATTTATATCTTCAAAATTACGGTTGAAACTTCGAAAGACAATCAGTGGATGGAACAGATAAAAATAGATAAAAGAAAAAACGTAGAACCTCAAAAAATTGACGTTTAATTTTTTTAGTAAATCTGACAGACGGTTTCGATGTACACTTAAGCCTGATTGTTTATATCTTTTTTGTCCGTCGCTCTGGACAATTCCCAAAATTATCGAATTGACTTTGAAATCGCTTTCATTCATATTTAAATCGTTCGACCGCAATAAAATGAAAGACAGAGATGGAGAGACTGAACGTGAGAGCCGCCGAACTGACAAATGCACAATCTGGCTCTGCCTTGGGCGATTGTATGAAATTATTGTTTGCGAACAATAGTCCAAATTTAAATTTGTTCAACATGCCTTGAAAAAGTTTTATTGATTCTTTTTGTCGAATCGGCGTCAATTTGCATAATATCGTTTTTGTAGAGACTTTGAACCTTTATGGGTTTTTATGGTGTTACTGGATTTTATTTCTTTTTTTTTGTTTATTTCATAATTATTTAAAAAAGTTATAACAGAAAATAAAAGTATTTTAATCAATCACAGTGGTGAGTATTTCTATAACATTGTTTAATTGAACGTAAAGTTGTGGGACTACAGAATCGCACTGTCTGTGATTTTTAACATCCTGTATTATTTTTATTTTTATGCATTATTTTAACACTGTCTTGTACCTAATTTAGAAAATTGAATTTATGTTTTGTGTGTATATGGGATAACATTAAGGTGATAGTGTTGAAATATTATATAATACATTAATATCTAAAATTGTTGTGTCTTTTGCATTATGAAATGCATTTATTTTTTTATATTCTTTACTTGTAAATTCATATATATTTTTTAATCTAAAGTGTACTTGTATATTTATTATTAGTTTTTTTATATCTATTTATCAAATACAGATACTTTGTTAGACACCTCTTACAAGTTTGCGGACTGAGCTTCTTCGATTTATATCTTAAATATAGAATTTAATTGTAGTACAGTGATTGCAAATATAAATTATTTGGGATGAAAAAAAAAGATATATATATATATATATATATATATATATATATATATATATATATATATATATATATATATATATATATATATATATATATAGCGTTGCTTTTTTTAATTATAACTACCTTATTTATGCTGTTCTAGAATTGAAAAAGATTGCAGTAATTGACCAACGATGTATATTTACTAAACAAATCCTCTCGGGCAGTTTCTAAATACACTACTCAAAACAATTATTCCATATTTGCAAAAAAGTTATTTTTACATATTTCTAAATATACCATCCATTTTGCTGCTTTTCTTTTGCGAGTTTTTTGGGGAGACAGTCTAGGCGCTGACATGTAATTTTTAGTAGGCCGAATATTTAGTTGCAAAAATGAAAACAATACATTCTTATGGAGCCGATCGATAGAATATTTTATTTCATTGGCCAAATATTTAGTTAAAGATTTGTAAACAATATATTCTTATAAATCTTTATTGACTACGTATTTATACAATGTATAATTGTAGCAGGTCAGAATAAATAGCAAACAGATAAGAATTCATAAAAATACTAAAAGTTATTAAGATCTATACAATGTTCTTTATCAACAATATGTTCAGCAACGCAAGATTTATCCGGTCTACCACATCTTATCTGAGCTAAATGTTCTTTAAACCTAGTTGGGTAAACTAGAAGATCAATTTTAACTAGATTTAAAGAACATTTAGCTCAGATAAGATATGGTAGACCGCATAAATCTTGCGTTACTGAACATATTGTTGATAAAGAACATAGTAAACAAGTCTAAAATAACAGGCAATTAGATGCATATGAAAGCATCAGAATTAATAAATGTACAGATAACTGTTACGCTCGGTGGGCTCTGACTCGGTTGGCTAGATCTTGCCACGCCCACTCGGTGCCCACTGAGTGAGTATAAACGCTCAAATTGTAGATTGTAGTTTAGTTTTAATAATCTGCTGATAATGCTAACATGGTTATCGAAATGCGCGTCCAGTGTAAAAGTAAAAGTGTTTTGGTGTATTGTTGTGATTTAGTGTTTTATTTTGTTCAATAGTTTAGTTGTATTAATTAGGTTACTACTGTAATATTTAATATAAGGAGTATAAAAATTATGTATTACTTGAAAAATAAAGATTATTATTATTATATCTGATTATTTTTATGACTATTAATCTTTTAATTATAGTCTGTAAATTATGAATTCGTGTTTACTGGTAATATATTACCATTGTGTTTTATACTAATGTATCCTTATTCAGATTCCCCTTTTGTCCTTTTAAGTTCAAAGGCGTCGAAGCATTTCGACTTGTTCCTGAACATAGCAAGCGCACCGAATACTGGTGGCACATTGTACAATCGTCTTAATATCCAAAATTCCAAACGGGATCTGAGAACAATCTGGTTAATTAGAGTATGTGGTGGGTTTCTGCATATGTGAATTTCCGTTTGTGTCGTGATAAAGTCAATTGAGCTGGTTGGGATGATAGTAAGAACAGACAAAAATAAAATCTATTTATTCTAATTATTATATTATAATTAAGTTTAGTATAAGTTTTAACCGAATTTGTAATTAAAAACTTTTTGAAATATATTTTTAAGCGCCGCAAATTTAAAAAGTAATTTATTTAGGAGTTATTCGTAAACGGATTTAAAAAAGATATAGAAGACTCAATTATTGACAAATTTTGCTTTTTTTTAATTACAGGAGGTGATTGTAAATATATTTTTTTTGAATGGTGCGCCAGCCTGAGAAATTTCATTATTTGAGAGGAACATTAAAAAAAGATCATGCAAATGGCCAAGTAGAATAAAATTAAAACTGTTTTTAACTCTGAAACTACTCTAAAGGCGCACTCTAACGACTCTTCTACTTGGCAAGTACGCCTATATTTGCGTACTTGGCAAGTATCCCCACCTGTCTCCACTTTGTAAACAACATTGGCAAGTGTGGCGCTCATACGACGTGTTCATTTCAACAAGTAGTTGCTAGTGATTTTTTTTTCTTTTTAAGTTCTTTTACTGTACACTGTATACTGCAATACTATTTCTATGGTCTTTATGTTTGGCCATCTATATCATAGTATATTTGTTTAGATGATTCCTGTATCTCTAGTGGAATTTCCTCCTCCATGTTTTGGCTAAATTATAATCAAATAAATAATATAAAAAACAAATATAATTCACTAAATTATGTGGCGTGTTAACCATAAAATAGATTATAACCGCTTTATCCAAAACGTAACGGTCAAAAAGGTAAAAACCGGCAACTCTGCAAGCAGTGTGATCGCGGTTTTGGAGCCTTGTAACAATGACACAAATTACCTATAACAGATGCGAAAGAACACCGAATTACGCGTTCAGGTTTCTGTGACCTTCAGAAAGAGTTCATAGACAATCCGCATCAATGTATAGTTTGGGTTATTATTTGTTTGGGTGAAAATAATCTGCACCAATATGTTATCGAGGCATATAATATCACAGTAATTTAATAGATTGCTCGTCATATTATATCAGTTCGTAGGAGATTAGGAAAAAAAAGATATTTATAGTATAAAAAATTAATTTATTTAACAAAATTTAGTTAAAGATGTGACAAAATAGTTACTTTTCTATTGGTTCTATCGGACTTTTTTCGACTATATAAATCTTTCTTTTTGTAAACTTTAATGCATAAAATATTTTCAATCTAATAAATAATTTAATGATGTAAATAAGTGGAAATTTCTCACATGGGTGGTCAAATTCTATAGTTTTCATTATATCAAACAGCCTCTGAATGTTTTCTTCAGTGCAAAACTCATCAAAATTTAATATAAATAATTTTTCCATTTCCAATTAATAAAATGAACAAATTTTTCCACTTTCATGATCAAAGGCTTTTAAATGGGTAAATAATTTTGAGTTATCCAGAGATTCGGATTCTTTTACAAATATCACATTGATGTATTTGAAGATCCTTTTAATTGATGTAGTCAAACATAATTAAAGGCATTTTGAGTTGAAAACATTTCTCAGAGGCTGTTTGATATAATGAAAACTATAGAATTTGACCACCCATGTGAGAAATTTCCTCTTATTTACATCATTAAAGGATTTATTAGATTGAAAATATTTGATATATTAAAGTTTACAAATAAAGATTTATATAGTCGAAAAAAGTCCGATAGAACCAATAGAAAGGTACTATTTTGTCACATTTTTAATTAAATTTTGTTAAATAAATTAATTTTTTATACTATAAATATCTTTTTTTTCCTTATAAATAAACACATTTGTATCCCATTTTAAATAAGATATATAAATTACCAAAACTTATAAATAACAGTTCAAAAGTTCAACAAAAATCCTACACCCGTTTTTAAAAAGAAACATATAACCACGCACTATGTAATTCCAGCAAGCGAATACGACACAGCATAGGTTTCCGGACTAAACGACTGGTGTATTTACACCACTCAATAGGCGTGTGGGGTTTGCCGAGCGGTTTCCGATGCAGTCACTTTCTTTCGCATCTGTTATAGGTAATTTGTGACAATGAGTACACTCGTTGAATTTAACACCGAATGTTAGTTTAATGATATATTTTTGTACTTTTTTGCTTAGTAATAAACGTGCTTTAATGTTATGTCTGGGTGTTAAAATGGCCTTTTTGTGAAAGCGTTTCGAAATTGACAATTTTTGATATTTATTTGAGATTCGAAATGACTTTCTTTTATGCACTAGTATCTAAAAGTGACACTGGTTTAGGTACTAGTGCCTAAAAGTACAAAATGAAACGTTAAAAACAATGAAAATATTTATTTATTATAAATCTTAAAGGTACAATTATTTAAATTAAGGTAGTGGATAACTTCAGAAAATAGGCTACCAATACCTTTTCTGTGAAATTCTCAACATGTTTTTCTTTGACCCAGGTTTCAAAGTTGTTCTGGGTGGTCTCGTATAAATTTTTCGACTTCTCGGACACTAACGTGGATAGTGCAGTTTCAGCAGCTTGTTGAATATCCAAAGACTCGTCATTATCACTCATTTTTTCACAAAAATTTGTAGGAAATACGGCGACGTTTGAACCTGACAGAACTTTGTCATTAAACAATGCATAAAAAATGCCTTAGAAACGGATTATCAAAACATTTTAAAAAATGTTTCAAAATAAATAATAATAATAATAGCATAAAAATCTCAAATTATCCGCTTTCACAAAAAATCTTGCATAAAATTCGTGGCGAATAGAGTGTTTTAAGCACTCGACGCATTGTCCAAGTCGGCTTCCTCTAAAACACATTCAATTCGCAACTTGTTACATAAATAGCTATTTTATATTGCCAATTACGTTGCAAAAATTAATACATTTGTGACGTTTGAAAAGAAATTTTTTTAATGACTATTCAATATCTCTCTAAAATACAACTACAACCAAACTAAAAAATCCATACGCCTTTGTTCGAACCGCAAATATAATTTTCGATATATAAACCTCTCTGACTCCAACTTACCAGACGACACAACAATAGAATTTCTTTGAAAAGGCAAAAAACTCAAAACGAGAATTATTCTTTACAAAATCGCTTTTTAAGCACTACACCTATTGTGTTTTCTTTTGATTGCCTTGTGGCGTGCACTGTTCAAAATGAAAAAGGCCGCCGCTTTCACACGCTACAGCTTTTTGCATTTAATTCCTTGTGCTCGGATTTCAGATTACTCCGGACATAGGTATTGTGCAACAAATATTTGCGCCATTGTTGGTAAAAATTCTTCTCGATTTTGTACGTCCGTCGCTGTGGAAATAAATATTAATTTTTGTTGATATGTAAGTTTCGTTCATGTTTTCTCTTTTTAGAGTGTAATGCTTTTCAAAGAGCGTAGGCTGCTTCTTGTATTAGTTTTAGATATAGGAGAAAATTAGACATATACAGGGTTAGGGAATAGTGTATCGGATATCTATAGCTCCTAAAATAAAAAGCTTGGAAGGTAAAGTGCAAACTTAACTGTATAAAATGTATTTCAGGAAAATATTTTAAGATCTACATTGTGGTTCATAAAAGTGTATGTGGATCAGGATGATTTTTTAAATAAAACACCCTGTATATTATTGCATTTTTGGCTTGCTCTCAGATCACTTTACATAATCCTAAGATATGAGTAAATATATTTCGATAGTTTCATAGATATTAATAAATAAATAAAAATATGTTATTCAGTCTTTCTATAAAAAGTTATTACAAATACAAGAACTATCCTGAAATCAAAACTATATTAAGTATGTACTTTAGATGGTCTATACTTACTTACTTTGCTAAAAATATCGTAATCTTAAATCATACAGAGTATTCAAAATTCTACCCCAAACTTTCTAAAAAATTTTTTTCGCTTTTTTTAAATGGATCACCCTTGTATTATATATTTTCTTAGATGGAGAATTGAAAAATGAACTTTTTTGTATTTATAGTATTTCAAAATTTTTAATGGAATACGAGAGACAAATCATTTGGTGGCTTTGATAAAAATTTGCTGTGGAACATGCTTTATCAAATAATATAAAACTAAAAATATCTGCAAAATTGTTAAACATTTAGAAATACTATATAAAAAACACAATAAATGTTCATTTTTTAATTCCTTATCTATAATTTAAAAAAAACGAAAAAAACAATATTTTATATTTTATAAACTCTGGCGTAGAATTTTGAACATCCTGTTTGATTTAAGATTACAATATTTATAGCAAAGTAAGTACAGACCAACTATAGTAAATACCTAGAATAGTTTTGTTTTCAGGACAGTTCCTGGATTTTTAATATTTTTTTAAAAGGAGAAAAATAAATATTTATTATTTATTTATTAAAATCTATGAAACTATTGAAACATATTTACTCATATCTTAGGATTATATAAAGTGATCTGAAAGAAAGCTAAAAATCCAATGGTATACAAGGTGTTCCATTTAAAAAAATCATCTCGACCATCTCACTTTTTTGAGCCAAGCTGTAGAAGTTAAAATATATTTCTGAAATATCTCCTAGTACACACTTTAGGTTTGCACTTAAACAAAATTCTCTTATTTTTTAGAGAGATTTTTTATTCTATGAGCTACAGATGCCCAACGCACTATGCCAGACTATGCTGTATAAATAGCCTAAATATATGTCTAGAGTGATATTTTATAAAAAAATGGTGTTCATAGGATGGTACATCATGTACAATTAAATTGTGTAATTGAACGAAGTTTCGGTAATAGTTTTAATCGATATTATGTGATTCTCCATTATGTAGTTGAATATTAATAAAATGGTTGATAAAGTGTATTATGTTAATTTATTACACAACTTATACTTTAATATTGAATACTCAATAATAAAATTATCTTCAAACTATTATTCTCCTATTACTATTTGATTTAACTTTACTGACATTTATTTGATTCTTTATAAATATATTTACTTTTTATAGGAAATAAATAAAAACATACAACGAGAAAATCTCTCGTATCCAATTTCGCACATGAATGCTTTGCTTAAATTAGCCAATTGTATATAATTTATTCATCATGCAAATCCGGATTCTGTCGAAACGATAATGTTGGGGATAATCTTTATAACCTCGAGTTTAACCTATATGGTATTGCACAATATCCAAAATATTTATTATTCTATGAAATTCGTTATGTCAGTGTTGCTTACATTTTTTTTCTAAAATGCCAATATTTAGTTTCATAAAAAAACAATTTTTAAACTGCAACTAAATTTTTTATCTTTCACTTTAAATTTATATTGATTTTTATTATATCATTTCTATTATAAAATAAAGTCGAATTATATTTTGAAGCAATTTAGTTTTTTAGCGTATTAATAATGAAAGTATCTCTATAGTTTTCTTTTTGAAGATTATTTTTAAAATTTAATTGACTAATTGATAAGATAAGCTATCATTTCTAATATACAGGTTTTTAAATATCTATTAGCGGGTAATAAATTTAAGTATACAGAGTCGGTCATAAAGTCGTGGTGCGTCAAAGTTTAATTTTTTTAAAAGGAGCTTCTGTATATTATTGCATATTTCGGTTGTTCCTTCAATTCTAAACAAAAATCGAAATACACATAATGTACCTCAAACCTACCGTTTTCGACTTATTGACTTTTGAAAATATCACTTAAACAAAAATAATTGTTGAATTTCGGTACATAATCATAATAGACATAATGTACCTAAATTCAACCTAAATTTAACAATTTCCAAATTATGAAATTTAGATTTTGAAATGTTAAACGAAACTTTTGTAATTTCCATACTTGATATAATCTCATTTTATACATCTATAAATGCTAACTTGAAAACTAATGTCAAATATTATTAAGTATCACAGTTTCCGCAGAATGGCTTCGTTAAATAAAACCGAACACATCAAACTTAATTAAATCGAATTATTTAAGTGATATTTTCAAAAGTCATTAACTCGGAAATGGTTGGTTTGAGGTACATTATGTTGTCCCGATTTTTTTCTTAGAATTGAAGAAGAAACCGAAATATACAATATAGAGGGGGTTACATTTAAAAAAATGAAACTTTGATGTACCACAACTTTATGACTGACCCTGTATATTTAAATTTATTACCCGCTAATAGGTATTTAAAAACCATATAACTTTTATATACCTTTTATATTTTACCTAATTAATAATCGACCGTTATTCCCATACATAACAGCGACCCTATATAAAAGATCTAAAATGCAGATATTTTGAAATAAATAAATATTAAAACTTGACTTACTTTGGTTTTGACCGGTTAGTGGCGATTAGTATACCTAACCTAACCTTACCGAATTGCAAAACAACGATCTACAAAATGTCAGCTGAGTTTTGTGGGCATACACTTTTGCGTGGGCGTGATTCTCATTGATTCTGTATCTCAAGAATAGGCGCATTGTTTGGTGGAAACCGCACACCTAAGCTTAAAAATTGGCAAGGGCCGGGACTTTCTGCCGAGGAGCAAAAAGGAACCAATTATCTTCTAAGCCTTATCCAGGCTCAGAACTCTAATATAAGGTCATGGATTTGGCGAGTCATCAACTTGAGTGAGGAGGATCATGGTCCCGTCCTTACAATAAAAATTAACCTCAAATCCAGTGAAGCAATAGAGAGATATTTCTTCTATTATAAATACGGGACAACACCGGTATCAGGTCTAAGGAGAGACAAAGTTAAAGAGGCGGAGAAAATGGAGACAAATCTTCCAGTTCCCACCTGCTTTGTCAGGAGCTTTGTCGAGGAGCTTGCCTCCGGCCGAGGCAAGCTTCTCGAATATGAAGGATACGGAAACCCAAACTCCAAACGTGGAAGGGTGTATACGCTCGGAGAAAGAACATCTGTGGCCAGAGGAAGATAGGAAATACCCTGTCCCTCTACAACATGTATAATGTGTTATAGAGTGTATGATGAGTCATAACTCAAAAAAGGGGGATACAATATATCTTTAAGGTTGCAGTGATTAACCCCCTCTTCCACTCATTCTACATTCTACTTTGGTTTGATAAACTCTAAAAAGTTATTTAGATAAGTTTTCTATGCATGGTTTGTAAAAATCTCTAAAAATGTTCAAATATAATAGCGATATACTGGAATATTCCTCAGTTGAATAATATTAAAACCTCAAAAAATGTTTTAATTCCATCGATATCTGGATTTAAAATTATGTTTCCCCCACAGTGCAAAATATCCTCTAACAAAACATTAAAATTTTCTCGACCATTTTTTCCAACTTTTAATTAAATTTGATCCGAAGTTGCCCAAGGAAATCAATGTTCATAAAGCAAAATGCGAATATAAAAATGCCTCACTAAGCAATACTGATATCGGTGAGTGGTAAATCCTCACCTTATGGGGTCGGTTTTGTTTCCCTCTCCGAATTTAATTAAAGATAAAGTATATTTTTTCTTTCTTTTCCTCGTTTTTTATATTTATATCTCGCTCTCTATCTTTTCGTCCAAGTTTAAAGGTAAAATAACGAAAATATTAAGTATGGAAGAAAAATGAAGAAGTAAATAAGAAATAATTGCCCCATTATACTTTTTTTATACTTTTTATAAGTTTATTTTTAATTAAGTTGAAAAAGTTTCGAGGATTTGTGGTCTGCTGTTATCATTTAGTAGTTAAAAAGACTAAATTATTTTTAAATGGTTCGGAATTGTATTTAAAAAGATTTAAAAAAATATTTTCAATAACGTTTTAATTTAATAAATAATTTTATCCTAAAAGTTTTTATTAAGACACCACTCGAAAACATGATATAGCAGGTGTTTATTAAAGTATTTCAGCAGAGTGCTAAAGTTGGTGTGATATACGTATGTAGATAATGACGTGATATATATGTCCTTAACATCAGTAGTTAAAAAGGGCATAACCTAATAAAAAGCTCTTCGAAACATTAAAAAAAACACTGTCTAATAATCAGGTTAAAAAAGCATATAAGGTTACAAAACATCCTGAAGAATGGGTTTCATTTAATCTTTATTTCGTAAAGCACGCACTTGTGTTAATTTGACTGCAAGGTTGAATTTATAAAAAAAATCCAATTAAAAGTTAATTATTAATGTGAAACTATGTTTGAAAAGGTGAAGTTGTATATTTTTCATTAGGGAAAAAAGCAATGTTATGAATATATTCTTTCGTTTTAGAAATAAACCAATGTAATTTAATTACGTCATAGTCAAGCCTATTTTTTCGACGGGTGTAAATAAAATATATAACTGTAATGGCACTCATAGAGAATAATATTCGTGTTTTATCTTTAAAGTTAGTATTACAATTTATTTTTTTTTTCTTTTCTAACGCTTTTTGAATATTTATTGTTTGATCTTTTTGCAATGAATGAATTTAGATCTATTATAGATACGAGTAAATAACACTAACAACTGAAGCATAACAATGTAGTATAGAGGAGTGTAATGCCATAGCTCCATATATACAGGGTGCTACAAACTCGAGGTACGAGCACTGGTATCTCGGTAACCGTAATAGATACGAACATGGTTAAATTGGGGCAAAGTTGCCTTATTGGGATATTCACCAAGATGCCATCAAAAAAGTTTCAAAAATTTCAAGGATTGCTGGGTTTTTAAGGAAAAAACTGATTTTTTTGAAAATCAATTTTATTTTATCCTGTCGCCATAATATTGATCTGCGCTAATTAATATTGAATAAGGAAAATCGAGCCAATTGTAAGATTGAAATAAATACTATCGAGATCAGAAATTTAAAGATGTTATTTTTAACTCTGTTTATTGTGAACTTGAAATCTCAGTGTGAGATCTAATAATATGCATAATATTAAACGTAGTTATTATAAATTAATCAACTTCTACAAACTAGTTTCTAATGTTCTACGTGCTCGAAAAGGTTACCACCCTCCCTATTGCAGGGACTTATTTTTCGTTCAATTTTATTTGTAGCTCTTTGAACTTTCTTCTTATACTTCCGAATGCATTTTGCACATACTCTTTATTGTAAATGTTGAGATGAATTGATTTCACTTTTACAATTGGCGATAGGCCCAGGAACCTCGCTGGTCATTGTACTGCTCCACCATTTCCAATCCATCTTCCGGGAAAATGATTTGATTGTTTATATTATATTATATTTATATTAATTATTTTATATTATTTTATTGCATTTGATTTTCCGTATACGTAATGTTTTACCCCACATTGTTAAGTTTGAAAGCTTATCAATATTGTAACGATGAATAGATTAAATATTAAAAAAAAAACAGAGCCGGACTTGAAATTAGTTTAAATAAATTGTGTTCTAATGTCAAAACAAAATAAATTTTAAGTGTGGCATATCATTGTACTCAGGAGACCGAGTTCTTTCAAAATCTGAAATAAAAAATACAGGTCCGTATTTAAAAAAAATAATATGGCCTCTGTATCTCACAAATTATCAGCTAATTTAAAAATCTAAAAATAGTATCAGATAGCCCTAATAAAGTGGCTATGAGAATGTGTAATTACTTTTTTGATTTTCTAAAAAGTAACGACAGGAAAACATAAAATAGATTTTCAAAAAAAATCAGTTTTTTCCAAAAAACTCAGCAATCCTTGAAATTTTTGAAACTTTTTTGATGGCATCTTGGTGAACATCCCAAGGCGCAACTTTGCTCCAATTTAACCATCTTCGTATCTATTACGGTTTCCGAGATACCAATGCTCGTACCTCGAATTTGTAGCACCCTGTATAATATCTGGTCTCCTATTAGATATTTTATCACTTTTCTTTTTATAAAATAAGAGAATAAATAAATAGTTTTCTTGAACATAATTAGATTATATAGAAATATTTATAAATACGTGTATTTGTTCATATCTTGAAAATATTTATTAAAATATACCTACGAATATGTATGAATATTTTATAAAAAAATATTGATATAGATGTTTGAAATAAGAAAAGTAACATGGATTTTTTTCCGAACAGTGGATATACGACCTTATAAAACCAAGAGAGATGAATGTATCCAATTTATTTTAATTTTGTATTATACAGGGTCGCTGATATGTATGGGAACAGTCGATTATTAAGGAAAATATAAGACGTACCGCAAAAAGTTAAATATAAAATTATAGGGTTTTTAAATATCTAGTAGCGGGTAATAAATTTAAGTATACAGGCATTTAAGTATACAATGCACTAGCAAGCGCTGAATGATAACATTCCAATAATATATCATCTTAGTTGCTCACAGTCTAATTGCCGCAGACTCAAGTAATTGTAAAGTCAAATTAATTATTATTAAGAATAATTTAACTTAAAGATAAAAAGAAGGCGATACATGATGGATCTGTTGATTTTAATTACTCCTGCTAAACAAATATAAGAGAGATATAATAGTCCTTACATACAGCTGATGAAGAAGGCGTCATTTGGATCTTCAGCAATATTGCTATCGTAACACAAATAAAATAATATAACAGAATTATCAATATTATTTTTTATTGAAAATCGGTAATAAAAACATCTAATACTTATTTATTATATTTTTTTCTGTAATAAAAAAACTTTAAAAATTGTTACATTGACTGTAAATTTATTATTTTTTAGATGCTAAATTACTAGTCATATAAAATTGAAAAACATTTCTGATGATAATTTTTTGGTATTCTTTCTTATTGATCTTATATCTACATCTATATATAAGCATTCTACATAATTTCCTTCATTTTATGTTACACAGGGAATTTTAAAACCAATGCATATTATTTCATCTCATTTCTACTGTTTGTTTTATGGAGTTAAGTTGTACAACTAGATTTGTACAATAAAATGCTCATCATATTACTGCTATTTATTTGAGATATATAGTAAAAGAAAAAATAAAGCGCATAACAACATCAAATAATATGAACAAAACTCTTTAATATATTTACTTCCTTACAAAATACAGGGTGTTTCAAAACAAATGCGAAAAACTTCAGGGGGTGATTCCTTGTTCAAAATAAAGGGTAGTTTACTTTATAAACGTTGGGTCAAAAGTCAACCATTAGGGAGATATGGCGGTACAAAGTTGGCGGAAAAATAATGTTTTTATTTTTTATCTTGAAAACGAAAAGAGATAGACTAATGAAATTTTACGGAAGCATTACTGTTATGAAAACACACTTTCTGGTAATTTTTTCACTTTTTTAAAATGAGTGGAAGGGGTTAAAATAAACTACCCCTATCATTCTTGTTAATGAAATTTAAAGAAAAATCTTATCAAACACATGCAAAAAAAATAATTTTGATAGTTTAGTTTATTTAGAAACTTTTTTTATCTCTTGTGTTTTTTTGATAAAACTCACCAATTTGAAATTAAAAAATAAAATGTAAAGCATTACATGTCAGGACAAAAACATTTTAGATAAAGAATCTAGTGGGCAGCTGTAATTTTTAGGATAAAATCTAGTCGGCCGCTGTCACTTTTAGGATATTCTAATATTGTTTTATTTGACCATTACCCTACTGCAATACGTTATTATCTAGATTATTATTATTATCATTATTATCACTAGATTCTTAATCTAAAAATATTTTTAGTCCTGACATGTAATGCTTTACATTTTATTTTTTAATTTCAAATCGGTGAGTTTTATAAAAAAAAATAAAAGAGATAAAAAAGTTTCTAAACAAACTAAACTATCCAAATTATTTTTTTTGCATGTGTTTGATAAGACTTTTCTTTAAATTTCGTTAACAAGAATGATAGGGGTAGTTTATTTCAGCCCCTTCCACTCATTTTAAAAAAGTGAAAAAATTACCAGAAAGTGTGTTTTCATAACAGTAATGCTTCCATAAAATTTCATTAGTCTATATCTTTTCGTTTTCAAGATAAAAAATAAGAACATTATTTTTCCGCTATCTTTGTACCGCGATATCTCCCTAATGGTTGACTTTCGACCCAACGTTTATGAAGCAAACTACCCTTTATTTTGAACAAGGAATCACCCCCTGAAGTTTTTCGCATTTGTTTTGAAACACCCTGTATATGAAATATCTTTTCCCTTTTCAAACGAGAACCGTTTAAAGAATAAACGTCGAACCCTCGACCGACGATTAACGTTATTTAAAACCTCATTCTCATTTTAAACGACTTCGACTTCTGTTGTTACTCGATTACCAACAACAGGAATCAATCAAATCCTGCCCCGAGGCGGCAAAAAAGGGATTGACAGCCGACGCATCGCAGGAGCCCCTCGATCTCGAACACGTTAACCTTTCCACTCAACCTAAAAAGGATTGCTTTTTAATTGACACGAACATTGAACAAGGAACGGAAAATGGACCGAACATATTTTTTACTTCAGGACGTGGAATGGAACGGGCTTATCCGTTTGCCGAAGATTTAATGTTTGGATTAGCTGAATGGACGTGCATCTATTTATAGATTGATTAATTTTTAGTATTTGGCAATAAAAACACACTGTCTAAACAACCTCTGCCGGTATTTCTTAAATTTTTAGTTGAAAATCATAATAACCTGATAGCCTCTCCAAAAAAATCTTATATGGGTATTTCGCCACTGCTAGGAAATCTACAAAATGTATTTAATTATCTGTATTTTTTGTAAACATTGCAGCGTTAGTCCAACGGAAACTACTTGTCAGCAGTTAAGTTTACTGATAAACAAATTTGTCTAACAAACAAAAAAATGCTTAACGTTTCGGAAAGAATTTCTCTTTCTGAAGTCGGAAGCAAAAAAATACAAAGAATAAAGAAAAAACTATATAAAATATTTAAAAGCAACTATTCGAGAACACTTTAGATTTTTTAAATAGATACGTCTACAAAAACCGTTTGCGTTCTCATGTTCGCTCTTGATGTTATCGTGATAGTATGACAACCTAGGTTATAAATTAAACTTTCAAGAAAGAAAACCCAGAAAAGAACCAGTAGTTCTAAAAATTTTACCAAAACATCAATATTTTTTGAATTTTCAAAGTGAAATAACTCGGTTATTTTGGACTTATTTGAAAAACGGCAATGAGAATTTTTTTTTTCTCGAAATCTACCAATCTCGAAAATATTTGCACTTATTTCTGGCTTACACTCAGGGGTGGATGCCTCAAAATTCAAAATGTCCATAACGAACAAACATATTTTTTTTATTAATATATACAGGGTGAGTCTTAAATAAGTGCAAATATTTTCAAGGGTAGTATATTTCGACTCCAGAAACACGATTATGAGTTTTTTTTCGCGAAACAAAAATTTTGAAAATTTGGAATTTTTTGAAAAAATTGTAGGTTGGCTTTTACTGGAGCAACGCCAGCCCTAATTCTACTAAGTGTTCTCCAGGTTTTCCAGTCCAAGTGGATTCCCCTTGGTGGATCTTGATGTAGAGGAACTCATCTGATGGTTTTACATTTACAGTGTTTCGGAAGACTCGATGGGACTTCAGTCGTCCCGGAGGACTTGCCCGGGTTTTAGAAGGATTGGGTCTCAAAGAGCCGATTTTGTAATATTCAGACATTTTTTTCCAATGGTTGCTCTCTAGGCTCTGTTCGATATTCTCGAAGTTGTTGGCTTTATCGTTGGCGTAAAGAAAGTGTCTGGAATGGCTAGGCGTTAGTTGGTCGTCCCCAATTCAAACCAAACATAGAGATAGCCAATTTATATTATTAATATTTTCTTCGTCAACCCCAGAGTTCGCGTCAAATTCGTGTACCTTTTTACTCAGGGAAGCCCAAAAAATATTGCACCGAGGCCACCAGTTGTCCAGTTACGCTACTATATTCTTAGTACACACTTAGCCTGAGACTATTTAGATTTACCTACTGATATCTATTCATTTTTCTGCTGTATGCTTTCCAGAGTCATTTTTATTAGTTATTAATAAAAGAATAGTGGCTAAAACAAAATTTTCAAACCGGACAACAAACAACAGATTAAAATACTTATAAGTGTGTCAGAGAAAGACATCTCACAATACTTAGTTTACAAATTAGTGTTTTTGTTTAATAGCAACTGACGATTATATTGATGCAAATCGATTAGTTAGTTATGCAGTCACTAAAAATCTTACCTAACTTTAGTTAGAAGCTTAACTATTTAATTTTCGTTAATCCAATCTGTTTTTGAGCTCTGATCGGAAGCGGCCCACCGGTCCGTCATCCCACCGGCGCGGCCCATCGGGAATTTTCCCATTTTCTTATATAACCCATCCACCCCTGATCACACTGTATACTTACGACCTTATTTTCTTATTTTGAGCTTCCTTAGGTCATTTAGTCAACTATTAGATTTGAAGGGTCCAGAGGAAAAACTTACAGGGCAATAAGATGTTAAATCCTATGATATATGCCTCGAAAAAATATAGAATACACGGAAAGATGATAAGTATAATACCTGATAGCCGCCAGCAGTCCAGCGCTCTCCTGTAAAATTAGTAAAATGGAGCTTATTATGTTTTCCCCTAGACCCTTTATTTCTTTTATGAGTCCGGTTTTTCGTAAAAGAAATGAGATATCCCTCTACGGAAATTAGAAAAAACGGGTTTCCAATCACTATGAATTTTAAATTAGACTCTAGCACTTATTTTCTGTTACAACCGACCGGAAAAATAATTTTATCGCCGTAGATTGCTGAAGATTTTATCGTCACGCTTCGAAACTCAGGCGTCCTTGTTTATATTCGAACGTGTACAAGGAAAACGCTTGTTGCAACCGTCGGAGTAAAATTTAAAATCGATTATAGTTGTTTTTACGATTATCGTTCGAGCGGAACGATACCAGAGAGCGTTATTTCGATTGCATTTCGGGCATCATAAAAACCAGTTTGTTGCATACAACCACTTGCGCTTTACTAATAACACTGTATTTATTTTTAGTACAGCAGTAAAAAATGTTGTATTAATTCATATTTTGACATCATTTTATATTTTTTTACTAGAAACACTAGTAGTTCTCATAAGTAATAATTATTATACTTAAATAGGCTATAATGTTTATATACAGTATGTTAGTGGATTGTCTTTACAAGAGAAAACATTTATTATATTATTAACTTTTTGAGAAAAATACATTTATCATAAAAGTTTTCGCTTGTTCTATATTTGTTACCAGTTTATATGTTTTCAAATTTCCATACCGTTTTAGAGAGAAATACAAATACAGGGTGAGTTTCCTACGATGTTCTCTATGGGTATCTCGGAAACTACTGGAGATAGAGAGTTGGTTAAATGGCGGAAAGAATTGCAGTTTGGTGAGATCATAAATATGCCCCTTTCAGATTTTTAAAAAAGTCTTAAAAAAAGACTTATATATGACATATTCCGATAAAAAATAAATTTTGGCTATTTTAAAAATTGTATCTAATTCCATTATAATCTATTTTAGACAAAAAGTTTTTTAGATAAAAGTTGTAGATAATCACATCCCCAACGAGTTTGTGTTCTCTGATTTTTTCTAAAACCTGTCATTTTTGACATATGACACAAACGTATGTTTTCTTTTAGATGGAAACCATAGTTGGCCATTATTTCATAAATAGTGCCATTTTTTAAGCTTTTGAGCGATATAAACTATAATGTTTTTTCAAAAAATTACTGAGTTATAGCCATTTCTTATCTTTCTTGACTAATTTCACTTAGTTAGCCATGGAAACAAGTTAAATCGTCGTTGCTCTCAGAAATGTGAAAGTGTCACATCCAAACTTTGTAAATTAAAATAAACAAAAATTGTAAATATGCATTTTTCAAATTAAGAAAATCGTGTAGAATTATTGGTTCAACTTTTCTTGGCCATATAGTTTCGAGGATACGTTGACCAGTGAACGTTACTTACGTTTTTTAGGGAACAGTTTTCAAGACATGTTAGAAAAATTAAATTAGATACTCGCGAATTAATAGAGTGGTGAGAATATTACTTTCATTATGACACACTACCCCCGACACTCACAATGAATGAAATGTTATAAATTATTTATATCATAATTATGTAGACTCAGGTATAAGAAGAGGTGAACCATTTGCAAGGGCCTCCCTCGATCACCTAATCTATCTCTTTTAGATTTTTTTATGCGGTATGGTTAACAACAAGGTTTACAAAAGAACTTATGAATTAGGGAGGCACTTGAAGAGGCGATACAGAAGAAGTTTAATTAAGCCGACCTCTCGTTCTCTGAGCAAAGCTAGAAATTCAGTTTTAAAAAGATGCATTTATGAAGTCAAAACAATGGCGGAATTTTTGAACATTTTCTAAAATAACTTAAAGTGTATGTAGTGATATTATTTTTCTAAGTTTTAGTTTGTGCAATGGAAATTGTAAAGAGCCGATTAATAATATATTTTGTTTTTTTATAAGTTATAAATCATAACAAAATAAGAACACCATGCCACTAGTAGTCTCAATTTATAATCACCTTTTCCGTAACATTGAACCAAATAAATTTTGTGCTTCTTTAACAAGTTAAAACCATAAAAAATATGACGTTAATCAAAATTAATACTAAAGCATTTCAAAGTTCAGTAGTGTAAGTTTGGAGATTTTAAGAAATGTAATTTTTTTAATTTTTTTTCATAACATATTGAGCTATGATATACAATTCTTTATACTAAATTAGTATTATTAGTAAAATGTATTTTAAAACAATTTAGTATCATTAAAATATAAAAGTCTAAAAACAAACAATAATTTTATGAATGTGGTAGACTATGATTCAATATTGATACTATTAGAGTTTCGCACTCTTATTTTCTTTATTTTATTTAACTTACAAGTAAACAAAGTTTTGGTCATATATGTATTATTGACAAAAATGTCTATACCTATGTGGCGGATTCATCCCTCTAAAAAAATCCTATATGGGTACTTCGCCACTCACTGCAAGAAAATCTACAAAATAAAATAGTTAGTTTTTGTAAACACAGCTGCGTTAATCCAACGGAGACTAATAATTTTCAGCAGTGGCTTACAAATAAACAAATTTGCCTAACGGACAAAAAATGACAATTAAATTTTTAAATTTAATCATTGACAGTTATCAAATATAAACTGAAATGAACTGTTATTAACTGACCGTAGAAAAATTTGATAACAATCATTGATACACACATCTGACTGAAACGTTGTGTAAGTAGAAATAAATAAAGTTGATGGAATGTTTAAATTATTTTAGTAATAAAAAATATTATGAAATAACAGTTGCTTAAAAATAGGTAATAAATCGATGACAAAATTTTACAATTACGATAAATACTATAAAAAGGGTTATAGTTCGGGTATTTTATAGACGAAAATTGTCAACATTTTTGGAATAGCGAAGAGAGATTTAGTTCTAGTAGAACTAAATATAAAGTAAACAATAAAACGAATATTGCTCGGATGGGGCGCAAGATTAATTAAAAAATATATTAAGGTAAATTAACCGAGCTTAAGCGGAAAATATTTTAGAAGGCATTTTTAATTAATAGTTGCAAAAAGCGGTTTATTTCAACTCTGTTGGTTTTGAAAATATTATTGTGATAGAAGTAGAAAACTATGATTAAAATAATACTTAAATCTTTACTGAGTAGTGGCCTAATTAATTAATTTAAAGGTACTTATAACTTTATTTCGGTCAAAAAGTATGCAAATTTACCCTCTAATAAATAGGTAGGTACACTGTAAAATTTTGTACTATTAAAAGAAATAAAAATATTTTCGTTCAATGGAGGATTATAATTTTGTAAAGGCGAGTGGTGGCCGACCGTAGCTTCTCGATCTGCGGTGAGAGGGGTACTGGGGTTCGATCCCAAGCCAGTACAGGGTGAGTCAACGATAGAGTAAAGTCCATTATCTCTTTTGTTTCGAGGTTTACAAAAAAAATGTTAAATAGAAAAGTTATAGAGAAGGTTAAGATACACATTTTACAATTATTATACAGGGTGCTTCAAAAAAGTGTGGCGAATATAACATATGTTTTAAAGGCAAAACCCTATTTTTTATTTTATTTTTAGATTCTGCGTAAATTTCCATAACTTTTTTATATATAATGTTATATACCTAAAATTAATAGTTTTTGTAATATTTGAATTTGTTTAAAAAAATAATGTTAAATTGCAGTGTGGTAAAAAATTGTCAGTGGTGCCATTGTTTTTGAAGTTGGAGTACCAAAATTTGGTAAGAGAGTTTTATAGCGATGAAAAAAAAAATATATATATATATATATATATATATATATATATATATATATATATATATATATATATATATATATATATATATATATATATATATAAAGATATTTCAGTGAAATGCTACAGGGTGTTCAAAATATATTTATGAATTTCAACTATTTAAAATTAAAAAATCAAAATTTTTTTATTTTTTTTGGTAATATTATTTTAATCGAAACACAACAATAAAAGATGCGCTGAATCTTCTCAAAAGAATAGCACCGCCATGTAAAAATTTCTGATTTCCTTTCTTTTTCTCATCCTCTTTCAGATTTAATTATCTTAATGAAGTATCCCCTATCAGTTTCGCCATTTTACGCATTTGTTTCATTTCAACACTTAATTAATTAAAGGTATAACCCTTATATAGGCAAAAAGTGTCATAAATCTCACTCCGAGGCGTAAAAGGACTCGCTTTCTCCTCATAAATATATTTGAGGGCCTTTCTAAAAAATTAATCCCATAAAATGTCGGCTATTGATAATACTATTATATTTTTTTTTCTGGTTTGGGATATTAACAGTTATACAAGGAAACAACTGCCATTTGTATAATTAATTTTGATTTATATTGCTAAATAATTATATGCTATTATATGCTAAAGGGACTATTAAGTACTACCTAGTAACATATTGCACTATAAACTATAATCAAAGCATTTTTTTTAACTAATACCAAAAATATTACAAGTTGGAGAATTTCTAATGAGTGTAGTATGAACAGAAGAACACTGCACTGGTGTAAAAATTTTATAAATATTTTAGCAAGTTTCTGATTCAGAAAATTGTTCTTTTTCCGCTAGATTATTGATGTTTCTCATATGATTATATTTATCTTAGACACTTATATGTACAGGGTGGTGCCTCTCATACTCTTATTACATACTAAGTTGTGTTTTTTTTTCTAATGGAAGACCCTATATATTAATTGATTTTCGGATTCTAGGAAAGAAATAAAGGTGAGTTTTATTAAAGAAGCATATACCTAAAATCTAAGGATTTTGACATATTTCACATTTTGTGAAAATGAAGAGTAAATTTTAAATTTCGATAACAGCTACTTAAATTTTAGTTGACCCTGTATAGTCTGATATTTAATTACAGTAACCATTGTGTGTTAAACCAAATTGAAATTTGACCCAAAAAGTTATACAGGGTGAGACAAAATTAATATGGAATATTAGTCACTTTTAAAAGCAAGTTACTCCTTTATTTTAAATGCAACACCCAGTATATTTTTTCGGTGTTCAATGGGGAATTTATATATCTTCAAAATATTATTAAGGTTGCCTACCCCTCAGATAAAGATTTTTCTAGATATTTTAATTTTTATGATTTTGCGTCACTAGATCTTTATTATTTGAAAAAATCTAGGTGGCTGTGTGATATACCTTTTGTTAATTTAACGAAAATTAAAGATTGTAGAGTAAAATACCAACGATAATAAAAGATACACGTTTAATATATATATATATATGTAACAAAATATATATATATATATATATATATATATATATATATATATATATATATATATATATATATATATATATATATATATATATATACATATCTCTTATGAGAAGCACAAATACAGGATATGTGAATACATTCTTTAAACATACACAGAGATAAGCATATATAAACAAACAAATAGTTGTAAAAGAAAAAAGAAAACATGCATGAGAAATATAAGGACTTAAAAATATTACAAGTATATATAAAACATATATGTAGTCAGGGACAAAATTTACATTAAACATTTATATTGAGGTCATTTATCCAGTCAATTGCCGAAGAAGTAGCGCAAAATAAGTTTTGGATGCTCCCAGGAAAGGCTCTGGGTGGACATTCGTTCAAAATGTGTTCCATCGTTTGTCGTGGAGCGCCACAGTCGCACGCTGGTGAGTCTTTAATTCCCCATTTATGAAGCATATCACGGCATCTGCCATGACCCACCCTAAAACGATTTAGACGACTCCAGGTATGACGAGGAAGGTCCATACCCGGGAGGGCACCCGATACATCGGCAACTAAGTTCAAGTTGCGTGTTCCCGGACTGCTAGCCACAAGCTCGTTCCATTTGGAGTGCATATTGTTAGAAGTAGAATTAGAATAAGTGGGAGGGGGGTTAATCTCTGCGACCTTAGAGATTTATTGTGTCCCCCTTTCTTGAGTTATAACTCATCATACAGTCCCAGGACTTTCTACGGAGACCCGTGTCCCTCACAGTCGAGGAGCTACGACCCAGGCCGGGTAGACGAAACGGTAGCTTGTGTCGCCTGTTGGGTTTAAAGGTGGTGGGCTCCCGACCCTTGGAGGAGGTGGTAGCTTGTATGCCACTTGCGGAGGATGGTCTCACGCAAGTGTCAGCCACCTCTCCTGTAGTTCTCTTTGGGTTTGGCCCCGTGGAACTTTCATTGTTACTGTTCCCAGTGTTGCTAGGGGGTTTCCCCACAGCTTCACCGGTGATGTTTTTATTACTATTATTACCAGATCTCATAGTATTCCTATGAGTCGCTAGGACAGTCGGTCCACTTCTACAGAGCCCCGCATGTAGAAGTAAGGGGAAAATACAATGGGGTGCCCCCCGGTGTCCCAAGGTTTAGGCTGTCCGTAGGCCCGCCCGGTATCGTTATATGTCTTGATGCAATTCCCTGGCCACGACACTACAGTCAGGGACAAGACGATGAGTGAGATGCTTTTTCAGTTCTTCAGACCAACCCAAGTGCTAGAGGGGATTCCCCCCAGCACCTGACCAGGAGCTTCCCCACCAACGACAAGGTCTTGCATCTCCTAGGGGAAGGAGTGCATATTGTACTCGCTCTTAAGTTCGTCATCCAACCAGATTGGGTTGCGAGATTTGAGGCGCTTAGAAGGAGGAGGATTGATAGACAGTTAAATAGGCAAGCTGTCTTGGGTGGAAGCCTTCATCCACTCCTTTTGTGCCATAGCTGTTCTGCGAATTTGAGGGGGGGCAATATTCGCCAGGATCTCTTAATGTCCCAGTTACAACTCTCATAGCTTCATTGAGCTGCACGTCGATTTTATACGAGTGGTGACTTTTGTACCATACCGGTGGCACAGTACTCTGCCGCCGAGTAAGTTAGAGCCAGCGCGGCAGTTCTGAGTGTGTTTCCATCCGCACCCCACGAAGTTCCTGCGAGTTTACTCAAGATATTATTTCTGGATTTAATTTTCTGTGCGGTTTTTGTAATGTGCTGATTATAGGATAAAGTCCTGTCCAACGTGACACCCAGATATGTTGGGCATTGGTTGTGTCTAATTCTTTCTCCCCCAAAATATACATTCAGTTCTTCTTTAGCTAACCTATTCGACAAGTGAAATGCCCCAGTTTCCGATTTTAGCGGGTTGGGCTTAAGGCACCATTTCTTGAATATGCATGCAGTATTTCAAGATCTCGCGTAAGCTGGTTGCCACCTGTTTCCAAGGACTGATGTTGTGTAGCCAGTGCCATGTCATCTGCGTATATAAATTTATGAGCCGTAGTTGGCGGGACGTCATTTGTATATACGTTGAAAAGAAGTGGAGCGAGTACTGACCCCTGTAGGAGACCATTATTAAATGTGCGAGGGGAGCTAGTTTTATCGTTCAAATATACTGTTATTCTTCTGTTGCTCAGCATGTTCTGTATGAGGTTTGTGATCTTTCTGCAGGGAATTATTTGTTGGAGCTTGTACATCATACCCTTTCTCCACACTGTGTCGTAGGCTGATGATAAATCAACGAATGCGCATGCAGTTTTCATCCCCTCTGGAAACCTGCTTCCATAAAAGTGGAAAGAGCAAGAACTTGATCAGTGCAGTTGCGCTTGGCTCTGAAACCTGCCTGTTGTTGGATAAGAACGTCTTCGACTGATGGCGAGATTCTGTTATAAAGTAGTCTCTCCAGCAGTTTATAGGTCATGCTAAGTAATGCAATGGGTCTATAGCTTGAAGAGACGTCAGCCAGTTTTCCTGGTTTAAGTATGGCAAGGATCTTCGAATGTCTGAAAACATTGGGGATCCCGCCGGTCCGAAGGATGTCATTAAAGAAGTCCAAGAGCCATTGTTAAGCTAAATTTTCGAGATATTTTAGGAACTCCGGAAACACGCCATCCGGGCCAGGAGCTTTCCCCTGGTTCATTTTCTTTAAGGCGCTATTTAGGTTATCCATGGAGAAATCATGCGACCACTGAGACACGGAAGGTATTGAGCGAGATGTTGTTACAGCTTTTTTGATTTCTCTGGAAAATTCTTTATCTTCTTGCTTGATCTTGGATACTTTCTCGAACCGGTCTGCAATTGTGTTTGGATGAATGCTTAGTGTTTTTAAGGGTGGAGGAGCAGCAGCTCAAAGGCGTCTAAGGAGGTTCCAACCGTTCCTGCTTGAGAGGGTGAATTCTATTCCTTCGGAAGTCTCTCTCCATCTCTTCATTCTAGCAGAATCTAAGGAATCTATCATTTGTTGTGCAACTTGGGGATCGCCAGTGTCCTCGAATGCTCTCTTAAGGTTCTCCGTGTCATTCGACCAGCATGGGATACACACTTTACGGAAGCCTCGTGGAATGCTCTCCTTAGCTGATTTGATCAGTACCTTTACAAACTTCTTATAACTCTTCACTGTGACAGGCAGATGCTGAATGCCTAGTTCGACTGCTTCTTGGAAAACGCTCCAGTTTGCCTTTCTAAAATTCCACCGCTTGAGTTTAGCAGTTCTAATTACTGGAACTTCAACACCTACAGTGAGAAGGACTGGTCTGTGTTGACTGTTTGGAAATTTATGTAATACTTTCCGAGTGGAAGGGAGGGGAAGGTTCCGGTCGCTCCTATTAACGAAACAGAGGTCAGGATTGAAGTCCTTCTGCCATCTTGCCGAGTGGAAGGTCTTATTGTTTTTAGCATCATATAGTAGGCAGAGATTGTTAGGCTCCGCCCAATCGTAAAGCGTCTCCCCATCTCTGTTATTGGTAGCGTAGCCCCAGGTAGTATGATGGCTATTAAAATCGCCTATGTAAACGCTAGGGGAAGGCTGAATTGTGATAACGTTCTCTGGCCATGTAAGACTGAGGGACTTATACACTGAAACAATTTTAAGATGTGGAAGCTGCAGCTCCAGTAGCTCCAATCCAGCGGCGGAGTCAGCGGGTTCAGCGAAGAATTCAGTGATATTATTTTTCACGTATATAGCAGACCCATGGATGTCGGATAGGGTATAGGTTGCTATCTTAAAACCCTCTATTATTGTTCTGTAGTTCAGTTGGTCAGCTTGACCGACATGGAGCTACTAAACGCAGATAACATCTATAGACTCGCTCAGAGCTAGGCGTGAAATATATTCGCCTTTTGATCTGGAAATGCCCTCGCAATTTATTTGTAGCAATCGGACTGATGGTCCGATTATTTTCGTCAAATGGCCATGAGAATGACCGTTTTGTATAGGAGTCATCTTGTGAAAAGAAAAAATAGAAAACTGTGATCCTGTGTGATCAGAAAGTGTGCTTCTCGATTTGTGTAGACTTTTAGCCGGCGAACCGTTGCCCAGGGTGTACCACGAGGAGGTCGTCTACACACACACCCCTGTAACAAAATTAAAACTAGATATTAACCTATAATTATGTGACAAAAATTAGCTAGATGAAATCAAATGCTCAACATGCTTCCTTTCCTGTTAACTGCATAAAATGATTGTCTTTTCAACAGGATGTTTTCATTTTAAAAGGCATATACGTGGAGTTCTACCTCGAAAAGTAGCTTCTCTCATGTTGCCGACAATAGATGATCGAGTTTTGTAAACACTGTCTTTAACATATCCCCATAAAAAATCCACACTAGATAAAGTCAGGAGTGTTTAGGTATTCTATTAAATGGTGAATGCACACTGCATTTACCAACTAATAGAATCGCATCAATTCTCTCTGATGTACAGGATAAGTCTGCATTTTCGGCAAATTTCTGAGAAACTTTTTGTTTTAACTGACACAAAATGATGACTAGGTGTTAAAGTTGGACTAATTAGATAGCTATGTTGAAGTAACATCAGCTAGATCACAGCCACCCTAGATATTATGAAATAATATAGATTGCTTCTCCGATCAAATCATGTAAATGAAAATATCTAGTAAAATCTTTGTTTGTGATAGGCAACCTTAATAGTATTTTGAAGAGACATGAATTCTCCATTGAATATCGAAATAATATACTGGGTGTTGTTGGTTTGTTGATGCTTTTAAAGGTGACCAATGTTCAATATTAATTTTGTCTCACCCTGTATAACTTTTTGGATCAAATTTTAATTTAATTAAAAATGCAATAGTTAATTTAACTACATATTATGTTATACCGGAAAAATTCCAATTCAGGTAGCTTTTATTGTAATTTTAAAATTGTTCTTTATTTCTATAAAATGTAAAATATGTCAAAATCCTTACATTTTAGTTATATACTTCTCTTATAAAACTCACCTTTATTTTTCTCTCAGAATTCGAAAATCAATTAATATATAGGGTGTTCCATTACAAAAAACACAACTTTGATATGTAACTTTTTTTGGGGACACCCTCTCTATATTTTTAAAAAGTGCTCTGAATTAACCTACATATGCTCACAAAATTTAATTTCAATAAAAACTGTCGTTCTTCTTGGAGCCTCCTCGGCGTATGAGAGGCGCCACCCTGTACTTATAATACTGGGTTATTCACCACATATATGTACTGGGTTATTCACCACATACGACACGGAGTATTATAGCTAAACGATTATATCTTTACAATAAATTTAATTTAAATTTAATAATAATTTAAAATACCTAAGAAAAAATAAAAAAACTCAATTTCAGTGAGGACACAGTTAATCACAAAATAGGCTAATAAAACTACTTTTTTAATTCGTCAAGCTTTCGAGAAATGATCAATTAATAAAATAACATACTATGCACAATAAGGCCTTACAAACTAACATCACTGGATATTGGAATTACAAAGAATTCCCCTTATAAAAATATATTACCAATTGTGATTCCAATGTCCAAGATGTTAATTTGTAAGGCCATATTGTGCGAAGGATGTTGTTTTGTTAATTGACTCATTCATCAACTGTCCTGATGATGGGAATAAATTTCTCGAAATCTTAACAAATGGAAAAAAGTAGTTTTATTAGCCTATGTGGTGATTATTGACTGCATCCTCACTGAAACTCGGTGTTTTTTCTTAACTTAGTCAGTCACAACTAAACCTGCTGTTTTTAAGGCAAAATTTGTACTAAAATATTTGGTTATTTACTACACTTGCGTTTGTTAGCTTTCTGCAACTGCAGCAACCCTTTATGCGTCTAGTAGTTAAATATAAATAAAGTTAGGAACTTTTGTAAAAATTTTACTATTTTGTTTGTTGAATAAAAAGCAGAAGATAAAAGTCATAAATAAAGAGAACAGTCGAGGCAAAAGGACCGCGATGCTGCCAGCTTTCTATGTCATCATTTAATAATAATGCACATTCCTTCCCTTTTTAATTATTTACTTTTAGGGAGAGAAAGCGGCACAGGGCGAGTATAAAGAACTAAAACAAGACTTTCTACATTAAATATTTTACACGCCAAATACATCTTTGCATATTAGCTTCTATTACTTCGATCTTCGTGTTTATATTTTGTGGCTGAATAAAAAAATCTAAATGGCTTTTTTTATTTTTTCTAGAGAGACGATAAGTAAAATATGTATGCACGTTTTAAAACATTTTTTCTAGTTAAACAGGTAGAAATTGTTGTCATTCTAGAGTATTTGAGATAAACCCTATTGTTCAGATATTTATTAGTTGTATAAATTTATATATATTTTATGAAGTATGTCTAATATAATTTCTCATAACATAGAGATATATGAGATACAACTTTCTATTGCGCCATATGATACAATACAATTGGTAAAGCAAATATTTGATTATGAAAAATATACAGGTAATTTCAATATAAAGCGAGGTCCGAATTATTACACTTTTTCGAATTGATAGGACTGGACAATGTAACCTAAAGAAGACCAGAATAGATCTGAAAATGAAACAGTGGCAGGGTGGCAGTGGAACAGCCTCACAAACACCTTAAAAATCAAATCTGATCTCTCTGGGATCTCTTCAGACCTATTTTGGTGCTCTTACCGCTAGATTACATTCTTCAAAAAATTATAACTTCGTGAATGACAATTCTATATAAAAAAAAATCAGGAGAAAATTAGAAAAACTTATTTAAATTATACTTTTTGTAAATCACTTTTTTTCATCCTACAATATTCAAAACTATTCTCAATTTGTCCAATTTTCACTTGAAAACATTATATTTTACCCATTTTCTCTACTGCTGGTCAAAGTTTCATTTTGTCCTTCGTTCCTGCTATGTTTTACACGTATTAAACTCCAAGTACCGCGGCTCGTGACGCCAACAAGGTATAATATACTACGTATAGAAAATATAATGGGTTAAAGTGCGATAGATATAGTTTATATTGGGCATTGACCGCGTCATTCTTAAAAGGATTTGTAAGGTAGGCAACTTTATATACACTTGTATTTGGTAGTTTACTGACAGACGATATAAAAAGTGGCGGTTTTTGTCTTTCTCTAGGAAAAAAAACAGCGTGTTATTATTGTAATTTGTAATATTGTTTATTAGTTGAGAATTAATATAGTTGATTAAGAAATATCGAGTGCATTATTTCTATATAAATATATTACAATATTTCAGTCATATCGCTGGAAAAATTTCGCCGTTTGGATAGTTCGGGTGTTTATAAAAACTTATATTATAAAAAAACCTAGGTTTTTGTATCGTTTATCGCGCATCGCTTATAATGTTTGGTTTAGTCAATATAAATCAATATTTAAATTTTTAAAATCAAAAAAAAAATAGTTTTAGTTGCCGTAGCTTTGTCGTAGCCGATTATTATTTCCTATGTAGGTAATAATTCATAATTTTCTGGTTCTGGATAAATGATGAACTTTTGTTGACTGATTCTGGAATAGATATTTTCAAATAGACCACATATGGTGTTTAGTTTGTAAAATTGTGCGGTTAGTAGAGAACAATTATTGTTTAAATTTCGAAAAACGTTTAGAGAAAGAATTGAATTAAAATATAAAAAAATGTAAAATTAAACTTTTAGAAATGTGTATGTGTATATATGTATTTACATTTTTGTGACATTATTACTGAAGTGTCTTTTAAATCCTACCGTGGAAAATTTGTGTAAAGAACATTGACTGGATTTTTAGTGAAATAGCACTAGACCTTTTTTTTCTTCCTGTGCCTTGTGCTTAGCCGCACGTTGGCGATTGCTTGTACTCTTCATAAAATGTGTAGAGTGCCGTTTTCGGCTCTTCGAAATATGGTGGGTGCGTCGCTGATGTTACACCAATCCCGTATGTTTCTTAGCCAGGAATGTTGTTTTCTTCTCGGGCCTCGCCGTCCCTCTATTTTTCCTAGCACTAGACCACTAGACCACCTGTTTAAAAATGTAAGGGTAGGTTTCATTTTAATATAATTTGTATATATTTTTAGATTTATTTTCCTTTAACTAAACGTACAAGTACCTAGTAAGAAACCAATTAAATTTGGTCCCGTCTTAAAAAAAATCGACGCAATATTTTTAGATATTGACCTCCCATAATAATATCCACGAACCGCACATTTTTCGGACTCTTGCACTGATACATGATCTGTTAGTGTTCTGCTGTTTCTTGCTCAATGACGGTATTTGCATATGGCTTTGCCGGTTAATCTCATTATTTTTAATATTTTGATAGATTTAATAGTAGCGTTTATTATAAGTTTTACTAAATGCAATTTTTTTGTATATTTATATGCTTGGCTGGTTCCAAAATTAATAAAAAGAGATAATAATAAAAAATATTTTGGACAATTTGAAATTTAAAAATGTAATATTTTTCAACATTTCGAAAATATAGTGTGCTTAAAAAATGCAGGTACTTCATAGTGGTATTATATATCTCTGCAATAACATGATTTTTAACAAAATGTAAAACACATATAGATTTCGATCCAGTATTTTCTATTACTCAATATTGAATTGCAGCATTTATTTAATTAAAATTGCATTGTTCGATAAATGAAAAAATAGCTTATTCATGTATACGTTAAACGTATGCAGTTTATGAAAATAAAGCACGTTTTGTCTACCACTTGAATATATCCTATATTTTTCTGTTTGTAGTATCGATTTTCATTTCCATACATACGAATAGACAAACAAAAATAAAGAGGAAATGCCATTCAAACATTTTACGGGTATATAAAAAATAATGATATTCCAAAATTTTTATATTGTTTTGAGTGAGCTAAATTCTTCAATAAAATTGTTTATTGATATTTTATTTCTTTGGACTAAAAAGCAGTATTGGTTGTATTATTTTTCTAGCATTCAAAAGATTTCAGTAAAGCAGCTGCTCTTACTTTGGCACTTTTATGATGTGCAAACGTTATAGTAAAAGTAAGTCTATGTTACGGATAAGTTATAGAAATTGCTATTGTTACTTTTCAATAGACCACAATAAGTATTTATTTTTTATTTTTTAAAACATATGATTTTTTTTTGATAATAAAAATAATTTCCTTCTGTTTATGTTATACTCTATGTATATTTATATTAAAATAGAGAAAAATGCAAGAATAAATAACACACCAGAAAAACACAGTGTCAGAACATTATTTTTATATTATCTAAAAGAAACCAAATAATGTAATTATTAAGCATTCTTATGCGTAAGGCAGAGAATAGTGAAAAGGAGGCTTCAAGACGTAATAAAACCAATGGACCTTAAAACACTCTGACCTTATTTATTCTTTCGAACATTTTCCAGCCAATTTAAGGTTTCAGGAGTCCGTAAAGACAGTAAAATCCCAAACGGCTTTAGAAAGTCAGGTTTATATAATCTTTCTTAATAGGCTGAGGGAAAAAAACACTTAACATGTGAATAATGTATTCAAAAAACGTGTAAGTATTTACAGTACCAAAGCAGTTATTTTAATAAAACCTTATTAATTTTATGCTCTTTTTATACAGACTGCTAGCAAAACGACTTCAAGTTTTCAGAATAAAGTTCCTGAAAGAGCCCACTATGTTGGAGCGAAACGTCGCACATACGGCAAATGTGCAAGTTTAGCGTACCAAAAATAGTTGTATATATTCAAGTGATTTTTTATGCTTGAATTTGCCTGAAATATCATTGTAAGCAATCACAATCGGGGACGCAAATCTTTTAATGCTTGTAAAGATAAAGGTCTATCTAACTCTAAGAGAAGAAACGAGAGTGGTACTAGGTGGAACTTTTTTATAGCACTCACACAAACTAGTCATTTACAAAAAGAAATTAATAAAATTTATTCGACGACAAGCCTTACTTACAAATAGAAAAGAAAAAGAAAAATACATTATAATTACATAAATAACAAGTACTAACCTGAAGCTTCATAGTCCATCTTAAAGAAATTATTGGGTAACAATAAACAACAGCACGAATTTTAAAAACAAGTGTTTGCATGTTTGCAAACTTCAGAAAAAGCGCACTATTTCCGCGCATATTACTACTTGATTTATTCGCGGTTTTTGATGGGCATGCCGACAGATAAGAGCTCCAGCTTATTCAGAACAATCGTGCGTGGACAAAATATGTTTTAAAAATATCAAATTTTTTACTTTTGGCACGCTAAATAGTGAAAATGTAAATTGAAGTTCTACCAGAAAATCGGTACTATCTCCAATAGTACCCTAAATATCTTCGATTACAATCCCGAGGACTATAGAAACTTCAAATACTCCCATCTAAAAACCATTCTTCCAGACAATTAATTTTGTCCCCCCTTTCTCATGATATAGTTCTCCCATTACCCCACAAAACCCCCCTTTTTTCCCCAACATATTAGCAGGAATAATAGCTGACCATTCTTCGGCGGCTGATTCCTCGGGGGTGGACTTTTTTTTAGTGGGTATCAACACCAAGTCCCACACTGTCTAGGGGTTATTTATATAACCATCTCTCCCGAGATGGTTATGAAAATGATCACACTATTCGTCTATAAAAGATTTTTCAACCACCCCCTAACAAAAAAAACAAAAAAAAAACAGTTTTCGAACTCACTGATTCCATGGTGATGCTTCTTAAAGCGACCAAGCTGTCAGAGTATATCACTATATCCCCTATTGGTCTATCAGCAATTTTCTCTCGTATACATCTAGCCGCTTCCTTTATGGCGTAAACCTCTGCTTGTAGAACATTACAGCCATCCGATAGCCCCAAAAGATCGTCGGATGTCTATAGTTTCTCTGAGAAGATGCCTACACCTGTGCCCCCTGAGTTTGCGGAAGCATCTGTGTAGACTGCTATCTCTTGAGTGTTCATTACTCGGTTGCTTTCCCATTCATCTCTTGTCGGGATGCGAATTCTTATCTTTTCTCCAAAATCATGTTTGGTGAGCATATAGTCCGTTTTCTGGTCTAGCAGATGTGGACTCGTGTTTACCATGATTTTTCCTATCACTGACAATATCCTCGAGTGACCGTAGTTGGTCTGACAATTAAACAAATCTAACAAACAATTAAACTATTTATGCTCTTATAAACCTGTCTTTTAAATAACACAATAAAATATATATATGAAAATTATACTCTCAATATATATGTATAGTGCTTTTGAACACTATTATTTTTTCTACGATCTTACATTGAAAAGACGAACAGCTCCTTCACGATCCACATCATTCCTTTCCGTTACAATTTCCAGAGTGGTCCATTATTAAGCCCTCAGATTTCGGGAGCCATTAAATAAATTACGAGCACTTATCCGGACATCAATCTCTAGTAATATAATTAAAATCCGGTCTGTTGGAATGTTAGAGAGAGCGAGAAAGAGAGACGCAGGAAGGCTTTAAGCCCTGTGTAAGAATGCGGCTGTTCTATAAGAAGGAAGGAAATCCGGAGATTTTCCGGAGGAACATATAAAACGATTACCACTCTACCGCCGACCTATGTGCTGGATTACTGCAATTTTGATAGTTCCTCTGAACATTATCTAAAGTTGATCGAGAGAAGCCTGGATTCTCTAATTGTCTAATTATTCATTTCATAATCATAGGTAGCATTACAATTTAACCAAATTTTGATAAAATAATGTTGGCAAAAGTACGGTTGTAACGTTGTTTGTCATTAAAACTATGTAGGCAGAATTACTCTCAAATATAAGTATTAAAAGATGTATTCATACTAGGGTGAATCTAAAATTGATTTAGAAAAAAATTATCGAGTTTTAAAATAAATCTCAGTAGTTGAATGTATTTGTAAGTTGAAAATAAAGTATAACTTTAAAGAGAACATTGGTTTGGGACTTGTATATGGTATATGTTTAGGGTATGTGCAATACATATCCAAAAATATCTACATTAAATAAATGCAGAACGAGGAGAGCTTACAAAATCAGGCATAGCCGAGCACATGAGTAATAGTGATAACTGCACAATTTCTGAATGAAAATAACACTATTAGAAAAAAAGCCTATATAAACATCAGAATTTTACATTTTTTTTAGCCCTTTTACAGTATCGGAAAAAACAATTCACCGCAGAGTGTCCGCACACGGGTCGTCTGGCTTTCGAAGCATCTCGAACTCCGAGCGAATCTCCCCCCACTCTACCTCCAATCTCTCCCCTAGTCTATACGTGAATAATAGTATCAGTTACTTCGACTCCGCGTCGACCGCCAAACGACCCGTGCGTGGACCTACGAGCGGAGGGGGATTCGTTCCAAGTTCGAGACGCTTCCGCCTCGCGTTTGAGTGGAGCCGTGTGTGCACGGTCTTAATGTAGGGACACATTTCTCACATACCAATAATTAAGCCATGCCCAGGGTTGCCAGATTGGGCGACTTATTGCAGATTGGGCTACTTTAAAAATCATTTTGGGACACATTTTATCTTTCTGCGACTAGTCGCAGATTGGGCGCTTCTCAAAAATTTTCTGGGATTTTTTGGGCTACAAGGGAAATATATTTTAGGTTGGCTTCTTCTTCTTCGAAAGTTGAAATAGCCTATTGTTGCTTGGGGCAACGGCCAAACTCCATAGGCCAAACAAAGTACAACCTCAACACCGCGACGTATGTCGATGCTTATGATCTTCTTCTTAGGCATAAAAAAATGGCTGCACTTAAACTGCCGTTAAACGGTAGCTTACTAAAATGCCGTTAATATGTATGACGTCGTTGATGTGACGCACTTGACGGCTTTATGAAATATAGGAATTTTATAAGGACTAACTTGGGACTAACCAAAAAAAAACGCTATCCACCCCACCAAATAACCAACTTAACTAACCTCGCAACTTAACTAACCAACGCAACTAACCTCGACACTGATAAAAAAATATAAAAAACAAATATAAATTAGTAAAAATCAACCAACCCCACCAAATAACCAACTAACCAATGAATTAACACCCTCCAAATAACCACGCTAACCAACCCGCCAAACAACTAAATCAATCCAACCAAAAAGTGTGAATCCAATGCAATAAGATCACGCTATAAGCAAAAAAAATATAAAAAAGTCTTGGTCGGCGTGAGATTTGAACCACAGACCATCCGCTTAAGAAGCGATAGCCTCAGCCACTGACCCACAGGTGCTCTTGCAAAAAGCTTAAGGCTAGGCATAACTTTCCGCCGACATGAACGACGTCACAATATCTATTAACGGCATTTTAGTAGGCTACCGTTTAACGGCTGTACATCGTAAAAAAAACTTTAGCCATAAAATAAGAATCACCCCCTTTCCTATGCCCTCCTATGCCCCTTTCGTTTGTATGATATTTAGGCACTGCATATTAATCTAAATATGCTGTTCAATGATCAGGGCCGGATCTCCCTAAGGGCTGTTTGGGCTGCAGCCCAGGGCCCCGAGGTTACAAGGGGCCCCCAGCCCCCGCTTAAAACAACAGACCCATAGGTGGGGACTGTTGAATCGTGAAATAAAATTAAAATTCACGTTAAAAAGTTTAAGCCAGACCAGATGGTCTTGCCACTATGATGCTGTCAAAGCCTTAAAAAATAATTACGATGATATTATGAAAATTTTCGAAAGTTTCACCGAAAATGAGGTTGAGAAAGTTGATTTCCGGAAAGAGGCACGAAATTTATTCAATAAAATGGCGAAACTCGAGGCTGCAATTTTGATTATCTTTTGGGAAGAAGTTTTGGAAAGATTTCAGTTAGTTAATAAAAAAAAATACAGAGCCCTGGTTTAGACATTTGTAAAGACAACAAGTTAATTGTGTCATTAAAAGACTTTTAGAACAACATACGACACCAATCAGATCAAAAGCTAAAGGAATACGAAGAGAAAGCTAAAAAATTAAGTACTAGTGTGGGAATAGACTACAATGACATAAACAAGAGACGCATTACTCCAAAATGTTCAGATAAGTTCAGACAGGTGAATTCTCAGTATACGGCGCAGAACGATTTAAAAGAGACACGTTAAACGTTGCGTTGGATAAGCTGATTATGGATTTAAATAAAAGGAGCCAAGTCTATATGAGACTTATAGCAAAAAATTCAAATTTTTAATGGATTTGCAAGACAAAAATATCAAAAACATAGATTTAGAAATTGCTCGTCATATTATCGATTACTATCCCGATGACGTAGACGAGCATTTAGTGAATGAGTGCATTCAATTAAAATCGTACTTACTCCAATCTAAGCCAGAGTCTTACACCTCTTGCAGTGGCATTTTATGCTCATGTATGAAAATAAACTTATTGACGTGTTCCCTAACTGCTATACCATTTTAAAGATTTTTTAAACACTGCCAATCACTAGCTGTGAAGCAGAACGCTCCTTCTCCAAGATGTCCTATGTAAAAAATAAATATAGGACAACAATATCAAACCATCGACTAAATAATTTATCACTTCTTTCCATAAATTTTGGTCTTACAAAAGACTTGCAATGTGATGACCAAATAACTGTCAATTTCTGTGACTGCAACCTATCAATTTCTTTTACTAATTCATAATAAATAAATAAAATTGTTTTATTTTTTTTATTCTTATTATAATATCACTTTTTCGGTTTCTCTCTCACCCAAAGGTTGCCTGGAAGAGATTGCTACCACAGCAAAAAGGTCGCCTTTTGTACAACTAATACTTGCGTAGATTTAAGTAACATTTATGTTTTTTTTGTGCAATAAAGAATATATAATAATAATATATCATTATAGAAACATTTTTTTGACATGGCTATTAGTTGAGCACTTAGGTAGGCCTCTAAGTAGTTTCAGCCCAGGGCCCCACAAATTCACGATCCGCCCCTGTCAATGATCATAATATTATATTAACCAAAATTTAATAATTATTTCTCTTTAGTTCTTCTTTTTCCTTTTACCCCACTTTTCAAAACAGTTTTTTACTGCTTTTTGGCAAAATCTGCGACTTTGCGCTATCTTAACAACTGCCTTTTAATAAAGTCACAAAGAAAAAAAACGATAAAAGACTCATGTATTATTTTTGATCTGCGATTTTGGGCTATTTTCAAGGTTTGGCAAAATCTGCGACATTGGGCTATCTTCAAACTTTGAGTTCTGCGACACGCGTCAAATTTCATCTGGCAACCCTGAGCCATGCTACAATGCACATGCCTTAGGATTTAAGGCACCAACTAACGAAAATATTAGTTTTACTTTAAAATGTATTTTTTAAAATGTATTTTTTTAAAATTTTACATGGGGCCAAATAATTCGTACACGATCTATCTAGTGCTATCCGGGGTGATAATTTGAGCAGTAAAAATTAAGAATTTCTCTCAGACAACAAATAGTATAAGAATAGGACAACAAATAGTATAGATATGTAAAAAAATGTAAAAAGGAGTAATATATTGTTTTTTTCATGTATATTTTTACGATAATTTTTTGTCTTAGAAATAGTCTAATTCAAAAATGTTGCCTATTTTTAAAGTGGTCTTAAAAACTCATTGTAAAATTTCATAGTTATTTTTAAAACAGTAAAGAAAAAGCAGCCATATTTTAATAAAAGTAGAATGTAGAATGAGTGAGAGGGGGGTTAATTATCGCGACCTTAAAAATCTATTGTGTCCCTCTTTCTTAAGTTATAACTTATCATACTGTCTATAACTCATCATACATGAGGATTTTCATGTAGTAGGGGACAGTGTCTTGCATCTCCTAAGAGAAGTTAATAAAGGTAACTTCCACCCAAGGTAGGTTCGTACGAAAATGATTTGGCTATACTCTAAGAGATAAGTTAAAAAGTTATCATTTTATTTTCCCCGATATAGATTTGAGGACTTCCTCATTAATTTTTTGTCTAACAGATATTTTCTATGGTTAGTAATACAAATTTGAAAAGTTTGTACTGATCTTTATCAATTCATGTTTACATAATTGATCAGTTTAAACTATGCAATTTAAAACAATTTCCACTGACGTTTTTAACTAAATCACAACAAACTCTGTATTTACCCAAACTATGCACTAAAGCTTAAATTTCGGCTTAAAAGCAACTTTATAACTGTAAATATAGTGCCAGCAGATTTTTCGCTAGGGTGACGCTAGCTTGTCCCATATATCTAATATAAATCCGGCCATTTGTTTTACTAAACGCTCTAAAAGTTTGAAAAACATAAGGGAAGAGGACTTTCGGAAGATTTATTCGCGCCAAAATTATACAAAGTATCGGAATTTGAAGCGATTTCAGTTTTTTCCCGCATTGTTTTATGAGCTTTTCGAAACAATACGTCCGGAAATAGGGCCGTCACTACAGTCAAAGACCTAATTTTTATCTATCCGAACCAGCACGAGCGAGAAATAGCACAATAACATTTCCATTTTGCCGATTTGAAGAACTAACTGAATTTGAACGAGAGCTTCATTGATATGGTGTTAATAAATTCAGATAGATCGTTCATGCTTTTTGAATAAATGTAAATATCTATCAATAATCATCAGAAAGCTAGAGGGTTTTAACTTTTTACATTTAATTGTAAACCGGTAACCGGTAAATTGTCTACCAATCTCAAGGTAGTGGGTTCGATTCTCACACCCGGCATTGCATCAGACGACTATTTTTATTAAAATAAAAATAGTTTGGGTACCTAGGTCAACTCAGCCTTAAATGAGTACTTGGGATTCACAATCCTGAGGTAATAATAGGCGGTTGAAGCGTAGTGCTAGCCACATTACCTTCCTTGTAAACCGAACGGCTCTAGTATGGCAAGCTGCACCTTGCTACTCCCAAGGCGTTAAACGCTATATACGGGAGCTATTATTATTACATTTAATTGATTTTTTTTTGGAGTAGTGCCTCTCATATGACGCGGAGGCTCCAAGGAAAACTAGAAATATATAGAGTTCTATAGGGTATCCCAAAAAAAATACACAGGAAAGTTGTGATTTTTTAATAAAACACCCTATATATTAATTGAATTTTGGACAATTTTAGTCGTATACTGCTCTAATAAAACTCAACTTTATTATAATTGTAGAATCCAAAAATTAATCTTACATTTTGCAAGGTTTTTGATATATTAAAATAAGATCAAATTTCAATAAAAGCTCCATAAATTGGAATTTGTCCGGTATAGCCTAATGCATAGATCAAATAACTATTGTACTTTAAATCAAATTAGAATTTGATCTAAAAAGTTATACAGGGTGATACAAAATTGATATTGAACGTTTCTTTTAAAAGCAAGTTTCAATGCAATAATTCAATCGGTCTCTTCAAAATACTATGAAGGTTGCCTAACTTTCAAAGAAATATTTCCTAAATGTTTTTATTTTTATGACTTAGTGTTAGTAGATCCTATTATTTGAATCAAGTTTAACAAATAGTTATCATTTTGTCAGTTAAAAAAAAATTGAATTTGCCAAAAATGGAAACTTGTCCTATAGCATAGAGAATTAATAGAGTTCTTAAATGCTCCTAGTGGTTATCTAATCTGGACTTATTTATTGGGATATGTTAAAGACGGTGTTAACAAAACTCGGTCTACTACTGTCGACAATGCGAGAGAAAAAATTGTGGCTGCTTTTCGAAGCATAACTTCAGATATGCTTTTTAACAGAAAATGATCTTTTGAAAAGAGGATAATTCTAGGCAGTTGACAAGAAGTATTTTGAGCATTTGATTGGATCTAGATAATTTTTGACATAATTGTGCGTTTACATATCTAGTTCTAATTCTGCAATAATTAAAATATAAAGAAATATTAAACGTGTACCTTTTTATTAACCGTTGAATATTTTTTATATCACTGCCACCAAGATTTTATCAAATAATAAAAATTTTCAATCATACAAGTGAAAATATATATGTAAATATTTGTCTAAGAAGTAGAAACCTGAATAAAATTTTGAAGAGATATGATTCCTTCATTGAATATCAAAATAATAATATACTGTTTTAATAATAAAGGTTGATTAATGTTGTTTAATATGTTGTTAATGAGATCAATGCCCAATATTCATTTTTACCCTGTATAAACTCTTTAGATCAAAGTTTAATTTGATTTAAAGTGCAATGGTTATTAGACCTAAATATTAGGCTATACAGGGTAAATTCGAATTTGCGTAGTATTTATTGAAATTTAAAATTTGTTTTTCATTTTTATAAAACATTAAATACTATGTCAAAAACCTTACATTTCAGTCATATACTTCTTTAATAAAACTCACTTTTATTTTTTTCTATAACCTAAAAATAAATTAATATATAGGGTATTCCATTACAAAAGCCACACCTTTGATGCTTAACTTTTTTGGGGACGACTTATAGAACTCTATATATTTTGATAAGATGTTTTCAATTAACATATTTTATTTTATTCATATGCTCTCAAAATTTCATTTCCATACAAAATGTCGCGTCGTATTAGAGGCCTTGTATGACTAGGCAAGTATCAAAATACATTAAATATTAGTCCATTTTGAATTAAATTATTTCGCTATCTGCTCAATCCGATCTTGTCGCAAAAAACTTATCTGCTAATAACCAATTCTGAACACGATTACGTACAAGTTCGCTGTTTGAAGATATGGAGCAAACTTAGAACCAAACTGTGTGCCAAAAGGGCCTGCACCTGATAACAATCTTCGCTTGTTTGGCGCCATACCAGAAATCGCACAGTTAGATAAAATAGTGTCGCTATGAATTTCCGTATCTATCGATTCCATCACATTTATTATTGAAACAGCACAAATATGAATTTATTGTTTACAGATATTTATACATAAAAAAATCACATCCATGTATTTATAAGACATCTCCAATTTACTAATAACTGATTATAATGTTTCTGATAAGAATTTAGCATTTTATTTGCTCAACAAGAATTTGGATGTAAAAATTGTGTACTTCATGAACGCAGATGTTCAAAATCTACGTTTATAAAGTTCCACGTTATAAATAGTAGGCCATTTTCTGTGGATGTATATATACAGGGTCACTGATCTGTTTGGGAACGGTCGATTATTAGGTAAAATATAAGATAAAAAGTTAAATATAAAATAGGGCTTTAAAATATCTATAGCGAAGTAAGCTCAGACAATCTAAGGTATTTAACTAATATAGTTTTGATCTCAGGACAGGTTCTTGTATTTTTTAATTTTTTTAAGAAAGGATTAAAAAATATATATTTTTTTATTTATTAACATCTCTGAAACTATCGAAATATATTTACTCATATCTTAGGATTATGTAAAGTGATCTAAAATGAAGCCAATAATAACAGGGTATTTAAAAGATTATCCTGATCCACCCACACTTTTTTGAGCCACCCTATAGATGTTAAAATATTTTCCTGAAATACATCCTAGTACATATTTTTGGTTTGCACTTAAACAAAATTTATAAGTTTTTTATTCTAGGAGCATTATTGTCCGACCCTGTATGAATAAATGTTTTATATCTTAGATATAAATGGTAAATGGTAAATATTAAAAATATAGAACTTAGGTAAAATATAGGAGGTACCCCAAAAAGTTAAATACAAAAGTTATAGGATTTTTAAATATATATTAGCGAGTAATAAATTTACACAAAGTCGTGGCACATAAAAGTTTCATTTTTTTAAATAGAATCCCCTGTATATTACTGCATATTTTAATTTTTCCTTCAATTTTAAGCAAAAATCGAGATACACACAATGTACTTTAAACCAACCGTTTCCAAGTTATTCACTTTTGAAAATACCACTTAAATAATTTGATTTAATTAATTTCGATATGTTCAGTTTCATTTACCGATGCCATTCTGCCGAAACTGTGATACTTCATAATATTTGACATTAGATATTAGTTCTCAAGTTACCATTTATAGATGTATAAAAGGAGATTATATTATTATCAAGTCTGGAAATTACAAAAATTTCGTTTATCAATTCCTCAATTTATGTACTTTATGTATCACGATTATTGCTTCAAATTGAAGGGAGAATTAAAACATGCAATAATATACAGGGGGATTTCATTAAAAAAATAAAGTTTGATGTGCCACAACTTTATGATTGACCCCGTATATTTGAATGTAACTAATAGGCATTTAAAAACACATTACAATAATATCACAGTTTCGGCAGAATGCCATCATTAAATGAAACTGAACATATCGAAATTAATTAAATCAAATAGTTTTAGTGATATTTTCAAAAGTCAATAACTCGGAAACGGTTGGTTTGAGGTACATTATGTGTATCTCGATTTTTGCTTAGAATTGAAGGAAGAATTGAAATATGCATAATATACAGGAGGTTCTATTTAAAAAATGAAATTCTGATGTGCCCCGACTTTGTAACCGACCATGTATACGTAAATTTATTACTCGCCAATAATAGACATTTAAAAACCCTATAATTTTTGTATTTAACTTTTTGCGATACCTTGTATATTTTAGCTAATAATCGACTGTTTCCATACAAAACAGCGGCCCTGTATACGCATAACTAATAAAGTTACTAAAAACATTCAAAACATATTCACTTACAATCCTATGTCACACTACCAATGTCTATTTTTCATTTCGCATTCAGAACTATAAAACGCTGCAGGACATTTGCGACGATTTTAGGAATTTTCCTCAAGCCATCACGTACGTTTCTCGGAACATCTTGCCTGCGCTTACGTTTCCTACATGGCAAATGCCAGAAACTCCACCAAGTTTTCTATTGTAGACAAGATCTATCGGGAGAACTTATTCTCAACAGGTTGTGGCCCATTCATAATTCATTATGCATATGGACTTCTGAACGCCAAGAAAATATATCGTGGTCGTTTTCGACGTTTTCAAAAGGCCTACAGACACAGACGCACGGTTCTAAGATAAATATTTCAAGAGTTGGAAAGATGTAGGAGACGTGTAGAGCTCTTTTTTCACTGTAACGGCGTTGTTATTAAAAATGAACAGGTTTTTAAAAATATAGCACATGCATGATATTATACCGTCTCTTGCATCGCCGAGCCTAACGTAGGAAATCCGACGTAAACTTTAAAGACGATAGAAAAGACCTTCATTTTAATTTACAGAAAAAAAAAGATTTGAAACTTTTAAAGAACTTATTAAAACGAGGCCAAATTGTTCATTTTCAATAAGTTTTATCAATTTTTTTGGAGTTAAAAATACTAAATTAATAGTAAAAATAATCCGTTCCTGATATAGAGATATAAAAATATATAATAATAATAAGAGTCTGACTTATGCCGAAGGTGTAAGAAAGCAAATGGGACAATACATCACGTGATAGAAGGATGCCAAGCTATAGCACAGAGTGACTACAAATTTAGACACGACCAAGTGGGAAAGATCATACGCCAAGACTAGCATTGAAGTATAAACTCATATAGCATAAAGTTAACTATTTTCAGTACGAACCTGCTACAATCCTTAAAAACAATAAATATGAAATGTACTGGGACAGAACTATAATAACAGATAAAAACTAGAACACAATAGACCAGATATAGTAGTGAAGAAGAAAAAAGAAAATGTGTCGCTCATAGATTTTGCGGTGACAAACAACAATAACCTTACACAAACATACAGAGAGAATATTACCAAATATACTGATCTATGCTTTGAAATTACGGATGTGTGGAAATATAATCGAGTCCGGGTCATCCCATTAGTACTGTCGAATATGGGTGTAAAACCAAAAACACTAATTGAATCGCTGCGCTGAGGGCAATAGACTTGAAACCATACCAGTACCAACTTATGCAAAAATCTGTAATATACATCGTATACACCTTTTTTGTAAAATAATAATTCTCTTTACACCTGTTGAATTACCCCAAAAGATTGAACCGTATCTAATTTGTAATATAAAATAGAGTGAATAAATCCATGATATGCAGATATGGCTGCCTCAACACTAACTCTCTCGGAAATAACTCGCAAAGCATAGCAGTATTCAGCAATTTTAGTAGCAATAAAATAAACGTGTATTTTCCAATCTAATCGCCTATCAAGTTTTAGACCCAAAAACGATACGTTACTGACTGATTTGATGATATACCGTATTAATTTGAAATGAATATTTTTATAAACACACCGGCAAAAAAACCGGCCACTAAAAATTAGTCCCAATTTCAAAGTTGGATTTCTCGCCAACCACTCATTAGATTTTGATGATTTTTTTTTAAATTGTAAATTAATTCCTTCTTAACGGATGCTACGTCAGAAATTTCTATTCCGAATTTATTTTGAGCATATACAGGGCACAATAATAAGACGAAGTTTTTTGCCCGAACTTTGTAACACCCTGTAGGGTGGAGCAGTTATAGTAGCTGTTGCTAAATTAAATCACTCATAAAAATCTTAGAGCTCTTCTAAATCTTTTTTACGCATTTATTTGCAGTAAGATATCTTTAGCGTCTGCACTTTGGAACCCGCGATACCAGATATACAGGATCCGGCCAGTGCATCGGGCAGTTGCGTCTTCTAGAATAAAAAACTTCATTTCGGAATTTTATTTAAGTGCATACATAAAGTATATATTTCAAGAAAATATTTTAGCTTCTATAGAGTTACTTAAAAAAGTGTGAGTGGCTCGGGATGATTTTTTTAAACGAAACACCCTGTATATTTTTGCATTTCTTCCTTTGAGGTCACTTTACACAATCCAGTATCATGCACGCTATTTATTCAATACACTATTTTTGGTGAAATTTAAAGTGTTATATTTTTGTTATTTCTTAGCCTATTTTCATGAATTGTATAGCAAGCTGTATATAATTACTTTTATCAACTTTAATTCGTAAACTCAACCTTTCATAAATCGCAACCCTGAGCAATAATTTCGTATGTAAATTTTCCTAAAATATAATTTTACTGCCACTACTACAATTCCTGAGCATTTTTTTATTCATATCAATACATGCTTTGGTTAATTTTTAAAAACGACTTAACTGATAACGATCAATTTGCATTTTTTTCAATTTATCATTACATTTTGATGTAATTTTTTAATATGAAGACTATTGTCGTAACGTCATATTACACTGCATTGGATAGTCTATACTAAATTTAACAACCGTTAAACATTAACGATACAGTCTGATGACAACATGATGGTAGTAGTAGGAACAACATAATAGTAGTATATAGTTCACAATAATCACTCAAGCCGCCTTGTCACATTGAAAATTAACTTCAAAAAAGAAATGATAATTGAAAAAATTGTAAATTGTTGGTGGCAAGCACATTTTGCTCTTAAAAATTAACCAAGGCCTGTATCGACATGATCCCAAAAAAATTGGCGCCGGGAGGCACGTATAGCCGCCCGTACTAAAATATGTTAATAAAAAGTTGGTAGGCAGTTCTTTTAGTTTCAATTATCTCAAAACAGCGACTTTGACTGATTTTGACATTATTACAAATTTTGTTGCAAATATTATTCCATTATTTGTTGCAAATATTTATTCAATTGAAAACCGAGTTTCGCTAGCTACTGTAATTTTGGAGTTACGATTTTTTTAAATTTTTCACCCCCTCCCATACCTCCTTATCAACCCCCCACCCCCACCAAAAACTAATGGCCAGATTCTCGGGTGCCACAGTATTTTTGTGACAAATTTGGTTAAAATCGGTTTAGTGGTTTTTGAGTTATCGTGTTACAGACAGACAGACAGACAGACAAATAACAAATAACTCATTTTGAGTGAAATTAAAAAAAACTTCTTTTTTGTCGATCTTATTAGCCTACCATGCCTGTTGGTATGGTCGGCTAAAAAAATGCTCAGGAGACCTGGTTCTGAGCGTAAAATTATATTTTAGGAAAATTTACACACGAAATTAATGCACAAGGTGTTTTAAAGTTAGGGTAAAAATACCCCTCTATTAACCCTATATGTATAATGTAATATGCCACCTATTAAAGTTTATAAAAAAACTGAGCTTACAAATAAAAGGTGATATAATTATATGGAGCTTGCTATAAGATTTATAAAAATATGACTAAAAACAACAAAAATATAAAACTTTAAATTTGACCAAAAATTTCTCAGTTGAGTTTTTTTGCATCTGATTGAACTTTAAGTTTCTATTAAACTTGCCTAAACAAATATTAAATTAACAATAAATTAATTTGGCATAAATGACATACAATTGGGCTTTTTTATTTTTAATAATCATAAAAGTGTTGTCTGAAGAATATTACTTTCCGAGAAAAATCGAAAGTAACCACGTTGTAAAGCCTTGACAACGTTTATTAAGAACACCTGTTCCGTCTGTCATAAAACCGAAACGAACACTCTAAAAATGTATAAAAAAAATGCTGCGTCACCGAAACTTAGAAAAACTGTAGTCTCAAATCTTAATTCTTTTAAACTTAATTTATGCAAATTAGCTTTTTGACAGCCAGACTTTTTTATAGTGTTATAATTCTATTATATTGTTATATCGCGTGCCATATCGAATTTATTTCTTTGGAGTAAGCTTATCGGCAAATTTCCAGCACGAATCTCGAACGAAAGTTTCCTTGTTGTTTCTATCGCTAATAAGTTTCAAATTTGTTTCTTTGATGATACTAGAGCAAGATTATTTATGTAAAGCGATATATTAAGAGGGAAGTTAACATGCTTGGCATATAAACTGAATTGGATATGTCGAACCAAAATACAGGTAAGGGTGTATTTAAACTTGAAAAAAAAACTACTAGGAGTATATTCCATTAATGACTATTCTGTTAATATTGAAGATATAAAGTTATCAAAATTCTATTTTATGTATTTGTTATACAGGGTGGTTCGAATTGCATTCGGTAAACAGAATATTCTGCAGATAAAAATAAGTAAAATAGTTTGTAAAAATTTCTGTCCTGATGAAATGCTTTGTTTCAGAGATACCCCAAGTAGCATAGGAAGGTGTAAACACCATTGACTACGGAAAATTAACCACTATTTGGTGGAATTTTTCTTATACTTAACTTAATAAATTTCTTGTAGGAAATAAAGTGCGAAGTGAGAAATCTGAGTGAGATCGTAAACTATTTAATAACCCAACATTATGGCTTTGAAAAATCTGATGAAGAACTGGCAGTGTTAAAGTCTAGTTACTGATAACCTATTGAGGGCATTAAGACTACAGGGACTTAAAGTAAGTCAAATGTTACTTTATTATAACCTCAAATATGTCTCGGGGGTCGAAGGCATTGTTTGGTTTTCAAGTTAGGTTAAAATATAGTTGTTAATAACTTTAAATGTGACCTTATTTGGAGGAGTTCAAATTAGGTTGAAAATTTAATTTATTTCGACCTCATAAGTCGCTATTATGCTTCAAAGGTAAAAGTAACTTAGTTTCTTGACTTGGAAGAAAGTCAGACATCGGCAGGTTAAAAATTACCTTTTTTAATTTCCTCGGGGTGATTTTCGTTTAAAATAGTTTTCGAGGGATTATTACGTCATAGCACATTACCTTGTTCCTACTGGTGGGGAACGAAAGAATATTCAATGCGTTTCTTTTTTATTACCGACACAATCTTAAACGTGTCCATTATGTGCAATAAAAACTAAAAGTCCTCTATAATAACACTCACAAGCCCAAAACACAAAACCTTTAAAAATAATAAGCAACGAAAACTAATTTGGTTTTCTAGTTAGTTAGTGTTCTAGTTTAGGCCAGTTCGGTAATTGCATCGGCCAGCAAAAGGATAAAAATTTGACATGTCACGTGACTCAATAAAGATTCTCATTTTAGGACACATGATTACTGTGAAAAGTTAATCGGATTGCTCGAAGATGTAATTACCGAACTTAGCACAAAATATCATTGTCAACTGTCCCTCAAAGAAAATAAAAGTTTTTTGTTTTACCGGCGATACTCCAACAATGTAGTCAAGACTTCGAGAAATGAGCTTCGACCTAATATAGCCAATTTCTTAACTTGCACCTCGAAGGAAAAATACCTTAAGCAATAAATCTTGACCTTTGAGGTTATTAATTTAAAGAAATCTTAACCTCATAAAAAGAAAGCGACTTTAAGGTTTTAAAATTATGGAAAACCTAACTTCATAGACGAATAATTAAAAACACCATTAGCGGCCATTTTCTTATCCAATTTGTTTTTAAAAAATATTTTTATTGTGATATTGTTCTAAACTATTGAGAAAAATAAACAGACGTTTATGAATAATACTACCTACCACAAGTTAAATTAACTAATTAAGAACTTTAAAAATGTATCAAGGAAGTTAGATGAAAAAAAGTTAGGTTAGAACCTTAAAAGTAACGATTTATTCTAAAATTAATTGTTGAAAATAGATAAAATTTCAATGGCGCATAATTTTTTAGGACCTATCATATTTACATCTCACAGAAAATTTTTCTCCGCAGACATAATTATCTTGCGAAGCCAGTAATCCACTTCTTACCAATAACTTATTTACATTCACTAGGAAGTGCATATATGTAGGTATTTCATCCATATTGGATTAATGTTCAAACGGCCATGCCAGTTATTACTACACTTGTTTGTCTTCCTGGTTCATTATTGGGAAAGTCATTTACATACACATATTAAAAAGAAAAATACTATACCTTATTCTTTCTCTTTCTTTCCCATGTTAAAATATAGGTAGTATAAATTAGGACTATTTTTAGTAAAATTTACCTCTATTTTACGATGTTATGACCTCAGGTCGGTTATTTTTGACTGCATAGCCCATATTTCATACAAGACATTATAACCTGTTAACCTGTTTTTAACTTCCAAATTACTTTAGTTTTATTCCCCACTTTGGGATTTTTAACGTCAATTCTTGGAAATTTCGATCAAATTTCCAGTTGGTCAATAATAGTCCAGGTTAATTTAACGTAATTTAACCTTCAAATATTTGTTGGGACAGAGCCATGGTACAAAGAATACAAGGTATGATATTGCGCAGGTTGGTTGCTACGTCACAGGTGATAACAGGCGCTATTGGTCAGCACGCCTCGCGCGCCAGTTCAAATCGTCAAGATATTGTTATAAACCTGTTTTTTTTGTTTATATACCGTCATTGAATTATCGCTAAGCAAGTTACTGTGGAGCAGTGCATAAGGAGTCGGGCTAGGAAGCGAGAGACCGGAGTTCGAATCTCGGCCGGAACATAACTTTTTATTTATTTTTAAATACTGTTGTATTCTATAGTTTATTTTGTAGTATAGAAAAAGAACTATTTATTCTGTGATTTTTAATCTCCGGTATTAATATAAATTGATTGTTGGTACAATACCTCATTTAATATAAAATAATATTCTACTTTTTGAAATGTATCGGGCCCTTATTGTACCTAAAAGTAAAATATATTTTTAGTGATATACCATATTGTAAACTATTTAATATTTCAGTCACTTAAAAGTTAATTTGCATTGAATAATTGCCTACCATTAAAGGAAATTTGAGCTATATAATCCTTGATGCGCATCTTCCTCTAAATTTCGGGTTTCGTTCAACCGATTTATTCTCAAAACCTGAAACATCTACATATAAAAAGAAGCACAGGTTACTAATTATAATAAACTTCACCCTTGGAATTACTTCCACTAATTATAATAAACTTCACCCTTGGAATTACTTCTATCACAATTACAATACATTCATCTGCATTGGCATTTTCTACTGTTCGATGGGAAACAATAAACTTTCCAACAATTTTTAAATGATGTAACAATTCCTCTTGTGGTTACTTTTCCATAGATATCCTCATCTCTGTCCTCATGTGAATTCAGAGGCAATGAACATGAAAATTATTTACTATAAACATCGCAAACTAAAAACCTAATAAACAATTTTATACCGAATATAGAAATAAATTTAGTATTCTTACCTATTATCGTCCAAATCCATGTTAATAGATAATTATTATTTTTAAATATATTTTTGGAACTGCTGGTTTTAGTAATTATTAAATTAAACGAACTAAAAAGTCTTAAAAATAAACAATTCTTAGCCATAACCCCAAAAAATACAGATCACAGAACAGATACAGATCTCCTGTCAACTTTCTTTATTTTTTATTTATTCATTGTTTTCCTAGTGACGTCACAGGTGGTATGCGCGAACTGAACGAAATTGGAGCCGCTATCGATCATACCTTGTATTCTTTGTACCATGGGACAGAGCATAGAAGTTTCTTTTTTATTTTCGTATTTGGATGAAAATTGGGGTCTAGGTGTTTTTTGACATGAGAAATTTTATTTCGATGTCAATATGACTCTTACTTGTAGGAGGCGCCACTTATTTGGTAAAAGTGATTTGAAGAGTAATCAGTAAAGATCACAACTTTTTCTCTGTACCTGTATAAGACCATTGAGTGAAAAAATATACATTTTCGTATTTTTTACGTAAAAAATCTCTATTAGGAAAAATTGGTACGAGGAACCGTTTTCAGAACTTTTTAGAGGATATAGTCAATACATGGCATTATTAATAAAAAATAAACGTGTTGACTAGATAGCTATTTGACTGAAATGATAAATTTGGGTACTTTTAATTTTTAGCCGACCATACCAATAGGTATGCTAGGCTATTAGGATCGCCAAAAAAAACTTTTTTTAATTTCACTCAAAATGAGTTATTTGGGTCATAAATGACCTAAATACAAAATATTTTCGTGGTGTCTGTCTGTCTGTCTGTCTGTCTGCCGTCTGTAACACGATAAATCAAAAACCGCTGAACCGATTTTAACCAGATTTGGCACAAAAATACTGTGGCACCCGAGAATCTGGCCATTAGTTTTTGGTGGGGGTGGGGGGTTGGTAAGGGGGTATGGGAGGGGGTTAAAAATTTAAAAAAATCGTAACTCCAAAATTACAGTAGCTAGCGAAACGCGGTTTTTTTAAATGAAAGGTATATATGTCTAGATTTGTTATGAAGTATTTTTTTAAATTGCCGAATGGCTATTTCTTTGTGTAAATCGACTAAATATTAAAACATAGCCGAAAACACCTACACACAATACCTCCAGAAATAAATTATTTGTCAGTGTCAGTGGTTTGTCAGTTAGATTATATATCAAGTTTTTAGATAATTTAGTGATCAGTTCATACAGCCAGCTTTAGGTGCATAAATATTAGAACAAAGGTTCATTTAAACGACATTAGTGAATTAGCTACACAAAGCGATTTTAGGAAATTCATCCTCTTAGAGAGTAAAATTATGTCGGAAAAATTTGTTGTATGAAAATTCCTTACTATGTGGTCTAGAAGAATGAAATCCTACAAAAAGAATTAGAAGAGATTTTTGAAATTCATCAACCAAATGGGTAAAGTTAGTAAAAATTTATTTGCACTTATTCAAGACTTGCCCTGTATAATACTCAGAAAATCGACAATTGATAACTTTCATATGAAATACGAGTAGCTCTAAAACTCTTAAAACATAGTTTAAATAGGGCATTTGTAAGGCTCACTCACTAGCTCTATATACAAAGTAAATAATTTAAATCAATGCATGAACAATTCGAGGTGTAACGCGGACGTAGTCGCGGGAAAAACCTAGTTTGTAATAACATCAAAATCAGTCAAAGTCGCAGTTTTCGAGATATTAACATATTTTAGTATGGGCGGCTGTACGTGCCTCCCAGCGCCAATGTTTTTAAGCTATTCTTGATTTTTTCTAAAAAAAAGACGATAAAACAGTTTCCCTTTAACCTTTGACACAAAAACATTTCAAATTTGTTATTTCAGACTGATAAGGACAATAGAATGTGAGTATACAAAATATTTCTTATATAATCCAGAAATAGCCGAAAACCGTATATGCAACAATTACCCCCTGTATCTCCGAAATGAAGCATTTTAGGATATACATGCATTTATACAAACTTTTTTACTTATTTTTATCTGCAGAATATGCTGCCGAAGTTATATGAAACGTGAAAAAGCTATGATAGAGAAAAGACGAAAGCATTTGCAGATTATCTCTTGGACATCTTCTAAAGCCCCATAAAGAGATATTTGCCAGTAAAAAAATCTAGATAATTAATTATTAGGTATTCTATACTAACAGAAATCCAAAGAAAACACATGTCTACAACATTATCACTGGTGATCCTTTTATACCACCAAAATCTCGTAAACCAAATCCAAATAACCTTACGTAATATCGAAGTTTTTCTTTACTTTTTACTACTATTTCCGCTGTGGAAATGTCTAATACCAGAAAATCAATTTGGTTTTTATAGTAGTCATTTTACTAGCGATCAAGTCCATACAATTACGGACTTAATAGAGGAGATGTTAGAAATCAAGAAGTATAGTTCCGCAATTTTTCTCGGTGTGGCAGAGGATCTTGATAAACTCACACTATAAGGATTATTATGTTCCAACGGATCCGGGTACTACCTATTAAAAATGCTCAACTTCTTGAGTCTTGTCTTCAAGCTGAATATCCCAGATTTTAAAAAGTAAAGGTTTTCTTTAAGGTATACCCGTTAAGGTAGTTTAGGACTAATTTCATAGAAGCTTTGATCGAGTTGAAGTCAGAATATATAACGATAGCGATTTTTGTACATAATATTATTTGCTTGGAGTGTGCTAATTGGTAAATAAAGCAGTAAGCAAGCGAATACATAAAAATAGCGCAATAAGTGGAAAACCAGATATCAGTTAAATTTTGTCCACAACAAATTTGGGCTGTCCACAACAAATTTGGGAGTCGCATTAATTATTTCCATAGGATTATTATTCTTACGCTAGTATTAAAAATTGCGACTTGAAATAGTATTTTATAAGACAAGGTGTAAATAACTTTGAAATCTTTGGACATGTCCCCAAATGTCAATAAACAACAATAATAATAATTATAACAAAATAATGATATACAACCAAAATTTCTAACCGGGCTAGTCTTATCCTAGATGGTATCCAAAGGGCATCCAATAATGGGCATGAACCAGTGAAAAATGACCAAATAATTCAGCTGCGACAAATCAAAATTCTACGATTCCTTGTTGATTCTATTGAAGTTATTTGGTTTGTAAAAAAATGGTTTGGTTTGGTGGGAATTAAATATTTAACCAGGTTTAATTATATTTTAATGCTAAAAAAGTGTGGACAGATTCACCAGGAACATGCATATCATATGGGTTATCACTTGAATATTCAATCAACACATCACATTTATTACATTTAAAAAAAAACTGACTTTTCTCTTTTGATATCAAAATTCTATAGGCCGTTTAATGCCAATTAAAAGTTATCTCTTGATATTTTGTCTCTATTATATGTATAGTATAATTCGGCGTCTTCGATGAGATAAACGCAATTTTATTAATCACAATTAATAAAATTAAAATTAATAAATTATATTTATTACCTAATTTTTCATTAAATATTATTACTATTAGTCATTAATACTATTAGTCCAACCTACAGCAATTTTAAATAAAAAATTAATGGTGTTTAAAATTAATGGATAATTACAAAAACCGAGCAAAAAACCCAATTTTAAAAAATTATGCATTCCCATACCCATGTTTATAGGATCAAACAACAACAAACAAACAACAAACAACGCTTTATTGTGCAAAAAGCCAAAACAGCTTCATCGACAAAGCACTCAGAAACAACAAAATCACAAAAAAAACAAAATCACAAAAAAAATACAAACAACAAAAAATACACAATACAAATAGTACAATTCAAAAAAATTTAAGTCTTTAAAATTACAAAAAGAACACACATGGACAATTTTAGAACAGTACGCAGTAAATAGATATAATTTTAAAGTTATAAAATATTAAATACTTGACCTTTGACCAGTGTGTGAGATGATCAAAATTTTAAAATTCAAAATTGTTCATAATTAAACATCAACAAAAAAGTCGTTTACCGCATATAGGACTCTCTCCAGTAGGTATGATTTTAGAGCTTTGCGAAATGCGGGAAAAAATGAAAGCGATTTGATATTCAAAGGCAGATGATTGTACATTTTTTTGGTATTGTACAGTATTGAACCTTTAACTAGTTCTGAGCTCGGGGTTGGCAGATAAAGATCGTGCTCTGCATTCCTAAGTAGATAGTTATGAGATGGCCTTTCGGGAATAGCAGATATGTGCTTGCGGATTAAGCAAACGGATTCAAAAATGAATAAAGAAGGAAGAGTCAGTATTTTCAAATTTTTAAAGAAATTCTGACAGTGAGTTCTACTGTTCAGTCCCAATAAATATCGAACTGCTCTCTTTTGAAGTCTGAAAACACGATCAAATTTTGTTGCGCAGCAAGTACCCCAGAATGGAAGGGCAAACTGGATCTTTTTTTATATTTTTTGATGAAGAATCAATGAGTACTTATTTAAAACTTTTGCAAGTTAATAATATTAAAACTTTTTAAAGGTTGCTATTAGACTTGGATCAAGGTAAATTAATAAATTTATCTCATCAAGGAGACCGAAATCGACCAAATATAAAGAGAAAACATTTAATGGGCATTAAACTGTTTACACTATTTCGGTAACAAGAGAAAAAAAAGTCAGTGGCGTACGTTTTTAGAAAAATATTCCAGTGATAACACATATGCGCGTTCCTGGTAAATATGCCGACACATTTTTAGCTTCAAAATAGTGTGGAGCAATATAATGCATGTGTACCAACTTATACTCTCAACATTTCATTCGAAACGCTAGAAGTAGTTGGAAGAAAATTATTATAAATATAAAAAATATTAAGTCTTTAACACCCTGTAGCTACGAAATAAAACAGAATCGACCCAATGTTGGTATAAAAAATAAATCTTATTTTTACGTGAGGAATCTCCCCACTAGAGATGGCACATGTTTTTTGAAACATCCTGTATATTTTTCTGCTTTTAGAGGTTATGTTTGATATAGCAGTAGGTATGCTGGCTTGTAAATCGTGTGAAGTTTTTTGCGAAGAATGAACTGGAAATTGTTGTTCTGGATAGATTTGCAATAGTTTTATAGTTCTTGACAACTTAAAAAAAATAAGTCTGGTTAATTTCGCAAGAGACCAGAAACGTACAAAACAGAGCAGAATCGGACATATGTTGATTTGTGGAAAAAAAATCTTATTTTTACGTGAGGAATCTCCCCACTAGAGATGGCACATGTTTTTTAAAACACCCTGTATATTTTTCTGCTTTTAGAGATTATGTTTGATATAGCAGTAGGTATGCTAGCTTGTAAATCGTGTGAAGTGGCACTCTTTTTTGCGAAGAATGAACTGGAAATTGAAAGTTCTGGATAGATTTGCAATAGTTTTATAGTTCTTGACAACTTAAAAAAAAATAGTTCTGGTTAATTTCGCAAGAGACCAGAAACGTACAAAACAGAGCAGAATCGGACATATGTTGATTTGTGGAAAAAAAATCTTATTTTTAGGTGAGGAATCTCCCCACGAGAGATGGCACATGTTTTTTGAAACACGCTGTATAAAAATATTTATTATTTATTTATTTAGCTTATGGCATCTGCAAACATTATATAAATACATGTTATATAAGTCTTAAAACACAACGAAACAGCTATAAATATAAAAATAAATAAGTAGTTGTTGATATCATTACAGCTCCTTGTATTTGGTTAATTAAACCTAACCTAACCTAATTAAGCCATTCAATTAACACTCAACTAACTCAGTTAACTTCGGTTCAGTAACTAAGTTAAGTGGTGGTTTGTAAGAAATACTTAGTCCCAATAGCATGAATTTATTATAAAATACTTTTTTCTTGGGTACTTGCAAATCAGTTTTTTACAAATACACAGAATCTACCACTTATCACTTTCCAAATGATGTTATTTGAGAATATCTACTATGCAAATATACTTAATGGGGATGGTTATTGTATTCCTTGAGGCGACGGCTTGATTGTCACTCCATTTAGATAACAAATATTTATATTTAACTGAATAAAGCTACCAGATCGTCTAGAATCAAACCCAGTTCGGTACTCACATGTAGAAAATCAGATATACATGCCACTGAGCTGTAATATGATGCTAAACCACCCTGTAGATAATATTTGCTCTGGTATTTTATATATATTATTATTATCGAGTTCTACCAGCCTTAAAAATATTACCACTCATTTAAGACTCACCCTGTATACTATAAGACCATTCTCCAAATAATTGCTTAAAGTCCGGTCCTAGCTGCCAAGAAACCAGATAAGACCAGAAGCCCACTAACCTCGAATGGTGTGATAGCGTGGCTGCTCAAACTAATTCACAATTAAATGTTAATCAGGGCATAAATTGACACGATAAGTGTTAGGTGATAGCAAGGCTGGGCAGACCCGCTATCAAGCTTCTGCATTTACAAGTTAATTGCCCTGGAAAAACTTAATTACTTGCTAAAGTTGGATTATCCAGAGGTCGTTATATATTCCAGTGTGTTTTTTACAGCGCGCCTGAATCCGGAGGGTTTGATATATAAAAACGCGATCTGAGGATGGCCTGATTTATTTATATTTGCTTGAAAATCAAGGTGGTTTAACTATTTTACAACGTTCTATCTAATTTGTAAGCCTTTAGTTATGTTTTATTTTTACCAAATAACGCGCTATTCACTAATTAAAAATAAAATAAAATGAAGTTATTGTTTTATCAAAAACAGACTTAGCTCTGTGGTAATTGTATAAGTTCTTGTTTCGGTTTTTGTAGAGATGCTATCAAATATCTTAATTCATGACAAAAGTATCTTTACCTATTAATGTATTGGAATACAGGCATTGATTAATAAAGGTCATAGATTATGCTGAGTATACAATCATTACGACACACTTTCTATTGCTACATATTATTTTCTCTTTACCGTTTTTCAAATAAGTCCAAAATAACCGAGTTTTTTCATGTTTCAAAATTGACAAAAATTGCTTTTTTTTAATTTTGATTTTGTTCTGTAATTTGTTGCTCTAATTTTATTCTACTACCGATGTTGTCACATTTTTAAGATATTATATTTTTTTACTGAAAATTCCCACCTAAATATAAGATGTATTGGTGAGAGAATATCAAAATTACATGCCGGCTCTTGTATTGTTTAAGTAGTGTGTAGGTATGTAGGCTGACAGATCACAACAATGGCACAATGACGTAACCAAAATTTAAGAAATACTTCTCTTAGATGTTGTGAAACCAACAAGATGTATTAAAGCACATTATCTTGAAATATCACATGTCCATAAAAGGTCCAAAACTGGCAAAGAAAGGTGTAATTTTGTGCCAGGAATATCCCAAGTTGACTGAATGAATATGTAAAATCCATCAAGACTGGCTTAGAAAATAAGGCCAAAGCATTTACTGAATTCAAAATATCGGGCAATTAATATTTAGATACAATGTTTTTTCAATGTATACAATTATATTGTTAAAATTTAAATAATAAATAAATGAGTATGTTTTGCGTAATTCACATTTTTCATAACTTTTTACAAACCTTTAATTAATAAAATCTACAAGGATTCATTAAATACTCCATTCTGTTTGATGAGAATCTTAGACAAGGCAAATACCTTAATTCCGTAAATAACCAATCCTTTTTCTCATTTATTTTAATCAATCCGAGACAAATCTAAGACAAACACGCGGTCGGGTTTCTTCGCCCTTTCTCTCTACCGCTCCTTTTTCCTCTTGCAATAGGAAAATACCTTATCAGGTAATCTGGGGAATGGGCGATTAGGCAATTTGTCACGCGGGGTGCGCAATCTGGTGACAATTAATGGAATAAGCCATGGTAGAGACGAAAAGGGAAGGGGTAATGGAAGGGCCTGCAGAACAGTGTTTCACGCCAAGGAGTATTAGTTGAAATTTAGAGAGAGAGATAATTTAAATGTTATGTAAAGAGTGTCTGCATAAAATGTCTTTTATGTGAGAACGTCAACGGTTTTTTAGATGCATTATTGATAAAAACTAAAGTGTTCTTATTTAAGAATAGTTGTATCTAGATATTTTAAAGTTTTTTGTTTGTTCTTTGTGTTTTTAGCTGGTTTCCAATGACTGGAAGAGATATATTTCCCGAAACATTAAGTAATTTTTTTGTCCGTTCCTGGGCAAATTTGTTTATTAGTAAATCACTGCTGACAATATGGTTTGCGTTGGATTAACTCAACAGTGTTACAAAAATAATTATTATAATTTGTAAATTTACAGTACAGTATCTTACAGTACAAGTGACGAAATACCCATTGGACTTTTTTTGCATAGTGTATACAGGGTGGCGCACCTCATTCGCCTCGGTTGATTATACGAAAACGGAAAGATGTAGAAACAAAATATTTTATAGGTATATGTGGGGAGGCAATGTGCACAATTTAAAATTATTTTGAAATATACAGGGTGTCTCAGAACTAAGATCCATACCAAAGTTATATTTTTTCTTATGGAACACCCCGTACTTTATTTAAATTTTGGATTCTTGGGTCCAAAAAAAGGCATTTATTATAGGGGTTAAATATGTTTAAAATCTTTGGTTTTTGAGATATTTAAAGATATTTAAATATGCATGCTACTAAAGAATGGATTATTAACATCCCGTACATTACTTTTCAGAATTAATTCTTGTGCTGAGTTTAAAGGTAAAGAAATAAGCTTTACTGAAAAATATTATTGCTTGCTTAAATTTATACAGGGGTACCAAAAATTGGTGATCTATTTTAAGGATTTATTTTACATAAAAACTTTATTGTTTCAAATGCAACACCCATATTTTTTTTAAATATATCGAAGCAGATTCAAATGCTCTTTCAAACTATATAAGGGTTTCCTATAGCTATTTTTCTCAGATTTTGAATAAAAAGCGATTTTTAAATAAAAAGATCAATCAAGATGGCTGGCAATTTTCTAGTGACAGTAACTATTTTCAAAATCGACATTGGTTTATAGACTTTATTTAAATCTATACCGGTTTACTTTTATTTAATTGACTACAATAGTTTAATAAATAATATTTACTAATTTGTATTTATCATTCTATCAAGAAAAACGAAGAAGTAGTTCTTTTTTTACGATAACTTGAAGATATATGAATTTTTTATAAAAGAGCCAATTACGGCAAATTCAATTTATTCACTTGATTACAAAAAAATTGATTACATATACCAGGTGGTGATAATCGTTGGAAACAGGATTTACCATGCAAGTTTTTGAACTTGTAACGTTCCAAAATTTCAATAGACTATGTTATTTGTTTTTTCTTCAATAATTTAACTCTAGCAGTTATCATTATTGGTCTGAAATATTGTTCCGTTCAGTTTAGTAAATTAAGAATATATAAATACTACTTACATATTATCAACAGTAATTATTCCACCCTTATTTTAAATAAAATATATTCTTCACTTAATAACTTAATGTTTGGTAGCAAAAAACTATTTTGATTTTTTTGCTACTAGGTAATCCAAAAGTCTATAGAAATAAACCAATGATATATTTTATTTAATGAGCTGTAGTTAAGGAGTCTATGGTCACTTAGTTAGATTAATTAAATTTCAATACAGGGTGTTCCACAATTAGTGCGACAAACTGAAAGGGCATCAAAACAAGTCATTTGAGTATATAGGAGCCCATGCCCGGTATTATTAAAATCAGCGGAAGGAACTTGACTGGATGTGCAACAACTGCATACCAACACATATAATGTAACTTGAAATTTACGTTTCACTCCACCTCCTGCCAAAACGGCACATTTCCGGACATGGGTTCCTATACTCAAATGACTTGTTTTGATGCCCTCTACAAACCCTTTCAGTTTGTCGCACTAATTGTAGGACACCCTGCATAACTTTCATTAATCTCGTTAACTTTATTTATTGTTACTATTAATCATATCTGTAATTGATATTAATTATCTTTACCTATAGAATATAACTATTTCATTTCATATCTGTCTTTATTTAACTCACGGTTCCCTATCCATATTTTGATAAGGGCTCCTGTTTTTATTTGGCTATTTTTTTTAGAGTTCGCTTTTTATGGAACTAGCTTGATATCACTTTATGGGTACAGAGGCAAGTTATTTTTGTTTAGTTTTTGACTTTTAACCTTGTGGGGATTTTCGAGTACAGTCTCAAAATTTACTGAATAAACCTCTTGCTTTTTGAATGCAACATTCTGCTTTTAACCTGTCCATACTTTCCGAGTTTTGTGAGCTAGAGCATAGATCTGTACGCGGCTAGGTCCTTCGACAAGTTCGAAACGAGGAAATTCGACAATATTTTACCTTAATCGCTAACTAAATAATTTAATTACCAAACTAGGCAAATTCCAACATATCTAAAGTTGTTAACATATGATTTTGTCAAGGTCAAATTGTATTTCCTTACCATTAGGATTATGCCTAATTCAATTTTCTAATTCATTTTAGTTTAACTAATATACCACTCAATTTTGGTATAATAAAAAGGTCCTTTTGGAAAAAAGGACCTTTATATTCTACACCAGAAATACATGTCTCAAGTGTATCAATCCTTGAAAAAGCTAGGTGCGAGAGCGCTGATGTAATGATTACTAAATCCCGCTTAAGATGGGTTGGCCATGTATGCAGGATGCAAGAAAACCGCCTATCAAAATCTCTTCTTTACGGTGAGCTTGTAGACAGTAAGAGGAAACCGGGTGGATAACTCGAAAGATACAAGGATATTTTCGATAAAAACTTAAAGGGGATAAGCATGCATAATCAGTGGGAAGAAGCAGCGCACAAGAGAAAGCAATGGAGAAGAATTGTAAACTTAGTTCACAACGACAACCAAAAAATAAAAAGGCAACAAAATAATGATATTTTCCTCAGTCACAGGCTCCTCAGTCACAGAACAGCTCATGAAAGAACCTTGCCTAACCATCTTCTGATGCGTGTCAGATACTCGTCAGCGAGTAATCGCAATTATGATAATGTTATTTCGGCCATATTTCCAGGACTTTTCAAAAAATATGAGGATTATAAAGCTTGACCGCGCCAAAATGATGAGTTTGGTATTATTGCTAATGTCTTAAAAATTGAACATTAGCACTCGAACTAATCCAAGTTTTCAGCTACCGTACTATTACCTTCAAACTTAAAACTAAATCAGACATTTAAAACTAACCATTAAGCCCAAGCACGCCTAAGTGTCGTGCAAACGTATTTAATTAATATAATTTCTGTTCCAAGGTTCGAGAAGTTTTTGCCTCTGACGTCTCTCGAGGATAAAGAAGTTAGGGCTACGGAACTTTAGATATCTAAATTATTCGGGCTGATTCTCACTCATATAATTTATAATTTAGAAGCGGTCTCTATGGATGAAGTTTGTATCGTGTTACTTTCCCGCTCTGTACATTTGATAAATGTTATTTTTCAAAACGGAGTGCTCCCGGTCCGGTTGAAATTTAAGCAAAAATAATTCTTCCGAAAGTTTCTTCAAAACGTAATTTTTATATTTACATATAATTTTCTGAAAATTTTGTCACTAAAGCTATTGCTATTATTACAGGAATTGAATATTATAAGGGTGTAGTTTTTATCTCTTAAAAGCAAAACAGCAAAACTCCAAAAACATATTTTTTTAGGAATCTACTATTATCCATTTTCAAAATACAACTAAACTAATCTAAATATATTTAATTAATCTTCTTGACTACCGTCTTTTGTGCATTTATTCTTTCATCGCTAGTCTTTAACTGGATGTTCCACAGAAGTATCTCACTCTACAAGTATCGCACTACCACACTCTGTAATCTTTTATTTTTTCAGATAAAAAACGAGAGTTGATTGATGTATTCTGTTCGGTTTATTTTAACGTTGAGTGGACTATTTCTGGGTAATTTATGTCTTCCAAAATAAAGTATTCGGTTTTTCTTTTAAATTAAACGTGTTACAAATTTTTATGATACAAAGAGTACAAAAGTTAATAGATACAGTAATGTTACATGTCACTAAATATCAAAACTATTATCTGTGGTCTGTGGTCGCATGTGAAGTTGGCAACAATAAAATAACTCTCCGCCACAGAGACATGTATTCCGCCACAGATCCGTAATCCTTGACATATTCAATTGTTTTCGGTCACCTCCTGTTTTACCGGAAATGCTACAACTTTTGATTTGGTTTGGTTTGGTTTAATTTAAATGACACCCTCATTATTTTTTTACTTTATTCGATAGAAAATTACTCTGAATAGAATGACATATCATATGTCAACTTTTGACATTTTCGCATATGATTGATTTGAAATTATAACATTCGGTTTACAACGACAATTTTACTAGAAATACCAGGTGTGTGGTATAAATTTTTTTGTAAAAAAAATGCTTTTTTCAAATATGCTAATGACCCACTCTCCTTAAACACGAAAAAATTGAGAGGTATGTATTGGTTGTACTTTTCTCCTCAATAAATTATTATTCTTATACCCTAGCCTAGAATCAGATAGTCTTTTTTCACATACATCTTATTAAGCTTCTTTCCATCGCCCACAATCGACAACAAACTTCACACTGACTTTTCCTATCGAAAGTTTGTCTCCTCATATGTTTTTAAAAAACATTTGCTAAAATCGTTGACTATTCATGAAAAATAGGATTCTTTACCCAAAATTAATCCTTACTAAGTATTTTTATAATAATATAATAATAGCTCTCGTATATAGCGTTTAACACCGTGGGAGTAGCAAGGTACAGCTGCCATACTAGAGCCGTTCGGTATACAAGGAAGGTAATATGGGTAGCACTACGCTTCAACCGCCTATTATTACCTCAGGATTGTGAATCCCAAGTACTCATTTAAGGCTAGGAGTCGACCTTGGTACCCAAACTATTTTTATTTTAATAAAAATAGTCGGCTGATAAAATGCCGAGTGTAGGATTCGAACCCACAACCTTGAGATAGGTAAACAAGAGCCTGTACCTCTACGCCACCGGGCCACACTAAATATTTAGTGGTGCCTAAGTATTTTTGCGGCTTGAAATCTATTTCTGCTGATTATTGCCACTAGATATACGAGGGTTGTAACTTCTTCGGGAAGCATTTTAGGGCATATGTTAATAAAATATGTTTGTTTTACTTTTATCTGTAGAATCACTTACCGAAGTTAGATACACTATTTTTTTACACCCTGTATAATGTAATGTGCGAGTGTTATGAAGATATTACAAGAAACGAAGATATCAAAATTATCAACAGCTAAATATTTTGATTTACTGAAAAAAAAGCCTTAAAATGAACTTTTAATAAGAAATGTACATTCCCATGTCTTTAAAATTAAAAAATAACTAGAAAAAAATTACCCATGTTGTGGCGAGGCTGTACGTTTGACAGGCGAGACACAAAAAACTATTTTTACTGCGAATAGAACATGCTGTTTTTTTTTTTGAAGCGCCCCACATATAATTTCTCAATCAAAACAATTTTAAACGTTCCAAATAATAAAAAAGATTTAAAAGTAATACCTTGTAAGTAATTATATATCGAGAAACTAGGGTTACGCTCGTTGAATTTGATACTTTATGTCAGTTTAATAATATATTTTCGTACTTTTATGCTTAGGCGTAAAAGTGTTTCACTTTTATGCCTAGGCGTTAAAATGACTTTTTTATGTTGTCAATCATATAGCAAAAACTAATACTTTTGTGACGTTTGAAAAAAGCTGTCGTATTATAAGCGTGGAATATTATTCGCGCTGTGTAGAATTAGAAATATCAGTAAATATATGTAGTTTAGTACGTTTACTTGACAACTTTAGATATTTAAACTAAACCAACTATGATATTTTTCAATACTCCTATCTATTTCACGGATAGTTTTTCTAACTACATCTGCAATAAGCATTAATAGGTAACTACCAACTAAATAATGCGCTTAAAATATGTTCATACATTTTTTACCTCAAAGTGACTGAGACACGAATAGTCCATTAACATAGCTGATGTCTGACGTGATAGCTGATGGCTAACAAGCTTTAATTCAAGAAGAAAAAAGAGGGTTTAAATTATTTAGGAAGAATGAATGAACATTTAGCTTTATATATTGTTTTCCACGTGTAAATTTTCTTTTATTTTTACTTCTGTCTTTTCTGTTACCTTATTGTTTTTTATGGAATGCTATTTATTAATATAAACTTAAAAATTTAAAATAAACAAATGTCTTCCTTAGAAAAGTGAACTGCACTGAGCTCAAAAAAGACATAATTTAAACTCTAGTTTACAAAATATTTTCCGGTGTAAATTATTTAATATTAACACACATAACATTAATATTAACAATCAATAAAAACTTTAGATTTCTTCACTAATATGTACGATAATTGAGTGTACTCATATAATCTAATGTTACTGAAAATTCCAATAACGGGTAAATAAATATTTTTTATCCAACAGCCACTACTTATACAGACATTACTCACATGTATACATGCATATGCACACGCGTGAGTTTTTGAAGTTATAACAAAATAGTGTGTTATAACTTCACAACCACACCATTTTATAGAAATTATTAAGCTGTATTCATAAATCACTAATTCAATTATTTAAGTAAATTAACATTAACATTAAATGAAATTAATACTAAAAATAATTTAATAGTTAGTCAATAAAGATGATGGCACAAATTTCTTCTGTAGTTCAAAGAAGTAACCAAGCACTAACCTAACCTAGCTACGAGACTTTTCTGGCAGTATTTGTGCTGTAGCCGCCTCTGCCTGGTTAATAATTTCTTGCGGAAGATCTTCCTGAATCATTTTCCTTTAAAATCTGACTTGCTGGTTGATAATTCACTATTTTATCGTTAAAAAATCGCGATTTATCTAAATGACATCTTAATGTCAGTTCTATTTATGCACAAAGAAACAAAACGCACATCTATATTGCATAGTAACATAAACGCACCCTGGTAATTTATTTATTCGCAACAATGAAAGTAGAACTGGTAGATCCTTTTAAATCAATTATTCTTTAAAGGTTGGACATGAATGAAACAGTTCTATATACTATGGACATGAATGAAACAGTAGCTATAACATATAAGTCACTTAAGAAAATTAGCTAAACATTTTTCAACGTGACCTATATGTAAGATAACACACTAGTACCATAAATAATTACTAATGCCATTGTCATATGTTATATTTTACGTTGTCTAACAAAATATATTTTATATATATATATATATATATATATATATATATATATATATATATATATATATATATATATATATATATATATATATATATATATATATATATATATATATATATATATATATATATATATATATATAAACGGGATTTGGCTTTAAGTATTTAATACTCATTTCCAACTACAGCCTATTGCTGCCTTCCGTTACCCTACGCCACACATCTCGATTTAGAGCGTCATCAGCTTCTAGGTTACGAGCTTCCATTGCTTCCGTAACTGTTCCGTTCCAGGGATTTTCTAGGTCTACCTCTTTCTTCTTCTGCCCTGGGGAGCCCATTGAAAAACTCTTGGCCACCTGTTCTCCGGCATACGCAGAACATGTCCAAACCATTTTAAGCTGGATTTTTCGATTCGATCCAGTACTGTCTCCTCCGATGCATTCATGATACGCCTGACCTCGATGTTTGTCTTTTTTCCATCCTAGATATACCTGCACTTCTTCTAAGGTAGTCCATTTCAACAACTTAGATTTTGCGCTTCAAGGTCTGCACTCAGAGTCCACAGCTCTGAACCATAGCAAAGAACTGACTCCACCAATGTTCTTCCAAGTCTCTTTTAGTTGTTGCAGATAAGTTTCTGGTCCCACCAGAGGCTGTTAAGACATCCAATAACTTGTTTGTTCTTCTGAATTCGGGTTTTGATTTCTTCTTTGCCCAAACCCTCGTTGTTGATAGTAGCACCCAGGTATTTAAATTTGTCTACTTGTTGAATCTGGACGTTATCATTAATGAAGACTTCAAAACAAGTGTTGGAATTGACAGCTAAGTATTCGGTCTTCTTTAGACTAACCTGAAGTCCCCATTTGTTGTATACTTGATAAAGCCTCTTAGTCATGAACTCTAGATCGTATGAGTCCTGCGCAATCACGACCTGATCGTCTGCAAAGCTCAGGGTAAATAGTGTGTTGTCCCCAATGGGTATTCCCATACCTTGATATTTCGTCTTCCATTCCCTAAGGGCTAATTCGACGTAAGCGTTGAAGATCAGAGGAGATAAGCTGCATCCTTGTCGCAACCCTTTTGTGGTGTTAATTGGATTAGATAGCCTGTGTCCTATCTTAACGTACGATTCATTTTCTTTATATAGCTATTTTATTATCTTAAGCAAAGGTCTATCTACTTCTAAGATATTCAATACTTCCCATATCTTGCTGCGGGGAATAGAGTCGTACGCTTTCTCCAAATCAATAAATGCTAGATGGACTTCTTGATCTACTGCTATCTTTTTTTCCATCACCTGTGCAGGACAAAAAGGTTATTTGTGCAAGATTTCCCCGGTGTGAATCCGCTTTGGTCTTCCGAGATTTTGTCACCAATACTGTCCCTGAGCCTACCCTGTAACACCTTTCCAAAAAGTCTGTTGACCGAACTGTTAATGCTTAGGCCTCTATAACAAGTGGGGTCGTTACGATTTCCCTTTTTAAAGATGGACACTATGTGAGCCACTCGCCATTCTCGGGGTAGTTTACTTTGCAGGCAGCATTGGTTAAATAGCTCTGCCAGACGCCAGCGTAGTCTTTGGGTTCCACACTTTAACAATTCGGCTACAATATTACCAGGACCTGGTGACCGTCCATTTTTCATTCTTTTGAAACTTTGATGTACTTCTCTTTCGCTTATCATTAAAGTGCCTGCAAGGTTGTTCTCATCTTCTACTGCTTGGAATTCTGGTCGGTTTTCTGTCAGTAATTCTGCATAGTAGTTGCGCCATTTTTCTATATTCATTCTCTTCAAGAGCTTGTCCGTTTGATTGGTTTTCATTTGTCGGATTGTTCTCCATACCTCAGTACTCCGTGCGCCCCCTATTAGGCTTTCCACTTGCTGGCACCTTCTTTCCCAAATATCTGTTTTTTCTACCTTAATGGCGGCTCGTACCTCTCTATTTTTTTGCTTGTAATGACTCCACTTAGTATTTGTTCGGTCTAAACAAAATATATTTTAACAAAACATAAAAAAATCTTAAAACGCTAATACCCAACACTGTGCGGTCAGAACCTGCGGTAAGTACATAAATATCTTTATTGTCCTATTGTTATACGAGGATTTTTATATTGTTAACGTACCGAATGTGTCCATCTACAAACGTGTTAAAGCTGCCTGAATTTTATTGGAAGCTATACCCTTAAAATGAAATTGATCCCATCTTATGGCATGTCACACTGTACACAAGAAAACGCCTTTTGCATTTATAATGATAGTTTTGTACGCTCACGCTTTTAGAAGTAGAGTATAGAGCACTTTTCAACGTGTATAGTATTTATTCCACCTTACAGAATAACATTTGTATTTTTTAATATGTATGGATAGTTGGATTTTAGTTTAAATTTTTACTACATATAGAAATCGTGGTATTTTAGACTCCCCTCGTATGTCGGTTAACTTGTAACTTATTGAAACGGTGAGAACTGAACATCATATAGTTTTTTACGTAAAATTCAGTGGCGTAACTAGCCTTATTCTGAGAGGTGTCATTATAGAAATATGACTCAAACCTATTTTTTTTAAATGGGATACTATGTATATTATATTATGTACCATTTACCATGTTATGACTTTTCTAAAAATATAATAAGCAGCATATATATATATATATATATATATATATATATATATATATATATATATATATATATATATATATATATATATATATATATATATATATATATATATATATACTATACTTATTTCCATAAACAAGGTGAAAATTGTGTTATATAAATTTTTAATATAGGCGGCTGGCTTATAATAGGCTGACTTTAAATTTTAGTTATTGGCTATTTCGCGTTGGTTTCTGTGTGTAAGTAATTATTGCACAAGTGGAACAAACATATCAATAACTCTGATTGACAGCGTGTTATCTAAAAGCAGTAGAAGTTTATTTTCAGAGCAGTTTATAAAGATAACACCGTGGAAAGCAATATTATGTAGTTAAATTAAAGTAAATAAAATACTAAATACTCTTTTAGCCCAGGTTAATTCGTGTTGAAAAATTTAACAATGCTTTTTACCGAGCTTTTTACCTTATTAATAAAAATAAATATAGAGTATATTATCTTTTTCGAAAGCTCCTAATAAGGTAAATAATACAAAAAACTAATATACAGAGTTAATTTTACTTAAAATAAAACAAAAGTTTGAGTCATATTTCGAAAATTACAGCTCCCTGCGGAAAACTAGTTACGCCACTGGATTCTACGTGAAAAATTCTAAAGTTCTCATTATTCAACTTTTCGATAAGTTAAAAGGTAACCAAGATACAAAGGGGGTCGAAAATGCAACTTTTTAAATTTACCCTGTAGTTCAGGAACTAAAAGTCTGACAAATCTGTGTGTTACATCTTTAGTTTCATAAATAAGTAGCAAAGTAATGTGAAAACCGTATCTTTGTATCTCTACTTATAAACGAGAAATCTCTTAACACACATGAAAATGGGACACCCTGTATAGAATTCATTGAACATTATAATAATTTAACTGAGCATGCAGGAGCTAAGGAAGTGATTACACCTGAACCTATTTAGTTTAACTTGCAAGTGTAAAAATTATCAAACGACTTGCAACACTGAAACAAGATATTACGTTACAAAGATTAAGCTTCGTGCACTAAACAGCGGTTTCTGAACCGCCCATATTAAAAAGTGTATAATTTCGCAATGAAAAATGATTTGGAGCTTTTAATTGAGGCAAGACTTAAATTTCATGATCGAAACTGTGCGTCGGCATGGCTACATGTTACAATAAACTTATATCACATGCAACCTCGATTATTGGCCTATTAAGATAACAAGCAAGTCAGGTAGTAAAAATCGGTGGGGTATTTCTTTACTGTTTTATATAGCGAAGAAAAGTAATCTTGAGAATCATAAAAAATTCTCTACAGGGTAGTCAATTTTTTATGTTTGCATGAAATATCTTCTGTTATTTTAAAATTAGAGCACGAGAAAAGAATTAGGTTAGAATTATAGATGCAGTTTTTCTTAAATTAGTTAAAAACGGCTTGCCCATACTTGTTCAAATTTGGCATCTGTTTCCAGCATACAAAGACCTTTAAAAACCCTATTTACCACTTTGCTGTAAAATCAATAGGGGAGCCTCTTTCGACAGTTGGATGTTTCTGTTTTCAACGGCGATGCACCACCCGGCAGATGGAAAGTCAAAATTTAATGAAGTCGGTAGGCTGGTCATGAATGGACTATGATAACACATATAATCTATTTTAGAAAAAAAGACTATTATACGATGCGGAGGCTCCAAGAAGAACTGTTAGTTTATATCGAAATGAAATTTTGGGAGCATATGTAGGTTAATTGAAAGCATTTTATAAAAATGTATGGAGTTATACAGGGTCTCCCCAAAAAAGGTACACATCAAAGTTGTGTTCTTTGTAATGGAACACCCTATATATTAACTGATTTTCAGATTCTAGGAAAAAAATAAAGGTGTGTTTCATTAAAGAAGCATATGCCTAAAATGTATGGATTTTGACATATTTCATATTTTGTGAAAATTAAGAGTAAATTTTAAATTTCAATAACAGCTGCCTATATTTTAATTTACCTTGTATAGCCTGATATTTAGTTACAATAAGCATTGTATGTTAAACCAAATTAAAATTTCATCCGAAAAGTTATACAGGGTGAGACAAAATGAATATGGTCAACATTGGTCACTTTTAAAAGCAAGTTACTCCTTTATTTTAAATGGAACATCCAGTATATTATTTCAGAGTTCAGTGAAGAATTCATATATCTTAAAATATTATCAAGGTTACTTACCCCTCAGTCAAAGATTTTTCTAGATATTTTAATTTTTATGATTTTGCGTCAGTAGATCTTTATTATTTGAAAAAATCTGGGGGGGGGGTGGCTGTGATATGCTTTTGTTAATTTAATAAAAATTAAAGAATGTAGAGTAAAATACTCAACGGTAATAAAAAGATACACGTTTAAAACATATTTTAATTATTACCGAATTAAAATTAGATATAAACGTATAACTATGTGACAAAAATTAGCTAGATGAAATTAAAGCTCAAAATGCTTCATTTCCTGTTCACTGCATAAAATAATTCTCTTTTCAAAATATCTTTTTATTTGTAAAGGTATATGTGGAGTTCTACTTTGAAAAGCAGCTACAGTCATTTCTCTTATGTTGTCGACAATAGTTGGTCGAGTTTTGTAAACACTGTCTTAAGCCCAGACTAGATTTACCAACTAATCGAGTCATATCAATTCTCTCTGATGTACGATAAGTTTTTATATTCTGGAAATTTCTGAGATTTTTTTTTTCTTTTAACTGACACAAAATGATAACTAGTTGTTAAAGTTGGACTAATTAGACAACTATGTTGAAGTAACGTCAGACATATTACAGCTACCTAGATTTTATCAAATAATAAAGATCTACTGACAATAAATCATAAAAACTAAAATATCTAGAAAAATCTTTGTTTGGGGATAAACAACCTTAATAGTATTTTAAAAAAGACATAAATTCTTCATTGAATATGCAAATAATATACGGGGTGTTCCATTTGAAATACAAGAGTAACTTGCTTTTAAAGGTGACCAATGTTCAATATTAATTTTGTCTCACCCTGTATAACTTTTTGGGCCTAGTTTTAATTTGATTTAATATAAAATAATTATTTTAACTGCATATTAGACTATACCGGATAAATTCCAATTTAGGTAGCTTTTATTGATATTTAAAAAATGTTCTTTATTTTTAGAAAATGTTAAATATGTTAAAAACTATATCCGAAAAAGAAAACACAACTAATATGTAACTTTTTTGGGGACACTCTGTAGAACTCTCTCTATTTTTAAAAGGTGCTCTGAATTAACCTACATATGCTCTCAAAATTCCATTTCAATACAAACTGTCGTTCTCCTTGGTGCCTCCGCGTCGTATGGGAGACGCTACCCTGTATAGATATATATAACCATTTGAAGGCATTTTTTGGTTTTACCTACTTAATAAGGTAACATTCATTAAGTAGTAATTAACTGATTATTTCAAATTTGACACCCGAAAGGTCGATAAAATACAAGTGACTTTTAATATACCAAATAATATACCAAATTTATGGGTGTACGCTATTCATATGTGACATTCTTTCCATTCACATTCACTGTTATTACTAACTTCATTCTTTTTTATTGCATTTACAGGAAAATTATATTCATTATATTAGAGAAAGAGAATAATTTGACATACTTATAATATAACATTGGGACATCCTGTACAACCCTGATTGTAAAAAGTTTGAAAACGCGGAAGTTGTAACGCAAGCAAGTTTAATGGTAGCTGCACAATTACTACTTTAAAATACAAACGTAAAAAGGCCATTTTACAGTTTTATCGTATATCTCCACAAAGCCTGGGCGCTACACATCTGAAACGACGTCAGAGTTAAATAATGTGGGGTGGTTGCAATTCAGATAAAAAATTACTAAATATATACGTGTATGTTTCCTTTGTGAATGGAAAGAGCTGGTTGTGTTGATACACGCACGATTATATGAGTGTAATTAATTTCTATTATTCAGACATGCAATATACCTATGAGTACACTAAATTAAGTTAATTTATAATTGAGTTAGTTTTAGAGTAGCAGTCATATGTGTCATCATTATTTTTTTCACAATTTCACAAGAAAATTTTCGTTCTAATATATTTAACATAAAAATGATGCACATTATTAATTAAATAATAATAGATACTCCCATATTCGCGGATAAGTAAAGTTTCTGATAAAAACGAATAAGTATAACATACTCCTTAAAATACCAAACATTTTGGTTAATTAAAAGAACAAAGTAAATTATTGGAGAGAAAGTTTGAGATAAAATAATTTTTATTTTATTGCAACTGTTTAAACTAAGAATTAAAAGATTAATGGCATAATGGTATAAAATAATTTTGAAAATGAATCCAACATAAAAATATTATCCCTGACATCAATATAAAAAATTTCCTAGTAATATACTTTGCAAATACAGTAAAAAGGGGAAGTAATATGATACTTGAACATTTATTAAAAAACTTATCTACAAAAAAAATTGCATCTCATATACAGCAAGGTTATGAAATATTAATGTATAACATTTTCGTCATGTTATTCTACAATTATTATAAATTAATAAACTTTAATTTTGTTTTATAAGGTATTCGAAAAACAAGTTAGAAATCTTCTCTTATGTATAAGAAGCTCTAAATATATTACAAAATAAATTTCAAAATTGATTTTAAATATTTTAAGGAATTCTTATTTATAATAATGATATTTTTATGGTGTTACTATTTTTAGTTCCTGTGCTGAATACTCTAATTTCGCAAAAATTGAAAAATTTAATAAACAATATTAAACCTTAACAAATAAATTATATATTTCTTTTGTTTCAAAACGGTTAATATAGCTATTATGTATAATATACGAGTAGTAATATATTTTTACAGGGTGTCTCAATATTCCGTAGACATAGAACTACTACGTATATTTGGTTTAAAAATAAATTAATTGGACGCAATTTACCTCTATCCAAAATTGCTTTGTTTGTCCCTTAGAGGGCAACAAACTGTAAAAAATAAAAACAATTTTTAACGTATTTTAGGAAGCGATACTCCGATTTTAATGAGATTTGGGGTGCCTATGTTTTCCTAAGTGTCCTCCCCCCCTTTCATCAATTTTAGAATAAATATTTTCCAACTCCACCGACCACTGATATTTTTTTTCGTAACGTGGTCCTCTAGTATTTAGTACTTTTTTTCTGTTGTAAAAAAACGCCATCGCGCATACTTTTTTAGAAAAAAAAATATATTTCCGAATTTGACTTACAAAAAATGTTTCTTGTCACATCAAGCGATGTAGACACATAAAATATATTTTGTGCATCATTAAATCTAGTTGGTAAAAATATAGACATTTATGTAAGTATTACAGATAACATTTTACAATAAGATTCATACATTTTAAATTAATTAACGTTCGGGTTTATCTTTGGTTAATGCCCTCTAACGGACACACGAAGCACTTTTGTATAGAGGTAAGTTGTGTCCAAATAACTTATTATGATTCAAAAAATACATAGTTGTTCTAGTCCACGGAGTATTCGAACTACCTGTATATTTTTTTGCAGATCTGCTTTGGAAAAAAACTAATTTAATTTTAATCTAATTCTTTTTTTCTCAAAACCTATGTCTTGTGAGTTATATTCTACGCATTAAAATAACATTGTTCTATTAATAATTCTACATTATTTTATATTAAATCGTGTTACATCACTTTTTCTAAACATTCGTAAGAAGATTCTAGAACTTTTTTATTATGATTTAGATAAAAATTAGTATTGCATTAGAAACTAGATTTTTACGTCATTTTATTAATTTCATATAAAAAGCGTTGTAACACATACAAATCGACTTTTTGCATTTCGACAGTTGATACTGAAACATCACGCTGTATAACCTTTGTTAGTATTGCTAAATTCTGTTGTTCGAAATATAGTTATTTTTACTCGGAAACTTCTAATTAAATCTTTTAAAAAAATTTTGAATTATCTTCAAAATTTTACTTGTGGCGTTTTTTTTACAGGATACAAAAAATGTAGTAAATACGAGGAAAATTTTACTAAAAAAAAAATCAGTGCTCGGTGGAGTTGGAGTGGTTATACTAAAATGTGTATAGTTTTTACACTTTCGGTACTTTTTATTGATTCTTGTGAAAATCAAATGTTAAAGAACTTAGGTAAACATAGGTACAGCAAATCTCATTTAAATCGGAATCTCGGTTTTTAAATTATCTTAAAAATGTGCTTATTTTTTTGAAATTAGATGCCCTCTAACGGACAAACGAAGTATTTTGTATAAAAGTAACAACTTATTTTGATTCTAAAAATATGCAGTATTTCTAAATCTATGGAATACTGGGACACCACCCTGTATATATATACAATTTTCTTTTTTTCTAGAAAAAAAAGTTTAAAACTTTTTTGTCTGTGAAAGAAGAATTATAACGTAGCGTAAGTTCGAAGTTTGGCACGAATACGTCTCTACGCCCTGCCTAATCATACACACGCAACTAGTCAACTGTCGTTTTATATCTTATTGCGTGCGGTTTGTCGCAGACCACAAGAACACGCTTTTTGTCACCCTCTAGTAATCTTTAAGAGGAAACTTTCTTAATTAAAGAAAATGTAATATTTTCGGACTACTATTTTATTATTCAATTCTGTGTTTCTTTCATGTTTTGTATGTTTATTATTTTTATATCAGTAACTAAGACCTAAAAACATACATATTGTGATGATAAAGGAATTGTAAAAATGCGACTTTTAATATATAATAGTTTCAATTAAAAAGAATATAGATATTGTAATTAAATTAAATAATTCTGGAAATCATAATCAATACTAGTTATTGATCACGAATAAACTTTTAACAGAAAAGTATAAAAGGCAAAAAAAACATTAATCTGCTAAATCAACCATAAAAGATATGAAAATAAAACCTACTAGTAATTTTTATATCGATTGAGTGATAGGTATTATTGTTCAAGTCATAATTTAATCTCAGTACCTACCACAAAAGTATAGTAACATTTATGCTTTTGTCTTTCAGTCAAAATGTACTAGTGATAATGTTTATTTGCATTATATTTTATACCATTAACGCAAGTTTATTAAACAAACATTTTTCTTAAATAAAGTTATCATTAAAATTTTGTTCATCATTTTATTCCGTTAGTGATTACTGTCTCTATTAAAACTATCAATAATAAAAAATATAAAAATATTTTATATTTGTTGATTGTCCTATAGCAGCAAACACAACACCGCTCTATATAATCTATTTTAATAATAATTCTCTCTATAAAGGACTAGTCTGGAAAGCAATTTTACCTAAGTGACTTGGGTTATGTGTAAGAGAAAGAGACAGGAGAACAAAACATACCTTCCTACCTGAAATTTAATTAATATCTTGCGCTTCTTGCCAACTCTACCGGGAGTCCTTCTCTATAATGAGAATATTAATATTTGTGTTTTGGAAGGTCCCGCAGCGATATAAATTCGAAAAGTATTGCAAAATTTAACGTTCCCTCTCTGATTTATTTCATGTAATATTTTTTCTTTTTGTATGAAACAAAGAACTCTGCTTGGTGCGTTGTAAGACGAAATGAAAAATTGAAAAAAAATCCTAATTTTGATTTTCATTTAACCCATACATAAAACTTCTTCACAAGCCGTTATTATTAATTCAGATACCTAATTATAAGTTGTATTGTATAGATATTTTTATGGATAAATTAACTTTAGGTTGTTATACAAATGTTTAGTTAGAACTTCAACTTTAACGGAAGTTTCTGTCATATTATTAAGTGTTAATTATTTACTAAAATTTAGCTAATTTAATTAGTTTTTTCTTTGTTTGGTTAGGATTTTTTTCTGCTTAACAACGGTAGGTACAAAAATTGGTGTATTAATTAAAGAGCTAGTAAGAAAATTGTTTTCTGGAATTCCAACTCAGCGGCATGTTAGAAAAAGTATAATTGTAATTTTAGTTATCTACATATTTCAGTGGCTTAATAAATATTTTTTAGGAATCGTTATTTAGATAAAATTAGTTTTTATAATGTCTAATGTAAATTAGACCGTAAAAAATGTATACAGGGAGGCGCAATTCATTCGCCTCGGTTGATTATACGAAAACGGAAAGATGTAGAAACCAAATTTTTTATGGGTATATGTAGAGAGGCAATATGCATAATTTAAAATTATTTTCAAATGTACGGGGTGTGTCAGAACTAAGATCCATGCCAAAGTTATATTTTTTCTTATGGAACACCCTGTATTTTATTTAATTTTTGGATTCCTGGACATAAAATAAGGCATTTATTATAAGAGTTTAATATGTTTAAATGCTTTGGTTTATCAGATATTTAAAGATATTTAAATATGCATGCTATAATAAAAAAGTTTGTCAACACCGTGTACATTACTTTTCAGAGTTAATTCTTGTGCTGACTTTGAAGCCAGGGAAATAAACTTTACTAAAAAATGTTATTGCATCTTTATATGTATACAGGGGTATCCAACATTGCTGGGTTATTTTAAATATTTATTCTACATAAAATTTTTTTATTTCAAATATAACTAAGAATTTTTTAAAAAAAGTCGAAGCAGATTTAAATGCTCTTTCAAACTATTGTAACGTTTTTAGTTCGTTACATGTCTTTGTATATGATATATGATGTCTGGTGTATCATCACCGGATTCCCTATCGTCCAGGTCGGATAATTTATTTGACGCCCTTGGCGTAATTTTTACGTTCTCTAGTCCACAACCCTGTTATCGTTTGACACAACCCTGTTATCGCTCTGTGGAGACGCTGTCAACATCGCTTCTGTCAACTCTCTGCGTGGTGGACTCACTTTTGCTTTTGCCACTCTGCAGCCTAACCTAACCATCCCGGCTTTTAGAAATGGTAATTATTTAAATCTTGCTGTATAATCTGAATCAGCTGATATTTCAAAGCAACAGGTAAAGATGAGATATTATCCTTTTAGATTCGATATTATTACTGCATATTTTTAGGGTAGAGTTTTGGATGTCCCAACTTAACTTGTATTTGTATTTTGCTGGCACGTTGGCGTCCCTTTTCTTTTGTCCTCCAGAATGTTACATGGAAGAAAAGACAGTTTCTTTGTTTATTATTGAGCCCCCGGAAGTAATTTGAGGTAGGTTTATTTTGCTTAGTAGATTTTGTTTGGTTTTAAACAAGAGTTTCATATTTTTAGGGTCTAAGGTATGGGCAGGTGTCCCATATATTATATGTATTGATTCCAAGGTTATGGTCCAAGTTACGGACATTGTCCAAGGTACGAGCATTATCCAAGGTCCTAGTAGTGTTCCAAGGTACGGGTAGTGTCCCCATATTGCCACAGTATGGATGCAGCGTAAGCCCCATGCTGCTTCGTTCCCATTTCTAAGCCTAGTCAGTAGTTACGGCTGTATTGATTCATGGTGTCCTCATTCTGGCCCCTTTTGTTGTATTGGCCAACAGGATCGGCGAGAGACAGTACAGAGATGCGAGCCCACCTTACGCTGTTACTGTTTGAAGCAATATTACATAAAGAACAGCTAAGTGTAGATTTAAGTTCTAGGTTTACATTTAACATTTAAAACATTTTCAGTCTTAACATAATAACGTACATCTTAAATAATATCGTACATATATAAATAGTACAGATTATGTTTAGTAGTTAGATTATTAAAAACATTTATGACGATTTAGTATAGACAATATGATTTAAATCTTAGGTTTCATTACATTACGTCTTGTAATAGTATTGCTTTCTATAGATATTATTATTGCGCTATATTAACAGTTGAATAACCAGACATAGATTCTAGAATCTCCAGGTTGCAATATCTCAGATTTAACATCGCATAAAATTTAAGTAATGCTACCTTTCATATATTTTCTATAACTTTACACGCATTGCATTTTCCCATGGTCTTTTCATAGAACATATTTAATATTATTTACATATATAGCTTTTTTTACTCGACATATAACCACTATAATAATTATTAAATTGTACAATGCTATTTACCATCAGAATACATCATGAATGAATATAGTCACTAGTTTTAAGCAATAAACAACTGTGTTTTCTTTCTCTGTTCATGCCTGGCGCCCAATGTTTATATTTTCGAGTTTTTATTGTTAATGAGTTTCTTTCCACCTTATCCACGACTGCTCTCCGATGAAAAGCTGCCGTTCGCAGTGGTTTAAAAAACGCTTTACTATATTAGGGTTTACGGGCTCAGATTTTGAATAAAAAGCGATTTTTCAATAAAATGGCAATCAAAATGTATCGCCATGCCATGGCAATTTGCTAGTGACAGTTAGCAGCTATTTTGAAAATTGACATTATTTGATATACTTTATTTAAATTTATAAGAGTTAACTTTTATTTAATTTACTCCCAATAGTTTAATAAGTAAGTATTTATTATTTTATCAAGAAAAATAAAGAAGTAGTTCTTCCTTTAATTTATATTACGATGACTTGTAGATATATTGGATTTTCTATAAAAGAACCAATTAAGGCAAATTCATTTTCTTCACTTCCAACTACAGGTTTCTGCCCAATAGGGATTTCAAATACCACACTATATCTCTGCAAAATAGGAAAAGGAGTATTTGAAAATAACTCTTGTAAACAAACATTTCTATTTGGATATCTTAATAATAAACCCTTCAGGCCAACAAGCAATTGTCCTCACAAAATAAAATCACTAGTAACATATTCCTTCCGCCAGCAGATGCTGCTTAATTTTTCTTGATAAAATAATAAATTTTATACTATAAAACTTACCTATTAACCTTATTGTAGGTAAATTAATTAGAAATGACCTGTTATAAATTTAAATAAAGCCCATAAACTAATGTCGATTTTGAAAATAGCTACTGAGTGTCACTAGAAAATTTCCATGGCAACATCAGCCATCTTGATTACAATTTTATTGAAAAATAGCTTTTTATTCAAAATCTGAGCTAGATAGGTATAGCAAACCCTAATAGTTTTGAAAGAGCATTTAAATCTTCTTCGACTTATTTAAAAAAAAACATAGTGTTGTGAAATATATACACACATAGTGCATTTGAAATAACGAAGTTTTTATGTAAAATAAATATTTAAAATAATTTTTTTATAATATTTAAAAAATCTTTTTGATACCCCTGTACACATTTAGGGAAGCAATTAAATTTTTTAGTAAAGTTTATTTCCCTGGCTTGAAAGTCAGTACAAGAATTAATTCTGAAAAGTAATGTACAAGGTGTTGACAAACTTTATATTATAGCATGCATATTTAAATATCTTTAAATATCTCAAAAACCAAAGTTTTTAAACATATTAAACCCTTATAATAAGAATCCAAAAATGAAATGAAATACCGGGTGTTCCATAAGAAAAAAAATAACTTTGGTATGGATCTTAGTTCTGACACACCCTGTACATTTCAAAATAATTTTAAATTATGCACATTACCTTCCCACATATACCCATAAAATATTTTGTTTCTACATCTTTCCGTTTTCGTATAATCCACCGAGGCGAATGAGGTGCACCACCCTGTATACCTCTGTGGCGGATTCATATTTTCAAAAAACTCCTATGGGTATTTTGCCAATGTAAGAAAATCTACAAAATAAAATAGTTGTTTTTTGTAAACACTGCTGCGTTAATCCAACGGAGGGAGACTAATTGTCATCAGTGGTTTACTAATAAACAAACTTCTCTAACCGACAAAAAAAACGCTTAACGTTTCGGGAAGTATTTCCGTCGTCCGAAGCAAAAAAGAACACAAAGAACAAAACGAAAAACTATTTAAAATATCTAAATGCAACTATTCGAGGAAACTTTAGTATTTCTTTTCAAACAGATACGTCTATAAAAACCAATGACGTTCTGTTAAAATGACATTATATCAAGTTAAACTTCAAAATTAACAATTACTACCTGATAACAATCACTTAGTAAGGTAAAACCAGAAAGATTCAACCTTTCTCTATGATTATTTTTTAATTTGTTTTTAACTTTTACTTATGTTATGTTCTTTAAAATCAAAGAAGCTCTACAGATGCATGAGCAATACCCTTGTATATATATTTTTAAAGTAGATCAACCTAAGACGTTTATGGAATAAGACTACTAGATGGCAGGACCGGTTTCCCTACAGAAAAATATTTTTTGTTACTCGAATTTTAAAGCTACCAAATAAAAACAGAGAAAATAAAAATCGACAATTTTCGGACTGTGCCAATTGGTTACTAATCGACCAGATACTTTTTATCTATTAGATATGCTATAAAAGCTGGCAATTATACAATTCGACCATTGTAAATACCCGACAAATTCTTCAAGGCCGACAAGGCCGATGCTTCTCACTGAAAAGAAATAAAAATGTTTGTTTAGATAATTTTCGAGGTATTTCTTCTTTCTGAATGCACATTTTAAATTATTTTATATTCTTTGTCCCCTTGACCTATTATCCTGGTTGCACGTATGAAAGTTCTGTTTCTTCTAGTTTTAGAAAATATTCTTATTTCTTTTTTCTTTGTAGTTGTAGTGTAAAATTAGATCAATTTATTAAGTTTAATTATAGTGTTTAGTGTAGCATGTTAGTGTAGTCTACCAAAAATAGTTTAGTAGTGTTTTTATAGTTAAGTAGATGAAGGGATAATTTTGTTATTTTTTCTTTTTGTTTGATAAATTAGTAAGTTTGAGAATTTGTTCAGTGTAGAATACAAGAATAAGTAGTTGTGTAGTGTTTTTAAGAAATTATATTTGTTTATTTTGTAGTTGAGTAGTAGGCGGGGGGGGGGTATTTTTTCTTTTTGTTTTTTCTTGTAATAATTGTAGTAGTTCAATTAAGTATTGTGATAGATACACTGTATCTTCCTTCAACTTCGTTGAAAAGTGCGTAATTTTGGTTTTCTGGTAACAGAATATACGAAAAAAAAACCGATCAACTTTATTTGAAATTAAATTAATCTAGTCAAATAATAATAATAGTTAGTTTCAAAATACTACACAGGGTGAGTTTCCTACGATGTTCTCTATGGGTATCTCGGAAACTACTGGAGATAGAGAGTGCAATTGGTCCACCTCTTCCGATCCCTGAGTTTGCATAATTGTGATATAAATAATTTTTAACATTTCTTTCACTATGGGGGTGGTGTCATAATGAAAGTCATGTTGGAACCTAGAATATCTAAATTTAACTTTTCTAACATGTCTTAAAAACCGTTCTCTAAAAAACGTAAATAACGTTAACGTCAACGTATCCTGGAAAATGTATGGCCAAGAAAAGTTGAACCAATAATCCTACATGCTTTTCTTCATTAAAAAGTTCATATTTACAATTTTTGTTTAAGCACGTTGCAATTTTTTGACCATTTAATGAAGAATGTAAAAAGGTTTTTGCTTTAAAAAAAAATCGTAAAATTCGTAAAACACTCAGTTTAGAAAAAAATTCACAGTCCTTTACAAAGATGCAACCGGGGGGCATTGAAAATGATGAATAAAAACGTAAAAATATGATTAGTGTTAATATGAGTGTATTACATACATATGTTTAAATAACGAACTTAACAAAAAACAACAGATTTAAAGATTCACTGAAAAAGTAGTAATGTTAAAATTAAATAAAACATTATCAATAATAATTATGCGATCGCACCTATCCGTAAAACAAGCAAGCAAAAAAACCTCGAAAAAAAACAAAATAACATACAAAACATCAGGTTAACATGATGACAGATCATGATCAATGACAGATAAAGAATTCTTACGGAAAGTTACACTTTACGATATAATTTTAACTGTTAAGGCAAACCCCATTTAAACACAAAACTTTTTAATACCTACTACTGTATCTAAAAGACTTTTTTTTAAATTACTAAATTCTTAGCCACGCTTCTGTTTTTCTTGGCTGTTGTGCGTCACGTCACAGATTAACAGGCCCACGTTTGCACCACAAGGCGATGCTGCAGACTACTAGGTAGACCGGTCGTAGAAATTTATGTTATACAACTTGTAGTCAATCTACACAAATATTATCAAAAACTTTTTTTCTTTTAAAATGTGTTCAGATTTTATAAAAAGTATAAGTCAAAATCGCAAAACTTAAATTTGATATGAGTTTCTTAGTTTTTAACTAATATAGTGGCGAATTACAAAAATTCCTTTTCAATGAAAATTAATGAGTTAAATAAAATAATTTAATAAATTACTAGCTTTTTCTCGCAACTACGTTCGCGTTACACCTCGAATCGTTTATGCATTGATTTAAATGATTTTTTACTTCTTTATAGAGAGCTAGTGAACATATAGATGTTTTTTATTTTTCATCTTTTTTTTATTTATTAAGAGCACTAATACTCTCTTTATAGGTTATTTTTTATTCTTTGAAGGATAATTGAGGAAGATATATTTCCTTATGATGTCACTAAATAAACCCTTGTATAAAATTTTATACTGTCTGGTTTATAATGTTATAGTATTGCATTTTCGTACAGCAAACTTTCATTCCCTATTTTACTCCCTAAGGGTATAAATTTCATAAATTCGCTTTACCTTTGTGCCAATTTTTATGTGTATAATCCAGACGTCACCAAGTTTTATATAAATTTTTACTAACTTTACCCATTTGGTTGATGAATTTCAAAAATTTCTTCTAATTCTTTTTGTAGGATTTCATTCTTCTAGACGAAATAGTAAGGAATTTTCATACAACAAACTGTTCCGAGATAATTTTACTCTCTAAGAGGATGAATTTCCTAAAATCGCTTTGTGTAGCTAATTCACTAATGTCGTTTAAACGAACCTTTGTGCTAATATTTATGTATCTAAAGCTGGCGGCATCAACTCACTCTAAAATATCTAAAAACGTAATATATAATCTAACTGACACACCACTGACAATGACAAATAATTTATTTCTGGAGGTATTGTGTGTAGGTGTTTTCAGGTATGTTTTAGTATTTAGTCGTTTTACACAAAGAAATAGCCATTAAGCACTATAAAAATACTTCATAACAAATCTACACATATATACCTTTCATTTAAAAAAAGAATCATCAAGATTGGTAAAGCGGTTTCGGCGGGATGGATGCAACAAAAAAACCCTTTGAGCTTTTATATATGTATGGATTAATTATTTTTCCAACATATTTTACTTTGCAAATTTTTATAAATATTCAGACTCGCCAATTTCGTACTCCACCGTATCCAGCCTGTTTAGCAAACGTAGGCCAATTCCTCTTCGGCGGCGTCGTGACCCTGGCTGAAGGAAGAGTCTTGAAGACGCTCATCCGCGCATAGGAATAAGTTGACTGCGTAGCGTATTGCGTATTAATCGATTCTGAAACTTTCTATCTCGTGTATAACATGTTAGGCAAGTTTATTATTTTAATCTCGATTTTAATAGATAAATGTGTAAGATGCCACCTGAATACATTCCGCCATGACATGTTTTTACTTTTTTGTTATGGTAAAGTGATTTGTATAAACTTTATTCAATAACGTATATTTTCCTCCATTTGTGATTTTTTAATTTTAAGCGAAAATTAAGTATAACATTTTAGGAAAAAGAAACACTGTAATATTTAAAAGAATAAGAAGAAATTAGTCTTATTTTGAAAGGAAAATATAGAAAAAACTCTTTCTATAGAAAAAGTCTTTATACTAACCAGAATCCGGTTTGGTTTGTGTTGGTTGACCGCGTATATGTCATACGCGGTCTCACCGGAAACATTACTTATTACTTCGCATAACTTGAATAATATCTACTTTTAATAATGAACACTTCAGAAATACACCAGTAAAAACATTTATTATTTGAGTTGACATCTATTATTGAGATTAAAACTCGAATTAAATTATAAATATTAATTACCTATGTTGTTATAGCTTTTATAGGCCTGTTTAACGACTTAATAAGTTACCTAGCGAAAAAATCTGTGCGCGTACCTACCACTATTCTTACAGGTTAATTCGTTAAAGAAATATGTTACACAAGTTAAAAACGCTATAGTTATTAACGTAATAAGGCCGATAAACAACAAATAACGGCCGGGCTGAAGTTTGTGATCCGAGGCGATAGCCGAGGATCATAAGCAGCCAAGGCCGTTATTTGTTATCGGCCGTGTTGCGTTCTAGATTTTTCGTCATACTGCAGATTTTTTAGAGCAATAAACACTACTATTTAATAACAAATTTTATTGAACAATAACACAAGTAAGGATAAAAATACATAATGTCTTATACTAAAATTCATTTTTCATGATAATGAACATGGAAATTAAAAGTGCACTTGTTGTTCTTAGAAATCTGTAATCCTTCCCAGGGATTTACAGATTTTATAGAAGAAGATGATGCTACTGAAGAATGGCAAATATTTGTATCCACTAAAGACACATTATTTTTGGAGCTATCATGAAAAAAGTTGATTTGTTATTTTCATTCTTTTGGAAACTGATTTTTCTATGTAAGTTTCTGCCACTGTTGAAGACTCCCATCCTCCTAGCTCCTTTAGCGATAGTAAATCACCACCATTTTCGGCGAGCATGGTTGCTGATGATCTACGAAATGAATGCCCTGTATAACGTTCTGGATTCTCCAAGTTCAAAAATTTTGCAATTTTCTGCGGTACGCTCCCGATGGTATGTATACCGACGATTTGCTTAACACACTTGCCTTTCTTGTAACCAATGAAAAATTTTGGATTGTCAAAGTTACGAGGACGCAGGTTGATGTATTTTTGTATAAACCATAGGCATCAAACGGAAGGCCCGTTTTTGGAATAAGAAATTTCCTATCTTTCTTATTTTTAGTATTTCTTAATGAGACAAGAATATTTTTCTCCGAATCTTCGAAATCATCAACTGTGAGTGACCAAAGCTCGCTGCGCCTACAAGCTCCAAGAATACCAAGCACCAATACAATTTTTCGAGTAACCAGGTGTAATCATCGGCATCCAGTAGAAAATTATTTATGTCATTCTCCGACAGAACTTTGGCTTTTTTGGTGAATAACCTTCGTTTTTGCGCCTCAGAAACATGAACAGTTTACCAAATCTATGAACAAATATAATTTAGATGAGTATGATTAAATATCGAAGAATATAATGGCTTTTTACCTTGATATGTCGATGTTTTCATATACTCTCAACGCAAGCTTCAGCATGGAATCTTTGTCCACAGTGATGTAGGAGAATACATTTCAGACATTCTTTTAGCATAAGCCAGCAATACCGCTTCATTTACGCTGTTTATACTTCTATCCTGCCGCCACTTCAAAAAATTGTCATATTCCTGCTGATATCTCTCTCTGGTTATAGTCGGAAGTATAATTTTGAGTAGCCGCAGCCGCTTCCTCCTGTATTTCCAACGGAATTTCTCGCGACATCTCGCTATGGTCTATTTTCCCAATTTTTGAAAAGTCCAACTGACAATAAATAGTCATTGTTGCAGGTGACAGACGTTACGATTACCTTAGAAACTTATATGCATCTTTTCCATTCTGATTTTGCTTATGTTATAATAATATAACAATATAGTATGACGAAAAAATTTTAATGGTATTACTTGTGCATTATTGGCCTTATAATGTAATTTGTTGGAATTATATCTTCTTTAAATATAATTAGACTTTTTAACGACTTTTAAGTTACCTAGGAAAAAATCTGTGCACGTACCTACCAGTATTGTTACAGGTTACTGCGTGAAACAAATGTGTTACATATTATTAGTGGTATTAGTGGTATTAGTGGTATTATATTGGAATCAGCTTGGCATTAGTGGGGCATTATATAAGAAATTTTGGTATTTAATTTGTATTTTTGGCATTACTTTGGCATTAGTATACAGACATTTGTCAGCAGTTTACTCCTTGTAGATAATCAAAAAGTTTTTTGATAAAATTTGCTTTTTATGTCAGATCATTTCTATGAAAAATTACATTAGACTTTTATTAAAGACACTGTGTAATTAAAACATGGACTAATAAAGCTTGTCCACTTTAAATAAGGGGTCACGAAATATCCTCTTTGGAGTGTTTGGGTTAAGGGGTGTATAATAAATTAATCGTTGTTTTATAATAAAAACCATAAAACTTTAATTTGTGAGTAAAATAATGCAATGGTTGGATATCTCTCCTTTATAATTAGGTTACTAAAAATACACTAAAATAATTAGAAAAAAAATCTTGTACTTACTTAATAATTACGTCAATATTAATTAATTGACCTTCTAGTCTATTTTATCTTATGTACAAATATATTATTAAATTTTAATCATTAAGTAATAAAACACTCTGTGGCCCTCTTATATCGTAAGAGGTTACAAAATATACTCCTGGTTACACCCCTTACAGAAAACAGTGTAAGGGGTGTAAATAAATTGTATAATCACTGTTTTTTATAATAAAAACTATAAAACATTTCTTATTTGTGAGATTAAAAAAACAAAACAATGCATTATGCATATGTATGTGTTATAACATAATATAGCCATTACTATTATACTATTATTATTAAAATAATATGTGTGTAACATATTTCTTTAACGAATTAACCTGTAACAGACAGTATATTTTTGTTTAACAAACCAATCAGGAAAAATCCAAAACCTACCGTTATAGGAGGTATAAGATGATTAAACTTATATAATGACAACTACTTATCGGATAACAAATTAATTACTACTGTCAGCTAGTTCAGCTACTGTCTAGGTAGAATATACCTAGAGTACCTACACCTACCTATGATGTAGGTAGATTAAAGCTTATTTTGACGTTACCTCTTACTTCGGTGTCTCAAGCTGATTTTTTCAGGGATGGAAGTACATTACATGATATGGGGACCCTTATTCCGAAAGTAGTAAAATATTAGACCGGGTAAAAGGGCACTATCATCTAAAATCGATATATTAATACCACCGTATAGAGAAAACAAATACTTATTTTTTGATCCAGTACACAATAAAGTCTTCGTAGGGAGTAATTTTTTATAATTATTTACAAAAAAACATTTCCATTAGCGCTTATGACCAAAAAAAACTTTAAACATGAATAATCATTTCAATCATGCGAAAATTTGTTTTAAAAATAGATTTTTTTTAATATAACTTTCATTTAACGAAAAACGAAGGCCTAAATGAAAAAAAGAAACAATTTAAAAGTTTCGCTTATGTCTTGACGAGGTATCAAAGCAAACCCCATATTTTTTGCTTTTAAAATAATAAAGATATATCAATAAATAATTAGCGATGTAATGGTTTTTGCGCGCGCTGGCCGACTTCCGCCGCTGCGCCGAGATTTCCTATACCCTTGCACACCCTTGTATATATGACGTCATGGTGTGGCAAATGTAGCATTTTAATTCGATTTGGGCTCCCTTATATAGGATAACAGAAACATTTTCAATGTTAAAATAATCTAAGAATGAAATGATTCTTTTATAAACCTGAATTAAATCAAATTAAAGTAGGTATGTAACTTTTTCTAAATATTAATTAACAGTAATTAGCATTATCATAAATTATAAAAAATGTACCAACATATCGAAATAATAATTTCTTTCTTAATACGGTTTAGAATTTTTAAAATTAACAGGCAAAAATAATCCACAATCTACAATAAAATAAAAGTTATATTTAAATTTCTTAATCAGCTGATCACTATTAAAGATGCAGAAACCCGGGCTATATTATTACATTACTCTGAGGAAAAGAACGAAAATAATCGATATTTTTGACTCCGCCCCGAAAGGTTCACAATTTGTCCTCCAGCTGGCAGCACATTTTGTGTAGTCGGTTGAACAACTTTAAGAATATATAAACAAGGGCAATACATTTATATTTATTTAGATTGTATTAAAAAAGCCTCTTTTATTATTCTTTTGGAGGCTATAGCTTCTTTCATTATAATTTTTGCGTTTTTAAAATATACTGTGTCCCATGAATGCTGATAAATCTTAGATTTGTGAAAATCGTCCTTTCTTAAATATACTGGTATTTTTTTATTTTTAGTTGTTTAACTGTATTATTATTTTAGTTATTTGGTGTTTAATTTTTTTTAGGATTTTTATAGAATATCGATTTAAAATTATCTGTTTATGCATTTATAAACATTTTAATTTGACAGTAGTCTTATACAACATATAATTTATATTTTTTAATAGCCAAAAAAAACAGATTATTTGTTTACAGTTTAAAATATTATTGAAATACTGGATTGATGATTTTTTTAACAATGGAACAATTAGTAAGGCTTAAAAGTTTATAATCTACAATCAAATTGACCTAATCCGTTAGAGTAAAGTATACGTAATAATAAAGTATGCAAATAAACTTAAAAATAAAATAAAGTATGCAAATGAACTTAAAAATAAAATAAAGTATGCAAATGAATTTAAAAATAAAATAAAGTATGCAAATAAAATTAATAATTATAATTAAATTAAAAATCAATAAAGCGTTAGTAAGTAAAAGTAAAACGCTTATAAAGCAAATCTTAAAATATTTTTTATTTTGCAAAAAAACTGTTATAAAACTTGACATTATTCTAATAATAAATACCACTAAAATTAATGAGTTTCATTAATCTTCATTCCTGGTCATTTATTACAAGATTCTATTTAAAAGAAAAGTTTTATTAAACAAATTTATTTATTGGTAATGTTTATATTATTTTTAGTTTTTCTGTGGATATTATTTTTTTTCTGCAATAGAAATTTAAAAAAAATATGGTCATTGTCAGTTTTAGGACAGTTTGCCGGATTAAGGGAAATATAAAATATAAAACGCTGTAAATTCCGACCATTTCATATATCTTTTTATTTATTTGCATTGCAATAATATTAAACTAGATGCCATAAAATATTTTACTGTATGCTATATGTATAATGGATATAAAACGTGTGCGGAATCAAACGTATAAAGTCCGTATTTTATTATCAAATTTTAATGATAAATACGTGAATTAATTCTTTGGTGGAGGTTGGATTTTATTTTAGTGTAAACTGTTCCAAATATCCAAATCGTGTATTTTATCTATCGGGTACCTCTACGAACTCAAACACTGATTATACATAATATGATTTGATTATCGACTAATCAAGTTTTAATAATTTTAGTTGTTTCCTTTTTTGACGTCGTTAAAAGGTCAAATACTATAATATATTTGTCAAGTAACTTTTTATTCAAAAATGCTATAAAATCTAGACTCAGTAGCTTCTTACATTGTATAAAAAATTTGTTTCTTTTGTTTTAGTGGCAAAATGTGTCATTCAATGACAAATTAATATTTTCGAAAACTATTATTAGGTACCTGTTAACTATGTTATCTGTTATCCTGTTTAATATCTACACTGAATATATTATGTGTCAAGTAATAGAAGAATGGAACGGTAAAATATCCGTGGAGGACAAGAGGATAAATATTATAGTCGACAGCAAAAAAAGTTGCAGGACGTCATGACTGTACTGTGCTCTATTAGTGAAGAATATGGCTTGGAACTAAACAAACAAAAAACCAAGACGATGATTGTTGACCGCCTGCACAACGACCAGCTTGATGTCCGAACCGTTGCTGGATACGAGATTGTGAGCCAATTCAATTATTTAGGTTCAATAATAGCAAACTCTGGAGGATGCGAGGCTGAAATCAGGCACAGTGTGGCAATGGCGAGGAATGCAACAACAAAACTGACTAAGATATGGAAGGCTACAGTAATCACACGAAAAATCATACTGCGTATTGCGAATTCCCTCATTTTTTCCCATAGCTATGTATGGCTCTGAAACCTGGACACTAGAGGAAAGTGATAAACAAAGAATGAACGCCTTTTGGAGATATGGGTATATCGACGACTGCCGCGAATACCATGGACGGCTCATCGAACAAACATTTCCATTATTGAAGACTTAAAAATTGAAAAATTATATCAGTCAATCCTGCTATATTTTAGCCATATTGCTAGGAGTGGTACTGAGAGACTTTTGGTGGGGGGGGGGGAGAAGGTTGAGGGAAGGCGATCATGTGGAAGGTCACCTAAGACAAAACGCTAGTGGGCCACAGCCTGCCTAAAGCCTCACATATGGCGCAGTGTCGGACATCTTGGTCCGAGGAAGTGAGGAAAATAAATACATGATGTCACGATACTCTCACGTAGGGTGAAGGATTGAAGAGACGGATTAATTATCCAGCACAATTACGCCGTAGAATATATTGAGATAAAGAATTATTTAAAAAAAAACTTTATCGCATGTTATTTAGACCAAATAATTTCTTGATAAATACTTTATTGAAATACTAACCTCCTAAATATACCTGAAATATTTTAAATGCATACACTTTTATAAATAAAATTATTTTATCAACCAAACACACTATTTTTTTTCTTTTAAAAAACGTAATAGTGTTATTAATATTATAACAAGAAAGCTGTTATTAGGATGGAGCTTTCTGTTAAAAACTCTGATTATCAAATCTGATGAAAAGGACCGATCAACATTCTTTGCCAGGTCCATTTTTTATCTCCCCTTACTTACTGTTAGGGTAGATCAATGATTGGGGTAAGGAGCTGATAATTATTTAATGTTAGAAAATGGCCAGCCGATCATCAATCGAATAACAAATGAAAATAAATTGATTCGTTGAATCAGGCTAAGCTGCGAGGAGAAAATGATTAGCTTTTTTTAATTTGATGGCAGGGAATCTGTAATTATTTGGATATAAAGTAAAAAGACGGTTCAAATTAAATACTATTAAACGTTTTTACTTAATTGTTTGAAGCTTGTTAATTATCTTAATTATCTTCATTTTTCTCAATGTTTAGGTTTAATCGATGAGCGATACATAAAATCGCCATTGACACTGTTCTTTTATACAAAACGGCCACGTTAATTTTCCAGTCCTACGTTTCGCATTTGACTACTTTCGTAGACAATATTATGGACTTTAGAAACTACTTTCTACTCCTTTTGGAAACACCTTCCTCAACTTTTAATTTGAAATCGGGCCAGAATTTTTGTTATAAATGCCACAGCTACAAAATAAATTATGATATGAAAGTCATAGAATATAATTAATTTTCATTTTTGAAATAATGAGGTTTACGTGGAAAATTTAGAAATAACGTTATCTAGTGAGTCACTAACGTTATCTAGTGAGTCACTAACGTAATCTAGTGAGTCACTAGTAGTGACTACTAATAATGTTATGGTACAGTTTATTTTATGATTTAACTTCACGAGTAGAGCAAAAAATGCACTTCTTTTCGACACCAAGTTGATTAAAATCGGTTCATCCAAGACAAAATATCAATATTTAAAAGTAAAAATGTTTAACCTTTCTCAACCACTTTATTTTTGACAATAAACTAAGATGATCTAAAGCAGAAAATGCGTAATTGGTTCAACAATACAGTGCTTATCTTTTGAGCATACCTCAATTAGGGAACTTTAAGAGAACATTGTCATTTTTAATTTTGTGTGGCTCTTACTGACTCTGGCCACTAAATTTGAGACTCGAAAATAATTTACTGTAATTTTTCTCTTCAAAACCTTATAATAATCTTTCCAATATTTAATTTAATATGATATAGCGCAAACATATTATAAAAATTTAGTAGCGATTTGCTTCTCACGGCTACCACTCTATTTTTTTAGTTGTGTGCGATTTCTATCATTTTATGTCGTCAGTCAAAATCTTTCCTACCTGGTTGGACAGATTTTTTATAATTATAAAATGGAGAAAACATTTTAAAATGTTTAAACGTATAGAGTTCAGAGATAATTTTCCAAGATCTCTCAGTTCCTTTTAGATCAGAGTTTAAGGTTTTAAGTACTTTAATCACAATCTTCAGTAAAAAATAGAGGATAGAAAATATACGAGAGCATAGAGGCAGCAAATTTGTTATAAAACTCATTTGTTAAAATCTAATTGGCATCGTCGCATGAATAAATAAAAACGTAACGAATAGGAATATAAAAACTGTCTCTATAAAATATTTGATTAAGTTTGTCGTTGGACTCAACTCTTGACTCTCAACGAGGAGGCTTTATATTAAATACAGAGCGGATTTTTTTTAAGTAATTTTTTTATCGTTTTAAAACCAAATGACTGCAACTGTTTTTTGTCTACAATTGTCAGCATATTTTATTTCAATATTTTAGACAAATCACTTTAGATTTTATTTTAAATTTATACTTTTTTTTAAAAGTATCTTTGTCGACACTCTGTCGACACTCGATGTCGTTTTTGGAAACCACTTATATCTCTTAAAATTTTGTTACAATGCACTATATCTATCTGTAAGAGGTTTTAAAACATGATGTTGTGTCTAAAGTAATCTATTGGATATCATACATGAAGGTTAAAAATATTTTTAAATTGCTCAGATCTTCGACATTTCAAATTGGAGCCTACTGAAGTATTAAGTAAGTGAATTATTAAAAAAAAATAATAATGTTGTGTTACTTCTTTTCTTATTTTTTTTTTCTTTTGTATACACTAGTCCCTATACTTAACTTTACCAATATATTAGTCATTTTTAGTTATATCAAATGTAGGCTACAGGCTATCAACAGGACTGGATTCTTGTGGAACACCCTATATAAACCCTGACTGTACAAAAATATTTTAGTTTTTTCGAAGTCCAAAATAGATGCTTTATAATAAACACAGTACAGTTTTTAAAATAAACCTTTCATAGTATCAAAACTATAAAGCCACAAATAATAAAACAAACCGAATTGTGATGTAGATCATTTGAAATTTTGATGTTTTAAATTTCCGGATTTAAAGGGCGTTGAAATTTATACAATTTATTTTGAAACCGTCAGCCGCTTGAAACTGAAAACAAGGGCAGATAAAATTGAGGTGGGTAAATGGAATGGCAAATGGACTATCGCAATTGGACACTAACAATATAAATTATTAAATAGATGGGGGTAGTCGGTTATAAAATTATTGCGTATCGTATGAACTGGCCAATTAATTTGCAACGGAAAATGTGTGTGTGTGTATAGCAGATAGTAAATTAACTCCAGCTATCCCTGATGATATAATATATAGTACATATTTTACAAATTAACACTTGCATTCGATTATGTAGCTCTTTCAAAAGTAAATATTATTGGTGGGTCTTTCGCAAGCCATTTAAACCTAAACCAACGCTTTGGTTCAATTTTCATTTAAAAAGAAACTACTTCAGTTTATAGGACGTAAGGATAATCATCGCGACCTTACAAATATATTGTGTTAATTTTTCTTGAGTTGTAACATAACTAATCATACAATGTCAGGGCTTTGACAAAAGCCAGTATCTGGGACGGTTTTACAGAGGCATAAATAAATGAAACAAGTTTAGATTGGAAAGTGCCCATAAGGACAATGTAAATACTATTTGGCGCTATTCTTGCAACGATCGCGACCCAAAGCTTTTGATAATTTCGGAGCGGTTCGGCTTTTTCCGGAATTATGTCGCCAAATATATTATTTATTCAAAATTATTATTATTTCCTTTTAATTTTATAAATAAAACACGCAGTGTTGTATCACAAATTACCTATAACAGATGCGAAAGAAAGCGACTGCATCGGAAACCGCTCGGCAAACCCGACACGCCTATTGAGTGATGTAAATACACCAGTCGTTTAGTCCGGAAACCTATGCTGTGTCGTATTCGCTTGCTGGAATGACATAGTACGTGGTTATATGTTTCTTTTTAAAAACGCGTGTAGGATTTTTGTTGAACCTTTGAACTGTTATTTCTAAGTTTTGTTAATTTGTATATCTTATTTAAAATGGAATGCAAATGTGTTTATTTATAAGGAAAAAAAAGATATTTATAGTATAAAAAATTAATTTATTTAACAAAATTTAATTAAAAATGTGACAAAATAGTTACCTTTCTATTGGTTCTATCGGACTTTTTTCGACTATATAAATCTTTATTTGTAAACTTTAATACATCAAATATTTTCAATATAATAAATCATTTAATGATGTAAATATGAGGAAATTTCTCACATGGGTGGTCAAATTTTATAGTTTTCATTATATCAAACAGCCTCTGAGAAATGTTTTCAACTCAAAATGCCTTTAATTATGTTTGACTACATCATTAAAAAGGGTCTTCAAATACATCAATGTGATATTTGTCTAAAATTTGCAAAAGAATCCGAATCTCTGGATAACTCGAAATTATTTACCCATTTAAAAGCCTTTGATCATTAAAGTGGAAAAATTTGTTCATTTTATTTACAGGCTGGAAAAATTATTTATTTTAAATTTTGATGAGTTTTTCACTGAAGAAAACATTCAGAGGCTGTTTGATATAATGAAAATTATAGAATTTGACCACCCATGTGAGAAATTTCCTCTTATTTACATCATTAAATTATTTATTAGATTGAAAATATTTTATGCATTAAAGTTTACAAAAAATAAAGATTTATATAGTCGAAAAAAGTCCGATGGAACCTATAGAAATGTAACTATTTTGTCACATATTTAATTAAATTTTGTTAAATAAATTAATTTTTTATACTATAAATATCTTTTTTTTCCTAATCTCCTACGAGCTGATATAATATGACGAGCAATCTATTAAATTACTGTGAGATTATACAGAAAAGTCCACAGACTTCGAGGCATAGGAAAATCAAGTCCATTTAGCGTGTGTCCAAATTTTAACAAGTTTTCAAAAATGACAGTTTTGTTTAAACTGACGTTTAATTTCACCTGACTTCTCGGTGAATGATTTCTTTTTATGGGTGTACATAAAATCTAAAATTTACGGCCATGAGGAAATTCAAAACTTGGAGCAGTTAAGGCAGAAAATATTTAATGCCTTTGACACTGTCACCCCTGATATGTTATCCAATGTGAGAGAGGGATTTTATGATCGTTTGGGTTATTGTTTAATGCAAGAGGGAGGCACTTTTGAACAATTTTTGTAATTTTTTAAATTTCATTATCCTGTTTTTTTACCGTTTACCCATTACCTACCTTGACGAACATGGGAAAACGAAGGTCCTTTTCAGGACCACAAATATTTTGATTGAGAACTTTTTTTTGGATTAAAAAACAAAAGTTGTTAATACAATACCAATTTAAAAGTATTTTAGTAGTTTTAATACACACTATGATATAAAATTTATTATTATTATAATGTACATTATTAATACTATTCATTCGAAATGGCATTAAGGCCCAATTGCAACAATGATTTAAATTTTTCTTAAAGATAAGTAGAGCTTAGAATGAGCTGTATTTATATTTACTTTAATATTCACCTTAAATGAGGGAATTTGACTGATACAATTTTTGAATTTGAATTGTTTTTAATGATACTAACAATTTTAGTTCAATTTTTAATAAAATTTATTTAATATTAATAGAAATCCAAAAGATTTGAAACCTCTTTTAGCGATTTATAACATTCTCAAATGAATTACAGGTGCCCTTATTTTCTATGAAAATCACACGGCTTTTTCATAGTCGCTGCAGTTGCTATAGCTATAAAAACTAATTTTTTCAGGTGTGAAAATTGTGACACACGCTAAATGGACTTGATTTTTCGTATGTCTCGAAGTCTGTGGACCTTTTTGTATGCCTCGATAACATATTGGTGCAGATTATTTTCACCCAAACAAATAATAACCCAAACTATACATTGATGTGGATTGTCTATGAACTCTTTCTGAAGGTCACAGAAACCTGAACGCGTAATTCGGTGTTCTTTCGCATCTGTTATAGGTATTTTGTAGTTGTATATAAGAAACCTTATTTATATAAGGACAAAAATGAAATACCTATGGAACATTGGAAACCGACTTTATGCCACGAAGGTTTTTGCAGTTCACTGTTCGCATTGCATAAGTTAATGCCACTTTCTCACATTATCAGGGGTTTGAGTAAATAAAATTTAAATTGAACTTACAAGATAGCAATAATTAGTTTGAAAATGGATGCTTTAAACACTGTTCGGTATTCTTCAATGCGGGCGGTTTAAATTTTAGTTTAAGATTTTATAATTTTCGAAGATTCTGACATTTACAAGAGAAAATTCTTTCTGTTATTGTTTACGATTGTTCTTAGCAACCTATAAGATTTGATATATAGATTATAGATATATAGAGATTAAGAAATTATACCGTGGGGAAATTTGCGGTGAACAGGCAGTTCTAAAAAGTTTTCGAAATATATACAGGGAAATTTATAAGAAAATGCCTGATTTTCAACATCTTTTTTGCGAAAAAAACTCATAGACGTGTTCCTGGGGTCGAAATATACCACGCCTTAAAATATTTGCACTTATTTAAGGCTCACCCTGTATAATATTATGTCAGTGTAAAATATTTTTTTTTAGATACGCCTATGAGACCATGTGAAAGAACACAATGGTTTCAAAAATCATTCATCGTCAAGAGGTACAGAAACGACATGATGTCGATGCTTCCCACGGTTTAGATGCCTACACATCTTCAATACGTGACAAATGAGTCGATTGAACATTTCATGTAAACACTGTCTATGTATGAAAGAAATCCGCATCGAAACTGGGAATGGCAAATAGACTTTGATAAACAGTCCCGCAATTTTTTTGCGAAATGTAAAAAATTTCAAAAGAAAAATTGTCTTATACAGGGTCCGACAATAGTGCGTCGAGCATCTGTAATACAAAATAATTTTTCTTTGTTTTTTTTTTGAATGGAACACTTCATATATTATTTTCTTCTTAGATTTAAAAAATTAACAATTTTTGTATTTGAAATATTTCAAAATTTTTAATGATTTGGTACCAACCAATTACACGGATCTCAGATTGTTTGACGCCCAGTGTTGACACGTCGACTAGAAAGATTAAAAAGACGACTAAAGATTTAAAAACGACTTGAAAAATTCAGATTAAAAGTAAAAAAAAACTTATCTAATATTAGAAAACGGGACTTCGATAGATAGCATATCAATGTTATAATTAGGTTAGAACGTCGTTTTATCGCTTTACTTAAAAACGTAATTCTACACTTAACAACACTTCATTTCACTGCGATTCTTGATAGCACTACACTTAAATACCTACGTGTATTGGGTACAAAATACAGTCATACGCCATCTAAATTATTTATGATTATTTTTTTGAGAATTTAAGTTTAGAAATTGTTTTTCTATTGGGTGTGCATGTGTTTGTGTAACGACATGCTGGATAAAATACTGTTAAATTCTCATCCAAAAAGTAAGCACCATCAAAATATTTATATGTTATAACTGTTGTCAAAAGCTTTTTAATATTTTCCGGAAAATAAAAAATTTTCAAAGGCTTTTTTTGCAAAAAAATCCATGCACGTGTTTCTGCGGTCGAACTATACTACCAGTTAAAATTTTTGCACTTATTTTTGGGACACCCTGTCTGATCTTAATGTGTTAAAACCTGCTTCACCTCGAAAATAAGGTTATTTATTTTACTAAGATGCATTCGTTCAAACAACAGTCAAATAAACCGGTGTATCGTAAAGCAAGGTAACTTTTAAGTGTTCCCCAGGCCAAAAACACTATTAAATTATTTAAGGAAACTGGGAATCGACAAACGAGCCAACTACTTACCGGAAGGAAGTTACATTGGCTCTGTCCATTAATTTATTGCAGAGTACAAAGCGCAGCCCGAAAACTCTGTTATTGCAGTTAAATTACTTCTCGCTAAGAAAATTGTCTACTTCGGGAAATTTATTTTAAGGAAAGTTCGGAACGGGTAGTTTCGCACTATTTATATTTTGTTTCAATCTCTTCGAAAGCAATTTAATTATTTATTTTGTTCGGTGTAGGGTTTTTCTTTCTTGTAAATTTGTTGAGCTCTTTGATCTATAATATTTATATATACGTTTTTTCATCTTAAATGTAATTATATCTACTATCTTTTATATTTTTTGACATTGGTATATAGCTTCTAAGTGAATAAGTATGAAACAATTATTGAGCTTGTGATTTATATTTAAACCAAAATCAAAATATAACTGACGATTTATAGGTGAATATTGTCGATAGTATTTTTTCGATCATACGTACATCATACTTATCCGTTTTTAAACCTTAACTGGTGCTATTAGACTTTAATAAATAGAAGCACTGAATTTCCAGGAATTTAAATAGTTGTGGCGGCGGCCGTACAGCTATGTTCAAGTGATTTAGTGTTGTTCAAAATGATATAAAGGGCGATCCCAACAAATTTCTAGTTTTTCTTATATTGTAGCTTCTGGGCCCGCTGGATCCAGTATTAGTGTAAGTGTAACATTTTTAAGGACCTATAGTAAGTTTTTGTTTACAATTATGCTTTATTTGCTGAGTTTTTAATTGTTAAGTATAGGCTTTATTATTAAAAAAATTGTAAAATAATATATATTTCTATTAAGATTTCGAAAATTAACATTTAGTTATTTTTTTTACTATGAGGGCTTCTGATAAACCTTATTTGATGAAGAATTGGCTGGACTAATTGAAGATTGTGTTTCTTGGCAGGATAAGAAAGATGCTAATCCATTGAAGGAACTTGACATTATAGTATAAGAAAAATGTTTTGGTGATGTTCCAAAACAAATAATATATACCGCAGACAACAGCAATTTTAATAAAAAAAGACCTAGAAAAATTTAGCGACCACGATTCAATTAGTGATCTAGATAGAAAGTCAAGTCAATAAACCAAAAAAGGACTTTCAAACAAGTCTCAACCATCGAAGGAGTTGAAGAAATTTCCCAAACATCAATAACTTTAAATTTAAATGTCATTGTTTTAAGAAAAACGGGTGGTATGGTTAGGAAAAATCTAAATATGAGTGGTGAAAATATGCCTCCAGTCACACTGAAAGGTTTTTCCACAATATTATTACAAAAGTGCGTCGTTTGCGTGGTGCAGTCATTCAGAATCCACAAACCAAACCATTTGAGGCATTGGTGTTACTTTTTACAAAAGACATGGTTGAAAGTATAGTGACTTATACACATAGGAAAATCGATACTTAATCCCCGAAGAATCCGTTCTATAGATGCTAATGTGCTCGGAGTGGTTTTAAAAGAAGCGACAAGTTAAAGAAACAGGTATAGCAGCTGCCCAAAGAGTAAAGATCTAAAAACCAGCAATCACTGCTTTGAAATGCGTATGTACTATTTCCCAAACAGCATTTAGTTCCCAAACAGCATTTAGTTATTTTTATGTGTATTTTCTACTTATAGTATCATTTACGATAATTTTTCATTTTTAGTATAATTACAGCCTCAAAATTACACAGATTCTGGGTCTCTGGCATTTTTAGAAAGTAAACGATAAAATTGAAATAGCACCAGTTACGGGTTATATTACACCTAAAATAATATACATGCATACACACATACTGCCATTACTCGCTGACGAGTATTCGACACGCATCAAAAGATGGTCACGCAAGGTGTTTTCTTTCATGAGCTTTTCTGTGACTGAAAAGCCCGATACGTGATGTTATTTGCCTACCGCACTCCGGACATTCAAAAATCTTATTGCTTTGTTGCCTCTTTACTTTTTGGTTGTCGCTGTTAACTGAGTTTACAATTCTTCTCCATTGAGTTCTATTGTGAACTGCTTCTTTCCAATGATTCTGCATGTTAATCATCTTTAAGCTTTCGTGGAAAATGTCCTTGTACCTTTTGAGTTGTCCACCTAGCCTCCTCTTACCGTCTACAAGCTCACCGTAGAGCAGCGATTTTAGTATGCGGTTTTCTTGCATTCTGCATACGTGACCAGCCGCATCCCTTAATTGTGTCCAGCCTTGTTCAGCTTCCAAGATTGAAATTGAAGTTATCGGTGGAAGTGATTCTTTGATGGCTTCCAGGAGGGCGTCGGCGGTATTTTTTGTCTCTAAACCCCGTACGTTCAATCTGGTCATGTTGTTTTGCTTTTTACAGTGTGGATGTTTGGGTTTTAACTGGATTTTCATTTTTGAAATTAAAAGTCGGTGGTCAGTGCCGCATTCGGCATCTTTTCTGGCTTTCGTTAGTCTTACATCTTTTAGATGCGTCCTTCGAACGATTACGTGGTCCAATTGATGCCAGTGACCTGATCTGGGATGTTTCCAGGTACCTTTAAACTTGTCCTTCAACATGAATCACGTATTGGTGATGCATAGATTATACTCTGTGCATGTTGTTAATAAGCGTTCACCATTGCTATTTACGTTTCTCATTCCATGTTTTCCCAATACGTCAGACCATATTTCCTGTTGTCTACCGACACGAGCATTAAAGTCACCTAGCAGTATGATTCGTTCGTGCTTTGGAATTCGTTGGAGAGCATTTTGTAAGGCTTGGTAAAATTTATGCTTATCCTCAATTTTAGCGTCTAGGGTGGGAGCGTAGGCACTAATGATGTTGACGTAAGATTTGTTTGATATGGGGTACCTTAGGGTCATAAGACGTTCGGAGACACCAATAGGTACTTCTGTTAATTTGGTGGCGATTTCGTTTTTGATTGCAATGCCTAGGCCATGAATTCTCCTGTGTGTTGCGGGGTGACCTTTTCAAAAGAATGTATAATGCTCCTCAGTGAGACTACCCTCATCCGCGAAGCGGGTTTCGCTAAGAGCGGCAATATCTATATTTAATCGGTGGAGTTCCTGAGAGACCAGTGCTGTTCTTCTGTCTGGTCGATTTAAATTTATCTTGTCCATTACAGTGCGGACGTTCCAGGCCGCAAACGTGAAACATTGATGTTTTTTGTTTCTCCGATGATACGCTCGAGTAGGCCCCCCTCCCGGAGATCCGATTGAGGGGGTATTTTACCTCCGGATGATGATTTTGTCCCACTCGAATGTTCCATCATTGATGTGTGTTAGCTGCGTGAAAAGGTTTAACTGTAACGGTTACGCTGCCGCACAGTTTTGGCTGCAACTGTAGCACGGGATATGGCACAGTGAGGACCGCGACGATAGTTCCCTTCAACTACGTTCTCGGCTGGCTAGGAGTAGTTTACTACTCATCTTCCCCAGAAAGATTGTAGGTCTGAGGATTGTATAAGGTTATACCGTATATACTCGGACGTCAGAGCCTCGTTTGTGTAAACAGGGTGCACCACGTGAGGTGAGGTTGACTTTTGGGTAAGCTAGGCTATATGTATCGCTTCACTACCCCTTGGACCCCTAAAATAATATACACTGAACTGGACATCCTGAAATGTACATCCTAAAAATTTTCATGTATTTTAAGTTCAATATATTTTGTTCAATTTTACCAGTTTACCATTTTTTAAGAAATGTGTAGCTAAATTATCTGACTTTTAACCTCTTTTTAAACTAAATGTTAAATTCCTAATTATTCGAAAAAAAAACGAGTTGTTATATTGGTAAAGTTTGAAACACCCTGTGGAATGGTTTAACTAAGTAAGAAATTTAAAACAACCTTATCATCAAGGTGTTTATTTTTGCGATAGTTTGTTTTTTGATTTATCTAAACAGCTTTTTTCTTGTTTTATATATTCCTCTTTGAAAAAGACAGTAACAATAAATAATGATTTTTCGTTTAAAATACATAAAAATTTTACGTTTTTCGTTCAGGTCCGTGGATATTTATATCCATTTTGATCAAATTTGTTTAATCTTTATTCCCATCAAATAATAAATTATCACGGAATTTGCTAATTTCCACCACACTTTTGAGAACAATAAAATTATGTTTCTCGCAGAGCCATCTCAGGAATAAATTATGACGGTCTTATCATAATGGATTGCCGCAAAACTGTTTCTTTTACTGCCATAATTTGCAGTTAATCTTCCTATCGCAAAAGTCTAAAAAGTCACAAGGTAGAATATTAATTTTGTTCGATGGAGGGAAACTGGAAAAATGATTTTTTTGTCAAAAAAATCAACTCACTGGCGTGCTATGCTTGTAAAATCCTATTAACGTAATATCATATTTTTCATCATAATAAAAATATATTAAAATTTTGGTGGTGTTAGTGTATAATAATGTGGCAGAATAACTATTAAAATATCGGAAAATTTACGAAACAAAAAATTAATTGGGTTTGAAACTCTGCCATCTTCCGCAATTATTGGAAGCTACACTGCATATCAGTGCCATACTAAACATTATAAAATATCAATTTAGCAGAAAACAGAGGAAAATACTATATTCTTATCTATAAAGATTTTGAAAATTCTTCAGTCGAAATGTAATCAAAAAAATTGGCGCCGGGAGGCACGTGTAGCCCATACTAAAATGTGTTAATAAAAAGTTGGTAGGCAGTTCTTTTAGTTTCCACGTAAAGGATTTTTTTTTATCTCAAAAACTGCGACATTGGCTGATTTTGATGTTATTACAAATTTTGTTGCAAATATTATTCCTAATAAAATTGAAAACCGGGTTTCGCTAGCTACTGTAATTTTGGAGTTACGATTTTTTAAAAATTTTAACCCCCTCCCATACCCCCTTACCAATCCCCACCCCCACCAAAAACTAATGGCCAGATTCTCGGGTGCCACAGTATTTTTGTGCTAAATTTGGTTAAAATCGGTTTAGCGGTTTTTCAGTTATCGTATTACAGACAGACAGACAGACAGACGGACAAACACCATGAAAATATTTTGTATTTAGGTCATTTATGACCCAAGTAACTCATTTTGAGTGAAATTAAAAAAACTTTTTTTTGCCGATCTTAATAGCCTACCATACCTATTGGTAGAAGGTATAAAAATACGGAAAATATGACAACAGAACTATCAATCAAAGAGGTTAGTCTCATCATTCCTGATGAATCACTCATTCATCAGTCAATCAAAAGAATCAGTCATTCGTATTGCTTACAAGATCTGCAAAAAGAAACTTTCACTACTGTTAGGCGGTACGATGTTATGGGGGTCATTTAGTTAATATAATAAAACTATATTCTTACTTATATTTTCTGATAGGAAGAGTTATACAGGGTGTTTCAAAAAACATATGCCATCTCTCGTAGGGAGATTCCTCACGTAAAAATAATATTTATTTTTTTATATCAACATATTTGCATTGATTTTGCATTGCTTCGTAGATACAGAGAATTAACGTCTTAATTATTTTTATTTATTATAAATTTCTTCCAGGTGCTTTTAGTAATTCAAATAAAATTTTGAGGATAAGTATTACAAAAAGTGTTGACATAATCAGCAGTTACGTGCGTATGAGTTATCACTGGAATATTTTTAGCCGACCACACCAACAGGTATGGTAGGCTATTAAGATCGACAAAAAAAACAGTTTTTCGATTAAGATCGACAAAAAAAACATTTTTTTTTTTAATTTAACTCAAAATGAGTTATTTGGGTCATAAATGACCTAAATACAAAATATTTTCATGGTGTCTGTCTTTTTGTCTGTCTGTCTGTCCGTCTGTCGGTAATACGATAACTCCAAAACCGTTAAACCGATTTTAACCAAATTTGGCACAACAATACTGTGGCACCCGAGAATCTGGCTATAAGTTTTTGGTGGGGGTGGGCGGTTGGTAAGGGGGTATAAAATCGTAACTCCAAAATTACAGTAGCTAGCGAAACGCGGTTTTCAATTTAAGATTAGGAATAATAGTTGCAAAAAAAAAATTGTAATAACATCAAAATCAGTCAAAGTCGCAGTTTTTGAGATAACAAAAATTGGAAAAACTTCCTTTACTTTGAAACTAAAAGAACTGCCTACCAACTTTTTATTAACATATTTTAGTATGGGCGGCTATATGTGCCTCCCGGCGCCAATTTTTCTAAAAAAGAAATGTGCGCCACTGACTTTTTTCTTGTTAGCAAAATTGTATTGACTGTTTAATGTAGATAAAATGTTGTATCTTGATATGTTGTCGATTTCGGCGTTCTTGATAAAAAAATAATATTAATAAATTATTTATTCACTCATTATTAAATTTTAATAAAATTTATAAAACTGATATTCAGTACTACCTGCAGCAAATTAAAAAAAAAATATTAGTTTTTAAGATAATTACAAAAGATGTCATGTTTAAAAGTTTTAACATCCTTTAACTTTAAAACTATGCATTTCCGCATCCATGTTTCTATATGAACTTATATTTTTTCCACTAAGAATCAATGAGTATTTATTTAACACTTTTTAATTTTTTGCTGTCATTAACTGGCCAAAAGTTAATGACAGCAAAAAAATTAAGTTGCTATTGGACTTCTTCTTCTGAGTATGTATCCATTCCGGATGTTGGCGATAAAAAAGCAAATTTGAACTTTACTAGCTGCTGCTCTAAATAATCCTCCTGTAGAAAGGGAAAACCAAGTTCAGAGGTTTTATAATTACGAGATTTTGCGCCTTCCATGTCCTCTTTTGCCTAAGACGTTTCCCTTGAGTATCAAGTGAAGTAGACCATATCACTTTTGGTTCCTCATTATGTGTCCCAGATATTCCAATTTCCGTTTTTTTTTGATAATATATATTATTATTTAGTTTTCCTTTTGAAGCATTTCCAAAACGGTCTTTTTGGAAACCTGGTCTAGTCTAACATCTCAAAGGCTTCAAGTTTTTTGTGGACGCTTCTGTCAATACCAAGAGACAACTTTTAGTCGAAATTAAACAGCCAAAACAATTTTGATAACAAAAGAAAAAATGTCATAGGAACATATGTGTTTTTAGAAAAAGATTCCAATGATAATCCATATACACGTCCCTCGTAATCTGTCGAACCTTTTTGGCATTAAAATATATAGCACTTATAGTAACTTTTACCCTAAAAAAAATTATTAAAATTTGTCCAACTTACAGTAATTCTTATCCTCAAAATTGCATTCGAATCATTAAAATCACTTGGAAGAAAATTATAATAAATTAAAAAAAAATCCGACTATAACACCCTGTAGTTACGAAACAAACTAGATTCGGATCTATGTTGATAAAAAAAACAAATCTTATTTTTACACATTTTTAGAAACAGCCTGTATACATATTTTCACTTTAGACATTTATTTCATTATATTAAAGAGCTCTAAATTTTTAACGAAAAACTCTGATCCTCTGGCATTCCTCCCATTTATTGAATATTTTATCTCCGTCTCCGCCACTGCTCCAAACTATAATTCAAGATCATACTCGCTGATTGCGAATAATTCAATTTCGAGCGGGCGTCCTCTCAGGCCATCTCTTAATGTCGCCTTATAAGAAATATATTCAACAGTTACGTTTTACGTTTACCACTAAATAACCGAATCTGCGTGGAGGAACGTTTTTATAAGTGTGCGCCGCCATTAATCTTATTCCTTCCGCGAAATTTACCAGCGGGTTTGTTAAGAGGTACTTAACAGATTCCGACTTTAAATGAAAAGTTCGCGAGGATCAGGACTCAGTGGCGTGGTGGACGGTGGAAGAATCGCTTTAATTATTTTTTATCGTGGTTTTTAAGGACGCGCTCGTCGGCAGCAAGTTTATCAGATTATTGAAAGGCTTTTCGTTAGCTTGTAGAAAATCCAATAATCGTTGAAATACTTGCCAGTAATTCAAGTCTGTAGAAATTAAAGGGATTGGATTCTGGTTCAAGTTTAGTTATATTCGATTAATGTTCCGAATTCTGGTATATCTACAGTTTGGAAACTATAGCGACAATGAAAAGAAACTAATATAATAGTCTGAAAATAAATTAACCTCAGTGTATATAGTAATATATATTTCAAAAAACATGTAATACAGTAAGATTTATTTTTCATATCAACATAGGGTCCGATTCTGCTTTGTTTTGTATTTACAGTGTGTTGTCTTAATAATCTTTCGATTTATTATATTATATAATTTTTTTCCAAGTACTTTTAGTGATTTGAATGAAATTTTAAAAGTAAAATTTACTATAAGTGCTACATATTTTAATGTTAAAAATGTGTCAATAAAGTCATCAGGGACGTGCATATGGGTTATCACTGGAATATTTTTCAAAAAAAAAACATGTGCGCCACTGACTTTTTCTTTTGATATCAAAATTGAGTGGGCCGTTTAATGTCAATTAAAAGTGTTCTCTTGATATTTTGTCGAATTCGGCCTCCCTGATGAGATAAACGCAATTTTATTAATCACCATTAATAAAATTAAAACGAAATTAATATATAATATATTTACCTAATTTATTATTAAATATCATTACTATTAGTTATTATTACTATTAGTCCAACCTACAGCAATTTCAAATAAAAAGTTTATGGTATTTAAGATAATTACAAAAAATCTAATTTTAAAAAGTTTTAACATCCTGTAACTATAAAACTATGCATTTTCATACCCATGTTTATAGGAACTTTTTTTCATATTTTTTTTGATGCATCAATGAGTACTTATTTAAAACTTTCGTAAGTTAATAACATTATATTTTTTTAGAGGTTGCTATTAGATTTCCATCAAGACAAATTAATAAAATTGAGTTTCTCTCATCAGTGAGGCCGAGATAGGCAAAATATGAAGGGACAACGTTTAATCAGCATTAAACTGCTTACACTATTTCGCTAATAAGAGAATTCGAAGCGCTAAAAGTATTTGGAAGAAAACAATAAATCTAAAAAATATTAAGACTTTAACACCCTGTGGCTACGAAACAAAGCAGAATCGGACCTATGTTGATATGAAATATAAATCTTATTTTTACGTGAGGAATCTCCCCACGAGAGATGGCACATGTTTTTTGAAACACCCTGTATAAAGATTATAAAGAATTTTTTACATTCTGCTATTTCTGTTTAACCTAGTATGTAATATAGTGTTGTAAAAAGAACTTAAGTGTAGGTTCATTTACATTTGAAACTTTTAGTGATCATCTTGAATGGATCCCTCCCCCCATACAAAGTAGTAACTGTATATTTCATTTTTTTTTTCATCCAAACTTGTATGAAATAATAGTTCTTCGATCCGACGCGCGACGATTCATCCAACATTATGACTGAGTAAAAATATAAACAGTCGCGTTTTTATCGTCATACAAAATTTCACGTATTAGTCACTCATTCGCTAAAACATGTATTTCATAGTATGGCTAAACATTTCGCTAATCATATAATCATAGCTTCATTATAACCACAGCCAGAGAAAAGTCTTAATATTTTTCAGTTTAAATCATTTTTGTGACTAATGATGGTGTACCTAAAACTCCAAAATTTATTTGCGAAGTCTGTGAAGATCTTAGATTCTTTAGACAATTTTAGAACTAAAAACTGAGCAAACTCAGTGAAATAGACAAGTTGATATGCCGGTTTGCGATATTTAACTTTGACATTGTTTTTCGGTTTGATCTACCATTGAATTTAGGTAACACGTACAATAAATTAATTGAATATGTTTTATAAAGATTCTTGTTTATAGTAGATTAGATATTTTCAGGTAGCTATCGGCCAGTTTGTAACAGTTAAATTTCCTCGCAACGACCTCTGTGTGCTAGCTCATAAATTAACGCAAATAGCTATTATTTTTGCATCATGTTTACTATAATTTTATTGTTAAATATTATTTTATTTAAATTTTACAATTATGCAACCCGATATACACCGCGCTATAGATACACAATATTGTCACTGGACCAGGCACACCAGCAGTAGTAGTTTTTTTTTCCATCTTTCTATATCTTTGATCATCACTTTTATCCGTCACTTGTCACTGTCAGATCAAATCAGATGTTTTTGGATTTATTTATCCTTTGTTATGGTTATTGAAATTTTATAATTATCAGATAAAATTTAGTTAAATTAGTTTAATTGGTTATTTTTGATGTGGATCGCAGTGTGCAATTCGTTCTTTTAATTGTGGAATTTCTGAGTTTAGTTCGTTCATTGACCGGATATGGAATTTGGCTGAGGAGAAAACATCATTTTTTATTTATGCCTTTTTGTGAGTTGGACTAGTCAAGATATATAGTTCTCTATCTATATCCTGGAGGGAGATTTCCTGTTGAAATCTGATTTTGTGAAGGAAATCGAATTCTTGCATCACTTCTTGTATACTCCCCGGCTGAAGAGTATCATCGTGAAGAGCTGGCTGCCGCTCCGTGAAGCATTCCCTGTTGGTGAATAGCAGGTCTTCGTAGAGAAGGATTAAGGCTTCCGAAACATATTTGGTCAGAGACGTGGTTGGATTTTGTTGAGTTTACATGGACCACCGACCAATTTCCGTAAGGGATTAAATAGCCGATAATTTTTCCGACCGATATCCCGATGCCACGTGCCCAAGAAGTCCCCGAATAGTTCCAAGGTATGCTATAATTCTTCTGCCTATTCTAAGTCAATGCTCAACTGATTTTTATTCGTATTGTTGACTGGTTTTCGACTTTTCCACGTCCAAAGGAGACCGATCCAGACCGTACAGCACAGAACAGTCCAGAATTCCGGGTATGTAGAGTTACCCGTTGGACATCATAAACCCTCGTTGAGGGTTTTTTATGTTCACCTTTTGAGGTCCTACACCTGCCCGGCATCCGTACGTCTGCTGACATCCGTGGGCTCCAGTGACAGTACACTGAGCTGCTGTACACCGTCGTAGCCACCCTGTAGCTATGCACTATAGCTAAGCCGGAGCAACTTCCGAGAAGTTTTCAAGTATATCACATCGAGTAGAGTAAGACTGTTTAGATTTTAGTTAGGTTTAGATTTGCTATTTGTATTGCGCCCTTAGAGCATACTTAGTTTAAGTTAAGGGGGATGACGTCTTAGTTTTAGTATAGCTTAGATTATTTTCATTTTTCATTTATTCTTATCGATTTAAACTTAACTTCATTTCATATACATTTCATCATTTTCTTTATACATTTAACCTTCTTGATATTTCAATAAATTGCTTAAATATTTTTAGTAGTATTATTTGCAGTCTAGTCTCATAGTTAAGTTAGAGTCACTTATTATTATGATTATAGTAAGATTTGAAGTTTATGGTAGTTGCACTCAACAGTTCGAGGTTAGTGTTGAAGTCTACTTAATAGTTACATCTTTATTGCCGAGTTCATAGAGTATAATCTTGTGGCGCCCATTTATTAATATCTTTGAACCCCGACCACCCGTCTGTTAAAATTAAAAAGCCAGTGGCCTCTATGCAACTCATTCAGATTAAGTAAACTTTGTGTTTTATTGAACTTCAAAAGAGAAAGGGCGTAGCAAGTTCCAGTGCAACCTTTTCAGATCTATTGTAATCCTCTTTTGACGTTTAAATTACATTCTCCCGTCTTATCCTTTTCAAAAAATCTAGCAGCTTGGTGACTGAACCTTCCATACAGCTGCTTCTCAATGATCTGTGATTGCTTAGTACAAAGAACTTCACATTTGTGATTGACTGTTATTTGCGAGTATTCTGTCATTATTCTTCAGATTGACAAAATCTGCAGGTGCCTTTCTCCCTCAATCCCATCAGCTTTAGATGCCTGTTAAGCTTAGAATACCCGATTAGAAGACGTTCTACAGCTTTAATTGTCATCCATGTCTTTACCAGGTCTGCCGTGAATTGGCGTCATTTTTTTTCATTGTAACTAAGTAATTAAACAAAGTTTCTCATTATAAATGTAAAACTATGATAAATTTAATTTTATTCTAGCATTTTACTCATATATATTTAAGCAACATTAATGTTTTTGACCGGTGTATTTGTTCGGACGGTTACATGCCCCTTTGTTCTGTACCGTTCAAAAAACAAATTTAAATCCAATAAATGCCCTTTTTACGTCACCGACAACCGATTTTGCTGCCCGGAAATATACCATTAGCATTTACGCAACGTAATAATAAAAATAGGTCTATGTAGTACAACGCCTGTTCAGTTAATAAATCCGTTGAACATTTAAAGCGATTGAACGAGAACAAAAATAACACAATTCGAAAAATATATTTTTTAATAAAACATTTTAAATCAATCGGCTAATAATGTGTCGATAAAATATGATTAATGCCAGCAATTTTAAAACATTATTTATAGTTTTTTTTTAATATTTTGAGGGACGTAAAATTTATTTTTTCTAACTAGATTAGTAATTTAATATTATTCGAATTTATTTTTTATATATTTGGAATTTTTAAACAAATACAAAGAAAATAAAGAATATACAAGTAAGTATATCTAAAGATTCAGGTAATATATGTCATCCACAGACATCCCTTAAGTGTCAATGAGCAGTACACCTGGCAAGAAGGACGGATAACAGATGGGCCACAAAAAAGAGACCTAGACGACCGAACCTGAGATGAGACTATGATATTAGGAAATTAGTAGGAATAACTTGGGCCCGCCTACCCAACAATAGACAACAATGGGCCACACTACAAAGAGGGTATCCAAATATGTGAGGGAGGATACACCATAATTGGAAATGGTTGAATAAGCTGAAAATGATGATCATGATATCTAAAGTTTAAAAAGTATAACTTTTTATTACAGGTATATTATTTTTTAAACCTCCTAGTAAGTAGACATCCTAATAAGATGATTTAGCATACTACAAAAATATGTAAGAAGAATATTCCCATAAGAGGCAATGTAAAAGTGAAATAAAGTACAACACCCATAAGTTAACGTCTCCTTTTTGCTGCTAAAACTAAATGGTATACCGATTTGGTGAGTGTCTATAATATATTTTACGCTCTTGCCATGGAACAAAAGCACGACAGAGTTTCCAGACGGTCATCGGTCCATCTACTCGCATCATCTAACGTTGCTTAACTTCGGTGATCTAAAAAGGCAATGTGTCGAAAATAGATAATGGGTATTCATATCACTTTGAATGCGTGTATGTAAAAAACAAAAAAAATCACAATTAATACGTCATACAATCCTTCTTTATGTCACAAATAGTAATTTTTTAAATTAAAATGACAGACACCTATCACTGTCAAGGATTTTGTAGTTGGTCAGACTATACAATAAGTATATACTTTTGTAGAAATTTATTTCTTCCTCGTTATATTTCAACAGTTTAAATCCAATACACAAACTCGCTATTATAACACTTTATAAAAGAGCGCTGCTAAATAGCAAATTTAAAATCCCTTAAATGACATGAAAAAAATACCATCAATAAAGCCCTAAATAGGTTGGCCTTAATAATATTTTATCGATATAATATTGGCGGTCCTTTTTTCGAATTTTCATTGAAAATATATTTTCAATCGTTATTTTTGCGCTCGCTAATCGCTTTAGATATTCAAGAAATATATTAACCTGATCGTCATTCAGGTCTATAAATCATGTTCCAATTTATGTGCAGTTCTAAAGTTATTATCTTTATTTCAAATTATTTGTTGAAAGTACAGACACTGATATTTATTGCTTGTGTTTTAGAAGAATTAACTTTTCTGGGGTTAAGATTTTTTTTGGTAAACGCGTGATTGGTAATATTATTATAGATTTTAGAAATTGAGAGTCCATCTAGACAAAACTATCATGTCAGTTTGAGGACATGATCTGACAGTTACATATTCCTGAATAATGATGTACAGAGTGTCCCATTTTGGTTGAAATCATACGGTATCTCCGTTATTAGCAAAGATAGGAGGATGCAGTTTGCACAAACCTGTGCCACTTTTTTGCCGAACGGAAGATGCTGTCAACAAAATTTTCATAGCCCTCTTCGTTTCTGACTTAGAGAGTCTTTTCCAAAATTTTGCAATTAGATGATAACTGATTCTTGTAGAACTTTTTACGTAGAATACAGTGGCGTAGTCTGTTTTTCTACGAAAAAAAAAATATTTTTGAAAATATGAACTAAAGATATGTTTTTTCAAATGAAACACCCTGTATATTTATAAATTGTATGATACGCCTTGCTATGCGTTTCTTAAAAGTATATATCACTCTATATTTATTTTCACTATGTACTGCAATATTTGAAATATATCATTTTCTTATTAGTAGGCCGTGATAAATAACAAAATATCAAAATGGTATTTACTAAAATGTCACACACATTAAAATTTTATTTGGAATTGATATATTTTACTTTTGAAGTGTTACCACTGAATCTCTTAATATATTTTTCTTTTTTTTTATAACGGAATTTATTATAACGGGATGGATTTGCAAATATCTAAAAGCTTGCATTATTAAAGCATTTTCCAGGTGTTCCACAATGTGTTATTTGGCACGATATAATTTCATATTTCAAAAATCCCCATAATCAGAAATCGAGAACGGATAAATCCGGGAATCGGAGAGGCCATCATATGTGTCCATTGATTTGGGGAATAATAGTTTTACAAAATTCTAATATTTTCGTTGTAAGTTAAGTTGTGAGGGGGAGCCCCATCTTGCTGAAAGTATACTTCACGTAAATTAGCTAAAGGAATATTATTTAAAAGTTCCGATACGATAGCTTCCAAGATTTAAAAATAGCGATAGAGAGTTAAGTTTCCCTAATATATAAAGAATTTATTAGTGGCTGTTAAAATAAAACAAGAAATAGATAGCATTATATACTTTTAATAATTCTTTAGTTTCTTTTATTATCGATCATGGCCTACTAATAAATATGATCTTTTAATATTTTTTTTTAATATTGCAATAAATAGTGAAAATAAATATAGAGTAATATATATTTTTGAGAAGCTTATGGCAAGCCAGATCATATAATTTATAAATATATAGGGTGTTCCATTAAAAAAAAACATAACTTTAGTTCATATCTTTAAAAATATTCTTTTCGTAGAATAACAGACTAAGCCACTATATTCTACGTAAAAAGTTCTATAATAAACAGTTGTCACCTTCTCGATACCTTCAACAATAACAGAGATACAGGAGGTGTCCCAAATTGCAAAATTTTCAACTAGACCCTGCAGGTCAGTATCGAAGAGGGCTATGAAAATTTTGTTTACGGCATCTTTCGTTTGACAAAAAAGTGGCATAGGTTTGTGCAAATCGCATCCTTCTATCTTCACGAATAACGGAGCTACCGTATGATTTCAACCAAAATGGAACACCCTGTACATTGTATAAGATGTATGAGTTTTTACTAGTAATTTTTAACATTTGCTGATTTCTGGATTTTACTGTGACATAAACATGTGCTTTTAAGAATCATCGAACTATAATATAGCCAGAAAAACAAATCAATATTGAGTGGTTTCTGATTTCAGAGAGTTATAGATTAATTTTAAAATGTAAATAAATCATAAAGCCTTTACGATTCAATTTCGAATATTTCTGAACCGTCTATTTTACACGCGCATGGTGTTTTCATTTTTTGCATTTGGGAAGCATATTAGGAATCAATAAATGTCCCTTTTTACGCTATCGACGAGCACTGCAGCCGGGAAAAACCATTAGGTTTACAGGTCGGAATAATAAAAACAGTGCGGCGATTTATAGAGTCCGACGTTGGCTGGCAGGGTTAATAAATCTGTTGAATATCTAAAGCAATTAGCGGGTATAAAAATAGCTGCTATAAAATACATTATTCATTAGAAATCTGCAAAAAGAGATAAACAATATTATATTGATAAAATATCAGGAGAATTAGGCGATTCAGAAGTTTGCAGAATAAGTTTTTATCGTATTTCAAAGATTCAATTTTTTGTTTCATTTTCATCCAGTTTATATACTACTATGGCTAACTCGGCGGCATATGTATATATACACTATTTTTATTATTACGTTGCGTAAATGCTAATGGTATATTTCCGGGCAGCAAAATCGGTTGTCGGTGACGTAAATAGGGCATTTATTGGATTTAAATTTGTTTTTTGAACGGTACAGAACAAAGGGGCATGTAACCGTCCGAACAAATACACCGGTCAAAAAAATTAATGTTGCTTAAATATATATGAGTAAAATGCTAGAATAAAATTAAATATATCGTAGTTTTATTTTAATGAAAAACTTTGTTTAATTCCTTAGTTACAATGAAAAAAAAATGACGCCACTTCACATACGATAACATCAAGGTGTTGAAACATGTGAGCGATTCTAAACAGTAATGACGCTAAAAAAGCTCACTGATTTCGGCACAAAATCCCGGTATAAAAAAGTGGGAAGCCACAAGAAACCTACGAAAAAGCGCAAAAATTATATGCGCTAACCATGTTAGCATCATCAGCAGATGATTATAAACTTTTTTGATTTTGATGATTATAAAAATTTTGAGTTTATAATCATCTGCTGATGATGCTAACATGGTTAGCGAAACGCGCGTCCAGTGTAAAAGTAAAAGTGTTTTGGTGTATTGTGGTGATTTATTGTATTTATTTTGCTATATTAAACAACATCAGCACATTTAAGCTATATCTAATAAGAATAAAAATAAATAGCAAACCAAGACATGACATTTTGCTACAGTTGTAAGCCTATACTAGTTAAAGGTGGCGAACTTTTAAAAATTTTGTAAACGAGACTAAAACAAAATATCAAGTATGGTATATTCTTAGAATGGTAATTTAAGGTAAAAATGACGTAAGGTAATTAATAAGTTAATTAAAGATATACAGGGCGTCCAAAATAAAAAATCAATTTTTCTGTTGATAACTCGTAATTATTAATTTTAAAAAAATTATAATTAAACCATTAAATTCTACGAAAAAAGGTGGTTTGGAAATGTTTTCATAAAAATACAAAATTTTTCATAGCAAAAAACTTACAGCGACTTGTTAAAAATGCACATTTTTGAAAAACACTCCGTAACTTCGAAACGGTAACAGATATCGATGTGCGGTTTTCACCATCATGTTTTTAATAAAAATTGATCTCCAGACACCGATATTAGTTTTCATCTATATCCTACTGAAAAGGGTGTTTCCCTTTAAAAGCGTCCAATTTGATCGACTCTGTACGTTATGGTTTTTATTTTAGTATTTTCAGGTGAAATTTGACTTCATACTCAGTTGTAGACGTGATTTAAAAATTAAATCAATCTGATTTATATTTATTGTTAAATACTACATTTACAAAAGTAGAAGTATAATAAGAGTACCTAATTACTAGTTTTAGTAATTACAATTAATATACTCTAGCGATTATATTAATTGTAATTACCCTTCACGTTTTCCGTTGAAATTCTAACGGATGATTTAGATTAGGAGAAAATTGATTTAAAAATGTCCAAATTCTAAACCCAGAACTTGGACGGTATCAATCAATAACCAAAAGAAGGTTGCCGCAAACAATCGCGATGCGCAGGGATACCAACTATCCACCAGTACAGTAAACCTTAAAAACTTACAAATACCAAACCAGGGTTGGCTCAGGTAGAAAACGTTCGTCCCTTGCATATAGATGATAGAAAACTGAAAATTAATGTAACGGTTTTTAAAAGGTTAATCTTCATTCAGAACCTTCAAATTAGTGGAATAAATTAGAGTGATAATGGTTATAATGGATATATGTATAATATGTTATAATGAAATAAATTAAAGTTAGTTAAACAAACTTATATTGTACAGGGTGTGTCAAATTCGACGCTTTTAAAGGGAAACACCCTTTTCAATAGGAGATAGATTTGAGGAGCTCAATTTTTATGAAAAATATAATGGTGTAAACCGCACATCGATATATGCAACTGTTTATGAGTTACGGGGTGTTTTACGAAAATGTGCATTTTTAACAAATCGCTGTAACTTTTTTGCTACGGAAAATATTGTATTTTTGTAAAAACATTTCCAAAGCACCTTTTTACGTAGAATTTAATGATTTAAGTATATTTTTTTTTTAAATTAATAATTTAAGAGTTATCAACAGAAAAATTGATTTTTTTATTTGGGACACCCTGTATATTATTAATTAAGTAAAAAGAACTTAAAATTACCTTTTTTGAAAAATATAGCACACTTGATATTTATTATGGTCCCCTTTGAAATAGAGAATTTTTATAAGTTCGCCACTTTTAACTAGTAGGCTTTGGACCCCTTATTGATAATCTGCCCCTAATGGAACTCGAAAACACATTTTTTCAGAAAGACGAAGCATCGCTTCAGAACGCTGAAGTTATCAGCACATTTTTGCAGCCAATTTCGTGAATATTTGATTAGCTAACCAAGGTACCAGCCGTTGACCGTCGAGGCCGCCGGACTTATTTTTATGGAAGAATAAAGGTGCTTATTTTTAAATTGCCTGTATAATATAAACAAGAATTAGAAGTACTTAGTGGTTATGCGAGGGTATCTTTCACTTTCACTAAGTTAATGAATTCCGCGAGAAATGTTCAAAAACGGTCCCGTCTGTTCATAACAGAAGACGGTCGACATGTCGAACGCCTGTAGCAAAATCTCACGTCTTGGTTTGCTGTTATTTTTATTGTTATTATAGTTTAAATGTGTTGGTGTTGGTAAATATAGTTTATATTGTTATAAAATTCTGCATATCTCATTGCAAATGTTATTTTAGTTTTAATTGCTGCTCACAGGCAAGATTTTTTTGCATTACAGCCAGCGCCGTTCAAAGCCTACTTATTCAAAGTGGGTGAATTTTAAAAAACTCTATATTTCGAAGAGGAATGGAGCAAAATATCAAGTACCTATGCTAAATTTTTGGAAAGTTAATTTTAATTTTTTTTCAATGAATTAAAAATATACAGGGTGTCCCATAAAAAAATCAAATTTTCTGTTGATAATTCTTAAATTACTATTTTTATTATTTATTTTTAATTAAAAAAAATATATTTAAACCATTAAATTCTACATAAATAGGTGCTTTGCAATGTTTTCACAAAAATACTAAATTTTCTATAGCAAAAAAGTTACAGCAATTTGTTAAAAATGCCCATTTTTGAAAAACACCCCGTAACTCCAAAACGGTAACAGATATCGATGTGCGGTTTTCACCATCATGTTTTTAATAAAAATTGAGCTCCAGACACCAATATTAGTTTTTGTCTATTTCCTAAAGAAAAGAGTGTTTCTCTTTAAAAGCGTCCAATTTAACCCACCCTGTACAGTTCAGTAATCATATGTTAATAGCAATCATAATGCTAACTAAATCTAAATAAGATATTATTTGATTTATTAACAAAACTTCTGTTATTGCAATCTGCTTCGTTGCTGGTTCTCAGGCAAATTGTTGATGATTCCGACTGTTACTTAAATGAAAAAACAACCCAAAATAGAAACGTCTTGATAAAATTATTTTTGTATACTTTTAATGATGTTATTGTTTCAGAGTTGTGTATTTGCTCAACCTGGGTCAACATGAAATATGTTTTGTTCTCTAACGTTCGCAAACAAGTTCCAATCCAATAAATGTTCTTTTTCCGCCATTATCCACACGCAAAAAAATTGTTGGCTTAATACATCAGAATAATAAAAATATAGCTGTGATTTATAGTGTCCACTGGGTTAATAAATCTGCCGAATGCATAAAAATATAAGCGATCACGATAATAACGAATAGGAATTATATTTTCAAATAAATATTTTCAAAAAAAAAACGGTAAATATTATTGGAATTTTTTATTTATTAAAGTATATTTAAATTTAAATAACTTGTGTAATTATGTCTTTCCCGATAGATACACGCTTTTCAACATTTATGCTTTAAACGAATGTAGGTTGGACATTAATGATAGTTGTCTATGATTGTCAATCAGATGAGATATTTTCTGTTTTTTTTATTTGTTTATGTCGTTTCATATTTTCGTCGATATTTTTTTCATTCGTCATTTCGTTTTCATTATGTCGTCAAAGAATAACATGCTATCCGGGAACATATTTAAAATATATATTATATTTTAAATTTGGTTATACTCTAGAACTCCTCCTCTGTCCTATATCCTTCTTAGGAATGTAGTGACGTTTTGTTAATCAATTTATGTTTTTTTTTGTTTCTATTCTGCTGCTTCGGAGGGAGAGTAACTAGTAACACCAATGTTAAGGCATAAAACTAAATACACACACCGGCACGAAAAACGAGCACCTTAAAATTTTCAAAATTTTATATATTGTGTTCTAGTGGACCAATGATTTTTTAAGTAATTTGTAGCTAAATTATATTACTTTTTAGTACCTTTTTCTAAATTAAAAATGAAACTTGTCAGCTGTCAATTATACGAGGGAAAACAAAATGTTGATATTTTGGTGAAAGTTTGAAACACCCTGAGGGGTACATTAACAAAGCAAGGAATTTGAAAACAATTTCATCACCTAGATGTATCTTTTCTCGATCATATGTTTTTTACTTCATCTGAATATTTTTTTGAGATATTCGCTTTTTAAGAAGACACTAACAAATTTTAGTATTTTTTACATCAAAACCATACCTTTACTTTTGGTTCTAGTCAAAAGACATATAAAATAGTGTTTATAATTTATATAATGCCATTTTCTTTGAAAAATCATATTATTATTGTCTCTTGGGCAGTTACTCCAGCAAAGATATTTTAAGTCCAAAAGTTAAACGAATTAACTTTTACCTAATCGTCGATTAAGTGAAAATTCATATGAGACCGTTTAATTCTCTACAAGAATATGTATTGCTTTTTTACAAAACGCTGATTTGCTAGAACGCAATAAAATTTCAAATAAAAAGAATTTGTTTCCCCATGCTATTGAAACGGGAAATAGAAAATCACGATGAGACACCTCTTAATATTAATATTAAAAGTTCAAACTTTACCAGAATATTTTTTCCATCATCCTGAACGACATTTTCAAAGTAAAATTTATTAAAAAGAAAAAATATATATATTTTTGTTGGAGCACCTTAATCTACATCGTATCACATCCGAGACGTGACGAATAGTTACGACCAACCACGAGGGAAGGGAGCTATGCGGTATCTTTGTTTATAACGTCATTTGCCTAATTTATGTACTAATGGCGACAGTACACGAGGCAACTTGATTACCATTAGCCGATGTTACGGATATTGAATTTGATTTACGCGCGTCCCTTAGTTTCGATCATCGTAAATTTTGGCCGGTTATTAAAACATACGGAGTTAAGAGCGGCGTGGCGTTTCCATTAGGGCGATATTGTCAATCTCGACGGGAGGAGGCCTTTCGTCGTGCGAATAATTGTGTTTATCGGGACGCTCCGGTCTGTAAACAACCGCGACTAATTGTCGAATTGTAGCTCAGATCGGATAAATAAGGTCCGTGTTTAGCCGCATAAATCTTTATACCGGGTGATGCATCGTCGTTGGAAACATAGGAAATCCTATGCAAATTGTGAACTGTTCAAGTTTTGGCTCCCCTGTTGATTTTCCAGCAAAGTCGTAAATAAGATTTTTTGTTCTTCTTGCGGTGCCGTGCCTGTCTTCAGGCGTTGGCGATTTCCACGACTATTTCGTTGAAAAGTTCTCTATCTTCTGTTGCATGAAACCGCCTTTCAACCCCCAGACCAGTCCAGAGCCATATATTTCTCAGCCATGACATTTTCTTTCGACCTACTAATCTTTTACCTTCGACTTTTCCTTGAATGTAACTTTTTTTAATGGTCTGCATCTAATGGTGCATTTAGACTTGAGCACGCACGCACTGATCCTTCGCGAATGCTCAAGTATAAATGGCTATGCGCGCACGCTCACTCCGAATCTGTCTGTACGCGAGCAGCCGCTAACGCGATCCGTCTGGTGTCGGTTTTTGGTCCGTGCTCAAAAGGATTTTATGTGTAACATGAACGCTCAGTTTACACGGGCAATTTGTTTTGCCTGCGTGCCTCGTTTTCTTCAATAAAATTATGGAGTGGACCAACGAATTCTCGTTATTGTTAATACAAGAATATGAAAACTTCTTTAAAAAATTTTTATCAGGTGTAAAATATTCTAAATAACACTTTTTGATTGGTGTTATTATTTTTTTGCGGCAATTTTATTTTATACCAGATTTTAATTATTTATCAATTTCATTCTTGGAAGGGTAATTACGGTACCCCCCATTACCCCTCCTGTATAAAAAAATAAGGCACTAACGTCTAATATTTCGTTCATTGTTTACGCATTGAAATACGAACGCGATTCTTCAGTCGTCCGGGAAATCCCCTTTGTGAATCGATCAGATTATATATGGATCAGATATAAAAGGGCGACTTGGGACGACTATTTCCACAGATAATTAAACTATTTCATTCTCCCACGCATCGATATGTGGAGCTATACGCTCAAAATAAGCTAATCCGATGATCGTGAGTAGTCTCGGCCGTGGCCGATATTTATGCCGAGACCGAGACCAAGATCTCGTTCGGGCCTTATCTGCATGTCCTGAATACACATGCCAAATCTGAACCTTTAAAAATCGGATTTTAACGAATTTAAGAAAAAACTGCATTTATTTTTAAATTAAAACTGAACAGGTAACAATGCAATACCGAGATGCCATTTTTAAGTACCTATATCTTTAAAAAATAATTTTAATATATAATTTATAAAGTATTATTTAATATCAATAATACTTTGTTCTAATTTTTATAAGCTACACAAGTGTAGAGAAAGTCACTATGATGAAGTTCTACTATGCGGGAAATATCTTACGCAGTGTATCTGAAATGTTATCCGTTATTTTCTCTGATAAACTAATACCTGCGGGTAGCCAATACAAAATGTGATTGGCATTTTTACTTACTCTCAATCTACTAAGGTGTTCGTTGAGAATGTGTCCTATTAAGATGCGTCCAGACCTGAGCGAGCGTGAGCGAGGCAAGAGCGAAACAAGAGCGAGATAAGAGCAAGTCAAGAGCGAGACGAGAGCGATCCATTTTTTGAAGCAAGCCTGCCACGAGACAACCTAGATGGATCATAGTGAAAGGAACCCAAACACATATTAAATTGTAATTAAATATAACGAACGATGGCCAAATAATAACGCATATAGTAATAAATTTTTGTATCTATAACATGGTATTTTGTTCGTCGTATTTTATTCACGGTCGGCTTTTTCCCTTTTGGTTATGTTCCCTTTTGGTTGTTTCCCCTTTAACCCTTCATTTGTTTTAAGACACGTCGTCTTTTACAAAATAGGTTTTTAACGTTTTTTAGAACAAAATATTAAAGGGAAAAGTAATAGGGAAGGCTAAGAAGCACATTTTAAAATTACTCTAAAGTATACAAAATACTTCATAAAAGTGTTGCGGATATAACATATAATTTTTAATGTTAATACCCTATTTTTTATTTTATTATTAGATTCTACGTACAATTCGGTAACTTTTTTTGCATATGATATTATAATACAAAATTAATAGATTTTGTAGTAATTCGATTTGTTTAAACAAATCTTAGTTTTCGGTACGGTAAAAATTATCAATGACGCAAAATTTGTAAATTCTATCAGAAAAAATGATAATACATAAGGTGTACCATATAAAAAATTTGAGATTATTGAATTTTAAATAGTCGAAATTCATAAATCAAAGCTAATATCTCGCAACCGAGCGAGCCAACCAAAAAAACATTCAGCTGTGCCGCGAGCATTCTTTGATCGGCCGTCGCAAAACCGACAGAGGGCGAATAACAACGAGGCTCCGTAGGTTGTCTCCAGACCCGTCTCCACTTAGCATATTTAAGATGTCTCGCGCTCGTCTTGCTCTCGTCTTGTCAGGTCTAGACGCACCTTTAAAAACCACGTGACAATCCGAAGATTTGGTTAGGTTTTACTACTTAATTCTAGAAAAATCTTTCATTTTTCTCAGTCGTAAGTTCTAAGAAATTTCTCTTAGAAATTAGTATAACTCATCAATGTAAAGTATTTAATTTATTTGTATAAGGCTGGGCGCTGAAACGCAATTTATTGTCGACCGATTATTTAGTTGCAGAAGTGATAACAATATATTATACTTCACTTGGACACGTCCTCCTAGATCACCCTGTAGTAATACTTCTGTCACTGTTTTGAGCGCATGTTTAAAGAAAATGATTCACCGCCTCCCATATCACACCACTTTTGTGTCTCATTATACTTCCTGCGCTGGCACGAGCAGCAGTGTAAATTTAGCAGACAAAATTTTGTACAAAATTCGCGGAAATGGGTAAAGAAAAGAGAAGAAACTTGAAAAGAAAACTCTATACATATGAATCAAGTAAGTAATTAACTCCTAACTCCCTAATTAGTTTTTTTTTAGTTCATACAAGTAAACAAGGGTAACAGAAATAGCTATGAGATGATCTAGGGGATTTAGGCTATTATTCTACACCCCGCATTGCCTAAAATTATATTATTTTCTTCGGCGACGCGGCAGTAAATTGCCTGCCTTAAAACATACCATTCATGACTCATAGCACTATTGAATCCGGTAAATAAACAATTTTTATCGACTCGAGTATAAGCAATTTTTCTTATCTGCTCGATGGAAAGTAAACCTATATTAAAATTTAACGGAACCTAAACGTTATTCTGGGCATAAAAAAGGTGGACTCTTGCTAAATAATCAAGTGTCAGTAACACCTACAGGGTGCTAATAAAGTACTTGCTAAATATCCAAGTACCGGCAACACCTATTGGGCGTCAATGTCCTACAAGATTACTTGCTAAATATTCAAGTTCAAAATCTTAGTTGCACTTGCTAAATATTCAAGTGTCAGTAACACCTACAGGGTGCTAATAAAGTACTTGCTAAATATCCAAGTACCGGCAACACCCATTGGGCGTCAATGTCCTATAAGATTACTTGCTAAATATTCAAGTTCAAAATCTTAGTTGCACTTGCTAAATATTCAAGTGCCTAGAAAATTAGGGTAAAAGACCAAAGCCCAAAGTCACCTTGGCAGCCCAAAAGGAAACAAAAATGTGTTCGAAAATACGAATTAAGCCATTATCCTTAACGCAATATTTTTGTTTATTTTTAGACAAGTCGCTACCTGTATATGGTTATCAATAATAGTGAGACAAATATTATGATTCTGTCTAATATTTACTAGCTGGGTTAATCCACATATAATTATATACACGTATAAATATCAATAGGCAAAGAAAAACTGATTTGTAACCCAACATAGTCCTTGACTTATACACGCTAGTATGTCTCCGAAAACTATTAACATGATCTGTATTTTCCGGCTGGATTTGGAAAATGGTGAGACAAATATTATGATTTTGTCTAATAGTTACTAGCTTGGGTAATCCACCTTGTGGATATAAATATATGCTCACATAAACATTGTAACCCAGCATAGTCCTTGACTTATGCATGCTAGTATGTCTCTGAGAACTATTAAAATGATCTGAATCTTGGATCCTTTATTTTGCGGCTGTATTTGAAAAATATGCTTTGCAGTTTTTATTAAATAAAAGCTTGTGCTAAAACAGGTAACTTATATATTATACCCGGCCACAGAACGCCGAATGGAGTGGTTTTCTTTTAATTCTTAACTCTATGGTTTTTCTCATATTTTTCTACAGCACCAGGGTGACGCAACATTGTTGTTTGTTTACCTTTTTCTAGTGTGCTTTTTGCTCACTTTTGATAAATATTTTATTCTTCGTTTTGAATTGGAAATAATGAACTATATTTTTTTAGACAGGTCAAAACGAATCTGAATCTGTTTAAAAATAAAAGCTACAAAACTATTGTTTACAAAAATGAGTACGTGACTAAGTGCAAAGTAATTGTTCTTAAACTAAATATGCTATGGGGACGGGGAATTGCAGAAGTTGCACAAATGTACCTTAGGCCCTTGTTTATATATTTTTATATACAAGGCTTAGGCTGAGTTATAAAATATTTTATTAAAAAATATTTTAAACGCTCTCCAGAAATGTTCTCTATCTTTTATTAAAGGTACATATTCAGATAGTGTTATATTAGGATTTGTCTTACAAAAGTTTGCAATTTAAGAGGCCTTTTGGTTGCCATATAGCAAACAAAAGACAGTCTAAAATAATTTTCCCATCTAGCAATTGCAGTATATTATAAGGACCGAGGTTAAATCCGGAGGTCAAATCATGTTTTCTTCGACAGAAAGTAAGAAATATATTTTTTGATAGACCTACAGCACGGTTTTAGGAAAAACAACTACAAGTTTACAATTACCAAACAATTACAATTACAAGTTAACAATTACAAGTTTTAGTGGAACTTTCCAAAGAAAATAACCAAGGAAGTTACCCTTAAAACCTGATAAATTTAGGGAAACCGTTAGAAAATGTTAGAAGCATCCTACTGTACGAACCATCGTAAGGTTTTTTTTATTAAATTCACACTTGAATAGTAAAATTAAAAGCGTGGCAATGGGATAGGTCAAATAAGCGATGATATGCCTTTTAGTAAAGTTTTAGTGAAAAATGCAAAGCCAAGAATCTTGACAATACCATGGAAAAAAAATACTAGCAGGCTTATTTCAGAAACCAAAACACTTAAAAATGGGTGCTTTGAGATTCAGGTGAAGGTCCACAGACAGAATAATGAGGAACACAGACAGAATAAGAGGAAGCCTTTTTAACAAGAAGATCCATTTTAACATTCAGGGGGGAACTAGGGGGGGAGCAAGAATTCCAAAGAAGGCAGAATGTATTGGAGGAGACAATAATTCAGGTTAGCCAATGTTTGGAAATAACACATAACAAACTTGTTTTAAGTTATATAAAAGGTTATAATAAATAAGGTTGCGATTAAAATATATTTTAGGTCCTAAACTAGTAGACCTAAACCTAAAATTTTAGACTAACCTAAACAATATAGTTTTTGAGAAACTCTCATTGCAGCAAACTGGAATTTAAATTAAACCTTTAAAATATAAATATATGTAAGGTTCAAATTCACGGAAAAAATATGAATTTTAAGCTATTTTTCTTGCAATTGCAACATATGTTTTTCAACCCCCTGAACACCTGTAATTAACTGTCTAAGGGAAAATATTCTTTGTGAATGACTACGAATCTTGATGATGTTCTTTTATTAGACAAAAATTTAGCGGAATGTACCTGGAAACATAAATTAAAAAAAAAAAGGTCTTTTCATACCTACTCAAGAAATTTCATATTTTTCGAGTTTATCTTAAATACAAAATTAATGGAAATGTATCCTACAGACACAAGAAGTTTAAGATTAAAAAGTTAGTGTTGAAATGTTCAAAAGATATGGATAGTATGTATCCATACTATATATAATATGGCTTATTCGCAACTTATAGGCACATTAATTTCTTTTTGTTCCGCAGATAAGTACAGCTGGCTTTATAGATATTAAAAGATTTGAATAAGCTCAATACAAAGCCCTTAAGGAAAATAATAAAAATTATAACGCGTTCTTTGTGTCAACAAGTTTTTTTTTTCTGAAGTTTACGACTGGTGGCTCAGAAACATAGAATGTGCAGGTCAAAACCAAACCAAACCAATAACCTAGTATTGATGCATCAAAATCGGGCTAGGGTATTTAATATATATTATTTATTATAAATTATTTCAACGCTAGAGGTTTTTGAGGCCAAGAATATCATATATTGATAGAATGGGAGGTGTAAAACCTTAATTTTTTTTGCACCTTAATTTTATCACTACTAAAATTTGGAAATGATTTTCCAGGAAAGAGACCTAGGCCCAACTGCAACCTAAACAAACCATTGCCAGATTTCTCTGGGCACAATCAAACAGTATAATACAACATATAAAAAATGGTGGGTCTTTTGTCAGTTAAACATGATTTTCCTACCTAGTACTCAGGACATTTTAAATTTTTAAGTCAAGAATATCAAAATAATTCAAAATATAACACCCTTTACGCTCACCGATCAGCCCTTAACATCTTAACGGATGCGTGGAAAACTGAATCAGTGGAAAGGCTTATGAGAGGTATATTTAAATGTAGACCATCATTCCCAAAATATGACGAAATTTAGGATCCGGACCCGGTGTTAGTAATGCTTGGAAAACTGTATACATTACATGACCTTGACTTAAAAATTTTATCAATAAAATTAATCTTATTACTGGCCTTATGTACAGCACAAAGGATTCAAACTCTATCAAGTATATGGTTGGAAAACATACATCATAGGGAAGAAGGACTGCACATCAAAGTTAACGATATGTTAAAAACATCTACCCCAAAATCTGCACAGCCGAAGCTTCAAGTTTTCTTTTTTGCTAAAAACCCCAATCTTTGTGCTGCCACCAGGATTTTGCATTACATAGAACGTACCAAAAACCTTAGGGGTAACGAACAATACTTATTTATAACAACAAAAAAGCCATACAGACGGGTCTCCACCCGTCCTTAAGTAAGTGGATAAAAGAGGATTAAAAAAAAGATGGTGTAAATGTAGACAAATTTAAAGGTCACAATACACGACATGCCGCGACTTCTGCGGCGTTGCGAATGCGGGTAACCATTGAAACCATTCGCAACGCAGCAGGCTGGTCCGAAAAATCATTAACGTTTTGTAAATTTTATAACAAACCAATAATAACTGCGAAAGAGCAGTCGTTTACTAATTACATAAACGACATTATTAATAACAGAAAATAAGAAGTAGATTGTTAAGTCCTGTATACTTTAATGTTAATTGTTCGTCGTTACATAGGAAATTAAAATATAAAAACTTTATGAGTTTTGTTATAGTAGTTTATTAGAGTGTGATTTATATAAACAATAAGGTACTATACATATTATGTTCATATAATTATTATAATATAATAAGGAAAATAGCATAACGGGAAATGCTATAAATGTTACATACTATCAAGTTCTTATTATAATTAACATATATTTATGTTTTGCCTTTTCTTAAAATGCAGCAAATTTACATGCAGATCGCCTTACATTTCTTTAAACATCTACAGGGTGATCTAGGAGGACGTGTCCAACTGAAGTATAATTAGGGATTAAACGACTTACCTGTAAGGAAGTTCAATCCAAATTATACGAAGTTGGACAAGTCCTCCTAGATCAACCCACCCTTATGTGTCTCACAAAGTGAATCACACTATCAAAGGTAAACGACCTATATGATAGATATATGCCCGACCCAACGGCGATCAGAATGCTTCAGAAGTATAATGAGACACAAAAGTGGTGTGATATGGGAGGCGGTGAATCATTTTCTTTAAACATGTGCTCAAAACAGTGACAGAAGTATTACTACAGGGTGATCTAGGAGGACGTGTCCAACTTCGTATAATTTGAATTGAACTTCCTTACAGGTAAGTCGTTTAATCCCTAATTTTATGACGCTGCGCACATATGCAAAGTCAAATAATCGGATCGATAAAAATATATTATAACATTCAATTCTAAATAATCAGCTTAAACTTTTTTTTGTTGAATATTTGTCTAGAAAAAAAATCAAAAATGTGTATTTGTTACTGGTCCCCTATTTATATTTCAAATTTTTTCATATTTCCCAATATTCTTTAATATTTTCCATATTTTCCATTGGACAGCTTACTAAAACCTTTATATTAATCCATCCACAATAGATTTCATCGAATTTTCTTAGAAAGCCAAAGAAGATAAGAAGAGCCCTTTCATAAGGGCTCATCTTTAAAGGTCAGTTAAAGTATGTTCATGTTTATATTCATTGACTCAAGATAATGAATGATCTATTAACAATTTCATTTTACTTTAAATGTCATCAATCAATCTATAATCGTGAAAAAATGTAGCAGGTTTGTTTAAATTCCGATGAGTAACAATATTTGAATTTAGTTATTTCGCTATTTGTAAGCTATTTCTTTACGAGTATTATACAGGGTGTCCCAGAAATAAGTGCAAGTATTTTAAGGGGTGATAGATCTCGATAAAAGAAACATATTTTCTCTTTATCGTTTTTCAAATAAGTCCAAAATAACGGAGTTATTTTACTTTGAAAATTTCCAAAAAAAAATATTTTTTTGCTAAAATTTTGAGAACCACTGGATCTTTTCTGGATTTTCTTTCTTGTGTATTTAATCTACTACCTATGTTGCAATTATCAAGAAATTTTTTTTTCGCGAAAAAAACCTCATAGGCGTGTTTCTGGGGTTGAACTATACTACCAGTTAAAATACTTGCACTTATTTCTGGAACTCGCTGTATATGTGATTATGCGTTTAGTTTATATATTAATGTGGGTAATTGAATATAACATATTTTCAATATACTGATGAAACTCAATATTTACCACAATTTTAAAGTACTTAAAGTAATCAGATATGTGTTACACTTATGAATTAATTTAATGTTAACCCATATCAAAGTTATTTAATAAGTTTTTAATTATTTGTTACACACGCCATACAAAATGTTCGACAAAATGTAACTATCAATATGACATTACGACAATAGTCACCTCGTCATATTAAAAACTAACAAATAATAAATAATAATAATTGAAAAAATTGCAAATTTTTGCTGGTAACTTTATTTTGTTTTTAAAAATAAACCAACGCATGTGTTGACATAAAAATGCCCAGAAGACATGGTTCTGACAGAAAAATAATGTTTTAAGGAAATTTGCTCTCGAAAGTATTACACAGGGTGTTTTAAAGTGAGGGTAAAAAACAACCATACGATAAACCCTATAATAAAGCTCAATACTAAAGTTTATAAAAAACTATTAAAGTTGATATATTTATTTATGGTTTGCCAAAAAGATTATGAAAAATGGGTTAAAAATAAAAAAAATAACACCTTAATTCGAATTTTTCCGTTGCGTTTTTTTGCATCTGAGTGTATATTTATAATTAATTCATTTTTGTTTCCTAAAATATTTTGATTAAAAGAATATATTATGTAGAAGTTGGCAAGGCTGTGCCGGTCAAGCTTAATCACGTGACTAAAAGTTTATTTGGTATGATTTATAAATATGCGTATAAATGTGCAACTATATTTACCGAAAAAAGTTTTCAAGAGTAATTAACTGATAGTGAATTGAATTTATCATCAGTTCTATTTATTTTGCGGCAGCGTAATTGGCTAGTAAAGCACAAACGCAATTAGCTAAATTCGTGTGTTTCTTATTCCATCCTTACAATGTAGATTTGTCCAAAAGCTGGTGTGCAAACAATCGATTAACAGTTTGGGGATTGTCCGGCCGTAACGACTGATAATTCAGGATTAAATTGGGTAGAAAGCAATTGGGGAAGAGCCTTAGTCAAACTATTAAATGCACTATCTATTTTATCGTTATCTCTTAAAGCGAAAACTATTTTAATAAATCGGAAATAGTTAATTATACCGGGTGTGAAAAGTGGCTCATCCCTAAATCTATTTTATTTCTTCAGATAAAAAACAAGATTTTGTATCTCAGTACGTGTATATCATAGATCTGGATAGATTGACGTATTGAATTTGTATCTCACTTCCTGTTTTACCGGTAATTTTCTACAACTTACTATTTTTAAATTGTACTCTGGAGATTTTTTAGTTTATTTGATATAAAATGATACTCTCAATAAAATGATATAACAAATGTCAACTTTTTACGTTTTCAATTAGAAGAAAGAGCATTTTAAAATTCAATCTATAGTAGGGCTGTGTCAAAACTACAAATTTGTGATCAATGAGCCTTGGACAAATCGATTTAATCGTCTAATGTTTTTCTTATTTCTTCTTGGCCGATTAAAATATGCCCAAATCGTATTTTAACCATAACTCAATTTGTTGGCTGGCTTATTAGCATATTTCCATAAAGCATTTTTTCACGAATAGTTTGGTGCCATATACTTGGCATTTTGAGTCAAATTGTGGTTAAATTTATTGTCGTGGCACTCTAGATTGTAATTTAAATACCGTTTTTTAAGCGAAAATATCAGCAGTTAGCCTATAATATGGCATTCTATTTAGAAAGTATTTTCTATCAAATACAGTAAATAAATATCGAGGTACCATTTAAAAATAAAAAAATGTAGTTATTTATTGTGAAACAGGAACTGACGAACACTAATTGACAACGTGTATCAATCTTGATTTATGTCATATACTAACGTACCAAAACTCTATGTAATATACTAACATACCAGGAAAAAAAGATTTAAGTAAGAACAATCTTCGGATTGTCACGGGGTTTCTAACAGGACATTGTCTGCTCAACGAATACCTCATGCAGTAGATTGAACCTGAGAAACAACGGCGAATGCAGATTCTGTGGGGAAAATGGGGAAACACCAGAACACCTTATCACTGAGTGCGCCGAGACGATAACCGTTTGAGCCATAAACTTTGGTACGGCTAATGTCGGAGATGGAGAGCTGGCCTCTGTGGGGATGTCTGAGATACTGGCTTTTGAAAAGCTCTGAGACTAAATGATGAGTTATAACTCGTTATAACTTAGGAGGGGGAGCCCATAATAGATCTATAAGGTCGCGGTGATTAACCCCCTCCTAAACATTCTACTTCCTGTAACAGTTTATTTTGAAAATACATATATTTTTTTCTGAAACAAAAAATTGTGTAATTGATCAGCAAAAATAGGCTGCTAAGCTTTTGGTTATTGTTGAGTTGCTATTAGACCCGCTAGCTGTTAACTTTCGAATAGCACTGTAAGAAGAATGTGAAATATGTATAAAGCAATTACACTAGAATCTAATAAAATATAAACAAATACAAGAAACTGGCTAGACACCATAATACAATTTACAGAGACAATTACTTCGGTAATATAAATTTATCCCTAGGAATCGATGTGGAGAGAAAAAGTCGTCTAGAATTACTCTGGTGTCAATCTCGGCGAACAAACTTAATAGACCCTTAAGTCCGGGATTTCCTTAACTCGTGCTCGGTTTACCGTAATCACTTATTTGCGAATGTGAAGCGATGTTAAATAAAGCTAATTAGAATTTATGCGTCGGCTATAGAACGAAAGTCGAGCATTTAATGAGATACTTGCATTTTTAATTTTGTAAAATATACATGCAGTTCTTGGTAAAGACTGGTAAACACTGCATGCATATTTTAAGCTTGTAATTAAATATATAGTGGGAATAGAGAAACCAATAGGAATATACGGTATGATCGACAAAAGAAATGGTTTAATTGTGTGTTTAAAATTATGCGGTGTATATCACTGAGAATTTTTTTTTTTTTTAATTAAACTACTCTTGAAAAAATACAAGACATCCAGTACGAATTCTTTAATTATACCGGGTGTATCTCAAAAGTGGTTCACTCCTATAACTTTTTTATCTTTTTTTTGACATGATCGACAGGATATCAATCATATCATATGTCGTATATAGTTTATTTGAAATTGTAACATGCGGGTCATAACGAAAATTTAACTCGAAACACCAAATGTGTGGTAGCAAATTATTAGCAAAAAAATTCTTTTTCCAAATATGCGAATGACCCATTTGTTTTTGACCCGTTATATTATGGTAGGTATATAAAATTGTTCTATTTGAAAAATTTGAGATATGATTAAAAATACGATTTGGGCATCTTTTAACCGGCCAGGACAAGACACGAAAAATATTAGACGATCAAAACTATTTTTCCAAGGCTACTTGATTAAAAATTAGGTAGCTCTAGATTGAAATTTAAAATACGATTTTTTAAACAAAAATATCAAAAATTGACATATGATGTGTCACTCTATTCAGAGTGTAATCTTCTATCGAATAATGTAGACATATACCGATGGTATCATTTAAAAAAACAAAAGTTATAGCCATTTCCGGTGAAACAGGAAATGACCAAAATCAATTGAATACGTCAATCAATACTAATTTACGTCATATATTAACATACCAAATCTAGTTTTTTTTCTGGAAAAAATAAAAAAGTTATAGGGGTGAACTGCCCAAGTACATACAGAATATCCCAATTTCAAGGCTGTTCGTTGAGAAGTCGGACTGTATAAGGGATATATCATGGTATAGCAACGTTGTGCATTATTATAACCAGTAAAATATCGACGATTTTTTTCTGCCGCTGTTTTGCTTTATGTATGGGACTCGGAATTGTTTCCTCGGTGTCTACAGCTTCGTAGATCTTGAACATACTCTCGGAAACAGCGAAAAGGTAATCAAAGGTGTCTTTGTATTATAAACATTGAGTGAATGGTATCAAAATATTTGGGACATTCTGTATAATATTTGTAAATGTGTAGTTAAATTTATTAGTATTATTGATAGTTTAACAAGATTTTATAAACAAATACCTATATCATTCATTTATGTATTAATAATAATATATAAATATTTACAAAACTTTAGGAATTAAAAACTTTAATAAATAGGAATAAACAATTTTAAAATGTAAAATTATTTACCTCTAGTATTTATAATTATAAATTTAAGTAGGTAGTTCATATTTTTACAAAGAAATTTTATATTGGGCACCGAAAAACCTTCTGAAACCTTTCAGTTATGATTATCTTCTTTTTTTTACTATATACCACTTTTCCCAAAATAAAATACCGGTGTTCATAAAATAAAACGAAATTGAATTTTCATACCCTAAGCGCCGCGTTATTCGATAAACCTATAAAAGCGTAATAATCTGATCTGACTTTTTCTTACGATAAAAAATGCTGTTCTTACACAATTCTACAGCATTATTTTCTTACGACTGCGACTGTCCTGGATAATAAATATCTCAATTTGTTAAGCATTAAACATTTTTATGAATTTTTTTACGTAAAATTAAATATTTGTTTTCATCTTAATAAAGCTAAAATTTCTATTCTATTTTAAAAGGATTTGTAATAGACTTAATAAGGTTTTAAGTATACAAATTTGAAAATTTGCTCAAAAAATAAAAAAATATTGAATAAAAAATGTATTACATTACTCTACAAGCTCAAAACCGCATCGATAAATAAATACCTAATTTTTTTCTATTTCTGTTTTTCTGACAAGAATGAAAACATTGTTTTTTGTTATGTTATTCCAGTGTCATAATCTTTGGCTGGTTTGGACTTTGGCTAGAACATTGACATAATTGACGAGAATATGAATCGCATTTTCTCACACATTTGCAAGAATTATTAATGCTTTATTTTAATTATTATCTAAGAGAATATATTTCATAGACACAAGTGATTATGAGACAAAAGTATTATGGTAAATATATTCTTTCAGCTTTCTTAGTTGACTTAAAAAGCATCCAGTTCAAGCACAAGTTTATAAAAATCCCGTAAATTGATAACTGCGTTTTACATATTCTATAGGGTATTCCTTTAAGAGGTTTCGGATATCGATAATGAATAAAATAATAGTTTCATAACATACCTAAAAGTTATTTATGGCAGTGCATAGCTGGACAGTGCACAATTATACGTGGGACACAATATCTGCCAAATGACCACCACGACTTCTCTAGCAGTACACCATTCTTTTGTTGAAATATACCATTTCTGCTGAACACATTTCTGGAGTTATGTCACGAATTATTTGCCTTATTTCTTCCTTCAATTGTTGCATGGTTGGCGGATTGTTTTCGTAAGTTTTGTTTTTCACATAACACCAAAAAAAAATCTAGCGGCTTCAAACGTATGAACTTGGTATTCCATCAAGAGGTAACGAACAAGCTGTTACAGTAACCGGAGAACGATACCGAACGATGGTTGGTATATTTTATGGGATCAAATAATAGATATGGATATAATTAATTATCCAGATTAATTTAATTTGTCATAATTGAGTAACATTTTATCTCTTAATTGGTTTTTATGTTCTTAATCATTTTTATATTTCCAGGATAATAAACTACTATATATGTTTTTAATTCGATCTAACTCTTGTAAATTAGTTTAATAGGATCATCTACATATATCTCATGGATGGGGCTGAAATATCATTATTTTGATATTCTAAAAAATCTACTAAGTATAGTTTGAAAAAAAGTTTATTTTCTATAAACGCCATGCTATCCACTATATTTAGTACGTTGATCCCTTAAGGAAACCGTCTCATAAATAACCAGAGGTCACCGCGATCGCCGTAATACTTACGCCCCACGCAATATAGAGAGTAAACGTAATATATGGGCGTAGATAAATTACACGGTCTCGATGAAATCTCGGCGGCGCAATAATTATTATTAGTGCATGCAACGGGGAATAATGGCATCTAGAGTAAACCTTGGGTCCCTTAATTAACGCTGCAGGGTTCCGGGACGGTACAAGAAACATGGGAAGCCCCTTATTACTTTGGGGGACAAGGAACCGAGGAAGATATTAATTTTAAACGGATCGAGGAGGATTTTGCAGCTGAAATCTGCCGTGTGTAAGTTTTCCACTATGGTTTACCTAATTAGTCTTAAATTTAAGGTGATTTGAAGTTAATTAATCGGTGAACCGACTGTTTGTCATTGTACCCCAAGCAGTCTATTATTTGTAAAGACGTTATTTAAACGTTAAACAAAATTACTAGGGCTAATGCTAAGAGACTTAAAACGATCATACTTAATCAGCCAATATTTGCATATTTTTTATTTATATTTTAACTTTATTTTATTCTTACAACATTTGTCAGGTCAAAAATATAACAATATATATTTTTTAATAAATACACACTTTATATGGACATGATTGACATATTCCCATTTTTTATTTCGTAGTTGGTTACTGGAGGTGCTAATATTACAATTTTTAAAATAATATTTTTACAATATTCACAAACAATTATAAAACAACTATATTGTTTCATATTCACTAAGATGCAAAAACCGCAACGGAAAATGTTTTCGTCAAATTCCGTCAAAAAGGTAAAATAATAAATAATAATATGTAATCGGGAGATTAATATATTTAACAGAAATTGATATTTAAAATGTAATTCTAACTAGCTTGACAAACAATGTCTTCTCTGGGCCGAAATCAACAACCTCTGACACTCAACCGCTTCCAAAGCCCACCACTCCGCCACTCGCCAACATCAGCGGACACGGGGTGCAGGCACGGCGCGAAAATGACTGCCCATCACAAGGATCACAGGCGTCGATAACATTCGGCCATTCCTGACTTATGAGTGTCCTCACTCCTCTGAATCACACTAAAAAGGGCAAAAATAATCAGAACCTTTTAAATTGCATTTTTAAAAGCTGAAATAAAAATATTTATTAGCTTGTTTCCTGCTGATACTGGACAATTGATACAAAACCAATTGACAAAACCTTATCAGCTAATTGCTACCATTCTTACATCACACTAAAAGGCCAAAATAATCAGAATCGTTTAAAGGACATTTTAAATGCTGAAATAAAAAAATATATTATGTTAGATTGTTTGCTGCTGATACTAGACAATTGATACAAAACCAATTGACAAAACCTTATCAGCTAATTGTTACCATTATTACAACACACTAAAAGGAGAAACATAATCAGAATCGTTTAAAGGACATTTTTAAAAGCTGAAATAAAATATATGTTAGATTCTTTGCTGCTGATACTGGACAATTGATACAAAACCAATTGACAAAACCTTATCAGCTAATTGTTACTATTGTTACATCACTGTAAAAGGAGACACATAATCAGAACCGTTTAAAGGACATTTTTAAAAGCTGAAATAAAAATATAGTTAGATTGTTCACTGCTCATACTGGAGCTACGTCTTATTTTCTACCTGGATAAATAAAAATAAAATATCGTAACTCACCCAGAAACAATACAAATAAATTATTCAGGGACTCAAGAAAGTTTCAAAAGGTAAAATAAACGAATTACTTATTATATATTGGTGTTACACGCAATCTGCAGCTTGCGTGCAACAAAATAAAGTCAAATATCAACTCTAAAATCTTAAACCTAAATTCTAAAATATAAATCTAAAATCTAAATCTAAATCTAACTATGGGCCCACGCCTATTCCAGCCACTGGAAAAGAGAGCAATCCGGGTCGAACTAACCAGACCGAATACCGGGACTCATCCCTATTCGCAAGTCTTGTCCGCCCCTACTCACCGAAAGCGCCCAGGTGGTAAACTCATACCTTAGCAACCACCACACGCCTTTTCCAGCTATCATACTAATCGTATACCTTGAAAAGAGAGTACCGGGTAGAACTAACCCTACTCCTTTTTCCTATCCTAATACACGTTTGAATCTACCATAACCAAATCCATAGCTTGCCAAACCTAGCTATTCCACAGTACTTGTTCTTTGACCGTGCATACCATCCTAGGATGTTTCTAACTTCATATCAACCAATCCTCAGCTGCTTAGAAATTCAAATGAACCTGTCTACCTTGGAGATTGATTGAATCCTATTAGCTGTGTCGAAGTGATCCTTAGTAGATCTAACGCTGAATATAGTTCGCTACGCATCCAATTTTTCTTTTATTCCGCTTGATATTTCGCATAATTCGCTACTCATTTACGCCGAAACTCGCTAACGTCGATCATTTACGCCCGGAGGGATAAACGCAACTTGTCCAGATACGCTCATTTTGCTCCTAGTGCTTAGATTCCACACAATCCAAACTGAATGTTTGAAACATTTTCAACCTAGATATCGTAATGCAACTTGTTACACTTACTAGAGATTATGCCTCTCTACTTGTCCCATTCCACGTGGATGTCAAACAGTATTCAGGTAGTGAGATATGGCTAGTTTATATTGAAAGTATTCGTTTTCTTTAGGTAAAAGGGTATCCCTAAATGATTACTTTATTCGGGGTTGTAAAACTCATATATCAACGTCGCATAAAGATTTAAGTACATACCTAGGTAGTTTAGTTTATGTATTTTGAATTAAAATAATATTACCGTTTTATTTATTTTTGTTTACGCATAATATGAAAAGTGTATGCATTTTATGTAAGATTAAGATAATCGGATTTGCTAGTTGTATATTACATTATACATTTTTGTTAACTATATACGGTATACATATTTTTACCGAAACAATATGTTATTTCCGAGAATATTTATTTTATGTCGTTCTTTAGTAGTTTGTTTTCAAGATATCTACAGCGTGTTGTGAAAATTACTATATAATAGTACTCTTGCGCATAGAATTTTACCCATCTGGACATTTACATTTATTTCTAATTACAAGAAATTACGCTTTTATTAAAAAGTAGCCATGTGTACTTAATAAACGCTTCGTTCTCATCTTCTACAAAATTTTACACAACAACTTTTTTAACATTCACTATGTGTTAATTTATTACAACACTACTCGAAGGGTTATTTGCTATTAAATATGGCGTATACGAAGAATAAAGTTCTTGAAATACTAGTGAAATACCTGAATTAAACTGAAAAACTCTGACATATAATGAGGTGGTTAAAATTATATTATAATCATTGAAAAACTAATGTAATACTTATAAATTATGTGAATTTTTGATATAATTCTCAAGTGAATTTGCAAAACGGAACCTATTTAACTTTTCTACAACCATGTATTTATTCAACTACATACCTAAATAGGTACAAAACAAAATAACTTTCTTAAAGACTACGTTAAAAACAGCATCTTAAACTGAATTTTCAAATATTAGATCGAAAATGTGTTTACCTTGAAGAATTATGAGGTGTTTATAATAAATTAATATGTCTTAATAAACGTTTGATTTCATAAATGTTCAACTTTAAATTTTACATATTATCCACTATTTCTCTCTTGTATTTCTAATCACTAAAGATAATTACCAAGTACATTCATGTAATACCTAGTATTTTACTGATATAGCAATACTAGACTACCTAAAGTTGAAAGTTTCAGTAAAATGTAAGAAAAATTAAAAATATAGCTGAAATATTAATAACATTTATAACTAAACTTAAAGTAATAAAATAAGTAATAAGTAAAATGGGGTATAATTAAAAAAATGTATATATGAAAAATATAAATTATATAGTATTTATGAAACAATCTATGGTCGGTATTTCTGAAAAACTGAAAAACTTTTGAAGACTTTTTTTTTACCTTTCAACATAAAATCTTGAATATACCAGTATATACTTGATATATTTTTTATTTACCTAATAAACAATGAAATTATTAAATTACTGTTCGACTCTTGTTTAATATTTTTAATTAAAAAGCTCAACAAAATATTTCAACACACAAAAAATAAAAATCATGTTTGAAAACCACTTTTCCGTTTCGACTTGATCAAGAAGTTTAATGAGAATAAAATAACACATACTCAACATAACTAATATACTAAATAACACAACTCTAGAAATTTTATTCCTCAGGAGGACCATAGATAGATATTTATTTAACTTTGAATTTTAACCACATTTTAACAATAAAATTTTACTTTTTACGTGAAAAACTGTCTGTTTGTAGTGTTTGTGCCTTGTGCCGAGGTTCGCATCCATCTTCTTTCGCAAGCGAAATCGACCCTTATCAACCGACTACGGTAGCGCCCTCTCTTCGAGACCTCTTGAACCACAAGGCGGTTTATATCACCGAAATCCGAAATCGAAAAATCCGAACAATTACTTTAAACTCAAATCTGTCTCCATAGCAACAATTTTTACTGTATAAAAATACTACCTGTGATACTACCTTAGAATTTATCTCGTAATTACCTTAGAATTTATCTCGATTTTTTTTTCTAGCCATTTTTAAAATACCTTTCAGAAGAGATTTATTCAGATAATGTGTTGGCTCACTACCTTTTCCTGTTATCTTCCGGAGTCTGTAACTTGCAGGGGTGATATGACCCTTCTTTCCAGCACTCCATTTTTTTCCGCTAATATCTTCGAGCACTAGAACTAGCAGAATGATCCCTCCGGTTTTCTTTTCGCGCTTCGCCGATCCGACGACGGTAAAAATTAACTTGACACCAACAATTTGCAATTCTTGCAATTATTTTAGCTTTATTTCATTCAATTAATGAAGTAATAAATATTCAATTACTTCACATAAAAAAAACATAAGGCAATATGATATAATATGCCACTTTATTGAGACTATGACAGGTATACAGGCAGTTGAAGCAGCCAAGGGAGGCAATACAAAGTAATTAGGTTATTTTCAAAACAAAGTAATTAGGTTATTTAAGTTTTTTTCCTATTTGTATACTTAGTCATTACAGTTATGTTTTCTTTAATATCGTTAGTTTTGTTCTTGTTATTAATCTTTATTAGAATCAGGACAGTATCATTATTCTTTAGCGTTTTTTTTAATTTAGTATAGAATGTTAAATGCAGCGTAATAAGGCATTATGACAGTAGTCACCAATGCCACATCGTTATGTTGAAAAATAATATCAAAAATCTATGCTAATTGAAAGAAATTGCAAATTCATAGTGGAAAGTTCACTTCAATCTTAAAAATTGACCAAGGCATGTGTGAACATGAGACAAAGAACAGAATGCTCAAGATACATGATTTTGATAAAAAAAAACAAAGTTTTAGGAAAATTTGCTAACGAAATTAATGCGCAGGGTGTTTTAAAGTTAGAGTAAAAAACAGCCATTCGATGAACCCTGTATAATAAAGCCCAATAATAAAGTTTATATAAAGTGACCTTAGAAGTTTTTAAAGAGAGGCCAGACTAGTACTAGAATCAATAATAAGTATATGCAAAGTTTATTTTTTATTTAAATTTGGAATATGAAATATGAATGTGATATTTTGATGGAAGATTTTGAAAATAATACAATAAATAGTTTATAATAAAAACAAAAAGATTAGTAGAATAATAAGTTGAAAAAGGCAAACATTCTGATGTTAGAATAGTAACTATGAAATATTGTCAGTTTACTTTTTGTTTTCTAATTTCTTTTAAATGACCATAACAAATATTTTACTTACTATACAGGGTCCGGCAATAGTGCGTCGGGCATCTGTAGCTCATAGAATAAAAAACTTGAGAATTTTGTTTAAGTGCAGACCTAAAGTATGTACCAGGATGTATTTCAGGAAAATATTTTAATTTCTATAGGGTGGCTCAAAAAAGTGTGAGTGGACCTGGATAATTTTTTTTTAAATGGAACACCCTATATATTATTGCATTTTTGGCTACTTTTCAGATCACTTTACATAACCCTAAGATATGAATAATATATTTCGATAGTTTCAGAGATATTCAAAAATAAATCAAAAATATATATTTTTCGGCCCTTCTTAAAAAAATTATTAAAAATACAGGAACTGTTCTGAAATCAAAACTATATTAGGTATTTACTTTAGATGGTCTGTACTTACTTTGCTGTATTACTTTGCTATATTTAGAGTATTTCAAAATTTTTAACGGTTTCGCAGATATTTGTGGTTTTATATTTCATATGGCGTTTTCCACAGTAAATTTTTATCAAAGCCACCCAATCATTTTTCTCTCGTATTGTACCACTGAAAGCGCCATATTAAATAATGCTGCATGTATCCGGAAAACTATTAAAAATTTTGAAATACTTTAAATACAAGAAATGTTCATTTTTTAATTCTCCATCTAATAAAATAATAATATACAGGATGTTCCATTTAAAAAAACAAAGAAAAATTATTTTATATTTTAGAAAGTTTGCCGTAGAATATTGAACATCCTGTATGATTTACGATTACCATATTTATAGCATATTATTCAAAGTAAGAATAGACTATCTAAAGTAAATACATAACATATTTTTGATTTCAGAACAGTTCTTGTATTTTTAATAATTTTTTTAAAAAGGACTGAAAAATATATATTTTTATTTATTTATTAATATCTCTGAAACTATCGAAATATATTTATTCATATCTTAGGGTTATGTAAAGTGATCTGAAAGGAAGCCAAAAATTCAATAATATACAGGGTGTTCAAAAAAAATCATCCAGGTCCACTCACACTTTTTTGAGCCACTCTATAGAAGCTAAAATATTTTCCTGAAATACATCCTGGTACATATTTTGGGTCTGCACTTAAACAAAATTCTCAAGTTTTTTATTCTAGGAGCTACAGATGCCCGACGCACTATTGCCGGACCCTGTATGATGTGTATTAAGGCATCTTAAGTTTTTTTTTATACGTATATTAATTTATGTTACAGAAAAAATCAGCAAATATATCTAAATTAAATACAAAATAACTCTAATTTACATGTAAAAAATTCACAGTCCTTTACAAAGATGCAACCGGGGGGGCATTGAAAATGATGAATAAAAACGTAAAAATATGATTAGTGTTAATATGAGTGTATTACATACATATGTTTAAATAACGAACTTAAAAAAAAACAACAGATTTAAAGATTCACTGAAAAAGTAGTAATGTTAAAATTAAATAAAACATTATCAATAATAATTATGCGATCGCACCTATCCGTAAAACAAGCAAGCAAAAAAAACTCGAAAAAAACAAAATAACATACAAAACATCAGGTTAACATGATGACAGATCATGATCAATGACAGATAAATAATTCTTACGGAAAGTTACACTTTACGATATAATTTTTTAACTGTTAAAGGCAAACCCCATTTAAACACAAAACTTTTTAATACCTACTACTGTATCTAAGACTTTTTTTTAAATTACTAAATTCTTAGCCACGCTTCTGTTTTTCTTGGCTGTTGTGCGTCACGTCACAGATTAATAGGCCCACGTTTGCACCACAAGGCGATGCTGCAGACCACTAGGTAGACCGGTCGTAGAAATTTATGTTATACAACTTGTAGTCAATCTACACAAATATCAAAAACTTTTTTTCTTTTAAAATGTGTTCAGATTTTGTAAAAAGTATAAGTCAAAATGGCAAAACTTAAATTTGATATGAGTTTCTTAGTTTTTAACTAATATAGTGGCGAATTACAAAAATTCCTTTTCAATGAAAATTAATGAGTTAAATAAAATAATTTAATAAATTACTAGCTTTTTCTCGCGACTACGTTCGCGTTACACCTCGAATCGTTCATGCATTGATTTAAATGATTTTTTACTTCTTTATAGAGAGCTAGTGAGCATAGATGTTTTTTTATTTTTCATCTTTTTTTTATTTATTAAGAGCACTAATCTTGCACTCTTTATAGGTTATTTTTTATTCTTTGAAAGATAATTGAGGAAGATATATTTCGTTATGATGTCACTAAATAAACCCTTGTATAAAATTTTATACTGTCTGGTTTATAATGTTATAGTATTGCATTTTCGTACAGCAAACTTTCATTCCCTATTCTACTCCCTAAGGGTATAAATTTCATAAATTCGCTTTACCTTTGTGCCAATTTTTATGTGTATAATCCAGAGGTCACCAAGTTTTATATAAATTTTTACTAACTTTACCCATTTGGTTGATGAATTTCAAAAATTTCTTCTAATTCTTTTTGTAGGATTTCATTCTTCTAGACCAAATAGTAAGGAATTTTCATACAACAAACTGTTCCGAGATAATTTTACTCTCTAAGAGGATGAATTTCCTAAAATCGCTTTGTGTAGCTAATTCACTAATGTCGTTTAAACGAACCTTTGTGCTAATATTTATGTATCTAAAGCTGGCGGCATGAACTCACTCTAAAATATCTAAAAACGTAATATATAATCTAACTGACACACCACTGACAATGACAAATAATTTATTTCTGGAGGTATTGTGTGTAGGTGTTTTTCAGGTATGTTTTAGTATTTAGTCGTTTTACACAAAGAAATAGCCATTAAGCACTATAAAAATACTTCATAACAAATCTACACATATATACCTTTCATTTAAAAAAAGAATCATCAAGATTGGTAAAGCGGTTTCGGCGGGATGGATGCAACAAAAAAACCCTTTGAGCTTTTATATATGTATGGATTAATTATTTTTCCAACATATTTTACTTTGCAAATTTTTATAAATATTCAGACTCGCCAATATCGTACTCCACCGTGTCCAGCCTGTTTAGCCAAACGTAGGCCGATTCCTCTTCGGCGGCGTCGTGACCCTGGCCGAAGGAAGAGTCTTGAAGACGCTCATCCGCGCATAGGAATAAGTTGACTGCGTAGCGTATTGCGTATTAATCGATTCTGAAACTTTCTATCTCGTGTATAACATGTTACGCAAGTTTATTATTTTAATCTCGATTTTAATAGATAAATGTGTGAAATGCCACCTGAATATCTTCCGCCATGACATGTTTTTACTTTTTTGTTATGGTAAAGTGATTTGTATAAACTTTATTCAATAACGTATATTTTCCTCCATTTGTGATTTTTTAATTTTAAGCGAAAATTAAGTATAACATTTTAGGAAAAAGAAACACTGTAATATTTAAAAGAATAAGAAGAAATTAGTCTTATTTTGAAAGGAAAATATAGAAAAAACTCTTTCTATAGAAAAAGTCTTTATACTAACCAGAATCCGGTGACATATACGCGGTCTCACCGGAAACATTACTTATTACTTCGCATAACTTGAAGAATATCTACTTTTAATAATGAACACTTCAGAAATACACCAGTAAAAACATTTATTATTTGAGATTAAAACTCGAATTAAATTATAAATATTAGTTACCTATGTTGTTATAGCTTTTATAGGCCTGTTTAACGACTTAATAAGTTACCTAGCGAAAAAATCTGTGCGCGTACCTACCACTATTGTTACAGGTTAATTCGTTAAAGAAATATGTTACACAAGTTAAAAACGCTAAAATTTTAATGGTATTACTTGTGCATTATTGGCCTTATAATGTAATTTGTTGGAATTATATCTTCTTTAAATATAATTAGACTTTTTAACGACTTTTAAGTTACCTAGGAAAAAATCTGTGCACGTACCTACCAGTATTGTTACAGGTTAATTCGTGAAACAAATGTGTTACATATTATTCGTGGTATTAGTGGTATTATATTGGAATCAGCTTGGCATTAGTGGGGCATTATATGAGAAATTTTGGTATTTAATTTGTATTTTTGGCATTACTTTGGCATTAGTATACAGACATTTGTCAGCGGTTTACTCCTTGTAGATAATCAAAAAGTTTTTTGATAAAATTTGCTTTTCATGTCAGATCATTTCTATGAAAAATTACATTAGATTTTTATTAAAGACGCTGGGTAATTAAAACATTGACTAATAAACCTTGTCCACTTTAAATACGGGGTCACGAAATATCCTCCTTGGAGTGTTTGGGTTAAGGGGTGTATAATAAATTAATCGTTGTTTTATAATAAAAACCATAAAACATTTATTTGTGAGTAAAATAATGCAATGGTTGGATATCTCTCCTTTATAATTCGGTGACTAAAAATACACTAAAATAATTAGAAAAAAAATCTTGTACTTATTTAGTAATTACGTCAATATTAATTAATTGACTTTCTAGTCTATTTTATTTTATGTACAAATATATTATTAAATTTTAAGCATTAAGTAATAAAACACTTTGTGCCCTCTTATATCGTAAAAGGTTACGAAATATACTCCTGGTTACACCCCTTACAGAAAACAGTGTAAGGGGTGTAAATAAATTGTATAATCACTGTTTTTTATAATAAAAACTATAAAATATTTCTTATTTGTGAGATTAAAAAAACAAAACAATGCATTGGTTAAAATAAGTACATTCAATACTGTTTTCAATTGTTAATTCAATAATGTGTTATAACATAATATAGCCATTACTATTATACTATTATTATTAAAATAATATGTGTGTAACATATTTCTTTAACGAATTAACCTGTAACAGACATTTATATGCCCAGTATATTTTTGTTTAACAAACCAATCAGGAAAAATCCAAAACCTACCGTTATAGGAGGTATAAGACGATTAAACTTATATAATGACAACTACTTATCGGATAACAAATTAATTACTACTGTCAGCTAGTTCAGCTACTGTCTAGGTAGAATTTACCTAGAGTACCTACACCTACCTATGATGATGTAGGTAGATTAAAGCTTATTTTGACGTTACCTCTCACTTCGGTGTCACAAGCTGAATTTTTCAGGGATGGAAGTACAGTACATCACAGTACATGATATGGGGACCCTTATTCCGAAAGTAGTACAAAATTAAACAGGGTAAAAAGGCACTATCATCAAAAATCGATATATTAATACCACCGTATAGAGAAAACAAATACTTATTTTTTGATCCAGTACAGAATAAAGTCTTCGTAGGGAGTAATTTTTTATAATTATTTACAAAAAAACATTTCCATTAGCGCTTATGACCAAAAAAAAACTTTAAACATGAATAATCATTTCAATCATGCGAAAATTTGGTTTAAAAATAGATTTTTTTTTAATATAACTTTCATTTAACGAAAAACGAAGGCCTAAATGAAAAAAAGAAACAATTTAAAAGTTTCGCTTATGTCTTGACAAGGTATCAAAGCAAACCCCATATTTTTTGCTTTTAAACTAATAAAGATATATCAATAAACAATTAGCGATGCAATGGTTTTTGCGCGCGCTGGCCGACTGCCGCCGCTGCGCCGAGATTTCCTATACCCTTGTATATATGACGTCATGGTGTGGCAAATGTAGCATTTTAATTCGATTTGGGCTCCCTTATATAGGATAACAGAAACATTTTCAATGTTAATATATCACCAAAGTAGTAAACTAAGTATATACGCATATTAAATATTATATATAATATAGGTTTCACAAAACAACTACTGACATCTTTAGAAGTGTAGGAAAAATATTAGGGTTAAAACCACCATCGGCAATATTTACACACAAATCCATCAATATTCAAGAGCAACAGTGTATATTTGTCGAGTTATATCGACAAGTCTCGACCAGAATTCAAAATCGAAATACGCTGGAGCCTTTACAAATCATTTTAGGTAGTCACATTGTTCATAAAATCAAACTGCATTTCAGAGACAGCTAAATAAATTCTTTTGTCAAATTGGGACTGTGTGAAATATTAAAAATACGAATAAGTAAAATATATTTTAAATTTTAAGTTGATTGTTTAACCAATAACTTATTAGAATACAAATCTTAAGTTTGATTCTTAAATCATACTCAAACCAATTCTTTAAATGTGTATTTATGTTGGCTAAAGTATTTTTTGAAGATAAGAAATAATAAAGATTTAAAAAAAATAGTATAAAATTTTAACTTTTGAATAAAATTGCTAATAAATAGCCGGTAAATACAATTTATAATAATAAAGTAAATATCAGCAAGACAGATGAATGGCAGAAATCCAAATTATTTTGAAGATTGCCAAAGGTATGTACTATTATACTGTACTTATATTATTCGTTAAAAATCCTTCGTGCCTTTATTCTGCAGATGTTAAACTTACATTTTTGTTAAATATCGATATATTGAATGATGTAGATCTTTTGAGTTACTAGAATGTTTGTCTTTTGATGCTAGATGTTTGTAGTTTCCATGCTCATATTTATTTTTCCCGACCGTTGCCAGGCTGCTGAAAAGCCAGACTGCTGAAAAAAGGCAGCAGCTGCTTAATTTTTAGGAGTCTCGCACCGGTTCAGCCACCAAGAATTTTTTGAAGCCCTCAAGAAAAAAGGTGTTTTAAAACTAACATCGAAGACCAGTTTGGCCATTTTGAGGGATGTTGTGATGCAATTCGTGGATCCCAACTCCCAGCTGTTTTTCATTGTTTTATATCGAAAGTAGAAAAAAGTTGTTTTTCCTTAAACAAGTTTAGCAAATATAATAAATTGTGACTAGAAAACATTTTATTAGTCATAGGGAGTTCAGGCTTAACCCCAAAAAGTCTAATTTCAATCGGTTCGTTTAAAAACGAAACAGAATCGTTAAAGGGCTATTAGAAGAGCATTTAAAAGAAGAATTGGGTTTAGCAGCTACTATGAGCTTTAGAGCTAGTGAGAGTGGGAGTGGGGATGCTGCTGTAATTATTGTTGAAACCTTAACTGAAACTCTATCAAAAGGTACTGAGTTTAAAAATCATGAATGACAACAATGTTCAATTCGGCAAATTGTATACTGATGAAGCTTTGGCTGTATTTACGGATTTGAAATTAACACAGCTCAATACCAACTTCTTAGGAATGCGTTAAAATTAAAAATGTCTTAAAGATGTGTTTCCCAGTTACAAGCATATTTTGGCAGCTAAGACAAATTGTTATCCAAAGAGCATGACAATTTCGGAGAAAATTTCAACGATTAATATTTAATCAATACTAAGCCATACCTCAAGAAGATGAAGTCTCAAAAAGAGGAATTATCTTCTTTTGCATCAAATGGCGATGGTTCTCTTATCAAACTTAACCTGTATGTTAAATGAGCTACTGATGGTAGTGGTGGTAAAAATTATTTTAAGCAAAATTTTGAGTTTTAAGTTTTTGATGATACATGTATATTAAGGATTTGCATTGTCCTATTACGTCTAACTCTTGATAAAAATGAACGAACAGTTTTTTGTGATGAGAGATTCTTTCACTGACATTTATGAAAAAAAATCCTTTGTCTCGGATATTCTTTCTGAAACCGACACGGCGTGGAAGTGACTCCAGACAAAGCGAAATTGAACGAGACAACAGGAGACAACCGAATATCCCAGAAAAAAACTCCCCACGTCCTTCTCTGCAATTTCACGAGTAGTTTCGAGAAACTTTAAAAAAAATGAAAGTAGGTTAAGACAAACGGTAACAAGCCAGAGGCAAGCCGAGACGAGACAAAGTTAGGCGAGGAAACATGACCTTGACCTGCTTTAGGCTGTTTCCCCATAGTGTAGAGGGTATATTACACATTAACTTGTTATATAACGTAAGGTAAGTGGAATATTTAGATGGGTATTAACAAAGGATAACAATAATTAGGATTCAACAAATTATTCAGTAAAAAATCTTGTAAACTGCAACACTCATAAGAATTATATTTTATCAGGTTATATGTTTATATTGGTGTATATATAAATGTTTATGTTAATATATTTTTATTAAAGCATCGAAACATATAAAGGCTAAACATTAGGTCATTAAATTTTAATGTATTATATAGATTTAATTACCTGTGATACTTTGATACTAGATAATCTTTAGTATTAGCCGTCTAAGCTTTTTTGAAAAGCCCGTATTGTTTTTTCAATACTAATTTTAAAATTTAATTAAGAAAGCAAAGTAAAAACTCAAAGGCGACAAAGCAAACTAATTCCGAAATGTAAATATATTATTAATATCCTACTAAGAAACAAATTTAATTTTTCTATGTAAAAACGAAACAACGTTGACAATCCTATGCTTTCAGAGAGCATCAAAGGATTGTCTTTTAATTTATAAACTATAAAGGGCTTTGTTACAGCACAAAAGACTTTTATAATATCTATTCTTTTGTATACCCCTATCTCTGAAAACAAAATATTCCAATTCATTTAGGAATTCAGAAATAAAAGAAAAGACGAAGTGGATTTAATTGGGCAGAATCGCATGAAAAGCTAGAAACGAAATCGCATGGAAGCTGAAAGCCCTACTCTAGTTAGTTAATTTAACATAAAAAAGCGGTGTTCTAACATAATGCTTAATTAAATACCGGGACCTAAAAGCTTCGAGCGTTTTTGTTTGGAATTTATTACAAAGAATACAATATGTCTCGTTTTCATTTTGTTCAGTGTAAATCTGAAATTCCGCCTGTAGGAGTTAGAAAGTATGCACAAAGGCGCTAAAGAAAACATAATTATTTTATAGATAGAAATGTTAAAATTAATATTAATTAAAGTGTGTTTTTATATTTTTATGTAAAATTTTTATTTAGCTCTAAAACATACCTATATGATATAATTTTTACTAGTAATACCAGGAGAGGTTAAATTAGTTCAGTATTTTTTTGCGAAATACCATTAGAGTGGTATTCAGTAAGGAAAGTTATTTAAAAAGTAAGGAAACTAATTTGAGTTTAAAATCATTTTAAAATTAATGTTTGTTGATTTTTGAAAATGGCTATATTTTCCTTCGATAAAATACCAGGAGAACATCGAAAGTTTTGTCGATCTGGTAATTCAGTTGCTATGGTAAGTAAAACTTTAACTTACGTTTGAAAGCCGTCACTTTTGTAGCGAGTTAGTGAGTTGCAATGGCGCGATGTGTACAAAATGATTCGTAACACGCATGAATATTAAAAATCATAAGTTGGGTATTTCGTGAGGTTTTACTGAACAAAATCATATGATTTTGGCAGGGCAGATATATCGGTGGAGCAACTGCCACTTATTCTCGATATTCTCGAAGATTATGGCTGTAACATGCACAAACAGAAACGAAGAAACTGCATTCTTCATAAATATTTTTGCTTGTTCTAAAATGGCTAATCCCGTTTATACTTTTCCATATTTCTATGCCGTTTTAGAGAAAATTAAATAAAACAAAAATATGGTGGAATATTTTGACCTATAAAAGTCCTAAACATAGATAAGAGAAAAAAATTCAGTTTGGAAAGTGCCCATAAGGACAATATAAATACTATTTGGCGCTATTCTTACAATAGTCGTTCTCCAAAGCTTTTGATAATTAATACAATGGTCGCTCTTAAAGCTTTTGATAATTTCGGAGTAGTTCAGCTTTTTCCGGAATTATATCGCCAATTATTGTTTATTTTAATTTATTATTTTTTACTTTTAATTTTTTAAATAAAATAGAGTGTGTTGCATATAAGAAACTTTTTTTAGTGGGGCGGATAGCATAAAAATATTTCAATGCTGGCGGCGAATTTGAATTTGGATATGGATAGTAAATATACCAAGCATCAAAAAACGCCCCAGACCCCAAAATTGTGGGGGCCCCCCACCACCGGTATGACGTCATTAAAGCGGGGGTCAAAAAAACGGCTTTTAGGCATATAAATACTTTTTTTTTCTTTGTAAAAACCCATTTTAATTTTATTTTTTATACTATAACTTATTTGAAAATATTTTCAACTGTTTTTAATTATATGGCGGCCATCTTGTTATATAAATGTCAAAACTTTGACATTTTATCTGAAATTTTGTGTTTGATATCAAGTTATAGGTTTTTGGGGTCGACAAATTTAGTGATGATATTAAAATTTTAATACGATACATCTACAACTAGATGCTACCCCAAACAACCCTTCAAAATTTTTATTTTATACATCCCTTCCTCAACATCCCCCTATGCACCAACCTTTATATTAAAATATAAACTTCTATTTATGTTCATAATATTTTATTTCATCAAACGTATAAATAAAAACGACTCGAAAATTAAAAATAAGTTAACATTTTAAATAAAAATAGCATTTTAATAAAATAAGTTAATACACTCTATTCATCGTTTTCAGAACAATGTCCTTCACATGCACACAGCTGTGTACACCGAAGACCGTTTTTTACACATTTACATGCTAAACACCGTTGTTTGCAGCTACAAGCGATTAGTTCCTCACAGCTTTTCACAACATCTGGAATGGTAGACCACAATGGCTGAAATGCATCGTTAGTTTTTTTCCATCCCCAAATTTTCAGGCAATGGAGCTTGAAAGTCTTTTTCCAAACAGTTGTTCCATATAAGGGCTTGTAGACTGGCTCGCTTGATATGTTGAATCAAAGCATTTTTCGTTGGAGGTATATTCTCAATTGCCCTATTTTTGATGAAAAGGAAACGTCTACACTCGTTAACAGTACTCAAGGGTGATGTCGCATCATATAATAGAACCACAAATCTTTCCATAGTACGCAAAATATCTTCATTTGGATCTCTTCCCATAAGCAGTTGTTCAAAAGCCGAATTAACATTAGGATTTGCTATCCAAACTTTCCAAGCTCCTTTCTTGCCTACCCCACAGAATGATGACACAGTATCGCAACCTGTTATAGAATGAAATATTGGTAGATATCTGCAAGTCTCCTGTGAAAGCTGGAAACATAAGCCATGGATGCTAATTGGGAAATATCAAAGATTAATTAGCATCCATGGCTTATATGGATGCTAATTAATCTTTGATATTTCCCAGTTCCAAAATCAATCAAGAGTTGTTGAATGTTTTTAATTTTAAAAAATGTTGACACTGCAATGACGACAACATCTGAATCCACCATTCAAACGGTGACGCAGTTGTGGCCATTATCGACTGTATGTTTAGCATGCAGAAGAAGACGACCGTCTGCTTCTTCATGCCACGATGGCAAAATATCTGAAACATCCGATTCTGCTGAAGAAGATATTATTGATTCTTCGAGCGTACAAACTATTATTTTTCCAATAAAAGTTTCGCTTGTTAGCTGTTTTGCTAAAAAGTTAAATAATTGCTGTGTGTTATCATCTACTCGTAAAAATTAGATTTTGAAAATGCGAAACATCAAATATTAATTAGCATCCATGGCTTATGTTCCCAGCTTTCACAGGAGACTTGCAGATATCTACCAATATTTCATTCTATAATAGGTTGCGATACTGTGTCATCGTTCTGTGGGGTGAGCAAGAAAGGAACTTGGAAGGTTTGGATAGCAGATCCTAATGTTAATTCGGCTTTTGAACAACTGCTTATGGGAAGAGATCCAAATGAAGATATTTTGCGTACTATGGAAAGATTTGTGGTTCTATTATATGATGCGACATCACCCTTGAGTGCTGTTAACGAGTGTAGACTTTCCTTTTCATAAAAAATAGAGCAATTATAAATATACCTCTAACGCAAAATGCTTTGATTCAACATATCAAGCGAGCCAGTCTAGAAGCCCTTATATGGAACAACTGTTTGGAAAAAGACTTTCAAGCTCCATTGCCTGATAATTGGGGATGGCAAAAAACTAACGACGGATTTCAGCCATTGTGGTCTACCATTCCAGATGTTGTGAAAAGCTGTGAGGAACTAATCGCTTGTAGCTGCAAGCAACGGTGTTCAGCATGTAAATGTGTGAAAAACGGTCTTCGGTGTACACAGCTGTGTGCATGTGAAGGACATTGTTCGGAAAACGATTAATAGAGTGTATTACCTTATTTTATTAAAATGTTATTTTTATTTAAAATGTTAACTTATTTTTAATTTTCAAGTAGTTTTTATTCATACGTTTGATGAAATAAAATATTATGAACATAAATAGAAGTTTATATTTTAATATAAAGGTTGGTGCATAGGGGAGTGTTGGGGAAGGGATGTATAAAAAAAAAATTTGAGGGGTTCTTTGAGGTTAGCATCTAGTTGTAGATGTATCATATTAATATTATAATATCATCACTAAATTTGTCCACCCCAAAAACCTATAAATTGACATCAAACACGAAATTTCAGATAAAATGTCAAAATTTTGACATTTATACATATAATTATAAACAGTTGAAAATAAGTTGTTTTAGTATCAAAAATTAAATTAAAATGGGTTTTTACAAAGAAAAAAAAAGTATTTATATGCCTAAAAGCCGTTTTTGACCCCCGCTTTAATGACGTCATACCGGTGGTGGGGGGCCCCAAAATATTGGGGTCTGGGGCGTTTTTGATGCTTGGTATATGTACTATCCATATCCAAAAATTCAAGTTCGCCGCCAGAACTGAAATATTTTTATGATTTTCAGAGCTCTCCGATCCCACTATTTATAAAGACATGTATGAAATACCTATGAAACATTGGAAGCCGACGTTTTAAGCATTGAAACCAACGTTATGCCTCGATCCACGATGGTTTTTGTAGTTAGTACACACAGCTCTTTAAGTTTTTAATGTCACTTTTTCACAATTATCATAGGTTTGAGTAAATAAAATTTAAATTAAACTCACAAAATAGCAATATTATAATTACTTTGAAATGGACGTTTTAAACACTTTTCGTTTTTTTCCAATGAGGACAGTATAAATTTTGAAATATTTTATAATTTTTGAACATTCTGACTTTGACAAGAGAAAATTATTTCTGTCCTTGTTTGCGGTTGTTCTTAGCAACCGTTATAGCAGCACCCTACAACGTATGCGCTGCAAAACAATTATAAGTTTTGGCGGCAAAACGAGCATTCCAATCTAAACTTGTTTCCTTTATCTATGGTCCCTAAAAATAAAAAAACCGTTTCTATGGTATATAATAGTATTATTAATTTTGATTAACGTCATAGTTTTTGCAGTTATTAAGATGTCACATTATCCGATAAGTATTATCCGTTAATGCTACGGAAACTATTGAACTAAATAACTTTTGTGCTTGTTTAACAAAGTTGTTTGCTAAACAAGCACAAAAGTGAATAAATTCAGAGTCTCGCAATTAGTGGAATAAATTAGTGGTTTCAATTACACTTTATACTTTTTAGCAGGGACCAGAAAGTGAAATAGCAAAAGCGGTTCCACCGTTTCCACGGCAATTTCAAATAAAATAGTTCCAACCTCGGGCGCTAGGTGGTAGTGCAATTAATATTTAGGTTAAGAAATTGCTACTAGTTGTTATTGCCAGATGGCGTTCAATCAGATTTTTTTTGTAGTTTCCATAGTTTCCAACGGCCTTTGTCATACTATTGTCAAATTCTCAAAAAATATTGTCGTTGTCATAGCGCCAATCATCAAAAATGGTTATCAAAACGTCTTTCAAACTATAATTTGTTACTTTGATTTGTTATACAGTGTGTCAATTTTAAAACTTCCCACCCTTAATATCTTGCTTGCAGTTAAAAATATGAAAAATCGGAAAGACACGTCAAATTTATTTGTAAGGGGGACACTTTAAATTAATATTTTTAGCCTTTTTCTTTTAACCCCCTAGAAGGGGTAGATGTCACCTTTACAATTTTAAATGGGTATGGGGGTCAAGTGGCACATTGTTTTAAAGCACGTTTAATTCTCTTTTCAGTGGTATCCTACTTTGTTGCTTTTTGTCCAGAGGTTTCCGAATAATCGCGTTTCAAACTTGCAGAAACAATTAAACATGCCTGCATTGAGATTATGGTTTTCAGGCTAGCAATGGGTCTCCTTGTAGAAATAATGAGAACATTAGGTGGAAACATGGACGTAGCAATTATATTTTTCTAGGGGGTCGAAATACTAATAAACAGAAAACGTCATAAACATTAACGTTTCTTTTCTTAAATTTGAATGAATGGCAACCTCTAATCAGTTATACAGGAGGATTTGTTAACATTTCAGCAGAACGGTGGCCCCACCTCATTATTTTCTTCCGATTCGACAGTGGTTAAACGAGAGATTTCCCGGTACATAGATTGGCAGAAGGGGACCAATTGAATGGCTTCTAAGATCACCGGATTTAACACCCTTAGATTTCTTTCTTTGGGGACATTTTAAATCCATTGTTTATAGAACACAGCCTACTGATATTGATAATCTTAAAAGGCGAATTACAGCAGAATGCCGGTCAATTGCCGGTGAAGTTTTCCGAAATGTTAGGGGGGAGTTTGAAAACACACTTTATTATTGTTAACAGGAAAATGGACAACATTCTGAACAACTTATAAGATAGGGTGTAAGTGGTGTAATATGATCTTCTAATCTTTTGTACTATAAGGAGATCCATTGCAATAATTTTTGCGTAAACACTAGACTGAAAACCAAAAGCTCAATGCAGGCATGTTTAATTGTTTCTGCAACTTTGAAACGTGATTATTCGGAAACCACTTGATAAAAAGCAACAAAGTAGGATACCACTAAAAAGATAATTAAACGCCCCTTAAAACGATGTGCCACTTGACCCCCATTCCCATTTAAGATTGTAAGGGTGACATCTCTCTTTCCTAGGGGGTTAAAAGAAAAAGGCTAACAATATTAATTTAAAGTGTCCCCCTTACAAATAAAATTGACGTGTCTTTCCGATTTTTCATATTTTTAACTGCAAGAAAGATATTAAGGGTGGGAAGTTTTAAAATTGACACACTGTATGTGTTTTTATTAGACAATTCATTTTATTTGTGGCCCAAAAAATATAATGTAAGTCTTTTATTTTTGTCATCATTTAAGTACCTATTTATATTTACTCCATTTACAAAACTTTGGGGGTATTACGTTGGTTTTGTTTTATTATAATAAACGATGTTTAAATATTGAAATAATATTTACACATGTTTGGCTTTAATAATTGTATAAATTATACTGTTAAATCTTATTTTTTACACATCACAAGGATACTTGTTATTAGTATTGTTGAATTTGTGTAAAAATAAGATTTAATGATCAAATTTAATTATTTTAGAGGAAAATTCCATAAATACGCTAATTTAAAAAGCCCGCGCTTCGGTCCATTTAAAACAAGCCCTACTCAATAGATGGCGCCACTTCTGTAAGACCATTTTTCAGTATGGCAGAGTCCATTCTGTTTTTAGCTAGGTGTATTCTTTGCTTTTTAGATTACGGTCATTCATAATGTCTAAAAAACACAATTAAAATTAATATAATTTCCTAGCAACAGCTTGCGGTAGTCAGTTGTATCCATAGAGAACGCCTAATATTTATCTTATAAAACAATCAAATTTTGGTTTTTAACCACAATTTCTTTTGACGGATGATAATCAAAAGTGAAAATTACATTCGTCGCAAATTTTGAAGTATAATTAGTAGAAATGTTTGTTAACTTTTTCTGCTAATTGAAAATGACTACCACTAATTTTGGGGTTCTGAATGCTTACGGCGAAATTGAAGGAACAAACTTAATACGATAATTGAAACCACTAATTTTGAGGTTCTGAAGCTTTTATCTACTTATAAGTATATATTATTAGTAATATTAAACTATATTACCATAGAAATCCGCTTTTAGGACTTCAGACAAATCAACTATATATTTTAAATTTTGTCTAAAACGGTCTGAAAATTTTTTATAAAAGATTTTTATGGAGAATGGCACTTCTCTTTAAATATCAATAATAACAAAATGTTTCAAATTTCTTTTTAAATATCAATAATAACAAAAATAATAGAGAGTAAAGCAAATAATAGTATGTTATTCAACGAGCATATAATGGTGGCTGTTATTCACGCGGATGAAGTTTATAAATCATCCAAGTGAATAACAGCCATTATATGCGAGAAGAATACTATACTTTATCCAGGACTATCAAAAAAATTTAGATAATATTAATATAAGTTTTTATTTTTAATGTCAAAAAAATATTGAACGAGTATAACGAGCAAGTAACATGGAAACAAAACATTGAAATTAATACTTTCATAGCCACCTTTGTTTTTTATTTTGTGCGTACAATCGCATTCCAAGCTTTGGATCGAGCACAGCTCTTGTTTGGAGTTTGGATTGAGATATCCGTGGAAGCGGTGAATAATGAAACCATTATTCACTAGTGAATAATGAATATTATTATTATTTCATAAACTCATGTATAATAATCAAATGATAGACGAGTCGTGGATAAACTACATAAAATCCTAGCGCATACAAGAAGTAATAATAAAATAAAATATCTATTAATATATTAAACTGTATAAAACAAAACTAATTTTTTAGGCTCCCAGTTGGGTAGAAAATCTATTAAGAGAGAATGAATTGATCATCTGTTTATTTCCAAATTTTTCTCTTCCAATTTTGTCGTACACACACCAAAATCCTTTTAAAATGTTGAAAATAAAATCAAAGTAAAATAAAAATTAATGATATATCCGAAAAAGAACTCGCCCTATTCACACTGATAAGGTTTTTGTGTAAAATAAATTGACAAGCGCCAAAACGATATTTCATTAAAAGGGAACGCGACAGTATGAACGGAAAATGTAAATCATTTAGAATAATCATGGTGGTCGGCACGCTACAAAAGGAAATGAAAATAACCTCTATACATCAGAGAACTCAAATTAAGGAATTTTTCGAGCTATAATAAATATTACCCTTGTGATGAGTGTATGCTTCAGTCGTATAATAGAGGAATTCCTGTGATTTACGGAAATAATATTTTGGGTTTGTTTATACACGGAATTTTTTTGAAAATAAGTATATTGCCATATTTTTTTCGGCAATGTATTTTTTATATCGGAAAACATTTTATGTTTGAATATTTGTATTTGTCAAACAAAAATACCCGGAAACAAATATCTACGTATTTGGTTTTATAAATTATACATACAACAAGTACTTTAGAGGTTTTTTTTATCCATTCATTAGTTCGATTATTAATATCCCAAGAAACATATTTAATTTGACTATGTAAAAACGAAATAACGTTGACAATCCAATGCTTTTAGAGTGCATCAAAGGATTGTCTTTTAATCAGTGGTGTATTTACGTTTTCGCTTGGGTGAGGGAGGGGGGGGGGGTGTTGGGATTCAATAAAGAACAAATTGATCACGAAATAAAAAAGTACTTATAATTTAATATTTCTAATAACAAAAAATATCTCACCAATATATACAAATACAAAGCCTGCAAAAAATCGAACAAAAAGAAAACAACTTATACAAAAAATACTTTTCGAGGATTTTTTGACAACTCATCAATAATCTCGGATGTTGAAAAAAATATATTTTTGTGTATTGACATAGATGCACGTCTATTTAATCGGTTCTGAAAAAAATGTTACAATTCAATTATTAAAAAAATATGCACAATAAAAAATAATCTCACCTCGGATATAGCATTTCTCAGATATATTTTTATCCTCTTCAGGATTGAAGAAGACCTCTGTGCAGTGGAATTTGATACAGACACAGTGGCTAGTACTTGCTCTAATCTAAAACTATTTGGGCATATTTTCGCATTGCAAATTTGTAAAGTATCCATGGCGTTTAAAGGTTTTTCTTTTAAATTAAAAAATAATTAATACTATTTTTTTTCAGGTATTCTTAGCCGATTCGACTGAAATTATGAGGGTAAAACTATGACTTATTTATATATATAATGGTCTATAATAGTCATATAATATTTAGCACTAGCTAAAAAAGTGTCGACAGATTTACCAAGGGTGTGAACTTATGGGTTATCACTGGAATATTTTATCTTAAAAAACTGTGACTTTTTTCTCTTGTTAGCACAGTTGTGTAGGCCATTTAAGGCCGATTTAAAATTGCACTTAATTTTTTGTCGATTTCACTCTCCTTGATGAAATAAACAGGCTTTTATTAATTTTTCCGATATTTGTATAGCAAATAGGTATGTAATATGTATAGGAATAGCAAATGGAGATCTTAAGTGAATCGAGTGGATTACATCCAGATGACAGTCGATAACCTACAGAATTAAAACTATCAAATAACCAATGACTAAAGAATCCAAGGACATATAACGCCCATATACGGGCTACAGCAGAATTTGTTACCTTAGACAGCATCATTTTGGAGCCTACGGATGAGTCACCCCCTCGTCAACAGCGACAATTTTAGCGATTTTTAATAATTTGTTGTGTGTAGTGAACTTTGTATAAACTTTATTACAATGGTGATGTGTTCAGCTTCCAAGTGTAAAATCCGCCATGATATGAAAGAGCCAGGAGTTGCGTTTCATAAGTAAATAAACAGTCCACTACACCTTTTTAGCGTTTTTTTTATTAAATTTGGTAATTATATTCCTGATACCATATGTATGTACTTGATGTGTCGTCGCTACTAGTTTTGTACCTTTTGTTAACATTTTAATACGTTTTTTTCGTAATTAATTAGTATGATACCACCGCCTACACCATAGGCGTAGTAACAACATTTATCAAAAATATAAATATCCTTTCAAGCAGCTAAGTTATGAAAAATATATGGCCACGGCACTTTTCGAGCCATGGTAACAATTTGGTCTCGGATGTTAAATGTCCTTGTATTCTTTAGTCATTACAAAAACAATGGTTATGACACTTAGCGAAAACTTGTGAAACTGTCTATAATTAGAGAGCGAGGTTATTATGACTCAAGATACGTAAGTGGTTCACAAAATACCTAACTCGAAGATTCAATTACGAAATTATAAACCACGCAAGAATAAAAAAGCACCCAACAACACCACAAGGACATATGGGTAAAAATTAAAAACTTTTAGACATACAGGGTGACCCATTAGTGCGAGAAAGTCCATTATCGCGGTTCTTGACAAAGATATAAAAAAAAATTTTATACAAATTTTTTATGATGGTTTATATCCTAAAATTATTTTGTTGTATACAGGGCGTCTCAAAAAAAGATATGATAAAGGTTTAGTTTTTTTTTTAAATTGCACCTCCCCCACTTTTCTTTACATAATTGTATTCGGTATAAACTCGGACTTCCTCGCATTAACGGACCACCTTGTATATGTATGTATAATGTGCAAAAGAGACGTCACAATGATGATAATATAGCCGTTGATGATGTAGAATGTAGAATGTTTAGGAGGGGAGTTAATCACCGCGACCTTATAGATTTATTGTGTGTTCCCCTTTCTTGAGTTATAACGAGTTATAACTCATCATACCGTCTCAGGGCTTTAACAAAAGCCAGTATCTGAGACGGCTCCAAAGAGGCCAGCTCTCCATCCTCGACATCAGACGTATCAAGGTTCATGGCACGAATGGTCGTCGTCTCGGCGCACTCAGTGATAAGGTGTTCTGGTGTTTCCCCATTTTCCCCACAAAATCTGCATTCGCCGTTGTTTCTCAGTTTCAGCCTACTGAGGTGTTCGTTGAGGAGACAGTGTCCTGTTAGAAACCCCGTGACAATTCGAAGATTGATTTTACTTAAATCAAGGAAAACCTTTGATTTTTCTCGGTCGGAAGTTCTAAGGAACTTTATCGAGTGTCTTAGACCATTGGAGGACATCCATTCCAAGTTACGGATGGAGTCTTTGGAAAACAGAACGCTCCTGGTCTAGTTAGTGGAGTGTTCGCTCCTTTTCTAGCTAGATCATTTGTTTTTTCATTGCCTTCTATACGTTGGTGAGCAGGCGCCCAGAGTAGGAGGACTTTATTTACTTTGCCTAATTTGTTGAGCTTCTCTAGGCATTCTTTGACCAACTTCGAATTGATGGTAACTGAGTTGATCGCGTTAAGTGCTGCTTGACTATCGGATAGGATGGCAATTTCCTGTTTTCGATAGTTCCTATCTATGATAAATTGTACGCATCTTTCGATAGCGTAAATTTCTGCCTGAAGGAGACTGGGGTAGGTGCCCATTGGTTCGGAGTATTTAGTTTTCGGCCCAAATACTCCTATCCCTGTCCCTGCTTTGGTTTTGGAAGCATCAGTATACCACGTAATGATATGGTCTTTTATATGCTGAGTAAGCATTTCTTTCTTCCAATCCTTTTTATTACTCAATACTACAGTGAGGTGTTCCTCAAAGTTGTAAATTCTTGGTATGTTATCCACTGGGAGTTGGAGAAGTGGAATTTTCTCTTTGAGGGTGTTCCAAGCCCCTGACCTGAAAATTCTCCCAGTACTGAGCCGTTGATGATGATAACATAGCTTTTAAAAATAAAAATAAAAATAAAATAAACATAAATTCACTTTGCCTTGTCAGTATTTTGTAAATAGCATATGTTATTGTAAATTCAATTATATGAAAGATTAATTTATTATTTCGTCCGGGTATTTGCGGTTAAAGGTTTGTGGCGTAATTTTTACCAGTGATTGATCCTGTTTAAAATTATATTTAATCCGTTTGTGTTGAGGTAAACTTTAATGTAAACAAAGCTTAGACTAATTAATTCGTGTTAATGGGCGATTTTTCCAATTTAACTTGTAAATAGGATCCAATTGATCGCCAGTATTAGTTTCCGATTTTAATTCCCCGGAATAACTAATTAGCTTAGCGCGTCTAATAATGCACCGCGTAACAAACGCGCTAAATATTTTAGCGTTAAATCTGCTTTAGGGCTATTAGTTGGATCGCTGTAATGAAGGATTAATTGGCTTCAGTTTAAAAGTACTGTTTCACCTATACAGTTCGCCATTATACGATTCTATCAGAATGTAAACAGTTAATTAAACGTATTTGTGAAAATAGAAAATTTGTTTTTCAGAATTCTAGTTAATATTGATCTTCTAGTTTGCCCCACATATTTCTAATTACAATCTTTACATAATATTTCATAAATACTTGACCTTTTCAGTAGAAGTACTTCATCTCTAGGATTACCTAATAGTTGTAATTTATTATGAATTATTTTTCATCTACGGGATAACTCTCTAATAATTTTTTTTCTCTTTAATATTTTATAACTCTTGATTTTATGTTATTATAACATGATTTTATCCATTTACAGTTTTCCTTTTGTAAAACTTTCTAGATACGCCTGTGTTCTGCAATGTCCATATATGTTTTATTTGTAATTTTATGACGTAATTTTTTTTTAATTGATTTTTATTGTATGACATTTTTTTTATTATTTGCATATTTGTTTTTGTGCTTTTTTTGTTTTGCTTTGTCGATGAAGCTGTTTTGGCTTTTTGTACAATAAAGCGTTTTTTTTTAACTGTATTGAAATAATATGTTTGACGTATTTTCCTCCACTTAAAAATTCGAATTTCCAGAACAAGCGTTTTCTAGTTATTTTATCAACTAATGAAGAAGAATATCCATTACACTTAGTTACATTTCTAATGTAATTTCTTTCTATTTCATATATTTTGTTCGTAAGCAAAAAACTAAGTAGTCTATGAACTAGTCATCTTATGTTTAACACTAATGATAATATTCATTAGGAATATATCAGATTCTGTATTTAGTGGTATTTTTTCTATAGATAGATAAATTCCATTCAATTATTATTAGTATTTCTAATACCTGATACATCTAGAAATGGTAATCTACCGTTGTTCTCAATTTCACGGGTAAATTTAATTGAAGGAAAACGATAGCAAACCCATCACAATATAATTATTTGATTTGGTTGCAGTTGGTTTTGTTTAGTTCAGACATATTTAATTTTGCCTGTTCTATTTTCTGCATGTTTGATTATATTAATATAATCGAACAAAAGTATAATATGCACGGACTCGTGCATATACTGTATTAAACTATCGCACGAATTTTTTGTTAATGGTTAAAATCCTCCAATTTTTAGTTTAGATTGTTTTTCCTAAACCATCCAACAATCTATCATTTATTTTTGCCAGTCTAATTTCGTCCTTTTGTTCCATTTTTGAATAATGTGTGTATTACTTATATTTGAAGTGCTGGCCTCAATCAAGATTTTCGAAATCCGAAGAACTAGTTTTGGTTCTGCGGTACTATAACGTACAAGTGCTTATAGTGGCGATGTAATCGGAACGTTTTTATCAGTACCGTCATGATCCCTGTTTTCATACCAATAAAAGCTTTTCACCACTTCCAAGTTACAGATTAATTTCTTACAAGTTTATTTCATTATAAAAGAGTGTTTATTTCAAGGTCGTTTGTAAATTGTAGTGCGTTTGAGAAAAGTAATCGTGAGATCTTATCTCATCCAACTGGTCGCGGTCTTGGCCGAGCTAAGCTGAGCTGGTCTCGATCTAAACAAAAATTAGTCGCATTTCTTAGTTGCAACAGTTCTGCTCGCGATCTCTTTTGTTTATATAAAATGAGTTCTATGGAAGAGGTCTTTTTTTTGGCTCTTCTGTTTGAAGAAGATTGTCTTTTCTTTGCTGATTGGTATAGCTCTTATCAACAGGATCATATAGTTCCACGTATTTTTCAACTAAAACTATAAGTTTTTCGTCTTCCATATTCCACCATGTGCGAAATCACCATGCACGCAAAACGAATAAAATGAAAAACTAAAAATAGTCACTGGATCGTACAGGTTAATGTAGGCACAAATGTTGCCGAATATAGACGATAGCATGGTACGCGGTCAAAGAAAAACGCGCATTTGGCACTCCCGACCACGTCTCGATCGCATCGCGGTCTCCCGAGATTCTTTCAAAAAGATCGGAGAAGAGCGCGTTACGAGCGAGGCTAACTTCCAAACACCAAGTGCAAATGCATGTGTTATAAAACAAGGAAAGGTCTTCACTGAGCGCGATCGCGACTAGCTCGGTCTGCGATGGGACGCAACCGCGACCGCCTAGTGCGTTTCCTCCTTATAAGTTCATGCGTTCTCAATAGGCAGTGTTGCCATTCTGTTCCCCTATAAGTAACTGTCCAGTTAACAATCTGTATATATATGTCCACCTTTCTTGTTATTAAATCTACATGTTTTAGAGTGGTCTTATGTGGCATACTATTTTAAAAATGGATTTATATATATCACTCGTTTAATCAAATTCCTAACTACTTACACCGGTGAACGTCTTTATTTTCCACATACTTCTTGTCGTGTTTCCAGCAAAATCCAATTTGCAAAACCCCAGACATTGTTTACCAAAAATGATTTGGCGAAGAAGTAAGTCAAAGTTATCATAGGTTTTAATAGTATGAAACTCTATGATTTAGATAAGATCTGTGTGATGATTAAGTTTCTATAATTTGTTTGTTCCTGTTATTATCATTTCAAAGGGAAGATAAAAGCCACTATAGCAGTATTATTACACTTTAATTGCCCAGTATACTCGGCCCATTTTGATAATCAGAAAATATCTTAAGGTACCCTTATGAATTCCATGGGTTGTCTGTTCCGAGACGATTTTTCAGTAAGTTTAGTCCTTTGTATTATCGCATTTTGTCTTTCAAGTGGCTCCTATTGATTCCAATGGGAAATTCGGTTGTGTAGAAGGAGACAGGTTTTCTTTTTTTTATAAGTTAATCAGTCAAAATATTACGAAACAAAATATAACCATAATAATAAGAAGGAAACTCAATTTAATGTATGTCTTAGTGTGTTTTTAAGGAGGGTGTTCTATTTTAAGAAGATATTTTTATCTCTAACTCGTTTAATCAAATTCCTAACTACTCACACTAACGAACGTCTTCATTTTCCACCTACTTCTTGCCGTGTTTCCGGCAAAATCCAATTTGCAAAAACCCCGCCCGATAGCGCATAAATTCCGCTCCTACTTATCGACGGTATCATTTCCGGGAGACGCGCGCGGGCTAAGGTTAAGTCTCACCTTGGCCGGCTGGCGGCATCAGAACGGTAACGAATGGCTCAATTTGCCGCTGCCCGAAATGCAATCGAACGAATAAATTGTTAGAATCGGACGTAGATGAAGCGGGGTCGACTTAATGAGTGTCCAAACGGCACGCGAACAGGAGTTTGTATCTCAATTGTCTGCTAAGGTATCGGTTTCTGGTTACACTTTCCTATTGGTAAATGTAATAATATTATAAAAATAAAGATGGTCGGGGTCGTGGCTCTACCATTACTGTGTAGATCTGCTCTGCGAGAAGGTTTCAGTCTGCAGCAATTTCAACTCAAGCAAGAATTCAATCTGCAGCCAGTACGGTCGCTTGATTTATTTAAATAAAAATATTTATTTATTTAATTAGAGCGACTAGCGTTCTCACTCCTCAAGAAAGTCAATGACAAACCAGTTTGATTATATTTGTCTACTATAGCCTCTCAAATAATACCGTCCGGATTCGGTGATAAACTGTAGGTTCGGTGTATTTCTGAAACATTGATAGCATACATCATAAGTACCTGCGAGAGGTAGCCTACACTCTTTACAGAGCAGGTTATAAATTATTATTTTTTTAACGAATTATTATTAACGATTAAATCAAAATATTATATTTTATGTACCATACCAGCATAAAACAAATAATATAAAAAAATATAAATTAGTTTGTATAAATTAGTTCTTTTTGTATTCAAATTGCCAATAGTCCTAAAGAACTACAAACACAAATTAACGAACAAATACAGCCAGCAATAAAGTAGGTCTCAAATTGAATTTAACACAAACTAAGGTAATGTAGAACGAACTGGTAGACAAAAAAGGCATTCTAATAAATAATACAAAACTGGAAATAATAGAAGGATGGAACAACTAATACACAATTGGGGATCACTACTACCAGAAATCAACAGAAGTATTAAGTTAGGATGGAGTACTTATGGAAGAAACTTAATCATATTCAAATCTAGAATGCCATTTTATCTAAGGGTGCATCCACGCCATTCTAGAAAAGGCGGAATGGCGTATCGGCGTAATGACCTTGCATCCCATCAATTTTATTGGCTAAAATTTTTCAAAAATTTATCTGTCAAAAATTTCAACCAATAAAATTGCTGGAAATCGATACAAGGCCGTTACGCCGATACGCCGTTTCGATTTTTCTAGGATCGGATGGTGTGGATGCACCCTAAAGAAGACAAAATATTCGACCACTGTGTACTATGACCTATGGATACAAAAGCCAGTCATGACCTATGGATACAAAAGCTGGACACTTATAACAGATATTAGAAGGAAACTGCAGGTCGCACAATACTCAATGGAAGGAAATATGCTGGGAATAACCAAGAAACACCGTAAAATAATAGAGCAGATACGACAAAAGACACAGGTAATCGATGTCATCCGCGAATTAAATCTCTCAAGTGGCAATGTGTAGGACACCTGGCAAGAAGGACGCATAACTGATAGACCATAAAAATTACAGCATGGCACCCACGAGGAACTAAGAGACCTAGAAGAAGACCAAACCTGAGATGGGACCATGCTATTAGGAAATTAGCAGGGATAAATTTGGGCCGCATAGCTTACAATAGACAACAATGAACCCAACTACAAAGGGAGTTTCTAAATATGTGAGGGAGGACACCACAATTGGAAATAGTTGAAAAAGCTGAAAATCATGATTATATAAAAAATAAATTAGTTTTTATAAATTACTCACTAGTAATAACCCTAAAAAAATGCTCTATACATAAAACCTCATATAGCAGTAATTAAAATACCTCGTAACCATACATATAAATTGACACACACCCTTTCAGTGGAACTCATAAAAAACTTACAATCAAAAAGGCATAATCGTAGATCCAGTCAGAAATGAGCGTATTTTTATTAGTCGTGCCGAACCGTATAATTTCAATTAAGCCGAAAACGTATTAATTCGGCCGAAGTGATTAAAAGCAGTTTATTGTTTTTAGCATCGATAATATTTTCATTAAAATACAGTTGGAGCCAATTCGAAATATTGATCCTATTTGTATCGCGTACTCAGAGTAATAATAGACAATGAAAAGACTACAATGGTACTTTTTTTTATTGGCAATTCAATTCTCCAGTATATATATCTTCGGCTTGTTTTTACAAGAGGAAAAGCTTTTTTATTATTAATGACATTTTCAGAAAAATGCATTCTTGCTGCATGTTGCTTGCTCTAAAATAATTAATTCCGTTTATAATTTTCCAAATTTCCATACAGTTTTAGAAAAAAAAATAATAAAAAAACATGAAAATAAAATAATATAAATCCTAAAAATCAAAACACATTTCTATGGTAATATTATTTCGATTTCATTCTTTAATAGATTGTTATTGATGTAAATTTAATTAATGTCATATTAATCATAAAATATAAAAATATTAATCATTAGATAATACAAATATAACATTAATTGACATTATTAATAATAATATCAATTAATGTCATATTTTTACCTGTTTAAAAATGTTAAAGAAGCACAACATTTATTTAATTCAATGCTACGACAAGGGTGATAATATTTACCGGAAAATGTGATACTTTAACAACCGCAAAAAATATGACGTAAATCAAAATTAATAATAACTATCTACCAAAGAATGAAATCAAAATTATATTACCATAGACACGCCTTTTAATTTTTAGGCAAAATAATACGAAGAATGCATTTTTCTCAAAATGTCAATAATAAAAAAGTGGATATGGGATGAAGCGGAAATAACATGCTATTTTATATATTTTAAATAATAGAGTAGACATCGTCTGATTTGAGTTTTACGAACGTTTTAATTTATTCAGAGTGAGTCTTAAATAAGTGCAAATATTTTCAGGGCTGGTAGATCTCGATAAAAGAAACAAATTTTCTCTTTACCATTTTCCCGATAAGTCCGAAATAACCGAGTTATTTAAGTTTGAAAATTTAAAATAAATTGATTTTTTTTGAAAAGTTTTGAGAGCCACCGGATTTTTTTCTGTATTTGCATCCCTTTTAGTGCCGTAACCATAGAGTAAAACCGTAATTATGGTTATATTAGATATTAAGAAATTATATCGTGGAAAAATTTGCGGTGAACAGGCAGTTCTAAAAAGTTTTCGAAAATTATACAGGGAAATTTAAAAGAAAATGCACGATTTTCAACATCCTTTTTTTGCGAAAAAACCTCATAGCCGTGTGGTTCCTGGGGTCGAAATATACTACCCCTGAAAATATTTGCACTAATTTAAGACTCACCCTGTATAATATACATGAGTGATCTATGAGTAAGATGCTTTACTTGAATTTTAGATGTACTAAAAAAAGAAGATTAGATTACTAGACCAAACTAGACAAGCAATGCCTTAAACATACATCAAAATAAATTATATTGCATATTCCTGTCCGTATTATACCGAATGGTCGCAAAAAACGGCGTCTAATTGGCTTGGAAATGAACATCGATTACATTTCCCATATATTTTACATATAAAATAACAGCGATCTTCGTTTCATAGCCATCGCTGACGCAGATTTTTTTTTCAATCATACGGTCCCTAGAGTAGGAGAACACAATCAACTTTGCACAAAAACCGGAACCAAAATCGTTTTATGCATGTTTCTTGATTTTCATATTATCATGAATCTATTTTTCTGTACCGATTGAAACCGGTCTTCCGGTACCGGTACCAAAACCGGTATACCGTTCTTGTAAAAGACGATACCGATATCAAAATATTTCGAAGGTACCTGGAGTCGGTATACCGGAAGACCGAACATGACTAATTCTAAAGCCGTCTTTTGATAATTAAAAAAGTACATTATTTCATTGCAACAAATCATCAGTTGAAATAAAAATATCATTTTTGTTAAATCATTAAAAAAATTATCTAAAACTTGTTAAATATTAGCAAAATATTTGGCTTGCAAAGGAGATGTATTAGGGTGGTAAATATTGCCATATATTATTAGGAGATACCTTCATTACCAGTAAATTACTAACTTTTCCATTCGTATTCATATTGGAGTGCTTACTATTTGTTAAACAAAACAAATCTGATTTTGTTAAAGAAAACGACTTACATAATCACTTCACATGAAGTGAAAATAATCTGCTAATAATGTGCTACAGACTGAAGATGGTTAAAAAGGAGTTTTAATCTTCTGCTGATGATGTTATCATTGGTAGCGAAACGCGCGTCCAGTGCAGAAGTAAAGTGTTTTGGTATATGGTGGTAAATTAGTGTTTTATTAAAACAGGTTAAAAGTCAATCCCAATAATTAGAAAAATTGCAAAAATAAAATAAAAAGAGCTTCTCAGTGCATGACAAACCAGATCCATTATAATGTAAATAATATTAAGGTACTTACATACGATATTTAGAACTCCAGAATACAATTATGTTTCTTCCTCTTTGTTTAAAAAAGAATGCTATTTCCAGAAACATTAACACCAATAATTTGGTGTTAATGTTTCTGATCGGTTCCTAACAACCTAACCTACCCAGGGACCTAACCAACCTAACCTAACCTAACCATACAACAAACACCAACATAGACACATTTTTATTATAATTAAATTGCTGGTAAAACTGTAAATAATATTATAGAAGATATTTCTGCAAAAGAAAGTCCCGAGGAAGATTACAAATTAATCGAAACGTAAAAAATACAAATCTAAGAACTCCAAAGCCTAAACCAACTAAACAATTGTATCAGATTTTTTGTATATTTTCTCATTAAAAGCTTCCAAATATTGCTGCTTGGATTTGGCGACAAAATGCAATACCTGTATATATTCTTGTAAAAACAGAGCTTCTGAGAAAATTTACAACAGTAAAATAATTTAATTTTATATTAAATCTTATTTACTGTCAATAAGATATTACTTATACAACTTACTTAGCCAAAAATGGTAATAAGAACTTGTGTTTGGTATATGAAGTTATTTTATCTGTGTACCGAATTAGGAATTAAATATATCAAACTATATACAATGATTCGTTATGGAAAAATCTATCTTTCGCTGTCATCAAACACATTGCCTAAATATATCGTGTATTTCCATAATTTATATATTTTATTAATTGTATGTAGTTTCTTTTGTCATTTACTTTTTAAAGTTTCACGTTTCTTTAGTATTTTTATCACTCTAAAGCTATCACACATTATCCAAATTAACAATGCTAAAATCGAATGGGAAACCGTCATCTGCGTGAGTTTGCCAAATAGACTCGCTTTTGACTGTGGCTATTTCCCAATAAAAAATTCACGTATTGTTCCATAATCGATTTTAAATTGCCCAAGCCTAAAATTGTTAAAATTTGCAGCAAATCTTTGCCTTTTGTTACCCCAACAACGTTTATCCTTTCGGTCGTAATGTCGTAATGTTTGTGATAGCGCAAACTTAAAACATGAGCTGTCGCAAACAAACAACAACGACATACATGCTTATTTATTTAGGAAATACGAACAAACACGTAACGTTGATAATGAGGCTTGTTTCTCGAGGACAATGCACGGCAGTAAGTCACGTATTAGTTATGTACTTTTGTAATAGAAGTTTTACATGTTGATTTTGTATATTCAGCTAAAATAGATAAAACAAGAAATTATTATTTTTATTTTTATTAGAAGTTCTATCTAGTAAATACTTTAAGTTTCTCTAGTTTTTTTCATTCCAATTAAAATTAATCTCTGTCTGTTTCTTTAAATTGTACTTTTGGTCTGATTTTTACTTACAACTTTTAAATATTATATTGTCTAAAACTGATTTTTGTTAAATTTATTAAAATCTCAAATTATATATTGGTAAGATTATGAGTAATCAATGTTTACTGGTAATTATTCATTACTTTATTTTAGACATTCCTCGAAAAATGTGTCTAAAATTTTGGGAAATTCGATCCATCGAAAATAACAACTCTATTTTTTTCCAGAAAAGATTCAAACTTGTATAAACTTGTCAAGAATATCAAATATAAATTGTTTTTATAGTTTAATACTAGGTCGTTAACTATAAGCAGTAATTTAATCCTTATAACTATTTTGTAATGTGAAGAATTTAAGATACTAAATTAATTATCAATTGTTTATTAACTTGCCAATGTCATTTTAATAAAAAAATATTTAAAACCTTTTGTCTTAGTTTCAGGCTTGAATTAATAATTTTACTTTCAATTCAAAGGATTTATCGATTGTGTAAAAGTAATTTTAGTTTTGTGATCATCCGAACACGAATACTTAATTTCAATATATATTATTTATCCAGTTCAACTACAATAATCGATATCAAATTACATAGTTACTTACCTCGGTGCATTCCAGGATATTGTGGTGTCTTTAGCAATAAAAACCATTAATCCTAGATACTAAGCGTAGTTTAATATGTAGGTTGATAATGTATAGGTAAGATTAAGTGAAGAAGTTATAATAGGATAAGTAAAAAGCTTTTGTATCATGTAGGTCGCAAACATTATAAGAAGGTATAAAGTGTGTAATCGGCGCAACACTAAGAACATTTATTTTATTTTATGATAATAGGAAAATAATGGTATTTTAAGATAATTACAAAAAAACTGTTATTACTGTAACTTTAAAAGTATGCATTTTCGCATCCGTATTTATTGGAACTTTGTTTATATTTTTATTGAGGAATCATCGAGTCCTTATTTAACACATCGAACAGTTAATGAAATTAAGAATTTTTAAAGGTTACCGAAATCGACAAAATATCAAGTGATAACTTTTAATCAGCTTTAAATGTTCTACACAATTGCTTTTGGCAACAAGAGAAATAAAAGTCAGTGCTCGCAAATGTTTTTTTTCGGAAAATTCTAGTGATAATCCATATACACGCACGTCCCTGATGAATATGTCGTCACTTTTTTAGCATTAAAATATGTCGCACATATAGAACTTTTACACTCACAATTTTATTCGAATCGCAAAAAGGACTTGGAAGAAAGTGATAATAAATAGAAAAAAATTAAGGCTTTAACCTCCTGTAGCTACCAAGCAAAGCACAATCGAACCTATGTTGATACAAAAAATAAATATTATTTACGTAAGCAATCTGTTCACGAAAAATGGCACATGTTTATTGAAACAATCTCTACATGATCTTTACATAAGGTGATCACATAATTCATGATTCTCAGCAGCAACTTTCATGTGCCTATATTTTGTTTATATTTTAGATATCAACTCGTTCAATACATTATTTATAACTTCAGCACCTTCAAACTGAAAAATTTAGTTTAAAAGCTATATCTAAACTTTGATTATTTTTCTTTTTAGAGTGCCATACTCTATATATACTACTACATAGACAGAGTGATTCATGGCCATTGCACGTTAGACATTTATATAAAACGGATGATAAGATGATTCTGAAAATTTGTATTTTTGCATAAAGGCACCTGCTCTCTCTGTCCAAATTATTTTCAGCATTACATTGTAATGCTATCGCTTCGTACTAAAAGCGGTAGCATCTTTGTTATTTTAAATGGAACAGCCGGTATATTATTATATTTTTCGAAACTATTTTAATATCTCAAAATTTTCCTATTATACTAACCTGTACCAATCTCTAATAGTTCTTGAGTATATATAATAAATAATAATAATAGCTCCCGTATATAGCGTTTAACGCCTTGGGAGTAGCAAGGTACAGCTTGCCATACCTAGAGCCGTTGGGTATACAAGGAAGTTAATGTGGGTAGTACTACGCTTCAACCGCCTATTATTACCTCAGGATTGCGAATCCCAAGTATGTACTCATTTAAGGCTGAGTCGACCTAGGTATCCAAACTATTTTTATTTTAATAAAAATAGTCGGCTGATCAAATGCTGGGTGTAGGATTCGAACCCACTACCTTGAGACTGGTAGACGAGAGCCTGTACCTCTACGCCACCGGGCATCCTAAAATATAAGACATGCGTAAAATTGATAAAAACTTGATCTAGAATAAGCACTGGTTAAATCATTAAATATATTTATAAATTCGACTATTCGATTTTGAAAGCTGAACTTTGGGTTCAAGCAGGCAATATAAAATGACAAAAAGCGAGATATTTTGTTTATTTTTCTAGGAATCTTAATCACACTTTTCCAAATATGATACCACATAGATATAGTCCAGTTTAGTATTATTTCTAAACTAATTATTGTAACTAATGCATTTACTTCACTAGATTTGTGATTTTAAATCTTTATTGCGACATGTGAGAAAGTAGTTTGTGATTTTAAAACAAAATTTTCATAAATCGGGTCAGTAAGTTGAGTTATTACAAGCTTTTTTGTTCAAAATTGTATTGAAATAATTTTTCTATATGCCTCTATTTTTATGAGTATTTAAGTTGCTTTGATTTTTGTTTTTTTGAAAAATAATGTACCAATATGATTATTTTGATAAAGATTTTTCCAATAAACTATGTTAAAATAGGTGATTTTTACAGGGTGTTCCCTAATGACATGCTAATATTTAAGGGGGTAATTCTTGGACCTATTTAAAAAAAAACTTCATATTAATGTATGCCTCAAATATCTTTACTTTTGAAATACCGGGTGGCAAAATTTTCTAAAAAATATTTTTTTTTATAATAACTCCGATATTATTATCGTTATCTCGATGAAACCCGATACACGTTTTTTATGCATCAAGATGTCTTTTTTGGTGTAGAAAAATATTTATATATTTTAACCACTTCCGTCCATACGGCGCGGCGCGGCGTTTATAATGAATATTGTTGGAGAAAAAAAAATGGTTAAAAGCCAGTGACTTGTTTTAAAATAAATATTATTTTCAAAATCTTCATCCTTTTCACCTCTCCTTTTTTGATTATTTTTTTGTTTTTAGAGGAGTTACAAACCACTCAGTGACAATCAGATGCAATAAAATCAGTTTTTAAACTGTTTTCTGAAAATCTGATTATCCGTGATTGATTTGTATCTACACTGCAAACAGCTTACACAAAAATAATAAAATAAAGTATATTTAAATTTCCGACCATTTCACACTTAAAAATTAAACTTGGAACTATAAAAATACATAGCAGTTTGCGTTCTTCTTAAGTATGTTAAGTGGCCAGTACCTCTTGCACAGCAGATGTCATTACACTGCTGGAGCCTCACTACTGCTGGAGCACTGCCACAAAAAAATTGACTAACCGAACAAAAACACTTGAAATTTTAATCTCTCCCGAAAATTCCATTACTAACCTAGATTACGTCGTTATGTAATAAATCAAATTATTTTTAATACGGCCAATTACTAAAATACGAGTATAATTTGATTATGCATCACAGACGATGGCCCGTAAAATTGATTTTAGCCAGATGCCGAATTCCCACGTGTTCTACGGTTCCGCTTTTGTGTTTCTGGCTTCGCGAAATGTACCTCCTAATTATTACTCAAAGTGAATTATGAATAGAACAAAACGAGGTGAAGCCGGGCCTTAGCAAAAGCGACCTTATTGTTTCCCCGAGTCAAAAGTGAAATTTAATATGGAGAGGGACTGATGGTAAGATATGAAATTAATATTAATGCGGAATGCTATTTGTAGAATCTTCTTGTTCCAATTATTAATGGTACGGCTATGTACAATACCCGTCCTCTTCTACGGGATGAATTGCCAGATGTTCAGCAAAAATAATACGAAACTAATTCTCTAACTTAACGATTCTGTGTTTCGAAATTAAATTTCAGTGCGTAAGCAAAAACAGTTCTAATTTTCATTGCTAATATATTTTGTTTCAAATCACTTAAAATTTGATAAGTCTACTTTTATCTTTAATGTTTAGGTCAATGATCTTCCTAGGCTTAATTTCAAAGAAAAACATTACTTAATAAAGTATTTTAAGTCGTCTCCTTCTTACTGCTAAGGTTAATATGGACGGGGCCTACTTCGTCTAGGCGGAATCCGAACCGCGGATCTCGCTATACTGGGTGAGTTTTCTACGATGTTCTCTATGGGTATCTCGGAAATTATTGGAGATAGAGAGTCGGTTAAATGGGGAAAGAATTGCAGTTTTGTGAGGTCATAAATATGCGCCTTTTAAATTTTTGAAAAAGTTCATCGCCTACTATATATTTAGAAAAAAAAACCGGCTGCTTTAAAAATTGTCCCTATTTTCATTATAATCTAATTTAGACAAAAAATAAAATATATAATAGAGAAAAGTAGATAAAAATTGTAGATAATCACATCCTTAATGAGATTGCGTCCTCCGTTTTTTTTTTCTAAAGCTTGTCATTTTTGACATATGACACAAACATATGTTTTTTTAAATGGAAACCATAGTTAGCTATGACTTCATAAAAAGCGCCATTTTTAAGCTTTTCAACGATATAAGCTATAATATATTTTTTTCGAAAAATTATTACTTGTTTCCATGGCTAACTAAGTGAAATTAGTCAAGAAAGATAAGGATTGGCTATAACAGTAATTTTTCGAAAATAAAACATATTATACCTTATATCGCTAAAAAACAAATGTCGCTTTTTATGAAGTCATGGCTAATTATGGATTCCATTTAAAAGGAACATATGTTTGTGTCATATGTTAAAAATGACAGGTTTTAGAAAAAAAATCGGAAAACACGAACTCATTAGGGGTGTGATTATCTACAACTTTTATCTGAAAGCTTTTTGTCCAAAATAGATTATAATGGAATTGGGATAATTTTTAAAATAGCCAAAATTTGTTTTTTTTAATAACTTTTTCAAAAATCTCAAAGGCGCAAATTTATGACCCCACAAAACTGCAATTCTTTCCCCATTTAACCGACTCTCTATCTCCAGTAGTTTCCGAGATACCCATAGAGAACATTTTCACAAAAATTAAGAAAAAGTCCAGGAAGGGTGAAAGGTACCGCCATCTCGACATAAATTTTAGTAGTAATATTTTACAATTTTACCGAAGATGATTTTTTTCGTAAGATAGTCGGTATTTACTACATTCTAGTAATTACTACATTGTTTGTATTTTTGAAAAAAAATATATAGTATGTATATTTTAGTATATTTTCTAGGTCTGCTTTAAAAAAAAAATTCTTTTTTTCTCAATAAATGTGCGATGTGGCGTTTTTTGCAAGATAGAAAAAATGTTGTAAATAGTAGGAGGTCCATTTTACAAAAAAATCTACTAATAAATAATTTATGTAGGGGTAGGGGTAGGTTTCACCCCTCCTGTACTTTCTCTTATTTTTTGTGAAAGTTAAATGTTAAAGCGCTTAGCAAAATATAGACACCCCATATCTCATTCAAATCGAATATGGGTTCTTTAAATATCTTTAAAAATTTGTTTATTTTTGATAACCCTCTAACGGATAAACGAAGCGCATTTGTATAGTGATAAATTGTGTTTTATAAACTTATTTTGATTCCAAAATTACGTAGTAGTTCTATGTCCACGGTATATTGGAACACCCTGTATAAATAAAAAACTTTAACATGATTTGGTGAACAGGGTGTACAACTCAGACAAGCAGTAAGTAAATTCAAATTAGGCTTAATTAAATAAGCTATTTTTATACTTTCTATATTATTTAGAAATTATATTACTGTTGTAAATACAAATATTCGCTTTTAGCAACTTACCGGCTTAAAAACTCTTGACTTTTTTTAGTATTAAAACTATATTTTTATGGTCTTCTATGGATATATTCGTTTCACTTTCTATAGTTACGAAAGAAAATATTAGCGTATCTATGGTATTTTAGTATCAAATATAATACTTAAGTTTAAACTTTATTCTGTTTTAAATCAATCACCAATTTTATTTCGAATTCAAGTTTGACATAAAACCAATAGTAAATATTAAAAATATTAAAAATAAAACAATTGAATCTGAAACTTTTAAAATATCCAATCAATATAAGAAACTATACTATATAAAATTACTAAAGAAAAGGAGGTAAAGATATCCATTTAACCAGGTATATACTTCCAGCAAGCACTAAATTGTAATTCACTGTGACGCTTAACTAAATAGGCTTAGAGGGTATTATTACAAATTATATTACTGTTTTATACCCTAGTGCCTCGCTTAAATTACCAAATTTAAGACGTAACAGTTTACACGCATATTTTAGGATCAGAATAATGTGTTTAAAGACTTTATCTTTGCGGAATAAATATATAGTTAGAACGTTTTTAGTTACCTGGTCGTGCAGAATATCAAAAGTATGTAGCATAAAAATTAACAGAATGTAAATAATTCATTTTATCGAAATATGCAAGGTGAATATTAAATATATGCAAATATATTTAGGGTTAGTATATTTCGACCCCACAATCACGATTATGAACTTTTTTTCGCGAAAAAATTATTTTAAAAATTTGGAATTTCTTGAAACAAATTTTGGATTTTTTTTAGTTTTTTGTTAAAACCAAGGTTAAAACCTATAATTTCTTGATAATATAGCAACATAGGTAGTAGATTAAATTTACCAGAAAGAAAACCCAGAAAAGATTTAGTGGTTTTCAAAATTTAAGCAAAAAATCATTTTTTTTTTATAACTTTCAAAGTAAAATAACTCGGTTATTTTGGACTTATTTGAAAGACGTTAAAGAAAAAATACCTATGTCTCTTTTATCGAGATTTATCAGCCCTCAAAATATTTCTCTTAGTTAAGACTCACCATGTATAAATTAACTGTTACTGTTTATACAAATCATTTTTACCAAAAATCCGTAATAAAAAATCTAATGATAATTTATTTCTGTGATAAAAACCTTTATAAATTTTACCACACTTTAAAAATTTAAAATTATTACTTTATCGCTTTCCAAATCGATTAACTCCACCACTCACATAAAAATTGTAACATTTCTGACGATAAATTTTTATCTATTCTTTCTTATTAATTTTATAATATTTTCAGATGAACGCGGTTTCTGTTATTTATGCATTCTACAAATATGAATTATGTATTATTTAAAAGGGAATTTAAAAACCCATGAATAGTTTCCATTTAATTGCATTTCTTATGTTACAATGGAAGGATCAGTTGTAAATGTAAATGGGGTCCAATTTTGATGAGCATACCATATAACAGCATAGACTAACCGAGTTGTATCGAGTGGAGAGCAGTATTGGCGGCAATTATAAATAACTAATTGTATTTTTGTAGTTAAAGGCATAATCAAAATTAATAGTTCATTGAAAATAACGTCCTTCTTTATCTGAAATTTGAAGACTTTTAAGACTCTCCCTGGGCAGGTGGTATCGAAGGCATTGTAATTTTTCTTTATTAATTAGTCTATGTCGTCTACGTCTTCTCAAATATAATGTTTTAAATTTTTTTTCTTAAAATTTTTATAATTTAATTGTGTTAATTCTTTTGGTAACATGTTATATATTGTGGTAGTTTGTGTAACATGTTATATACTGTTGTTAGTTTTTGTGAGTTTTTTTTTGAGTTCTCTTGAGTGTTCTGATGTCTGATTTTCTTCTACTTTCGTAAGTGTGTATTTGTTGAGTGTGAAATATTTATTTTTATTAATATATTTTTGATTTTGTCTAGAAGTATGATATTTTATTAATTGTCTTATGTTTAGTTCTTTTTTTGTATACTTCTTCTGTTGGTATTAGTTTATCTATGTTAAGTATTATTTTTAGTATTTTATTTTGTTGTCTTGTTAGCATGTTTAAGTTTTTTTTTCTCTTTTATTACTCGACGTATTAATTTAATATATATTTTTTGATGAAAATGGCCAATTCAACTGGCGTGGTGGGGTCCAGCGGACCCCAAGTACTATTTAAACCTCTGTAAAATGTTTACGTTTAAGAATTAGGCCTCGCTGCGCCATTTACCTTTAAGTTAGGGTACCAATATGCAACTGTTAAAGGCGCACTTGATTTTATCAAGTATTGTTCCTACCAGCGGGAGCTAAAGTTTCATTGGGGTCTGTGTGGCACCACCACGCCAACAATGTTACATTATTAGGATGGTGGGTAGTCTAAAACGTGTGCCTCACTGGGACACTAATTTTGAGGAAGCATTAATTAAGTGGTTTGATAAACTTAAAGAGGCTTAAGTGAGATGAAGACCATCGACATTGATTTTTCTCCGAAGAATAACCATAACTCTGATACTGAGTAACCATAACTCCGACTCTTCTTACTTATAGAAGAGAGAAAATTGAATAATCAATACCAGAAAAGAAAATGATGTGGTATATGGCAACCATATGTCAATGAAGAAATGACAAAATACAAAAATCTCATGAATCAAATGTGCACGATCCATGTGCGGAAAATGCAGATCCTTTGTAGTTTTGTTGAAAATAATTTATGTTTATTACTTTAGCTTCACATTTCAGTTGTTTGTACTTTTAATAATACGGTAAAATCATAAAATATATATGTTATTAATTTCTAAGGGTTTCTTAGCCAAATTATATTTCTGTTGTCAAAAATTACTAAAAAATGCGTTTTACTATATTTTTGTGTCGGTTCTTATTAATTTGTTGAAAATTATTGAAATTGTTTGTTCACAAGTTTGAATATATTGTAAACAATGTTAAAATAACAAGCTTTTTATAAAATCTCTTCATCATGTACTTTAAACTGAAAAAAAATTGGGGTCCGTCGGACCCCAGCACGCCATAGGCGTTACAAGAATTTACCACGCCAGTTGAGGGTTAAACTATTTATATGCGTAGCTCAGTTTAAATTGTTATAAATTTTAATTCCGAGGTAATTCTTTTCAGATACTTCTTTTATTTTTTGCTTTTGTTTGCTTTTTTATATTAAATCTTATAAATTCTGTTTAGAATCTATTTATTGTTAGTGAATTGTTAAAGCACCACATTTCAAATTTCCTCAGATCATTATTTAGTTAGTAGGTTCACATGTAAATTGTTGTAATCTTTGTCAGAATACACCATACATAAATCGTCCGCATACGTATACATTCTACCAAAAAATGTTGTTTGTTCAAATAAATCGTTAGTATAAAGAATATATAGTAGTGATGGCAAGTTACCACCTTGTTGTAGGCCATATAGAACTATGCTTATCTACGTCTTCGATTTTTGTTTTATACGGTCTGTTATTCAAATAACTTTATGCTAGGTTAATGTAATTTTCAAATCCAAACGAAATAAGTTTCTCTAAGAGTTTTTCTTTACTGACTGTACCGAATGCTTTTTTCATATCAAAAAATACTGCAACGAACATATGTTTCTTTCTCTGCATTTTTTATGTTTTCAATCAAGTCTAGAAATAAATATAGGAACCGAAATTCAACTGATGATTACAGGTTTCTATTGTAAAATCGGGTATTGTGAATGGAATTTCCAATTTCGTTCCGTCTCGGCCCAGGATAACCAAGTTGAAGGTGTGTAGCCCGCTCTACGATTTTTCTTTAAAATATGACAATATAATTCCATATTTTAAAATTGACAACTCACAAAAAGTGTGATAAACTAAATATGATCACAGAGTCACCCTATCAGCAAGCAGAGACCGTGAAATTAAAAAGTTTACTTTTTATTTTAACTATATCAAATATTTTTTCTCTAAGTTCTGAATTTTCTCATATCTATAAAAAGAGAATTTACATGATCATATTCTTACATCTATTTATAAATGGATAAAATTCTATATCTTTTTACTTCGAATTTTTCTACGTCATTGAAAAACAAAATAACCGGCTTCGTGTTTGTTCTAAACTCATACCCTCCGCATACACACGCATTAATTAATTTTTTCCTCACGCCAGCCAATCTTTTCGATAAGATTAGCATGTCTGCGCGTGAAATAAATCATTTTAAGGCCACTTCGTCCGGGATATTTTTTAGCTCAAAAGCGAAATTAAAAGCCCGTGACACTGTAATAGAAAAGCTGCAAAAGAAGTTCATTATTAGCGCCCAGATATTCGACCCGAGCTATTGTAGCAAGGACAATGCGTACCAAAAAATGCCAGGCTCCATTAACTAGATGCAAGGATCGGTAAAACAAAGGGGAAAAACTGTCAGGGAACAGGAATTTTATAAAAAGAAATCATTGTTATAGATTGCTCCTGAAAGATTATATATTATTCAGTTAATGTTTCTTTAAAATCTGATATGTTATATTGCCTAAAATTAGATTGATTTAAAATTTTGATATGTGTTATATCCAGATAAAGGCTTTTTAAAATGTTGATCTTATTTTTTTAAAAAATAGAAAGTAGAGTAGCACAGTTATTCAATATTATTAGATAGTATTTAAAGTATCCCAGTCAAGACACTTGATTAATCTCGTTTTATAGTGATTATCTTATGGATGGTAAAACTTAAGAAGTTATATTTCTAAATGTTAAAATTTCTAATTTTTTCTCCATAGAAAGCTTTTTCTAAGTATCATATTATTTAAAAAACTAAAAGAGACCATTGTCTTTATTTATATTGCTTACACAACGTTTCGGTCAGAAGTATCAATGGCGTTATCAAGTGTGAACTAAAATAAATCCTAAAATTACTGAGCTGATATACTGGACCCGAGCATTCACCCGTGAATTTGTTGGGTGCAGTCAAGCATGAGGTTTTCCATTAAGAACACCTGCAACACCATATGCAATGCCCGACTTCATTGTTTCACCTCCTTGCGTATGTTTTTGATATTCGTCAAGTTGTACATGTAGAGGACATTTTGTCTCTCCAATATACGACTCACTGCTCTCGCAAGGTACTTGGTAGATGCACTCTTTCCCTTGGTTTGATGATTCAGGATTTGCTTTTGTTAGAACACTTCTAATGCTGGAAGTACACACTCGCCGAGGCGACCCGAGGCGTGACAAAAAAGGACGGTCCTAACCAATAACAATGTACAAATCATTAATTTTTTGTGGCGTCGCCGAGTGTGTACTTGCACCATTAGAGTAATCCCAAACTTAAAAACAGTTTTAAATATGCGCTTTTTTCAATGGGGTTCTTTGTGGACAGCCCAGGCTTCCGACCATTTTATGTTGTGGTGCTTACAACTTAACCACACATGTTATGCAATGCCCGAGTTCATTGTTTCACATGCTTGCGTATGTTTTTTATATTCGCCAAGTCGTACATGTAGAGGACATTTTGTCTCTCCAATATACGACTCATCTCTCTAGCAAGGTACCTGGTAGATGCACTCTTACTCTTGGATTGATGATTCATATTTTGTTTTTGTTAGAACACTTCTTAGAGTAGTCCCAAACTAATAAACAGTTTTAATTTTATATTGCTTAGTTATTCGCCTAATTTTCTCCGATGTTACTTTCACATATAGTATCGTCAAGAGATTGAGAAAGAGCAGCCTCCTTAGGTTGGCGTACCAATGAGTCGGCCCTGCAATTGGATATAATATTGTCTAGGGATTTTGCAGAGTAACCATTCTGATGCAAATCAGTTTTAATATTACTTAGTTCAGAATTCAGAGATTCTTGATCACTGCATATAGTGATTGTTCTATAATATAGTGTTTTAACTACGCCTCTTTTGGTTGCTTCAGAATGGTTCGACTGAGAATGTAAATATTGTCCACATAGGAAATAGCCAATAAGGAGCTGGTTTCCGTTTGGGTCTATTGCAGTGTTGTTTGCAAAATTAAATTGTTTAGGAGTAGTTAAATTTAGATATTTAATTTTTTACATACTTTTTTTCTGCTTCCAACGTAGTGGAGCCAATACGCCCGACAAATTTAAGCCTTGTTTGAGTAGTCTCTGACAAGTTGGTTTTCGTTTGAATTCTAGCATCTTGACAGTAGCATTTTGCGAAAAATTATTTCTTTATTTTTTTGATATACGCAAACGAAATGAAATTTATAATTGGTTTTCACTAAAACATTCTAAATTTAGTTTATCTCAATTGTAAACTTTTAACTTCAAAATTGTTTTTTCTTGAAATTAGGTTTGGTCGCTAAATTTTTAGATGCGAAATATATTTTTTTTGTTTTTTATTTCAGTAGCGAAATACTTAACCAGATAGAAGATAAACTTAACCGATAGGCTTTCCATTGGTTTGTTATACACTATGTCCCTGGATTGTCTTTACAAGAGGAAAAACTTTTTTATCAATGGCTTTATGAGAAAAATGCAATTTTCATAAAAAAAATGATTGTTTTAAAATGGTTTAGTCCCTTTTATACTTTCCCAAATATCCATACCGTTTCAGAGAAAATTAGAAAAAAACATGAAAATATGTTTGATTTTTTTCTATGAAGTCTTAAAAACAAAAAGACGTTTCTATGGTAATATAATTCCGATTTCATTCTTTGATAGATGGTTATTATTAATTATGATTAAGGTCATATTTTTTTGCTGTTGTTAAAGTATCAAATATTCCGATAACTACTGCCACCCTTTCCGTAGCATTTAACTAAATAAATTTTGTGCTTCTTTAACATGTTAAAACAGAAAAAAAAATAACGCCAATTAATATCTATCAATAATAATCTATCAAAGAATGAAAACGAAATTAAATTACCATAGAAACGCATTTTGATTTTTAGGACTTTAGGAAAATATTCAACTATATTTTCATGCTTTTTTCTAATTTTCTTCTAATACGGTATGGAAATGGATATTGGAAAAGTATAAACAAAATTAACCATTTTAGAACAAGCAAAAGTGTTTATGAAAAATGCATTTTTCTCAAAATATCAATAATACGAAAGTTTTGTGTGTGTGTGTCTCTTGTAAAGACAATCCGGGGACATACTGTAGATATAAATTAACAACTCCAATGAAACTGTTAAAAAAACGTATTATCAACAAAATTCCAAACTTTCCAACCTGCGATAATTACACGGAGAAAAAACGCAGATAGTGGGTAACAGCGAATTTCTTAAACCGACACCCAAAAATTTAATATAAAGATAAGATGCTTTATGACTTGCCGAGCCACTGCTTTTAAAGATTTATGAGGCTTTAGCAAAAATTGTCTTTTGCTCTCTCGGATATTATTATAAAAAGTTAAAAGGATGCATTTATATGGCTTAAGAAAGCGACTTAAAACACAGAAAGGTGGTTTTTCACGGACGTTGCTCGTAATGGTTTCAAATAATAAAATATTTCATGCATTCGCTAAGAAACTGCAGAAAAATAACTTTCAAAGTACAAGCACCTTTTTTTCTTGTTTGTAAAAATGGTCTTAAGGTCGTTACTATATCCGAGTTGTGTTTTAAGTTTATTTTTGTTGTAAAAGAATCTACCAAGACCGAAAAATATGAAAATGCCTTATTAAATGCAAGTGCATAATTTATTATTGTATGATGTACATTTATTATTATTTTAAATAAATAAAAGTACTTTATACTTTTTTTCTAAAGTTTATCTTGGAAATATTATTTCTGGTTATACTAAACGGAAAACCTAATCTAACTAATATATTTTTATTTTGTAAAATGCAACTGGGTGGTTAGAATCCACGGAAACCGAGTTCTCAGTGACTTTATACTTAACAAATTTTCGTAACCAACAAAAAAATTTTGTATTCTATAATATTAATTTATTGATTTTCCAATAGTTTTTTTACTTTCGTATCTCACTTAAAGTTATTAACAATAATATAATTAAATAAATTGAAACCCTATTTATTTTTAATGAGTAATGATAACTTAATGTAAATATTAAAGTAGAGTAATTTCTTAATAAATTATTTTGAATGTTCAAGTTAAAATAACGTTTTGTGTTATTTCATAGCTAACTCGTAAAGTCGTTAACAGTTGAACATACAAGTTTACGCCTACTATTAAAATTTTGTTATTTAATTTCCATCAGAATTAGACCGCGTGGGATAATTGATAACTGTTTTTCACTAAAACATTCTAGCTTTAGTTTAACCTAATGTATAATCTTGACGTCAAAATTGTTATTTCTAGCAATTAGGTTTGGTCGCTAAGGTTTTAGTTATTTTAAGTAAGTTATTAAATTAAACGAGAACCAAAAAGTAATATTTGTCATTTTGAAAATAAGTATAAAATGTGAGTAGTATTGTTTCTAGTATTGTTTTATAGATAATTATGAGGTAATAAAATATATGCTTTAAATAGAGTGACAATATTACCTTAACCAAGCTAATAGCCCAAATAAATTAGATTAAATAATATTATTAAGCACAATAATTGTTACGGTTATTTTTGTATCTCCCAATTTTTTTGTGTATTCTAAAATACCGAACATACAAAAGTATTATAAAAGAATTGAAATATTTTAATATTAATATAATTAACATTTTTTTAAATTTGCTGTAATGTAACAGTCTTTTTGGACTAGACAACAATTAACCATGAAGAATTTCACTTTTTTTGCTTTTTAAATACATTTCATTCATAATTGTTTCCCTTCACAAATAAGGCTGGATTTAGAAAAGTCAGCTTTAGTATTTTAAAACAAAGTACACTATTTAAAATATGTCTATAGCCTTGTGGCTAGAGACTCTGTCAAATAGGGAATGAATTGCGGTGTTGTAAGGTCAAATATATATGCACCTTTGGGATTTTTGAAAAAGTTTAGGGCTTATTAGATATTGGGAAAAAACAAAATTCGGTTATTTTAAAAAATTCCAAAGTCATTGCCAACTATGTTTTTTATTAAAAAAAAACGTCATATATCAAAATTGACAGATTTTTGGAAAATGGACAGAAAACACAGACCATATTAGGGATATATTTGCAAAATAAAAACAACTACACCACCATAATACACCAAAACACTATTACCTTTTCACTGAACGGGCTTTTCGCTAACCATGTTAGCATCGTCAGCAGGTGATTAAAATTATAATGAAAATCTATAATTTTTATCTGAAAAATGAATGTCTAAACTTAGTAAACTCAATGTCTTACTTTGGAATTAGCGAACATTTTTGGAATAGCCCAAAATTTGATTTTTTTGAAATATATAGTAAGCCATAAATTTTTTAAAAATTCGAAAGGCGCCGAATTGACCTCACAAAATAGCAAAAATTCTCGAGATACCCATAAAGAATCGAAGAAAAATTATGTATTAAAGTTTTAAATTATATAACAAATTTAATAGATAATAATAATAATCTCTTGGTATAATAATTGAGAGGCTTGGAATAAAAGGAATACAAGTGACTTTTTGTTTTAAATGGACTTAACTACAGATTTAAATACTTTAGATACCAATACATTTAGTATAAAAGGAAATTTAGTAAATTCTGCACTCTAAGCTGCTTAGTGCCACTGTAGAGTTTACTCAATTCCATTTTATACCAAATAAATTGGCACCTAAGGAATCTAAATCGGTACTTAGAAAAAAAGTAATTTGTATCTCTTTTATTCTTAGCCCCTCAATTATATTTTGACCGAAAACGCAAGCAGATACTTGAAAATTGAGCAATGACAATCACCATAGAAAACTCGAAGAATATTCCCTATTATTCCCTATTTATTTAATTTTATATAATTTTAGATATTGACACTTTAATAGAATATGTCAGCCTTGTTTATATTATAACGTAATGGGTTAATTAATAAAGTCAGAAAGCCGTTCAAATTACAAAGGAAGGAAATGCCATATTCCAATTGACACCGTTTCCATGTGCGACAGCGTAACAAGTTCCATGTCGATCAATTTTCTTGCAGACACCCCATTTGCATTTCAGTGCAGTTATTTTCCACATTGTCGGAGAATGGAACTCGACTTGACATTATTCTTCTTGTTAGATTTAATATATCAGTGACAGGCGTTGCTGTGATTAAGTATAGCACGTCATGAGGTATTATTAACTAGTAAAATGTTGAGCATGAATCTTAGCAATTTACTATTAAGCACTAATTGTAAAGTAGACAAATATGAGATATTTATTCTAATCTTAATACATTTATTTTATTTTTCCTTTAGTACATACTTATTTTCTCTTTTTTGACGTCTCTATTATTACTTGCAGTTTTAAAAATGCCTTAGAAATGATTCTGTAATAATCCAACGAAATAAAACATATAGGCTTGGTACATTTCAGTTCATTTCAACAAATTCTGACCGAAGCGCTTCAACGGCAGAAATCAGAATTTATCAGTATGTATTTCACGCCGCCACACTATGGGGTATTTCACCTCAAAACCTGGCCAATAATATTTTTATTTTTTTTGCATTCTTCCGCCTTTTAAAACGTGAGAAAATAAAGAATTTGCTTCAAATTTTAATATATACCTAGCGTTTTTTTATTGACAATATTAAGATTGAATTATATAATATAAATACATAAGTTTATTCAGGGTGTCCCTCAATAACATGTCAATACTCGAGGGAGTGATTTGATTCCTCAGGTCATTTTATGGATATATATAACGCTTAATCGATTCTGACGATTGTCATTTCAAAGGTAATTTGACGCCGTTTTTTGGAATCATATGTATGCCATGTGTATACTTATCTAATAAGTAAAGTGTATTCATTTAGAATATTAAGAGATTAATTCAGACGAAAAAAATCAAAAATAGGTGGAAAGTATTCTTTAAGATTGTTTCTACAAGTTTTATTTAAAAATTGTAACAGAGAACTATTATTATTATAGGCCCCTCTCGGACCGCTTGGACGAGTCCATTAAAAAAAAAGAGCGAGGGACAGTAGGTAGAAAAAAACATATGATTTGATTTGTCACGGAAACGTAAAGTTTATTAATAAAAGTGTTTTGTTGAAATTCTTCGAGTTTTATCATAAAGTTTATGGTTCGACACCAACAAAATAATTATAACGAATCCCCGTCACAAGATATAAATAATTTAAAGTCTAATCTGGCGAGTTGAGTTTGGATGAAACTGTAAAGAAAATGTTTAAAAGTGTAATGTAATCATTTAAATTTAAATAAAATTCATATAGCAGTAAATTAGTAAAAAAAAGTGTAGGTTTAAAAGCATGAGCTTCTGGGAATTCCCTATTTGTATAGTCTGGGAACCACCTACTTTTTCTGGGAAACACATACTTTCAAGTTCAATTTATTAGAATTGTGATTAAAAGAAAGCACTATACTCATTTCATATTGCGATTAATGAATATTAATATTAATAATATTATACTACCATATAATACTCAAATTAAGTTTTCGAATACATAGTAAGTAAACATAGATAGAAGATAGAACATATTATAGAGATGCAACCATAGAACGTGTTTGTCATATTTATATAGTGTTGGTAGATAGCATCCAACCGTAAACTGAATATACAACGTAGTACTGTTGCAATCAATATTTTTGTTACACTAAAATTACTATTTTAGATCTTACTGAACGTAGTAATGTAATAAAATTAATTATTGTACTAATTAACAACCATATAATCGAAGTGTGTATACACCGCTATAACTTTTTAATTTTTTTTAGATAAAAAAACGAGATTTGGTATGTAAGTATATGACATAAATTGGGAATGATTGACGTATTCAATTGTTTTTGGTCACTTCCTGTTTCACCGAAAATGACTACAACTTTTGATTTTAAATGACACCCCCGGTATATTTTTACATTATTTGATAGAAAATGACACTCTGAATCGAATGACATATCATATGTCAACTTTTGACATTCTCGCTTTAAACAAATTGTTTTTTAAATTTCAATGTGCCATGGCTGTATTAAAAACACTAATTTTTAATCAAGAAGCCTTGGAAAAATAGATTTGATAATCTAATGATTTTCGTGTCTTGTCGGGCCCGTTGTTATAAGATGCCCAAATCCTATTTTTAATCATATCTCAATTTTTCCAAACGGAACAAGGGAGGCTCTCGTTAGCATATTTGGAAAAAGCATTTTTTACGAATAATTTGGTACCACACACATGGTATTTCGAGTCAAATTGTCATTATGAACCGCATGTTACTATTTCAAATAAACCATATGAAAATGTCAAAAAAAATTGACATATGATGTCATTCTATTGAGGTGCATCCACACTATCCTAAAAACGGCGTATCGGCGTAACGGCATAACGACATTCTTGAATAGATTTCCAGTAATTTATTGGCTGAAAAATTCATCTGTCAGAAATTTTATCTATCAAATTGATCTGCCAAAAAATTTCAGCCAATAGAATTACTGGAAATCGATTCAAGGTCGTTACACCGTTACGCCGATACGCCGTTTTTAGGAATAGTGTGGATGCACCAATAGAATGACATATAATATGTCACTTTTTTGACATTTTCGCATATGGTTATACACTATACAGAAGTACCTAAAGTTTTTTACTCGTATAATTTTTGACCCTTCGCGTCGCGTCGCGTCGCCTCGATAGATTTAGGTATCCACACTATCCTACAAACGGCGTATCGGCGTAACGGCGTAACGACCTTGAATAGATTTCCAGTAATTCTATTGGCTGAAAAATTCATCTATCAGAAATTTTATCTGTCAAAAATTTCAGCCCATAGAATTACTGGAAATTAGAGTAATAATAACTTTCATATTATAGAGATGCAACCATAGAACGTGTTTGTCATATTTATATGGTGTTGGTAGATAGCATCCAGCTGTAAACTGAATATACAACGTTATTACTTGTAGCAATCAACATTTTTGTTACACTAAAATTACTATTTTAGATCTTAGTGAACGTAGTAATCTAATAAAATTAATTATTGTACTGATTAGCTACCGTATAATCGAAAAAAAAAATCAGCGTCAGCGATGGCTATGAAATGAAGGTTGCTGTCATTTTATACTGGGTGCGTCTCAAAAGTGGTCCACCGCTATAACTTTTTTATTTATTTTTTTTGGATAAAAAAACGAGATTTGGTATGTTAGTATATGACATAAATTGGAATTGATTGACGTATTCAATTGTTTTTGGTCACTTCCAGTTTCACCGGAAACGACTACAACTTTTGATTATTAAATGACACCCCGGTATGTTTTTACATTATTCGATAGAAAATGACACTCTGAATAGAATAATATATCATAATATGTCAACTTTTGACATTTTGCTTAAAAATCTTATTTTAAATTTCTATCTATTATAGAGTGCCATGGATGTGTTAAAACACTAATTTTTAATCAAGGAGCCTTGGAAAAATAGATTTGATAGTCTAATGATTTTCGTGTCTTGTCCGGGCCCGTTATAAGATATCAAAATCGAATTTTTAATCATATCTCAATTTTTTCAAACGGAACAAAGGTGGCTCGATAGCATATTTGGAAAAAGCATTTTTCTACGAATAATTTGGTACCACAATTTGGTACTCGAGTCAAATTGTCATTATGACCCGCATGTTACAAATAAATCATATGTGAAAATGTCAAAAATTGACATATTATGATACGCCATTCTATTCAGAGTGTGATTTTCTATCGAATAATGTAAAAACATACCAATCCTAATTTATGTTATCATTTTAATAACAAAAACATACCAAAACTCGTTTTTTTATCTGACAAAATAAAAAAGTTGTAGGGGTAAGCAACTTTTGAGACGCACCCGGTATACGACGATCGATTTAAATGAAAATAATTTTTAAATACTTCTACAACGAAGTCATAGTATCGAAATAAATTTCTAGGTACTCGTACAAATTTTGACACGACGATCGATTTAGACGAAAAAATTTTAGGTACCTACTTCTACAGCGAAATCACAGCATCGAAATAAATTTGTAGTTACTCCTACAATTCTTTGACACGACGCGATCGCTGATCGATTTAGATGAAAAAAAAATTAGTTACTTCTACAACGAAATCATAGCATCGAAATAAATTTTTAGGTACTCGTACAATTTTTGACCCGCCGATCGAAATAATTTTGTTTCTAATATTTATTAGCCGAACGACCGGATTTTTTTGTCTGAATTTCTTAATATTCTAATTAAAGTATGAGCATTTTGTTTTCTACCAAATATAACACGGCTATATCTTCGTTTCCCTTTAATAGTTTGCTTTACCGTGTTGCCGGTTCTTGGGTCTGAATACATCGATTCAACGTAAATCGGCTTATACACTTATACTAATGTCGAAGGTGGCGCCGCCCGTGACAATACCGGTGTACCCCCAATCGTATATAAAAAACGTAAAACCATTTTTTCAGGCCCAGCTGAAATTTGGTCAGGGGAAGTGGGGAAACCGTTCTAGACGATAACCAATGAAATCGTACTCAGACCCGACCCCGGGCCTGAAATGTCGAAATCGGGTCTGAGCCCAATGAAGCAACGTAGTTTTTGGGCTCGTATAAGCGGTTTAATAAATCTATATATATATATATATATATATATATATATATATATATATATATATATATATATATATATATATATATATATATATATATATATATATATATATATATATATATATATATATATATATGAAATGAACAAAATTCTTACAGCTTTAGTGTATATTAATAAATAATATTTTCTTGCCTTTAGCTTGTGTATTTTTTCTAATTTCGAAAAAATCGAAAGTAGAGAAAAAATTAAAAAAAATAAAAAGTAAAAGAAAATTGTTTTGCTTGTCGTAAAGGGGAACCAAGCTCCACTCCCACAACCGGTTTCTGGGCCTACCCTTCATCAGGTGGGCTGTCCAGGGGCTGGTTCTCACCCATACAGCAAGCGAAACTTCTTCTATATATCTACAGACGATGTCGTAAAGTGTCGGTGAGATATTAGTGCATCTCCGTCAAAGATGGTAAAGAGCGTTTTTCGGCCCGCTCAAATATATGAAATGAACAAAATTCTTACAGCTTTAGTGTATATTAATAAATAATATTTTCTTGCCTTTAGCTGTGTATTTTTCTAATTTCGAAAATCGAAAGTAGAGAAAAAATAAAAAAAATAAAAAGAAAAAAGAAAATTGTTTTTGCTTGTCGTGGGGGAACCAAGCTCCACTCCCACAACCGGTGTCTGGGCCTACCCTTCATCAGGTGGGCTGTCCAGGGGCTGGTTCTCACCGATACGGCAAGCAAAACTTCTTCTATATCTACAGACGATGTCGTAAAGTGTCGGTGAGATATTAGTGCATCTCCCGTCAAAAGATGGTAAAGAGCGTTTTTCGGCCCGCTCAAATATATGAAATGAACAAAATTCTTACAGCTTTAGTGTATATTAATAAATAATATTTTCTTGCCTTAGGTGTGTATTTTTTCTAATTTCGAAAAATCGAAAGTAGAGAAAAAATTAAAAAAAAAATAAAAAGTAAAAAGAAAATTGTTTTGCTTGTCGTAAAGGTGGGAACCAAGCTCCACTCCCACAACCGGTTTCTGGGCCTACCCTTCATCAGGTGGGCTGTCCAGGGGCTGGTTCTCACCGATACGGCAAGCAAAACTTCTTCTATATCTACAGACGATGTCGTAAAAGTGTCGGTGAGATATTAGTGCATCTCCCGTCAAAGATGGTAAAGAGCGTTTTCGGCCCGCTCAAATATATGAAATGAACAAAATTCTTACAGCTTTAATGTATATTAATAAATAATATTTTCTTGCCTTTAGCTGTGTATTTTTTCTAATTTCGGAAAATCGAAAGTAGAGAAAAAATTAAAAAAAAAATAAAAAGTAAAAAGAAAGCAAAAGTGCACGACAAGCAAAACAATTTTCTTTTTACTTTTTATTTTTTTTAATTTTTTCTCTTTCGATTTTTCGATATTAGAAAAAATACACAGCTAAAGGCAAGAAAATATTATTTGTTAATATACACTAAAGCTGTAAGAATTTTGTTCATTTCATATATTTGAGCGGGGCCGAAAAACGCTTCTTTACCATCTTTTGACGGGAGATGCACTAATATCTCACCGACACTTTACGACATCGTCTGTAGATAGAAGAAGTTTTGCTTAAGCTGCATCGGTGAGAACCAGCCAGCCCCTGGACAGCCCACCTGATGAAGGGTAGGCCCCGAAACCGGTTGTGGGAGTGGAGCTTGGTTCCCTTTACGACAAGCAAAAACAATTTTTCTTTTTACTTTTTAATTTTTTTAATTTTTCTACTTTCGATTTTTCGAAATTAGAAAAATAAGCAAGCTAAAGGCAAGAAAATATTATTTATGGAATTAATTTCTATATTAGCAGTTCAAGGCAAGAAACTCTTATATAATTTTATTATATACCTAAAAACTGCAAGAAATTTATTTTCCATTATATATATATATATATATATATATATATATATATATATATATATATATATATATATATATATATATATATATATATATATATATATATATATATATATATATATATATATATATATATATATATATATATATATATATATATAATATATATATATTTTTTTTTTTATCTTACTGTTCCCATAAACATATGTTCAGAAATGCATTGTTGCTAAGATACAGGGTGTTGAATGTGAAAAACACTACATTTTTATTCGATTTATTCGATTAAAAAAAATTGTAAATGCCAACCTCGCAAATATTAGCAAAATTTCTTATCAAGGCCGTCTAAAGGAATACTTAAGCTACAAAACCACCCAGATTGATATACTTGATAAGGTTCGATTACATACTGAAAGTTTACATAAACATTCTGTTAATAATATGTCTATTATTGAACTAGCAGATTAATATTGTTCTAACTACAAAATAACAGTTATACTAAAGAGTAATACTAAACAAGTCTTTATTCAACCCCTGCATACTAATATAAGATCAATAAAAAATCGCGATTAGTAAGAGAAACTTAGATAATTATTATTAAGCAAGTTTTCGAAAAGCACAGCGATACACAACCCGTCTATTCGAAGAACAATTTGTGATTGGCGCGGAGTGTAACACGACCCCTACCACCCACCCTCAAATACATTCATGTTTATACAAATAATTCTTGGTACCGGTTGGTTGATATCTTGAATTTAGATTTTTGAATATTGGCCAACTTTTTGGGTTAAATACCCTTTAGTGCGTCGGGTCCGTCCCGGTTACAGTTCATGTTGATCACATTAAAATAATATTTAAATCGGGGCTTTATCATAATATTTAAGTATTTTAGTTTATTGCTAGTGCAGTTATTGAGACTATAAAATATTCAGGTACGACATTTGTGTGATGTAACGCTGTTCTGGGAAGTAAAAATAAGTGAAAAAGAATTCGAACTAGGCGATGTGTTGTGGTTGTAACAATATCAAATGTTAATAATATTACCAAAAAAATGTTGGTTACAGCCTATAGGCCTGGTGCATTCTCTGCCTGTACTCCACCATCGGATAATCTCGTAAACAACAGAGTTCTAGAAATACACGTGCTTAAATAGCAAATATGCGAAAAATGTGTTATAATATAATTTGAAAAGTATTAGTGCAATTATTCCGGAAAATTAAAAAAAGTAAACTTTTGATATCTTTAACAGGTCTAACGTATGTTATAATTTATTATTGAAACTAATAAAGCGATGACTACGGTATTGCTTGTTGGGACCCATAACTGAGGCTACATGGACTGTAACAATTTTTTTTAAAGGTATATAATTATAATTTTTGAATACGTTCATAAAAAAATTAAGCGCTACTTTATTAAATGGAAATATACCATTAATATTGATTAAATTATATATTATCTTCATAATATATGCTTCAGTAAAGCGGCTAGGTATAGTTTGCACAAACTAAAAGGAACACTGTGCGGTGTCCACACGATGCAAGTAAGAGCATATATTCATCATTATTTTTATTCTGAATTTGTGGTTCCGTTAGTGGAAATGTCAAGTTCCGAATTATTTTTTTATTGCTTGTTGTTAAAGAAAACAACAGCAAAATAAACGGTATAGATCAAAGTGGAGTAATAACTGGATTTTAAATAGAAACTCATTTTCTTGTACGCATATTTTTTTTTCTGTTTCTATCAGAATAATATTTCGATTTTATCTTCCATAGGCATGGCAACAATCGATATATTTGAATGAAACTCGTCATAAACTCCTTATTGGAATAAGTACACATATCAGAAATGTTCTAAGAGTTGATAAATAATAATACAAAACACAATAGAGTCACAAAACTGTAGCATGAACTCGCTGATACCGTCTACTAATATCAGCGCACAAACTGGTTTGCGCAAACTAAAATCTTCAGCGCGACGTTTACGCAAGCCGCGCTTGTTGGTTTGTACGTTTTACCGTCTACACACAGCGAGTTCCTAATACAAACAGGTTTGTGCAGGTAAGCTCGTACGTGTAGCCGGCCCTTATATCTAATTTTTTGATTATGTAATGGACACTTTGCTTATTCACTTGTTTTTCCACGAACTGCCTGAATTCAATTTTCTTTTGATCAAATCGGTGTGATAAAGCCGGGAATGTTTTAATTGTAAAATATTGTTCCGGGAGAGTTGTATTGTGTGTTATTGCACCCAATTTTTCGTGTTGACATTTTTTAGCCAATTTATTGTCAGCAAAATAAAAACACTAAATCACCACAATACACCAAAACACTTTTAATTTTACACTGGACGAGCGTTTTGCTAACCATGTTAGCATCATCAGCAGATGATTATAAACTAAAGAACAATCTACAAGTTGAGCGTTTATATACTCGCCCAGTGGGCACCGAGTGGGCGTGGTAAAATCTAAATTCGTGGCAATTTTTTTTCGGCGTGGCAAAATCTAAATCGAAAAAATTCCTTTTAGACCACGGGATAACTCTCTATCAAACGGTATCGAAAAATATTTAGACGTATCTTTCTTCACTTGAAAAGTCTAATTTTCAGAAATCATTAACCTATACCTACGTTTTCTAATTAATTTATCAACTAGTGAAGGAGAATATCCATTGCACTCAGCTACATTCCTAATGTAATCTCGTTCTATTTCATATCTTTCGTTGGACAGTGGGAAACTAAGTAATCTATGAACTAAGAAATTTAAACTAGCCATTTTATGTTCAACACTATGATGTGATTCATTAGGAATATATCAGCGTGTGGTATTTTTCCTATAGATATCAAATTCCACGCAATTATTAGTATTTCTAATAACTAATACATCTAGAAATGGTAATCTGTCGTTGTTCTCAATTTCATGCGTAAATTTAATGGAAGGAAAACGATTATTTAACTTAGAAATAAAATTATCTATGGTGTCTCAATGTGTGTCAAAAACAACAAAAATATCATCCACATACCTAACCCATACTCTTGGAAAATACTTAAACTGATTCTTAGCTTCCACTTCAAACCTGCTCATGAATAAATTAGCCAAAAATGGAGACAATGGATTACCCATTGCTGTACCTTCCCGCTGTTCAAAAAAGTTGTTATTAAATTGAAAACAGTTTTGTTTCATACATAACGATGTAAGCTCAATATATTCAATCACAGTTTTGTTGTCGAGACCATTTGCGTTCAGTAATTCCTTCAAATAGCCTAAAGTATGTGGAATTGGAGCACTTGGGAACAACGAAGATACATCAAAGGAGACCAAAATTTCACCTTCATGCAATGTTATATCTTTAATTTTGTTAATGAATTCAATATTATTTCTAACTGAGAAAGAAGGTTCATGATCAGGTAAATTTTCAAACTCACTTGATAACCATTTTGCCAAATTATTAGTCGGAGAACCTACAGCCGAAACAATTGGGCGCATAGACTTGTCCGGTTTATGAATTTTTGGCAAAGCATACAATTTTGGTAATGAGGGATTGGATACTTGCAATTTTCTCTTTAAAGAAAGATCAATAAGGGTGTTACATTCTTTTAGAGTTTTTTTAACACCTGCTACCATCTTAGATGAAATTTCTTGTAATAGATTGTAATCAGAAATATGTTGGCCAAACTAGAAGATTAATATTAACTAGATTTAAAGAACATTTAGCTCAGATAAGATATGGTAGACCGGATAAATCTTGCGTTGCCGAACATATTGTTGATAAAGAACATTGTATAGATCTTAATAATTTAAAATTAATTAAAAAAGTCTCAAATTACAGGCAATTAGATGCATAGAATTAATAAATGTAAAGATAGTATGAACATAGACAACGGTCCAATTCCTTCAAGTTCTTTGTTCCTACTACTCTAGTGGCGGAAATCTAACTGTTACGCTCAGGGGGCTCTGACTGGGTTGGCTAGATTTTGCCACGCCCACTCGGTGCCCACTGGGCGAGTATATAAACGCTCAACTTGTAGATTGCACTTTAGTTTATAATCATCTGCTGATGATGCTAACATGGTTAGCAAAACGCGCGTCCAGTGTAAAAGTGAAAGTGTTTTGGTGTATTGTGATGATTTAGTGTTTTTATTTTGCTCTGTAACACCAAAGGTTCCAACCTTCAACTGTAAATTTATTGTCATTTGAAATTGCCACAACACCAACGCGAAGCCCAGTTCGGGTTCTTCTCACTTAATTTTAACTCAAAACAACGTTACGTCACACAAACTTCATAACTCAGAAGTTTATAATTCCAATATCTGTACTAGTAAAAACTAAAATACTTAGATCGTGCGCACACGGGTCGTCTCAAACTCGACGTAGGAGCGTCTCAAACTTCTTCCAATGGACGGAAACGAATCCTCAACCACTCTACTTTCTACGTAAATAATAGTAGGTCTACGAACGGGTCGTTTGGCAGTCGACGCGGAATCGGAGGGATTGATACTATTATTTACCTACAGAGGTAAAGTGGAGGGAGATTCGCTCGGAGTTCGAGATGCTTCCGCTTTGAAAGCGAGGCGACCCATGTGCGGAGGTTCTTAAAGTGAGATTTTGTGAGTCATTATTTCAAAATCATTCCAATGCGATCAACATGAACGGTAACTGGGACCGCCTGAAATAAAGTAGCCGGAGATTTCTGATTTCTGCCTTACCGAGCGCTATCGTCGGAATTTGTGAAAATCGTTTGAAATGAACCAAGCGTATAGAAATTATTTTGCATACAGATAGTTTTCGTCATAAAGTACGTGCATATTGTATTTGATTACTTTTTAAAAATCTTATACAACCTTAACTGAATTGTTAAAGATATTGAATGTTGATACACTTTAATCTTTGCCATAAAAACGCTACTAGTAAATCATTGTTTTAATTCTAAATGATCTACAGTTAAATAAAGAAAATCCTTCAAATACATATTTAGTTAAATTCAAATCCCTCCATTTTGAAATCTCTTAGGCTATTCCTTGCCTATCTTCACGACCAACCATCCAGTGTGTGTTTTGGGAAAGTCATGGTAAATATTATTCCAGTGGCTCCCCAAATAAGAGTAAAAATTTTTAGTTGAATTGACGCGAACAGAGGATCAAGCACCCTCTGAAAAATTAAGCGATAGCAAGCTTGGTCTATTCCTTATTAATATTCAGTCCTTAAGACATAAAACAGATGAATTATATTTTTTACTAGAAGAACTTGAATTTCCAGATATCATTGCCATAACTGAGCACTGGTTAAATTTTGATGAGCCTGAGTTTGTTAAAAATTATACCACTTTGGCCAGATTTAATAGAACAAATTTTTCTCATGGAGGTACTATGATAATGTCTTCAAACAACGGCTTTTCCGAGGTAACTAGGTACAATGATTTGTTATCTGAAAAAGTATTCGAATTTTCCATTGTCCACCATAATTTTACCTTTACATTATTTGTATTTATAGAACACCTGACTCTGACGTGCAATTATTCTGTCATAATCTACTAAGCTTGCTTGAGTCCCTGCTCTTAAAAAAGCAAATTAATTTTGTGTGGTGATCTTAATATTGACTTTCTTAGTGTATGTGCTGCTCAGGAGTTTCTTCAGTCCATTTTTGATTCTTTTGGAATAGCCATGCATGTAGGCTCACCTACCAGAATATCCAATACCAGTTCTAGTACTATAGACTATGTTTTGTCATCTTTTGATCCTAACTCCATCGCCTGCAACGTTCAGTTAGCTCGGGTCTCTCTGATCATGAAGCAGTTTTAACTGAATTTTCGATGAAGTCCAAAATCAAAAATGCCCCTCGTAAATCATGCCGTATTTTTTCAGAAAAGAATGCTCAAAAGTTCAGCCACTTATGTAAAACAACCAACTGGGATACTAGCTCTTATGATGTCGACATCGAATTTTCTATTTTCGTAAAAACATTAACCAGTCTAGCGTTCAAATTCTTTCCTATTAGGCCTATAAAAAATAAGCATAATAAACCTTGGACCACTAAAGGTCTACGCATATCTTCTAAAAACATGCGTTCATTATCTCACTTAAAAAATTTCTCAGACAGTCTCTTCTTCCACAATTACGTAAAACTATACACAAAAATTTATCATAAGACTATAAGAGCCGCTAAGGACCTTTATTATAATAGGAGAATAGTCAATTCTGGTAATGTTGCTAAAGAAACATGGTCTGCTGTGAATGAGTTGAGAAACAAAGCTTCTTCGTATAGCAATATCTCTACCTCACCTGAGAACCTTAACGATTACTTTGTAAATGTAGCGAAAAACTTAGCTAATACCATATGTCCTCCTCATGATCCACTTCCTTATCTCTATAATGATATTGTAAACTTACACAGAATCTTTTTTTCGCCCGTAGTTTTAGAAGAGCTTCGCAGTACAATTAATACCATTAAAAATAAATCCTCTTCTGGGACCGACGGGCTAACTTTAAAAATGTTTTCGAATCTGCCAGAAAGCACTCTGAATCACCTAACAACTTTAATAAACATGTCTTTCCAAAATGGTATTTTTCCAAAATGTCTTAAGACGGCAATAATCAGTCCTCTGCATAAAGGAGGAGACAAAGATGGAGCTTCTAACTATCGCCCAATTGCACTCCTTCCAACGCTATCTAAGATCATAGAAAGGTTGGTTAAAAGAAGGCTTGTATCTTTTCTGTTTACGTACAAAATACTTACTGAATATCAATTTGGATTTCTAAGCAACAAGTCCACAAATGACGCTATGTTTTCCCTCCTTAATAAAGTTTACTCCAACCTAAACAACAATCACTCTACAGCAACAATTTCCTGTGATTTTTCTAAGGCGTTCGATTGTGTAAATCATAAGATCTTAATTAATAAACTGCAGCACTATGGGTTCAGGGGATCATCTCTCGAATGGTTTAAGTCGTATCTGAGCAACAGAAGTCAACTTGTGAGGGTGGATACCACGTTGTCTTCTAGCAAGCCAATAGAATGTGGAGTACCACAAGGCTTAGTACTAGGCCCTATTTTGTTTCTTCTTTTTATTAACGACATTGCTAACATAAACATCAGTGGCAAAATATGTCTTTTTGCGGGCGACACTAGCTTCACTTGGAGCAACAAGGACATCACGACACTTCATAGGATTATATCAAATGACTTAATCACCATTAAATCTTGGTGCGATTCGAACCTCCTGAGTCTCAACATTTCTAAAACTAAAGTTTTGTCGTATAAAAACTCGTTGCAGCCTTTTGTACTTAACAAAACCACCATTGACGTCGTCAAGTCTGTAAAATTCTTAGGGCTTGTTGTGGACAATTCTCTGAAATGGGATATACATATCGAAGCTTTGTCGAAAAAATTGAGCTCTGCCTGTTTTGCATTAAGGTCTGTTTCTAAGGAGCTTAACTTGTCAGTGGCTAGAACTGTTTATTATGCACTTTTTGAGTCACACCTCAGGTATGCCCTTCCATTCTGGGGTACGTGTTGTGCGACTCAATTTGACCGCATTTTCAGGCTCCAGAAGAGAGCTGTTCGATATTCACTGGGACTAAACAGCAGAACTCATTGCCGGGACTTATTTATATTTGAATCCGTTTGTCTAATACATAAACATGTATCAGCTTCTCTAGAAAGGCCATCTCACACTTATCCACTCAGGAACGCGGAGCAAGATCTTTATCTACCTACCCCACGCTCAGAGTTAGTTAAAAGTTCAATATTATACAACTCGAAAAAAATGCACAGTCACCTGCCATTTGAAATCAAATCCATAACATCATTTTTTTCATTTCGCAAAGCATTGAACTCTTATTTACTAGACAAGGCTTTCTACGCCGTAAATGAATTATATTTTGAAAATCAAATTTGATCTTGTAAACACTGGTCTAATGTTTGCTATTGCTATATTTACTAATGACATCGAAATGAATTTATTTAGAGGTCATTTATATTTTACTATAAACTAGCTAAATATTTTTGAATATTATTTTTATTTTTTGTTCTTTGACATTATAAACATTTATAAATGTTTATTTTAACAATAAGACTGACAATATTATTTGTATAATAATTTTTTTTTGTTTGTATTTAATCTCACTGTATTTGTCTCCTGTTGCGCGTATTTTGTTTGTGATATACCGTGTTCTTTTTATATTTATATATTTTATATCTTTTTGTATTGTTTATATTTTTACGTGTATTATTTTGTAATATCTGTTAAACAATGTGCTTGCCATACGATAAATAATAATTTGTATAATGTTTTATATTATCTTTTGTTTGTTTGTTTGTGTAACTTGTTTTTTTTTTACTTTGTTTGTTAGTTTACCTTTGTCTACAAATTGAAAATGTTTTTGACAATAAAGGCATTTATTTAATTATTTATTTATTTAATTGAATTTTGTTAAGTATCTCCTATAAATTCAATAGAAAATTATACATATAATTTGTCAATTTTTCATTTCTTTTGAAGTCAAAGGAAGATTGAAGGTAATTATAGTAGAGTACATGCACGAACAAACATCGTGTCATTGCTATCAGTATTATAAAGCCTGTTCTATTAGTTGATTATTATCTTACAAATTCAATTTGCCAAATAGCCATTATCTTAAGATAAGATAATATTGATGTCTTACTTACTGCGGTAATTATAAGATGGTTGATTACGTCGTTATCTGTAAAGACCTGCGCATATCTGCTAAGTCGAGTGAACTCTATATCAGTATTAGACATCTTTATTTCTATAATAATTATAATTACTTGGCGATTGCACGGCAACATAATTATAAAAGAATAATCTATTATTTGGATTGCTACGTAAAACGAGAGAGTACATTTAATAATAAAGCATTTTAATAAGTAAAATACCAAATTATAATGATGTAGGTTATTAGGTACTTTCTTCAAAGTAACTAATATAATTGACTTACTTGGGTTTACATGAGATGTCACAGAGCTTTATTTAGTATAACCAGACTTGGATTTTTTTTAATTTTATGATTTTGATAATATATTATGTATTATTATTTTATTTTGAATTTAAACATGAAACATATTGTTTCGTCACATATATTTTTTAAATAAAATATTAAGTTAGCTCAAGTTAGATTTGGTTAAAATACTTCAAACGAAACAAAGCGCGAGTTCTTTATTTTTCTACGTATCTATGCGTTATTGTTTGAAAGCTTAGTGCGTAGCTTTAGAAGCCTTACAACGTAGTTATACCACACCTACGACAGCCTATATTATTTTTAATCAAATTGAAAGACAGTTTTGATAATTGTCCTAACGAAAAACGGCCATCTCAAAATTTTCATGCATTTTGGAATGAAATGATGATAAAAAAGTGAATATGTTTTGTTCTAGTAAGCCGATTTTGATGATTTTTTAGCATTGTGTAGCAAAATCAGTTGGCTTTTTAGCCTCTTTAATTAGTCTCATTGAATTAAAAATTAAAGACTCTCCAAAAAATCCTATATGGGTATTTCGCCTCTGCAAGAAAATCTACAAAATAAAATAGTTATTTTTTGTAAACACTGCTGCGTTAGTCCAACGGAGACTAATTGTCAGCAGTGCTCTACCAATAAACAAATTTGCCTAACGCACAAAAAACGCTTAACGTTTCGGAAAGTTTATCTCTTTCCCTCGTCGGGAGCAAAAAATACAAAGAACAAAGAAAAAAAGAAACCATTTAATGGTACAAACATAGTGAGGCATCTCGATACGATGCTCGCCGCGATCCTGCTGCGATGCAACGCGCACTTACTCGCCGTTTTGAAACAGTGCTTAAAACGTGCGCGTAAGATGCATCATGGCGAGCATCGCATCGAGGTTCCCCGCTATGTTTGTACCATAAAATATTTAAATTCAACTTTTTGAGAACACTTCTTGATATCCTAAATAAAGTTGTTATCTGTCTATTATACGAGAAAAAACAAAATGTTATTTTGGCAAAAGCTTGAAACATCCTGTGGAATGTTTCAAGGAATGTATAACAAAGTAACGTTTTTATAGACGTATCTATTGAAAAAAAAACTAACGTATTCTTGAATAGTATAGTTGAGGCTATCAGTGCAAAAATGGCCTAACCCCAAAAATCTTGGAATAAAGTTTAGTAACAATAACTGTACTAGTTTAATTTTTGAACAATATTTTGATATTTTGCTGCAAATATTTGACTAAAGACCAAATGAACTAAAACTTTGACATATGTATATGTATAATAAATGTATTATACATATAATTTTTGATAAAAGACTTAAGTCATTAAAAAGATTTAAGTTTTTTTAAAAAGGACTTTAGTCAAATTTTTATATATTTTTATAAGTTTTTAACAGAAGCATTCCTTTTTAAACTGTTAGGCGGTAGCTAAGCAGCAGAATAAAAAACAATGCTCAATACCACCAGCAAATAAAATTTTAATTTTTCGGAACTGAACTTCGTTATTTAGCATGTTAAGCGTGCGTAGTGAGTCTGTTGTCTTTCAAGTGAATCCCCAACTTCGTTATGTAGCCCGAAAAACGAACGAAAGAAATTTACCTCAAATATATTACTTAAGAGTCCCTTAAAATCCTCCAGCCCTCAGCTTATGCCATCGATATATTACACATATTGATCAAAACACATCACCTCTTTTATTCGACAACATCTAAACTGTAATGGTAAAAAGTACTACAAAATCGGTTAAATTTTATAAAAAAAAACATATTTTTGCGTTTGTAGTTATTCTGAAAATAAACTGTTTTATTTTGTGGGGTTTTCGTCTCATCTATACCTATAATAAAATAATATTATGATACTAGTAAGAAAATTTTTTTGGATGGGTAATACAAAAAAAAATATTAACATTAAAAAAAGGTATTTAAATTTAATTCTGGTTGTCTTGACTTAAGGGTAATGATATTGGTTTAAGTCATTTTACTGACTTAACTTGCAGATCATCATGATTTAAGTCAAAAATATAGATTTAAGTCACAAAAGCGACTTCTTCTTCTTCTTAAGGTGCCGACTTCTTACGAAGGTTGGCGACCATCATGACTAATTTTATTTTGTTGACTGCTGCCCTGAACAGGTCGTTTGATGTACAGTGGAACCATTCTCTGAGATTTCGAAGCCACGACATCCGTCTTCTTCTTATGCTTCTCTTCCCTATTATTTTACCTTGGATAATTAGTTGTAGAAGCTTGTATCTTGTACCTCTCATTACGTGGCCCATATATTGGAGTTTTCTGATTTTCACCTCTTGGGACAATTCTAGATCTTTTGAGACTCTTCGTAAGACTTCTTCATTGGTAATTCTGTCAACGTATGATATCCGGAGTACCCTTCTGTAAAGCCACACACTTAAGTCTTTTTAAAACTGACTTCGGCAAATTGTTTATAAGTAAATCACCGCTGACAAATTGGTCTCCGTTAGATTAACTCAGCGTTGTTTACAAATAAATTGTTGTTTATAATAAAAATAACTATTTTAGTGCTAGTGGCGAAATACCCAAAAGATTTTTTGAAGAGATAAATCTGCCACAGAGGTACAGACATTTTTTAAAGTAAGGAATTTCAAAATCACTCTATCATCAAGGTGCATCTTTTTCTAGATAGCTTATTTATTGATATTCGCTCTTGAAGAAGATTGTAACGATTTACAGCAATGTAAATTATCATTTTTACTCTTAATAAAATAATATACTATTTTGCTTGAATAATAATAACTATCTCAATTTTAAAGTGTCAAATAAAAAGATCTACGCGTTTTTATTTTCGAGCATCATTGAACCGATAGATAACAACTCCATTTTAATTAGTTGAGAAGATCAAAGCAACATATAATATTAAGCGGACGGCGTTCGTCCACTGGCTTAAAAGTTCTTTAATTACAAAATGCGAGTCCGTTCAGGCTTTAATCCCTTTGACAATTTACCACTTTCGTGATGTTTAATTTATATTTCTCGACGCACGTGCACGTATCGGTGTGTGCGTACGAACTTTGAATATCAAACAGTAGCGGCGACGACACCTAAACTGCAATTGGGCCGTTGTTTTAATTATTCTCTTTAGCAAACTCAATTTTCCAGATATAAACACAAATGCGATCTAGCGGCCGCTCATAATATGGCCTATTTGGCGTTTAATGATTGCCGTAATGGTGCTGCCTGTCGCAGATACCTCTGCAGAGGTTCTATTTTTGTATAATGAATTATACAGGTTTAATAGACCGACCCTTTTATTTTTCTTTTAAAAAACAGGATATATTGAGAGTAAATTTTTAATTATATTAAAATTATATAAACAAGGAATCTATTTCTTGAAATGGTATGTTTATGGAAACAGTATATGCAATAAAATGCAAATAATATGCAATTATTCGTCAATTATTTGGAACATTAGTAACCTTCTGTCACACGCGTTCTTAGTTTTAACTAGAAAACACGCGGAGGACTGTGAGCCTTACCTGTAAAAAGAATTTTTTTTTTTAAATTAAAATGCCAAAAATTGTGGTAAATAAAGTTTTATTGAATAATTTTTATTTAGTCAGTTTCATTTAAAACCCATTCTATACATATTTAAGAGCAATATTCTAAACAAATGCATTTTCTACATAAACTACAGGAATACTTGGTTGCACAGAATGCACAGTATATTTTTCGGTGACAGTATCTACAATGACTCTCTTTTCTAAATATGTCTTCACCTGTTGGCTTGATGGTTGCCAGCAGGCCGGAATTTCCGATTTTTGATGTTAGTGCTCTCGGCAAGCAGGTAAGTTGGGCTTGTTGAATAGAGCGTATACATATTGGTGCGCTGCGCCGCAAACGCGCAGCGCTTAACATTTATTGCTTTAACTAACATTCCTCGAACGGAGATGATTAACGACTAAATGAATGTATTCATAAATAACTATATATTTATATCTAATCCTAAGATATTAGTAGAACACAAATTAGAGATATACAAACTCAATCAAATTATAAAAAAAGATAAATTGCAGAGATCGAATTCCCCAAAAAAAAAAAATTGTGTTAATAAGATATAGAAAACCTAACTTAATAATTACAACATATTTTAGTATACTCTCAAAAATTAAATAATATAGCTTTAAAATAATAATTTAAATCCAAATAGTATATATATATATATATATATATATATATATATATATATATATATATATATATATATATATATATATATATATATATATACACCATATATATATATAATAATATGCTTTTAACTATATATATCTATGTATAGCATATATATATATTAGTATAGCATATCAGAGTATATATATATATCTTTATATATATATATTATATATTTATATATATACATATATATATATATATATATATATATATATAGCATATATATATATATATATATATATATATATATATCTTATATATATATATATATATATATATATATATATATATATAATGGAAAATAAATTTCTTGCAGTTTTTAGGTAGATATATAATAAAATTATATATAAGGGTTTCTTGCCTTGAACTGCTAATATAGAAATTAATTCCACGCTGTGTTCGACATAATGTGGATCAACCCGCTCTCACTACCGGTTTCGGGGCCCGACCCCATCATCAGGTGAGCTCGGGTCGTTTCCACAATATGTCGAGCACAGCGCAGAGTATATAAACACGACTTGTCGTAAAGTAGCGGTAAGATATTAAGTCCCGCATCGCGAGATAGCCTTTATTTACTATCGATAGTTGTGCCTCGGTGGTACGAAAGTACTACCATTGCACGCAGGCCGCTATCTCGCGATGCGGGACTTAATATCTTACCGCTACTTTACAAGTCGTGTTTATATACTCTGCGCTGTGCTCGACATATTGTGGAAACGACCCGAGCTCACCTGATGATGGGGTAGGGCCCCGAAACCGGTAGTGAGAGCGGGTTGATCCACATTATGTCGAACACAGCGTGGAATTAATTTCTATATTAGCAGTTCAAGGAAAAGAAACTCTTATATAATTTTATTATATATATATATATATATATATATATATATATATATATATATATATATATATATATATATATATATATATATATATATATATATATATATATACTTCTTATATACTATATATATATATATATATACTTATATATATATATATATATAACATATATATATAACTATATATATATATATATATATATATATATATATATATATATATATATATATATATATATATATATATATATATACCATATATATATATATATATATATATATATATACTGCCTATATATATATATATTTTTTTTTAACCATATTTTTCCTTAATATTTTTTAACCATTCTTTATCTTGTCTGTGCTCAAACTAAAAATCAGATTAGTATTTTATCAACTAGAAGTAGTTTCTCTTTGAATACACTATTGTATGTTTGTCTGCATTGCTACATTGATTTTTTGTGATTGGAAAAGAGGAATATCTACTCTTCTGTATATCATCCGGATAAATATCTACTCTTCTGTATATCATCCGGATATTTATATCGACGAATGAAAGTCCGTAATTAAAAAATATAGACATATACTTTTTATTTGTCAATATTGCTGTAGTTTTACCAACTGTAAATGTAGAATTCCACTGAGATGTGTTTATAATATTTTGATTTTTATGTCTTTTTCTGTTTAATATTTTGATTTTTGTTTCTCTCAATTATATAAAAAAAAACAATATACATATTTATATATTCCTTATTTTTTTTTCTAAAACGGTAAGGAAATTTAGAAAAGTATAAACGGGATTAATTATTATATATTTCAGGGATAGTGTAGCGGCTGTTGTAACATTTAACTTAAAAATATAATTTATACTATTGCGCCACCATCATAATAGGCTTGGTGCATTCTCTGCAGGTGCTGCCACTATCGGAGACAACTGATATATAAAAGTACACGGTTTTAAATAGGGAGTATACAAAAAATGTATTATATAATAATTATTCTAAAAGTGTTAGGAAGTATAATTTATAAAAATTCTAAAAATAAGAAATTAAATATTTTGATATCTTTAGAAGGTCTAACTTGTATTATAATTTATTATTCCAGTTAAAAACCTTTTTAGATGAGTTCAACTACGGTAGCGACCATAGTTTTCACACCGGTTTTGCTAGTGGTGTCATAATTGGGGCTATTTCTGCTATAACGAAATTTTTTTCAGGATACATAATAATTAAAATTTTAGAAGATATTCATAAAACATTCAGTTATTAATATTGCAAATTATATTTTATCCTCTCATAGCACTTTGTTTACTCACTTGTTTGGTCGAACTGCTTGAATACATTTTTGATTTTGATCAAATCAGTATGAGAAACTATGAAGCTATAAAATGTTTTACGAGATTTGAATATCCGGGAAAGTTGAGTTATTGAATGTTATAGCACTCAAAAGCGCCCTAATTACGCCCTCTTTGCACGTTAATATTTTTTTGGCAATTTTATTAACATTTGGAAATGTCACAACACAACACGATGCCTAGTGCGGATTCTTTTTCACTTATTTTTTGCTACCCGAAACAGCGTTACCTCACATAAACCTCGTACCTGAGTGTTTATAGTTTCAATAACTAGGAGAAAACTAATTAAACTAATAACACTTAAATATTATGACAAAGCCACAATTTCAATATTATTTTAATGCGATCAACATGAACTGTAACCAGGACGGCGTTAAATACAAAGCGAAAATTTTTGATTTCTGCCGTATCGCTGCGGTTAGAATTTTTTTGAAATCACCTGAAATGCACCAAGCCTATATTAAATTTATATTATTGATTGCAGACTTTGGACTGTAGTCAATCAAAAGGGCAATCTACTATAATTACTTGCCTTAATCCCGTCTACAATTTAACACTATTCCAATATTTAATTAATAATTTCAACGTGCGAATATCGGTGGGAGAGTATGAGCTTTGAAATACAAACACTCCTAGCTACGACGATACCTGTAGTGCAATTAACCTCTTGTTTAATTATTGTAGGCTTGCTAGCTCAATTTTCCAGGCATACATACAAACGTGTTATAGTAGCTACTCATATGGTATATTCGGAAATTAATGATTGTTATATTACAACGGCGCTATGTGTGACAGAAACTACTGTAGGATCGAGGTTGTAATTTTTGTGTTAATTAAACTTTATTCCTTATTATATTTTCTATAATGTCATTGGACTCTACGTAAAAAACTCTACGAAACTCAGTCTTCACATTTTCGAATAGTTAGAGAACAACCAAAATACGATGGGTTTCTTAAAAATGTTAAAAATTCTGAAATTCGCTCTGTATATCAGGAAGTAAGAGGGTTAGGACAAATATGTGTGTAGCATCTTTAGTTTCATAAAAAAAATAGCACGGTGATGTTATTTGTGCTAATAAACGCACATTTCTACTCAGACACCTCATAAAACAAACAAAAATGGAAAATCCTGTACTTTTTAAGCCAAGTTGAATATATATGCACTTCTTGTTCTTTTATTACTGTAAAAGCTAAATATTTTGTCCTTAAATGACGTAACTTTATGACGTAACTTGACGTAACTTTAATTTTAATCTTTCCAAAAAAATCCTTTATGGGTACTTCGCCACTGCGAAAATTATAATGAAAGAAGCGATAGCCTCTCTTTGCTTGCAGTGCAGTGGCGAAATACCCATAAAGGATTTTTTTGGAAAGACGTATCCGCCACATATGTAGGTATAGACATTTTTTAATTTTAATTAATCAACAACAAACGAAAAAATATCAGGTGTCAGCCTCACTGCGCAGCGCTTGTGTACGTATGGTTCGTTTTGCTAGTTGAATACACTCAGCTGGTCTAGACACTTTTTGTTCATCTCGTAAACCTAAAGTATCTGCAAAATTAAAACGAGTTTTTATAGAAGTATGTTTATAATTAGCATCCTAGTTACGAAATATTGTGATGTAACAGAAACGACAAAAATGTCATAAATGAAAGGAAAGGCAGAAATAGCTTTCACCGAGGGGAAAATAACTGCCACAATGTGTACACTGAAATTCACTTTTTTGGAAAAATTCCCCGAAATTCTCCGAAATACTCCCGAAATTCACCGCAATTCCATCGAAATACCTAGCTGAATTTCATTCGTATCGTGACGTCATAAGTAATCATAATGTATTTAATGAAAAACATCAAATAGTGTCTGCTCTAATAAAAATAATTTTAATTCTAGCTTTATGTTACAAATAACAGAATAATTTCAAATAATAAAAAATGGAATAAACTGGAAACTAAAACTATAATAATATCCATAATATTACACAGAATTTTTTTTGACAAAAGTAACTTTCAATAGTAAATTTTTATCAAAGCCAGTTAATGATTTTTGTCTGGTATTTTACAGTTGGAAGAGTCATAATGTAATATAATTCAGCAAATCTCTTGCAAAACAGTTAAAAAATTTAACTTTAAATACAAAAAATGTAATTTTTTTAATTCTTCATCTAACAACCTAGCTATGTTGTGATTCCAGGACACAGCTTATATTTTTAATATACTCTTTTTAAATTGAAAAAATATAGTCTTTTCTTTTATTTATTTTTATTTCAGTATTCATAAAAGTATTTATAAAATTTAGTAATATCTTAGGTCTATATAACGTAATTTAGAAAAAGCAAAAAATACAATAATATAGAGGATGTTCCAGTTAAAAAAAAACATCCTGGTCCACTCACACGTTTTTGAGCCACATTGTAGAAGTTTAAATATTAGTACATACTTTAGGTATGCACTGAATAATTATATTTTAATTTATTTTATAACATTTTAGTAAAAACTAATAAAATAAATGCGTTTAGTATTTGTATTCCGGATATCTTCCATCGCCCTTACCTATGAAAACGATTGACTACACTGCATTTGGGCTTTTTGCTTAATTAGTGCGTTTTCCAAATTGTAAAGATTTTAAAGGAATTTTATGAAATATCACGGAATACCTTCGAAATTCACCGAAATTTCTCGAAGTACCATAAAATTTTCCTGCAATTCCTTGCATTTCTACTCCAGTGGTTTCCCCCTCGGCTTTCACTTTTACTGAAAGTATCATTATACTAATCAGTTTTTCTGATAACGTGTTCTTATATTTATTATTCGTTCGGTAGCTTTAAACAAATCAGACTGCTTCAGTTTAAACTAGCAGATGGTATCCCGGATTCACTAAGAGGCTTCTATTAGTTGCTGTTTTTTTTTTATCATGGCAACCGAAACTTGTTCATTAGAACTATTACTGGGACCATTGTAATAACTTCAACTATATTACTTTATGATGTAATGTAATATGTCATTAACTAAGTTTATAGAGAAACGGAATAACTTAAAGTAATAAACCGTATTGAGAGAATCACTCTCATTATATTTTTATAAAATTTATGGTTGACTCTGGCTTTAATAACTCTGACAATTTTCAACTATGGTAATTTTTAATTTATGGTTTTGGCCACATATTGTGTATATATTGCAAAGCATATTAGTTTGAATTTAGCTTCCATCTGTAACACCTGTACTGTATTTACACTCCTGTACTTTGTATTTTAAATTTACTTTTGAGGTAGAAAAACGAATATTTTTCTTAAAATCAATGATTGGTTGACTATTAAAAGAAAACATTTAATAATTATATTAGTTATTTTACATGGACGAGGAGATATTTTATGAATAACAATACATTTTCATTTTTCTTCCATTTTTGGTACTTGACCACTGGAAATAGTTTTCAACGTCTTTATTTTTAATCATACCAAAAAGTTATTTTTTACTTCAATTGGACAAATTATAGCACATTTATAGTTTATCCTTATAATTAAGATTCTTGGAAGTTTAAAGGTATTCAAGACATAGGGTATATGATGGTAATGTCAGTTTTCGTGACCTTTAAAGAAGAATTGCTCATTTCCTTGCAATAATCGAATTTCCTGCATCTAAATTAGTATCATTATTAAAGAATAAAAATAATTCAGCAAAAATAACTATTACCCATGTTATTTATTTCGGCTATTGCAATCAATATAATATTGAGCATTCTAATCTACCCAGAAAATGTTTTATGTTGAATATTTCAAATTCATATCTAGTTTTACAGTCCACAAATTACTGCTATAGCGATGTTACATTTATAATTTTGGGGACACCGTTAATAATAGCGTACGGTTTTGAATTTCAAACACGTAGCATTGACACCTACTATTGCAATTACGCTCTTGTTTTAATTATTGTATTTTACAAAAATCAATTTTCAGGTATAAACACAAACATGTTGTACAGGCCACTAGTTTGATCAATTTGGAATTTAATGATTATAGTATCAGCTGTTGGGAGATATTAATAGGGAGGGTTTATTTTGTATTGTAAGATTATGGAAAATATAAGTATAACTTTAATCTTTTATAAAACTTTTATTGAATTTTTATTATAATATTCCAACAAAGTCAGCTTCAAACAGATAGCCTGTACAATAACAATAATTATCATTAAAGCAAGTATCTTCTGCATTATTTCATATCGATTTAAGTTTAATCAAGTTTTCATAGTCTGGAATTCTCTGAATGAATTTCGATGGTCTGTTTGTTTTGGGGGTTATTTTGTATTGTAAGATTATGGAAAATATAACTGTAACTTTAATCTTTTATAAGACTTTTATTGAATTTTATTATAATATTTTTAAGACATCTGGTAACTATTGTTGCTGAATAGAAAATAACAGAATTGTATTTCAGGTCGAATTAATTTATTATGCTACTGGTAGAAAATAACCGTGAGAAAATTTCGACAACTGATTTTCATGAATTATAGAAAATAATTCAAAAGTTTTTTTCTTCCTCCAGACTTTGTCATTATAAGTTAATAGAAAACGATAACAGGCTGATTTAGAATTTTGTAAATAGCGGCATTAACTATTTTTCGACTGTTTACATTATCTAGTATTCTAGAAACTGTTATACACATGAGTAGATATAATAATTGCTTTAAGACTCTCTTTTAATGAATGCGAGCAATATAGCAAAAATCGTTCCAATTATCTTTATACGATATACTTTTATCTGTTAATCCAGATCAGTAGTTTGTGTTTTCTACTTTTTTACTATTTTTTAATTTTCTCTTATATTATTATTTTTTATATTTTATTTTTCTTCTGTATATTTTATCTATTTCTCTTTTTGATTTTACTTCTATTTTGCTTCTTTTTATATCTTGAGTATGATTATATCTAGTAGAAGTCAAGCGCGAAATTCTTTCAACCAATAGGTCTTCCAGGTAGCATTAGCTTTTTTTTTCTGTATCCTATCATTATTTTGTTATTCAATAGAAATTTTACAAAACACATATTTTAAAAATATATTAATGCATCTTATATGTACATTGACATAGTGAACAAATATAATAAAGGTAATATAAAAACGCATTTCTGAGGTCATCTCCAGAGATGAAAAGAAAAAAAAACATTTAAAAGTTTTTTTTAATTTTACTGTCTGCTAGTAATTATAATCATAGATGGTGATTTAACGCGTAACTACAAAATACATATGTCGAAGATTTTATAATTTAGTGATTAAATGTTAGACGTGGCAGCATCTTTTATATTATCAAAATAAAAATTCTTTGTATTTTTGAAAAAAAGGTGACGCCATCAAAATATCAATTGCAAAAACGTAGTCACCGGTCCAGCTCGCAGGCCCAGCAGAAAAGGGAAGGGCATAGTAGAATAGGTACGTGACGTGACTGATAGCTAGACCCAGCGACACGCTCGGGGCTCGGACTCGTGAATTGGTTATAACCTTCGAGTTGTTTGCTCTCTGTTTACTTATGTCATTTAATGGATTTGATTGAGAATCCGGATAATATTACTTTAAAGAAAACCGTACTCCGACATCAGAAATGTGGGATAATAAACCTACTACTACAAGGTTTTGGGTGGCATGGTGAAACTTGGGGGATAATTTTGAATAAGATAAGTACACAGTTTCTAATTAAGTTTACAAAAAAAGTACTGGTTGCCTGTTTGTAGTTTTTGGAAGAATACGAAAAGGTAACAGTTAATAATTAAAAGTCATAGAAAATGAGTCACGGTGGCATGCCGCAAACGTCCCGCTTCAAACAGATAGCCTGTACAATAACAATAATTATCATTTAAGCAAGTATCTTCTGCATTATTTCATATCGATTTAAGTTTATTTAAGTTTTCATAGTCTGAAATTCTCTGAATGAATTTCGATGGTCTGTTTGTTACTGGTAAATACATTGGTATAGAATGGTGGTATAGAACGTCAGCTACACCGTTTGAATTTTAATTATGAATAAGTTTTTCTAATTGCGTAACATATATCAGTACATCAGTACAGGGTAGTTTTTGGTAAAAAAATATTGATCGGTATGCGATTTGTTTACTTATTAAGGCGAGGTGATACGCACTGTCGATTGGATAAGGCTGATGCTGTTTTTTTACTTATTTCTTGCGGGTTGAAATAATTTGATTAGAGTTTTTAATTTGAATAGATCTTTTAACGGTATGCTCTGTTCGTTATAGTTGAGAGCTAATATTTGATTCCATCTTGGGAAATAGATAATTTTAAAAGTATTTTTAAAACAGCCTGTCGATTTACGACGTGAACAGCCTGTCGATTTACGACGGTTTGTGTGGGACTCTGCGTCCCTGTCTCTATGTTTTCTTTTCTCATGTGGTTTAACAGGTTCTCTTCTGAGATCTGTTAAAGCTCTGTTTAGTCTCACGAGTCCGAGCCTCCGCAAGACACTCGGGGCTCGGACTCGTTCTCACCTTTTATTTGTTTACTCTCTGCTTAGGTACTTTTGTCATTTAACAGGTTTGGTTGAGAATCTGGATAATATTAATTTAAAAAAAAACGTACTCCGACACATACATATACATATATCTTAAGAGGTAAGAATTATAAACTAAAACAAATATCAACAATTTTCTAGTAGTGGCAATTTATTTCTAAAATCCAAAAGATACAGCTTCCTTATAAAATTCTGTTTCAAAAAAATCTCTAATATTGAATAAACGCCTCAATTTTTAATTTTGTATCTGTTTAAGAATTTAAAATATTACTTTTTCTCATTAGGTTTAAATGTTAATTCTTCGGCCAAAATTTGACAAACATTGGTCAAAATTTGACAAACACGCCAGTCAACTTCTAGTGCGTTTTATTTGGATATAATACAATAAATAGTAAATTATTATCTGCTGTTAGATATAAATCAAAAATTGTTTACTAGCATAATATTAATTTAATTATAAAGGGAAGTATTATTTACTACTGTAATCCTGGTGACTATGGAGCAACTCACACTATTTCATTTATATTTTCCAACGCACGTTTCAACCTATTTGTATTTCTACGAGCTCTGAATTTTAATGACCTAATCGACAACAGCTAAACTGCAATTACACTCCTGTTTTAATTTTGTATTTTTTCCTGTATTTTTCAGGCAGAAACAAGACGTCTAATGGTTCTATTAGAAATTTAATGATTATAATATTATATTATCAGCGCTGGACGCCATTGAGCCTCTCTCAATTTTCTTTATACCTAGATCATATACCTATACTTACGTGGATACATAAATGTCTAAAAAACATGATTTTGAAAAAGCATTGGCAAAATCATGAATTAAACATTTTTAAAATTTGGGTTATAACGAAAGTCGAAAACAAAATTCGTTAAAACTAGAATTAATCGATTTGATATTATCTGTTTTCATACAATAATTTAATGTTTAGAAATTATTACTACTCAAACTTCTTCAATAATATTTCGAATAATAACCTAACCTAACCTAAAACATAGAATGTAAAAAAATGCCAAGTCTCGCAACACAGTTCTTCTACTATAAGTTGTAAGATCTCATGTAGCTCAAGGGCCGATACATCGTTTTACATGGGCAACCTTCAGCAAATTAGAGACAAGCTGCAATTTTGCATGGAGCTTCATTTTATAGATCTTTAAACATCCTGAAACCCCAGCGATGAACCGTTGAGCCCGTCACCCCAAAACCACCCTTACAAGGGGTAAAAATGGCCCTTTTTTTACTTTTTCTTTAATAACTCTAAAACTACGAATTTTAGGAGAAAAAGTAACGAGTAAAAAATTGAAGAGAAGAATATTTCCTACCACATGGGTGAAGAATCAAAATTTTTAGAATTCCTGTGGCGCAGGTGCGAATTCTTTAATTTAGGAGGATTGGTTTTAATAACCCACCATTCTGTGTTTAACTTCAAATGAAAGCATTTTTGAGATAAATATCGAGACCAAAAAATTTATTAGGATACAAGTTCCTATAAAAACGATCTTTTTTAATAATAAAGGTAAGTTACTAGTGGCGGAGATAATGTTTTTAAATGTGCGTTTTTTACATTTTAATAACATTGAATAAGAAAAATTGCAATTTTACAAATAATTTCCCATGAAATAGCTATATTGAGAAATTTACACGTTTAATAACAAAATAAGAAAAACCTTAGCTCAAAAATAGGATAACTTGTCTTAAGAATAGTCCTCATTCACTTCCACATTTGTTGGGTTCATACATGTAATGCCATTGCATTGACCACATGCCATAGTGCAGGTGAGCCCCATTGGCTTGCATG